>NC_082341.1:151483610-152126110 GCF_027477595.1 Haemorhous mexicanus
TTCTTTCTTTAGGTTCTTTTTTGTCTTTAATAGCTCAGCTATTATCTTTTCAGATGTGGCCCATTAATTCCTCTGTATGAATTCATGCACAGTCAGCTCTCCTGTGCTAATGACCAGAGGGGAATAATGGGTAATGCCCACAGAGAAGGGTATGTATTGTTTTAGCTGCTTCTTGATTTATTGTAATCTCTCTGTTCATTTCTGCTTTTTCATTTTTTATAGAATCTCAGAAAATAAAACATTTCAGAAGCCATCCAAGATAATGGTCCATTTCTGACCAGTGTGAAAACATGGGTGTTCTGGGAAGTGGGAGAGGAGAGGGTGAGAATGGAAAAAAAGATGATGAAAAAATACTTATCTAATGCATTTATAATATCAGAACAAGGAATACCCCAAGAGATCATCAGTAAACACATTAAAAACTAGAAAAAATAAAGTAATTTTGTGTATATCAGGCTTTAATGGCAGAACTTACAAGGAATGGGTATTAGGTGTTGTGAAAGAGCATGAATTGACAAAATCAAACAAAACAAGGAGATACATTTATCTAACACTACTAAAGCACTGCTAAAACTTTCAGCTCAAGAAACCCCTAAAGTACTGCTTATCAGAACTGTCATAACTAAATCTTTTCCTGTCATATCTAAATCCTTGTACCCACTATCAAAAATCAGCTAACACTCACTATCAGACAGGTAAATCCTTGGTCTATCCAGTTATCCTCTTGTGATTCTGCTTCCTTGGCAGGTCAAACCAATGATCTGCAGAGTACTGACCCTAAAATAAACTGGTCCATGAGCAAGCAAAAGAAAGACAAGATAAACCTAAAATATTTGGCAAATTATTAAATTAAGAAATTACTTTAATAAGACTCTAATAAAATAATTAAGAAATCATTAAATTTTTTTCCTCACATTTAATATACATTAAGGGTGGTGTTTGTGTTGTTCTGATTCAAATTCTTTTCTCTAAACAACATGGAAACACTTTTTCTCATTTTCATCCACCCATTGCTGAAGAGTGTTATTATCCATTATTCAGGTTCTACACCTGGACTGTGCTGCAGGCCATCTGGGAAGGCAAAATACTCTGGTTTGTATACAGCTTGCAAAATGTTTTAACATCCTCAAGGTAAATTAATGAATGCAGAGAATGTCATATATTCAGCCTTCACATTTTTGGGTTTCTGACTCAGTCATCATGTTTATAAATAAATGTCACAAATGGCCATTTCAGAACAGAAGGTAAAGTTTAAAATTTCTACTAGCTTCCTTGTCAGACAACACATAGACTGCCACAGACTGCAGACAGTCAAGACTGTGCCTTTTTTCCTTTTTTTCACCACATCAAAACATTGTTTTGTGTTTGTAATGCTGGCAAAGTTTTGTGTAGTGAAAGCCATGAAATTGTTAGACCACTGGAAGAGGCTGCTGACAACAAAGGTCCAGCTGCCTTTGTGAGTGACACATCAGGTTATTTTCTCTTTGGAAAAGCACAGATTCAGATCTTACATATTTTCCTTTTTTAGTTTCAGCCATCATAGTAATTTTCAGTTCTCACAGCTAACACAACTGCAACAGTTCAGTCTAACTTTTAAGAAGCATATTTGCACAGGGTTTTAGGGGCAACTTCACTGACTTCAAAACTCTTCTCAGCATACAATTTTTTCAGGTTGTCATGAACTTAAGAGCATTCTTTCTTCATAATTTCCACATGCCTGGACTACTGTTTTATATGTAGCTGTCAAAACACATCAGGACCCAAGGTTTCTGTATGATACATTTTTTTCATGGACAAGCTTTTCGCCTAATTAGTCCACTGAAGGAAAAAATATATTAGGTTTAAATCTGTCTTGAGTAATATTGATACATGCAAAGTAAATGAGAGAGTTTTTGTTTATCTGGGGTTTTTTTGTTGTTTTTTGGGGGGGATGTTTTTTGCATGTATGTGTGATTTTATGTTTTTCTTACTAATTAAATCTGCAAATCAGTCTAATCTTTAAGCTGATTAAAGAAGAGAGTGGTAAGAAAAACAAAGTAAACATTCAGCAAGATCTTTTCTTCAGGGGATATTGCTTATAGCAGGGAAGCAAAGGAATCCTATTTACATTTCAGACCAGCTAAACATGAGATAAAACCTGCCCTTCCCAAAGTTATTGTCTCTTTGTTTCACCAGTACAGCCAGCAAAGGAAAGGTGGTATTGGAAAAGCATCTTCTGTGTCCTGTCAGAGAAGCATTCCCTTCAGAGGAAGCAGACACAGATTTCCAGAGTTCAGCCTCTAAGCTTGCACCAATTATAATCAGGTCCTTGACATCTTGATCAGTGGTGCACCTTTACACACGTGTGTCTGGAGTGTGGAGCTGAATTTTTTCTCTCCAAATTCAGTTCAGATGAAATCTAGCCCAGCAGTATCTGCTCACCTGGATAAATGACCCTTTTTGATTGCCTATGTGCATCTGAGTTTCCCTTTGTTCAGACACAGTAAGTGCAATGTGTGAGGTCTTAGGATGTGCCTCAGTTGCTCAAGGTACTTCACAGAACCACAGAAACACAAACTGGTTTGGGTCAGAAGGCACCTTATTGATCATCTCATTCCAAACCCCTGTTTGGAACACCTTCCAGGGACACCTGGAACCCTGCAGGGACACCTCCCACTAGACCAGGCTATTCAGAGCCCCATCCAGCCTGGCCTTGAGCACTCCAAGGGTGGGGAATTGTCATGGTGTAACCCCAGCCAGCAGCCAAGCCCCATGCAGCCAGGCACCTGCTCCCCCATCACTGGGAGCTGGGAGAGAATCTGAAGGGTAAAAGCTGGAAAACTCATGGGCTGAGATACAGACAGCTTAACAGGGAAAGCAAAATCCAAGCACACAACCAAATTAAAAGAAGTAATTAATTTCCTGCTTCCCATGTTCAGCCATCTCCCAGGAGAGCAGGGTCACATCATGTGTAATGGGGACTTAGGAAGAAAACCACCAACACTCTGAATGTCTCCCCTTCCTCTTCCCCCCTTTATGTGCAGAGTTTGGGTCACTGTGCTGGCTGTGTCTCCTCCCACCCTCCCCTGAACCCCCAGTTTCCTCCCCAGTATAGCCATACAAAAAGCAGAAAAGGGCCCTGTGTGGGCCCTGCTCAGCAATAACAAAATCATCTCTGTATTATCAACATAAATCCAAAACAGCCCCATACCAGCCACCATGAAGAAAATTAACTCCACCCCAACCAAAACCAGCCCCTTACACTCTATTCCATGCCATTTACATCATGTCAGGTCCCACACTATTCAATACAATCCCAGTAATCATCACCTCCTTCACACAGGCACCTGGGCACCTACAGCTTCTCTGGGCAACTTGTTCCAATGCCTCACCACACTCCCAAAAAGAATTTGTTCCCAATGTCTAAGTCAAATCTACCCTTTTTCAGTTTAAAGCCATGATTACTTGTCCTCTCACTATATAGCCTTGTCAAAAGTCTTTCAACTTTTTTTTATTTTTTTGTATTTGCCCAATACTGGGGTTTTAGCATTATTTCAACTGTTCTCAAATATAGAATAATATAATCGTAGAATTTGTAGATGGGAAAAGACCTCTATGATCACCAAGTTCAACCTTTCAACCCAGCACTCCCAGGTCCACCACTAAACCATGTCCCCAGGTGCCACATCTACATTTATTTTAAATACCTCTAGGAATGGTAATTCTACCATTGCCCTGGACAGCCTATTCCAGCACCTGATCATCCTTTCAGTGAAGAAATTTTTTCTAATATTGAATGTAAACCTCTTCTAGTTAAACTTAAGGTCATTTCTTCTTGTTCTGTCACTTGTTACCTGGGACAAGAGACCAACATCCACCTGAACACAGCCTCTTCTCTGGTAGTGTGGGGAGAAATGAAGTTCCCTTTGAGCCTCCTTTTATCCAGGCTAAAACCACCCAGCTCCCTCAGCTCCTGCTTAAAATTTAACTAGACTGAATCTTACTACATTTTCTTCACTTTTTATGTTCTGGGCCTTAGGTTTTTAAACTGAAATTTGAGCAGACTCCACATGACTCCCAGGGCTGGTGGTGGAGTTTTATGTTAAACTTCTGTAATCATCTGCAAGTCACAGCTTAATTCTTAGTTGGTCTTTTTCTCTTTAATGTCACCTTTAAAATTCAAAGAGCGGAAGGGATTAAGTATACCTTCATGTAATTAATAATCAAACCTATTCTTTTTTCTATAAAAAATGTCTACATCATAAAAATGGGAGAGCAGATAACTGTTTATCAAAAAGATAATAAGGGCCAGGAAGAACACACTGAGTTCCAGTGACAAAGCAAACAATTCTGCTTAAATCACTTTCATTTATGAAGAAATCAGTTTTGGGAACATTTGACAAAATAATGTATCTTCATGCAATTTCAAATTTGTTAAGTGAGTCTCTTAATTGCAGGTTGAGAGGAGCACAAACTGTCTGTACTGACGTCTAACTAGAGTGAGACATAATTAGCATTCAAAATCACTGCTTAAGGAGACTGTCATGTATTTACAGGAATTGTTTATTTGTATTTCTCTATCACATTCTTTATGGGCTGCTGTGATGTGATGACTTTCAGCTGTTATTGCTTTCACTGACATAGGGGCTATATTGGCATATGGAAATACAAACCATTTTAAATCCACTTTTATTCAAAGCAAAAGAAAAAAAACTGAAAAAACAAACCCCTCTAGTAAGGGAGACAGGAAATTCTCCAGTTCTGTTTATTAGAAGCCATAACTTACTGGAAAATATACTTTAGTAAAACACAAATTAAGAGGCTGAATATGGGGTGAATCAATAGAATTAATTGATTTGTAGTGGAATCCTTCTGCCCATTGTAAGGTTTTAAAAGTCAACAATACCTGGAAGAGCCTCCAAAGAGGCTCTACATGTGCACATGGTTAGTGCCTAAAAAGTGAATCTGCTTCCTAAAAACCTATCTCTAAATGGGCAGACTGAGCTTATTCGAGTGTCTAGTTTGACTTCAATCTGTTCTGTTCAGTTTATTTTTTTAATGCCTCACCTGAGAATGTTACTCAGATTTCAGAAGTTGAGTTCTTTTAAAAATTGCATGCATAAGATTTTTAATACATCTGATTTAAAATTTGAAACTGGAGGAGAGACAGAGTAAAATGAAATAAAACAGCACAGCTTGCTCCTTGAAGCTGGCTTGCAATTCTGTGACATGGTTTATGCCTCAGCTATTTATACCCCAAAGAAGTTTGCTTTTAAAAGTAGGAGCTATGGAAGGAATAAGGTGTTTGGGCACAGCAATGTTGAAGAGTGTGGAAAAACTGGGAGATGAAGCCTTGAAGCCCACAAAAAGCACTCATAGAATCAGAATCAGGCTGGGAGGGACTCAAAAGGACCATAAAATCTGACTTGCTGCTCCTTGCAGGACTGCTTAAAACCAAATCATATGACTAAGAGTGTGGCTCAGAAAATATTTCTTTCCTTCTATGATGCAGTGTGGATCATGATCCAATGTTCAGTTTAACTGGTTTGCAGTAAGTGTCTGTATCCAAGCTAACAAATCCTCTAGCTTGGTTCTGGCCCTTCTGGGAAATCTCTGAGTGCTGAGTACATCTTTAGGTATAATATTTGGGATTATCCTCATGAAGGTGGTAGGATTGCTGAGAAAAATGGGAATAGACTGAGAAGTGTTGTGTGTATTTCTGCACACCTTCCTGCCTTCAGTACCCCCAACTACAAAGCCTATAGAAAGGGAGAAAAGAATTAAGAAGAGAATGAAACTAATAAAATTGGTTAGGGAAAAAGGCAGGAAATTTTCAAATACATGCATAGAAAAAGAACTAATGAATGATATGCAGCCAAAGAAACTGGGTTAGAGAAAGTCTGATATGAGCAAGCTAAGGAGAGAAGCAAATGTGCTTATCCAAAAGAAGAAAAGTGGAAAATGCAGGCTGTGAGTCAGGGAGGCATACAGAAGGGTTGGAATAAGACCCACATTCAGAGACAGCCACACACATCACCCTGAGGGGGCACGTTATCTGCAGAAAGAGACTAAAACATCTCAAAGGAAGAAAAGTCCCCTGCCCCTTTCTATCCCAGGAAACTTGGGAAAAAAAGACCTGAAAAATACTAAATAGATGATGGTGTGTGAGAGTCAGAAGGATAGCCAGGCTTAGGAAACATGTTTATACCATTTGACATTAGTATCATGTAAGTGTCTATGGAAGTGATAGAGAATACCTGTATAACCCCATAAAATGCCTTCTTCAGGCTAGTCACTGTCCCAGCTGGTATATTTTATCTAATTCCAGAGCTGGCTGTGGTGAGTACAGCTTTATATTTCTAATATACAATATGCTACTGGGATATAAAGCAGCCATTGCTTAGATGCATAGCTGCAGATGGCACGAGTTGCAGTGCCATCCTTTAAATTACTGTAAAAACACAGGGAACTAGCTGTTGTACAAATAAATGCTAGCACAGAGGGTCTCATGAGGCTCTGGGGATCAGTAGCAGCTTTTTAACCTCTGGGTAACATAGTTCAATGCCAGTTCAAGGCAGTAATAGCAAAGGAAAATGGCTCTGTGGCCTGCATGACTGAAATTGGTGGTTTCAGCCCACATCCCTGCAGAGGTGTTGCCATGGTCAGGAAACATCCACATTACAGCTGAAGTGTCACAGGAATGTGTTACCCATATGCTTTGGAAATAAAAACCTTAGAGCTTCATGCAGGGGGTTGTGGCAGTGGTGGCTGAGTCCTCAGGGCCAGATTCTGACACATCTGTGTTTTGAATTCCACACACTGGAAAAGCATCACCTGCTCGTGTGACTGAGGTCAAAAACCACATGCAGAAGAGTTATTTGTTCCCCCCTGAGGTGAGAAATCTTCACAGTACAATTTATTAGTGTCTTAATGAAACCAGTCCCAATTGCTATCAAGTGGAAGATGCATTATGCTAATATTATAATTGAAGGACTTTCTTTCTTTCTTTTTTTTTTTCTTTCTTTATTTTTCTCTATGGATTTTTAGGATTTGCACAGTCTGACTACAACATTCTTACATCTGTTGAAATGGTTGGATGGGTGGCAACTCAACACATTGAAGACATGTGTGGTACTGTGGGCACTCCTGGTATCTGTACCCTAGAGAGTTTTTAATTGAAATAGGATCCAACATGCCAGAGAAAGGTGAAGGCAGTATTGGCTGGTGAAGGTTGTTGGAGATTCACAATGAACAGAGGAAGTGTTACTCTCCTGGCAGACTCTTTATTTTGTACCTTTACCATGATTTGGCTTTGAAGGTCCCAACAAAAAAATAAAATAGAAAAATAATAAAAAAAGTTTAAAAAAAGAGGACAAGGATAGTTCTGTCACCAAATTCTACTTGTCTGACTGCTTGAGAGAAGAGGCAATTCTGTGATTGCACTGTGCATATATTAACATTACATATCCTCTGCTAACATTCCCCATCTGAATGATTTAGTGGATTTAGTGTAATTGCTCTATGTAACAAGAAAAAAGGAATTGATAATGCTTTATTTGCACTGCAGAACTGCCCTTAGACAGAAAAACAAACCCATATCTTGTCTGTTTTCTTGAATTACTGAAGAGATAAAATTTTATAGAATGAAAGCAGGACATGTGAAGAAATTTATCTCACAGCCATTGAATTTGGGAACAAAGGATAAAACCCTGATAGAAGTAACATATCAGCAAAAGTATCAGTCAGCAAACAAAAAGGAACTTTAATAATTTCAGACTTCTGTAATAATTATGGACAGAAGGGAGCATTGACTGAGGAAAGAATACTAACATACCCTTCTTGGACTACTGAGAGGATTCCTGTATCTTGCTGCCCCTCCTCAGAATCCCTTCTGCTCCAATTCCTCTTTCACAAGAGATGGCAAGTACCTATATTTGTTGTTACCCTTTTCCATGACTGCTTCTCAAAATGCAATTGAATGCAGCTTCAGCCATGAGTAGCTGGTGAGCCACTCTGCACACTCCCTGGAACCAAGCCTCTTGGTGCTACTGTGGTTTCCCAAGGTCTTCCTAGGAGATTATGAAAAGGTGGCACAAAATCTGACTTTTTACATTCCTTGTAGGCCTGGGTAGTTAGCAGAGATTTGTAGTCATTCTCTGAACAATGAACAGGTTTTGTATCTGATTGGGAGCACTCTTGAAGTTCTCTAACTTTGTTTTTTCTGAAGTGGGCAAAGGTAATGAACCAAGCCAAGACAATCACCAAACTGCATACTTAAAGCATGAAATATTTTCCTTTAATTTTGCTCTTAACATGATGCACTTTAATTTTTTTGAGCATTTATTTCTATATTTTAGAAATTACTTAAGAGAATCTACTGATTTCTTTCAATGTCTTTCACAGTTTTACAACAAAACTGATTGATCCATGCAGCTTTTCACTTTTCCAAGTCAGTGCTGTATGCATGGGTACCTGGTAATTACTCCAGGCAATGATTGCTATAAAATGACAACACTGCCTTATTTGAATTTTTCATAGGTTTATCAATGTTTTCACCACAATATTTAATATAAGCAAATACCTTATCCAGAACATTGAGCACTGAATCTCACATGAAAGAAAAATCATCACTGCTAGGCAGTTCACAAATGCTATATGATAACAGCAAAGAAGGGACTTGATTCTAATTTTTGGTTTCTCTAGTATACCAGTACACTTGAGTATATTTCTAGTATATTCCATTTATACAAGCTAAAATTTTCAGAGCCAGAACATGCAAACAGAAGTTTCAGTGACAGTTCTGTGAAGCAAAGAACAACTTTGCAAAGAATACCACAATCTCATTTGTTCACTGACATAAGACACACTTATTCTGTTCAGAGTTTAAAGAGATTAATTCCATTTTAAAAAAACAAAACCAAAACCAAACAACCAATTAACAACAAGCAACAAAACTGTTTCAGGTTTAATTGTTTTTCTGAGAGTTAAAAAAAAAAGGGGGAAAAGGGGAGGAGAGGGATATGTAAAAGAATATTAGCAGACTTTATTCATATTAGGAAAGAAAAGATCAAAAAACAGAAAAAAAGGAAAAGTTACAAAACAAGAAAAAAGTTTGTGAAATGTTGGAACTTGCATGAAAAAGAAGCATTCTTCCTCACTTGCATGAGGAAGAAGCAGTAAAGCAAGAAGCAGATTTCTTGTAGCTGATTTCTTTGTAGAGATTTCTTGTAGCTGATTTCTCTTCTCTGTCTGAGCCAATCTTGTTTGCATATGACCTGCAAACCTCTGTAAAGAGAAAATCATATAAATGGCAGAAAACCTACTACAGCAAGAAAAATTAAATGAGGAGAGAAAACACCCACATCACTATATTTCTGAAGTCTCTCATTTGAAAGCCAGAAAGCTTTTTTAAAGTGCTACTTTATGCTAGAATTTGTGCAGTGAACCCATGTGAAAATGGGAGAGCTCAATATAAAAGCTTTCACCAAACTGATAAAAAACTATGATCATTTCTTTAGAAGCCAGCCTGAGTTTCTGAGTGGCAACTGCCATATGCTGCAGACACTTCTCTACAATTCAAGATGTACACATAGAGCATGGCTGAAAGGAAAATCATCTGGCACAAATGCCAGCACTCCCCTGTGACAAAATATAGAGAGGGGAAGATGCTTGTGCTGCATCAGAATGACTGATGCAGCAAGTAAACTTACAAAGGAGGAAAAATAAATATGACAGTGCAGCAAGATTATTATGATTAAATGAACAACTTCTTGGTTTGCCCTTTGTGTTGGTGGATGGATAAAAGAGCTTCTGCTTTCCTCTGCAATGTTGGAGTGCTTTTGTCACACTGCTTCTTACATGTCCTCCAAATGCTTAGACCTCCTTTCGTGCAGATAATTGTTCTCTCCTTCAACAGGGCTATTCATGTGCAGGAATCAGTGCATTCTGGTACAGTAACAGCACTAGAAGCTTAGGTTCTGAACTTTTTGGACACTTTTGTTACAAGTGCTGACTCTGGGTGTCTGTAGATGCAGCACAGTGAAAGTCTGATTCTGTTCTAAGGTCAAGGAGAAAATGAAGGCACTTCAGTGTCTCTCCACTCGAGGTGACAATGCAAGCTGCAGGCCTGGATGTTTTCTGCAGCAGTTCACTATCTGATTTCTCATGATTTAGTATTTATTTGGATTAGATTTTCTCTCAGAAAGATTCAAATCCACTGGTGAGACTTACTCCCTGGAGGGGTACAAACACCATCACAAATTCTTTTCAGTTTTTTGACTCCCTGTTCAGATATCAGTGACTACAAATCCAGATACACATACACACACACAAAGTATAGTGGTAGAAAGATGTTCATTTTCATCATATATTCCTGCTATTTGCTATTTGAAAGCATTTTGAACTAAAGAGCATGATGAAGTTGTCTGAACCAAACCATTTATTGTTGTTTGAAATGTCTGTGTCATCCTGCATGACATTTAACTGCTGATGTTGCATCACACAGGTTTCATGCTGGTGTGTGTTATGTCCTCCAGCACACACAGAACTGTGTCACACTCTAGGACATCTAGCATGGAATTACAGGAATTATCCATAGGGAGGAAACTAATGACCAATTTCCAGCTAGGCTGAAGCACAGAATCATAAAATTGTAACTGCTGGAAAAGACTTTGAGATGATCAAGTCCAGCCACCAGCCCAGCACCACCTCCATGTTTGTCACTAGACCATGTCCCCAAGTGCTATGTACAAACATTTTTAGCCCATCCAGGGGTGGTGACTCCACCACTTCCCTGGGCAGTCAGTTCCAATGTTTTACAACCCTTTCTCTTGTAACTTCTCTACTTCCCCTGGTGCAATTTTCTTCTTGTTCTGTCACTTGCTTGTAGCCCTGTCTGCTTTGAAGAGGGCAGGGGAATCTGTGCAATATAATATAGATCACTCACTGTGTTGCAGGCTCATGCTAGGAAAGGTTTGGAGATTTTTTAATTTAAAGGTGTTATGAAGAATTCTACATTTCATGCTAGATACCAAGAAACTGGGAGTAATTTTCAACTTTTCAACTGGACTCACAGAAGTGAAACTAGGAACAAAGACAATTTTAATGTAAGCACTCTGCAGGCATAATGTTTTATTATTCTGAAACTGGAATAAAGGAGCAAGAGGGTTTTTTTTCTGGATGAAAACAGAGCCATTGATAGCAATGAAGAGATATTGAACTAATTCCTGTCTGCTCTTTGCAATTTGTAGCACTTAGGAAGCCTTAAAAGAAATTTGACAGTGACAAATAGACATTTCTAAAATGTCAAGTAATTCTAAACATGAATTTTCATCTATTTATAGACTTACTCTGATATCTCAAATGTTACACAGCTTCCTGTAGACAGTATTTAGCTTTCTATTAGGAATTTTCAGAATCTTAAGTACATTGATAAATTCATGAAGATAAGTTCTTGCAACACATTTCACAAATAAATTATATGAAATTAATGCTTGGTAAATTTTCTGAGTGCATTTTTCATACATTCAACCACTTTGTATTGGAACTGCTCCCTAGAAAAGAAAGTTGCCACTTCTCGAAAAATTCTGAAATCCCATTGTCACATAAGGATTAATGGGTGACACGAATGAAATAAATAGATTTCCTTTAATATTAGTTGGATGGCCAAAAAAAAAAAAAGCAATGTACTACCATAGTGGAAATTCAAAGTTAGCAAGAAAAAATCTTATATTTCTTCTCAGTTTCCTCTAATTCTAGCAACACTAAAAATTTCTGGCTTGTCAATTTTAGAAGATTAAAAAAACCACCACAAAACTGTTTACCTTTAGGATGGGGATTTTGAGCTGGAGTAAATTAAAACCTTTTCTTTTGTACTCTAGCATACTTTAGACCTTTCATGTCTCCATATTTATGGTCTTCCTAAATCTGTGTAGAAAACAGAAAGCTCCAAATTTTTTCTTTGGCCAACAAAATCTGTTCTTAAGTGGCTGTGCTCTGTTCTTTATGTCTTGTTTCAGCCTGCCACAGAGTTTGTTTTCACTAAAATGGCACAAACCCCTTTGCTATATATGTTCAATGTTACAAAAAATGGAGAGGGGAAATAAGACTTAAAAAATGACATAACTTGAAATGACCTGAAACACCATAAAATTTTAATTGTACCAAACCTTGACAAAACTGCTTGTCCTAATTATACACTTTTGAAACATGGTACAAAGGCAGCATTGTGTCCTCACTGGGTTCATCTCTGCCAGTGTTTTAATGAATTTCTACATTAAAATTTCTAAATGGATAAATGCACCGATTTGTTTACAGGTTTCAGAAAAGAGAAAAAAAGTAAAAAGAAAAAAAAACAAAGAAAAAAAAAAACACCAAGAAAGAGAGAAGCTCTTAGAATATTGTCCTTCATCTTTGTTGAGCTGGAAAATTTTTAAAAATTGCCTTCATGATACTATAATAAATGGTTTATATCATTTGGGGACAAGCAAATCCACAGATTTCTTGGAGCTGACATGTAAGATTTTGAGCTGTCACCATATCCAGATCCTTCAGAATCTCTTCTGGAACTTAATAAACAATGATTTGTAAAATGTAACTCGTCTACAAAAGACTCTGAGTGTTTTTCCTTTTTTTTCCTGTTGTGCTATATTCAATGGTCCTTTGACAAGTCAGGTTTCTTCTAGAAAGAGGAAATGATCTACACTCAGCAGTACTGGGAGCCAGATCCTGCTTCCACAGTTCTTTCTCCTACAGACCATAGAGACACAGAAATCAGCAGGGTCAGCACTCTTTCCTTTGCACAGGGATGCATCTTCCTTTTTCCTCATGTGGACACAGCAAGCCTTGAAAATGCAGGGTAAATCATAGGAGTGAGTTCCCATAAATTATAATCTGCACACTATCTTATTTGGATATATCAAAACACACCTAGTCCTTTAAGTGGATCCTGTTTAAACACCCTACTAGCCTTTTTCAGGACTATTACTTCTCCTCCAGCACAAACACTGAGTCTGACAGAATATCAAATTTTTCTGCCTGTTAATTTATTGATACCGGTTTGATTCACCTTACTTTGGGAATTATCTGTGTATTAATGCATTCTGTTCACCCAAATTCATTCCTGATATAGCTACATTTATGTCACAGGCCATTAAGTTTCACATTCTAGCCCTAGGCTCATTCATCTAGACTGTCAGTGCAATCCTGTAAAGAGATTTTTTACAGAATTGCCTTTTGAAAGAGCAACTTCCCTTAGCATCTTAACATAGTTTATCTTTTCAGTGCTTTGTCTGTCCTGGTTTTACTTGAACAGGGACAAATCATGGTTGTGCTTAACTTTGATTCCTCTTTCTCTACCTAAAATGTACCCCGTTAGGAACTTTGATTACTGGTACCTAATCTATTTAAATTCAGAATCTATAATTCACATAATTGATTGATGAATCTTACCACTGCAAAGTATTTGCTAATGTATTTGGGGTAATATTACCTGTTCATGTGGTAGCTTGAATCCTGAAATTGTGAAACTTCAGTGCTTTTTAAAATGGAGTCTTATGCTAAAGCTGAATATAAATAAATGTTCACTCAGTACAAACAAGTTCTGCTTGTGGTAAAGTAAACAGAGATTGTGTCAACAGCTTCCCAGGAACAGAGCTGAGAGTGCTTCCTTCTGCACTAAGATACTGGTAGTGATGAAGAATAGATGCAAAAAAAGTGCAACCACTAGAAAAACAATAAGAGTGAAGAAGGATAAGCAAAGAAAAATAAGAATTCCTTGCTGTGCTGTAAGAATCAAAAGGCTGTTCACATTTCCATCATGTGCATTATCAGATTTGCAGGCATTTGGGGCTTTCTTAAATGCAACTGCAGCAAGTTAAATATTAAAATCAGAAATAATAGAAATAACAGAATTTAAAAATAAAAAGAAAGCAAAAATAGAATAGACGTGATAACAAGAAGAAAACAACCCTATCCTTCTCTATGGTGATAACACATCACCATTCAATGAACACTGCCCTACAAAGAGGAATGATGAGCTTAAAAAAGCACCTGAAAGCAACCTATTTCCTGTGGGAAATTTGGAGAAAAGCTGGTGTAAAATCTGAGATTGGTATTCAGATGATTCCAGCAAATGAAAAGGGTGCATTTGGAATACCATCAGATCAGGAATCACTCTGCCAGCAGCCGGTTGATTGCCTCATTTTGTTGCTGAAATGCTGCTGCTCGAGGCTCTGTTGATGCCGCATCCATTCAATGTTCATTTCCCATTGGCACATGGAATTTCAAACTCTATTTTCATTACCACTCATGTTTTCCTGGAAGGACCATTTAAAAATGAAAACAGAACAGGAAGAAAAATTTTCTCTAAAGGACAGTGGCCATTAAAATGACCAAAATCACGTTATGTTAAAGGAACAACAAAATAGAACCAGCAAAGACTATATACATGTTAAAATATATTTGGAGGTGAGATGGCTTCATACAAGTTCCAAAGATAAACAAAAAGTTGTGGAAAGAGGTTGAAAGTAGAAAAGAAATGTTAAGTTTTATATCAGTTTAGTAAGGAAACAAATAGAGGAGTGTTGACCTTAATGATGCATTTGGACATTTTACAGCATTCATGGAAAAGGTTACTAAAACTGCAATTTTCCTTCCTTGGATGATTTGCTGTGTAGAATAAAGTAGTGCCTAAATGCCAGAAGTGACATCAAATTTTTTCAGTGTTGAATGTCATAAAAGAAAAGAAATGTTATAAAGCCAACCCTCCTCATAAAAACCATCGAAGAAATAGTGAAAATGTTATGGAACAGTTTTCATAAATGAGAATTTTACTTGAGCAAAAAACTACAGAAAATTTTCTAATATACCTCAGTGAAAAAGTAGGAATTTCACTGGACGTTTTTGTTTTCTTTCATTAATGTTTCTGCAAGCTTTTTCTGATATACTACTGATTATGCAAACCCCTGACAGTTATTTTGGAGTAGGTCTGTGAACCTTGAAAGTTTCATGAAAAATTATTTAGGAGTGTTTTATTAGTTATATTAGTTTGTAAGGCTTTAAAACAGACCTCAATTGTTGTGGTAATTCAGAGAATAAATACAAGAGACAGAGCAGATACCACAGAAAACCATTACTATACTTTGCCATAATATAAACTCAAAGAGAATGTCAGCAACTCAACAACAAGAGAACTGAAAAAAGTGATTAAAAAAATTTATGTAGGATGGTGTATTTTATGAAACTCATTTGCATAAATTATCATCATGTGCTGGACTTATGTTTTCCACTGAGGTTACTTAAACATTCCAACAAATGTTCAGTGTAAACACTATTCTGAATAAAACTGGATTTTTATGCTGCTAATTTTATATTTTATATTGATCATTTCCTTTGATAGTGGTAAGGGTTGGCAACATGTTTGACCACACTGGACAAGAAAGTGATACAGCTGTTACCATTGGTTGGAGTCTTTTTTGGCTTATTATTCCCAAAACCCAGATCTGTACAATTCCTCTTCATTCTGAGGGGTATTTCTATACAAATTTCAAAACAGTACCACATTTCTTTCTGTTCATGACAAATAAAAGGGTACAGGTCAAAAAGCAGACATTTTACTGTAATGTTGACATCCTTCTGGTACCCAGGTTTAAATAACCTATTTACCTCCCTTGCATGAGACATCAGACAAGTCACACAGAGGATATAGCACTCCATGCTTAGCTGGCCCTCACTGACTTTACAGTGAGGACAGAAGTAGCAGCTTGAATCCAGCACCTGTGTTTAGCTACTGAAGTTTGACCTCTGGGGTTTTTTTTGGTTGAATTCTCAGCTGCTGTTCAGTAATCTCACAACAGCAATATCAAAGAAGTCAGCTTTGGAAAGAAAGCAGATTTAGTTGCTATATTCTGCTCTCCTGTGCCCCTGGGACCAGAGCATTGCATAAATGGCATGTTAAGCTATGTCTTAAAGGTGACCCAGAATGCAATCTGGCAGTAAAAGAAAAAGCATCCTTGTAAAATAGAAGAGAAAGTTGGTGCTGGAGGTCAGATAAAATAAGTGGAACTCCAAGGAATTGCTGGCAGTCTGTCTTGTTAGGCAGTAGCACAGGAAGAGACACATTAAGGTCTGAAATTTGCATGAAATGTAGGAATGGGCTGGACTTCAGTTTATTACTATTGGCTATTTCTTTTTGGCTTCCTGACTGGGAGCAGCTGCTGGGTTTAATTTAAATTTCCTACTTTATTTTTGGCAAGAATTCTTACATCTCTGAATGGATTATTTTTTTCATGATTTTGATGTAGTTATTGTAAATAGAGAACAATAATAGATAATAGTAATTGTCAGCTGATAAGACACAGTGGTGCCAGTTGGCTTCCTGTGACTTGGTGACCTTTTGGTATTAGTACCACCCACTGCTGTGAGTTATGTTAAACCTCTGCAGCTGGGTTGCAACAATAGCAGAAATATTTGCTGTACCCCCATCTTGCCATCTCAGAGCTACCAACAAACCTCTTCATGCAGTGGGAGGGATCTTATTCAATGGATTTCAAAAGAACTCCCTGCTTGGATAAGGTTTGCTCTGGTGGAAAAGACTGTTGGAGGATTACCTTGAGAAGGGCAATGGCCTCATTGAGACATACCAGTGATTTTGCTGCTTTGTGAATCAAGTTGTGCCTATAATTGACACCCATTTTTTTTTCTTTGCTTTTTCCCTGAAACACTATTCTTTCACAATTCTGTGTCTCAAACTATGCTTACAATCAAGAGTAAGTAAAAAAATTCTTAATACATCACCAGGTTTTTGCAGTATATGCCTTTAAATGAATCTGGAATAAGAAAAGAAAACAAACCTGAATATTGAAGGATTCTAGTTCTGGACAAAAAAAATTAACATTTTATTGTCTCTTGATAGGCAACTCAAGGATGCTGAGTTATAATTAATGCTTCAAAAGTCTGAGGTGGAAACAAGCTTTGTGCCATCAGTGCTGTGCATAGAGTGTAATGCACTTTCAGGAGAAACGTGTCCCATTTATATAGAGATCCTGTGGTTTAGAGTTTCCTTTATCAGAATGATGCTATGGAAGAGACAGAAGTGTCTGCTCTTTTAAGAGTACAGCTTGTCTTTTCAGTGCCTGCAGCTTTTATGCCACAACATGGGGAAACTTCTGTTCATGATTTCGGGACTTAAATATTACAAATGTGTTCAATCACAATTCAAATGAGTCTCATCTTAGAAGAAAAAATTTAGAGATGGAAATTAAAAAGATCACATATTTTGCTGATTCTTGTTGTAGAAGATTTTAGTTCCTAAGACTGACTGTCAATACACCCACTTGTGGCCCACATCATGTATCCCACTTAACGCGTTTAATACAATTAATCCTACTTAATCCCACTTAAGTGTCTTTTTCTTACATGCTGATGTTTCATGGCAATTCAGTGATGTTTTGCTCTATGCTGCCTGGCGTTTTTGTGTGAAACATGCCATAGGGGAGCTGTTTCTGAAGTCTCTGTTACAGTTTGAAGAGGCTGGGACCATGGCTGCCAAGGTTAATAACCACTTACTGCAATTGTCACACTGCCAGCAGACAGAAACTGCAAGGTTACCTGGGCCAGGATCAAGTGGGGATCAAGAACTCCCTCCCTGAAGTGCATGGTGTACTGACAGACTGGATGGGCGGGATCCAACTTGTAAGGGTGGGATTTAGTTTAGGACATCTAAAATCTATCCAGCTCACCCTGAAATATGTGTTTGAGCCATTCTGCTGTTTCTCTTCATATTACATCCACCTCTTCCTCTGTATCAAAGGCCATTTAAAGGCTATTCAGAGGCAAGAAGTTCTTGTTTCTTGTAACCATCAGAATTTCTACAATTTTGAGTGTTATGTAAACAAACCGTAATGGGTTTTTCCTCAACCAGGTGTTAGCTTCCAGCAAGGAGAAAAAAAAAATGGTATTCCAGCACAATCAAGCTTCTTGTACTTGCAACCTGTGCTGCATCATTATCCTCCCATTAATTTCAAACTAATAGTGCTAACTTTGGATAATGGTGACTGGGGGGAAAGACACTTAACTAATTAAAGCTAACCACACCAAACACCGACTTCTCTTAAAAACTCGTCATTCCAAATGCCTGGACAAAATTAGTGAGTGATAATGACTAAAAGAGGACTTTTTGTTTAGCTTATTACTGGATGGAGTGAAAATGGCTGAGTTTCCCTAGAAGTGTACCTAGTAAATTGGAACAAGTGGGCAGGAAGTAGATAAAAGTGCTTTGGCTCTTGGGTTAATTTAAAGCAATGGATGTGTTTCTGCCTTTAAAAATGCACCCATGTATTCCAAGTGTTTTGTCTGCCATTGTAGCTCCACTTAAAGCAAATGATCTCAAAGTATATTAAAATATTAGGCTTCAAATATTTCTCCAAAGTGTTATTACTTTAGCAGAGGGAATTAAGAGCTTGATCTTAATTGCACTGTCTAACTTTGCACTTTTTAAGGGTGCCAGACTCAAGAGCAAGATGACTTCAGACAAGGCTGGGAAGTCCCTATTAGCACACAGTGTCTGGCACCAAGGGATGGTGACCTGGGCTGTCTGTACAGTTGGGACACACCAAGAACTATGAACAGACCCTGCTCTGGACATTGACCTCACACAGCCACAAACCCATGAACTCTCCACATTTACTTCTGTGCTGCCCTAAAACACCAGCCTCTTTGACATGGCAAATTCTGCCTTATTCTTGCCTTTATCCAGTGCCTGGATCTGAGCTTGCAATGCAGAGGATACTTGAGGCCCAATTTGACATGAGGAGCACATGGAATATATCTGGAACTCTCTGGCTGTTTGGCCATGTTTGGCTGTTTTCTACTATGGTGGCTGCTGAACTTCCTTCGTCTCCAGAAAGGGGCAACAAACTGTGAAACAGTCCTCAGCTTGTTCTAACTTCTGTACCATGATGAGGTGGTTTTGACCATGCTGCCATGGGCAGGAAATGTTCTAGGGACTGTTGATAGCAACCTAATTATCATTGAGATCTATCCCTTTCTATCAGATTTGAATAACATTAAATATTGCACTCAGATGTGAGTGGTATGGGGGCTCAGAAGACAGAAAGTCCAAAAAAACTAATGTCCAATGTCCAAAAAAACTAATCTCTCTTTCTTAGGAAAGAAAATGAATTAAATATTTCATAAAACTGTATACTATTACATATTCTTTTTCCACTAACCAAATCTGCAGTTGCTCTACTGATCTCATGAAAACCAAGTAGAGTAATATAAAATGTAAATTAAAGGGAGCCTATTAAAGAAATTGAGCTCCCTAAATGTTAATTGCAACAAAAAAGAAAATTAAAAGTTTAACAAGAGGGCAATAAAAGAAGGAATTTAAATATTCTAAGTGTGTTCAGATATAACACTTAATTGGTGCTGAGCAAGTTTAAGTTAAGCAGCTAACAAGATAAACACTTCTGATGACAGAAAATTAATGTTGTGTCACAGCAAAAGACGACTTTATTTGATATTTTATACTTTATTCATGTTATATGACAATTTAATTAAACATTCAAGTAATCCAGTCAAATAATTTCCTAGTGAAATAAACCAGGAATGATCAACTTATTTTTCCGTAAAGGATCAATGCAGTATGACACCTGATTTATGATATATGACCTTGTGGTCTTAAATTTTATGTAAAAATTAATGAAACAAAATAGATTTCAAAGGGCTGTTTTATCACCATCACACCCTCATGGTAAGTCAGTTGCTGGAAATAAACTGTAACAGAGAAACTGCCATGCTCCTTGTGATAGGATTACTCTGTAATTTAATAAAAGCATGTTGCTAAATCTCAATGGAAGGGGGAAAGAAAGGCTTTCTGTCCAGATCTATTTGTTAGGAGTAATTTTGGAACATTTTGAGTGATACTTTAATGTTTTGCAATCTGTTGCCTTTTACAGGAGCTAAAAAGAAAAAACTGCCAAGACATGTCATGTGGCTCTGAGCCTGCTTATTGGAATCAGTATAAACATTCTTTCTACCGAAAATTAAAATTCAGTAGAAATTCTAATAGAATTAAAATATTAATAATATTAAAACATTATTCATATTCTATTAAAATATTATTATTATTTTAAAAATTCTGTTTATTTGTGTTTCCTGTTATTTAGGTTTCAATGAAGTGTTGTTTCTCTTGTACATTGTGCACAATTCCAGGATGGGGCTCACTGACATGACTTGATAGAACACATGTGCATGTATTTTATGTGTGTTTTAATCACCTGTGGCTGTGGTTTGACAGCAATTCTGAAAGGCTCAAACTGCTGCTGAGACAGACCAGGCTTCACATGAAGATCAGCCCTGTGAGTTTATGGTGTATTTTTCCCCAGGTAAAGGTGAGGAAAGGCAAGCAGGGAGATTGCCTGGCCCAGGCTCAGGATGGGTCAATGACAAAAGTGTGTCTCCTTTATGGATGCCTTTCTTGGATGAGTCCCTCAAGAAGGCCCTAAAAGTGTCTGCCTGAGGGAAGCAGATAATTTGCAAGACTGAAAGCTTTTTCAAATATTTGGAAGGCTGCAGCTAGACATGTCTAGTTTTATGTCCCCAATGTTTCTTCCTGATGGCCTACATTTGTATTTTAATTTTTTAATGTAGAAATTGAGCAAATCTTTTAGTGACAGTAACATTTGAAATCTCCACTTTCTACCTCTAGCAAGACCAGGTGTGGTCCCAAATTATTTTACAAAGTACTACAATTAATAATTTTTTTTCTATTTATTGAGAAAATGAATATTTTTCTTCCAACAAAATGTACTGATATTTAAAAATGTTTAAAGAACATTAAAAATGTCTAAATACAAATATATTTCTCTGTCAATTGGTAATAAAAACCCAAAATTTGCTTGCATGATTCAGGAACAAAGATCTCTATTAAAGAGCACAGATAGTTCTCCAAGATTGACAGCAACAACTAAATGAATTTACAGTGTAGAATACACGTGTGATTGGTTTATCTGCAACACTTCACCTTTTGTCATTTTAATAACCTCCCACCACTTTCATTTTTTTTCCTTATTTCACCTTGAAAGTCCTCTAAAGGCTTCCCAAATTTTCTGTTGATGACAAGCTTCTTTTTCCTTAATCAAACATTAAAAATACATTTACCCAGTGGCCAGTGGACCTTGGCTGGATACCAGAAGTGCACCCAGCTGCTCTCTCACCCAACATCAACAGGACAGAGGTTGAAAATAAGATGGAAAAGCACATAGATTGAGAAAAAGACCGGGAATAATTTTAATATTTTGTAATCTTAAAGTAATCTGATAGAGATTAAATGATAGAGAAGGTCATATTAAATTTTTAAAATTACAGAATTTCCATATAATACAGTCTTTGAAGATTATCCATCTAAAGGAAGCTGTATATCAAGGTACGAAATATTTTACTGTTTTAAATCCTTTCTTTTGGATGAAGGCAGAAACAAATTTTTAGTTATACCTGAAAAGTATTTAAAAGGGTGAAGAGATGAATATATGATGACAATGAATTGTTTCCTGAAATAAATGTCCCAGTAGTTTGCAGGAGAGGAGACCAGGAACAGAAATATTCTAGCTTGGCAAGCATAATAGATCACAGAATTAACTGCAAAATAAAATCATGAAGAAAATGTATCTGATAGAGTCTCTTTCATCCCACAAAGTGTTTTCAGAAAACCCTAGGCAGATACAGCAGGATTGGTGAATGTTTATTGCAAGGGTGTCACTGATGAGTCAACGAGGAGTGATGGAATATTCAAATTGCTGGCTGAAAGATGCACTGTCAGACCTAGAAGTACATGTGAAGCTACATCCCATCAGGTGGATGGAAATCACCTGAGGCTGCAAAGCAATGATGGTAAGGGAGTGATGAGCTATAAAAAGACAGTAATTGCCTCTGTTGGCTGGAAAACATAAGAAAAAAGGAATTGTCCATGTAAGTTAAGCTTTCCTCTTTGCTATTACATGAAATATGTTGATCATTTTAGGTTATTGTTGTATGTCTTACTTTATGCAGGATGCCAAGAGAATTGACAGCTACACATTTAAACACTGAAGTAACTAAGCAGTGACTCACCCAAAGAGTGGTAAACATAAGGAGTGGGTACAGCAGAGGCTGTAAACCTTCCAAGGCAGCAGAGGTCTCTTTCTGAAAAATGAAGATTAAAAGCAGAACTGAGGAAGTAACCTGAATAAATAATTTCTGAAGAATATTCTCCTTCATTCTTCTGGCCAAAAGGCAACTGACTAATTTTCTAGGTCTCTTGTTAGTTCTCCAGCAAGGATTGTGTTCTTGGTTCATCTATAGCTGGTGAATAGTTAGTCAGAGCTCTCCAATTCTGAAACTTCATGGCTTTGGATGATACTTTCAGCATTTCCTGCTTTAAGTGGCAGTCCAGATCAGTGAGAAATCACTTTTTTTTTTTTTAAATCTCATTTTCCACAGCTTTAATATCTGAAATTCAAGTTCATATTGATTGCTTATTGTGTTAGGCAGGACTCAGGGAGGATTTTGGTCAGTTTTTTAGGACTATCTGAACTTTAATCAGTTTCTCTACTTTGGAGTTTGGAGCACAGTCTCAAGCATACTTTGACATTTAGAGCTGGTTCCAAAGTGCTCCAATGTGAGTGGTAAGGCAATTTGTTGCTGTGAAGAAACTACAGCTTCCTCTATCAGAAATGCATAGGTCAAGCAGCAGGCTCAGAGAGGACATTTGGAAATGGGGTCAGAGAAAGTGAAAACTCCTTTGAACGAAGTCAGCACATTTCTGCAGGGAGCAAGAGACTTGTATCTACCTCCCAGCCTGGAGAAGAGCTGTTCTATCCCCCTACTTATCAAAGCATAGACTGATCAGTACAGCAGAAAGAGAAGGCAGAGGTTTTGAAAACCTTCACCCAAAACCGTCTATCGCATAAGAAAGATAAACAAACCACATACCTGAGCCAAGGAGGCACAAAATTTTTACCTTGATTTCTGTGCAATGTGAAGAGGCACAGGTGACTGTATATTCAGGATCCAGTGTGGAACAAGAGACTTTTTCACTGTCTTAAACACAGAAGAAAATGATGTGTGGACTGGGACCAAATTTCTCACTTCTTACACCATTTTCTTAACCACCAAGCCCCATGTCTGAAAATGGAAGGTTTTAATTTGATTTGATTTGCTAGTACCCTCCCCACCTTCAGGCACATGGTGCAAAGATTAAGCTGCATTTCTCTGAAAAGGGAAACACCATAAAGGCCATAAGACTTGAGTCTGAAAAGGGTGAACGTGATTTGTCCATCCATTGAAGATGAAGTTCATTGTTTATTTACCTGAAAGTGAGGATGTACACGTGTAAACTAGATTTGAAGTTCATGGATAGGTAAAATTGTATTCTTTTGGTGTGAATTGCCAAAGTTGTATTCAAAATTTAATAATTTTGTTATGCTTGTTGAAGGCAGGTATTTGATAACCTGATTATATTGGTTCACCTTCCTACAAAGCTGAGCCTGTGAGTTCCTGGCTCTCTGCAGGCCAGACCAAGGACCAGGCTGCCTTACTGCCAGAGGTTTTTTCAATCAATAGGAAGTACTTCAAAGCCAATATATTTGAGCTCTGTTTCTGCATGTTATAATCACTTCCCCTAACTCTGATGTCTTAGGATGTAAATAGATATAAAAAGGAAGAAAAAAGATTTTAAATATCTATATTTTTTTCTCAGGTAGTTCTAAATTGTTAAACTCAATGGTACTACTTAGATATGCTTTTGTCTGTTTAAAAAAAAAAACTTAAAACACCATTAAATTTCTCATTCTAATAATATTTTCTTGTCTTTTTAATATTTATTTTCTAGTTTTCAGAAATATAAATATCTGTCCAATCAGGGAAAAAATTAATCAAATATTAGATTATTTTTTCACTAAGAAACAACAGGACTCAGGAAGTATCAGATATAAAATGTAACAATTGAATTCACTCTTTCTTGAGAATTGAGCCAGAGCAGCTTGCCCCAAGGGTACTTAAAGTTTTGCACTTTCGTGGTTTTGAGCTGAATAAAGAGTTTCAGACCTTAAATAACCAGCTACTTCTCTCTAAATTTGTGTGAAAAATAAAAGCTTTTGTGTCTTGCAAATGTAAAAATAATATATTAATTTGATTGCAGTGATAAGGGGATAAAACCAGGGAAAATAAATGCCCACCTTTTTTCCTTCACCCTTGTGCAATGAATCAATGACTTGGCCTTGTGGTCTGATAACCCAGATAACTGAAATAGTTTAATCAATGTAACAGCACAGATTGTGCTGAAAGTATCCACACAACGACATCTGACATTTTAAATCTCCAGCAGCCCACAGAGGCAGAAAAGGGCTCTGCACTTGGACTGGTAACCCATCTCCTGCTGGCACTGGAAGTCCATTGTCTGCAATGTGACTATGAGCTGTGTGCAAAATATTAGGCACATTTTTAAATACTTAGGTTTTCTAATTCCCTGCTGGATTGTGCTGCTTGGAGGGCCCAGTGGTGTCCTGCAGGATTCTCAGGCCAAGTGCAAAGTCTACATGTATGTTATCTTAAATAAGCTGTTCTCAGTGAGCAGAACAGTCTTCCTTAGAATCACAAAATCATTAATGTTGGAAAAGACTTCTACAGCCACCCGCTCCAACCCTTAACCTCTCACTGCCAAGTTCACCATGAAACCACATCCCACCCACCACATCTACAATCTTTTAAATCCTTCCTACACTCCCCTGGGCAGGCTGGTACAATGCTTGGCCACCCTTCCAGTGAGGAAAATTTACCCAATTCTTAATCTAAGCTTCTCCTGCTCCAACTTGAGGCCATTTCCTCTTGTCCTGAAGATGCTTCTTGCTCGAGAAGGGGCAGAGTGTTCTCATGACAACCAAGAACAACCACATGTTCTGGTTTGGTTTGATATTTTTCCACAGCACCAGCTCCCTCTGGAAAATCATGTTGGATAAAATGTCATTTGTAGACACAGCTGCAGTAGGAGCTACTGTCCTTCCAGAACTTCAGGACTGATTGTCCCACCCATCATCATTCCTCCAAAACAGTCTTGAGCAGCAGTGTGAGCAAATTTAGGGATGTGATGGCAGCTCTGCATCTCTGAAAGTATCTCCTTCCCAAGAAAGGGAATTGCCCCTGCTGACAGCCACTGAAGGAGGAAATCCCAGGAATTTCCTTGCATCTTCCTGGTATTCTTATTTAAATGGACAAGTCCTGTTGGGCTCCTGTGGTTCCTGTAGTCATTTTTCCCATTCTGACTTCAGTGTGAGTTTCACTTGAGAAAGGCTTGAATAATAGTAATAGGCAAGTGAGAAGGGAAAAGGAAAAAAGGGAGAGGAAGGAGGGGGAAAAAAAAAAGGAAAAAAATGGGAAAAAAAGAAAAATATAGACTAATATAGGGTAAAAGAAAAATTAAGAGAGGGGATAAGGAAAAAATAAAGTTTCCACCTTTTGATAGTGATACTAATTTTAAAAAGTGGCTTAGGCAAAAGTACCTTTCTAGTGATTTCAGTGAGACACATCCTAAGGATGCTCCAGAGGATCAAGGAATGTAAACTTAGTCTCACTGATGCTCATCACAGATTAAAGTAGCCAAGGTATCAGTCACAGTGCACATTGGTTTTCATGGTTGCCTGGCAAGATTTGGGGAGGGGAACATAATTCAAATAATACTTTAATCCTGTATAGTTACCTTTCTGAGTTCAACCCTGCTGGGTGCTTTTTGTTCTGTGCATTCTGATTCTTTTCCTTGATACCCTTATTCTTGTGTTCAACTTTAAATGTATGAGAAGTCCCAGCAGTTCAGGCTAAATGTGTGTTCAAATGTTGCAATAAAGCTGTGATGTTCTGCACTTCACAAGATAAAGGCTCTTCAGAGGATCTTGAAATCCTTCTGAAGCATTATTTAATTGATCTTCATGATATTTCTGCAACAAAGGCAATATTGCTCTGTTTCTTAGGACACTAAAATGAACTATGAAAGGTAAAAGTCATGATCCATCTGGGAAGTTTTAAGGAAAGGAATTAAAATGGCTTAATTACCAATGTCATGGTATATGTACTAAAAAACCTTAACCATGAAAATGCCATTATACTTTCCTTCTTTAACCCTGAAGTTCAGTAAATTTTATTTTGTCATAGACCACAGCTCTACAGAAGCTCAACACCATTTAGGGTGAGAAAAGTTAAGACACTTCACATGTAGTAAGTTCAATATTGGCACGGGGCAGCAAATCACAAATTAAAAAAGCAGATGTAAAGCACCAATGAATATGTATAAAATGTTATATGTAGCTTTTCCTGCCTTATTTTTGTCTAGACTAGTTCCAATTCTTTGTGTGGGTTGTTAAGATTTCAATTACACATTCTTGATTTTATATAGAAGCTATGCTTTCTTTTGCACAAAAAAGGTTTTGAATTAAATATTTTTATGCTTCTGCATAGCAGAAAATATAGAGGCTCTATTAATGATGGGGTTTTTTCAGTTTTTGTCTTTCGACTGGCAAAAAATGCTGCAATTAAAACAATCATTAATGGGTAATTTCCTGTGTTTTGAAAATATAGGAAAATAACATGAATTTAAATATAGTCTCTAGTTTTGCTTATATTTGCATATATTTACTTTAAAAAATGTAAATCTGTACTCTGACTCCACTAAGGATTTATTTTTTGAAAAAGTCCACTCAAATTAAACAGACTCCTTGGCAGACCAAACTCAAATGTTCTTTGTCTACTTCTGTTCCAAGATAGTCTTTATCACTGATTTCGTTGCTGTTGCTGTTTTGTTTTTAGGGTTTTTTTGGGTATAGTAAATTGTCTGAAATAATTTGATTATTTTCTAATTCCTGTTTTCAGTCCTATTTTTTTCTAGGTGTGATGTAGAAAAAGGCTTGAAGTAGCACAAGACTGAATGATAAGTGGCTGCTCTAGATGGGCTGAGCAAGAGAAAAGTGACTTTCATTTGACTAAGAAAGACTTCACCAGAGTAAGCCAAGCTGCTTTAAAATGGGCATTTAAGGTCTTTAGCAATGCTCTGGGATACTAAAGACATCTGCACTCAGATGGCAAATGTGTCACAGACCTTAGGAAAGCCAAGCTCCAGTCCCACAGTGCTCAAAATGACAGCAAACACTCATATGGAGACAACCTTACCTTGTAGAGCATTAAAAATAAATGCTTTGAGCTGGTGTCTGTGAGCTTTTAACAGTTGTTATAGGAAAACAGATTGTAAAATAACTATCTCTTGAGAAGAAACAAGGGAACTTTTCCTGAAGTAGGGACTTACAGTAGGCCAAATGCCTGGTTGGTGAAAATATCTTTCTCCACAAGGTGCAGCAGTGACCTAGAACAGCTCATCAAATCCTGCTGGAGTCATGCATTCCATGAGAAGAACACTGAGATACCAAATTGTGTCAAATTCTTCAATGCTATTTTTTTGTTTTGTGTTTGTTTGGTGGTAATACCTAATGACAAGAACTTCACTGAATTATGTGAAATAATACTTTGCTTTGCTAGTGGATTTGCAGTTCTGTAGTTTGACTGCACATAATTTAGGGTCCCATTTGCTGCACATTGTTCTTAAAGCTGAATAGATCTCTTGATTTGTTCAAGAGCAGTACTGCAGACCATCAGCCTCAAAGTATTGTACTGTTATTCACTTCATCCTGAAATGCACAGCCTTTGCCATCTATGACAAAGGGAGTTGGGCAGAAATGTTTCCATAAACGATACCTCGCAGGTAAGTGATACTTCTGAAAAATATGTGCATCTAGGATTTTTATGTCACTTTGTTTGAAGAACAACATGTATCTTCACACTGCCTTTCCCCAGAAAACACATATTAAGTTGAGAATATTTGGTATAAAACTACTGCTGACTTACGAGACATCAGGTAGAAATTCTAAAATGAATCTAAAGTTAAAGTTAGGACTTGGGCTCTAGACTAAGATGGGTGAATGCTGGTGTCTTCATAGGCCATCCGTACCCAATTTCCCCTTTTTTTTCTTACTGGAATTTTGAATTCTGTGAGACTAGAGAGAAAATTATTTTAAATTTAACTTACTGACAAGTCAGCCGAATGTTCCTCTGACCTCCTGTATTTCTACTCAAGGGATTCAGTTCAGCTTTCTATGAAAAGACACCTAGCTACTTTAGGGTATTCACCACTGATATCCATGGCTGTGGCAGATACAGCACAGGAGGCCTATTAAATGCACCCTTTTCTAGTATGGATGGTCCATATGCAAAATACAGGAATCATGTGCAAAGTTGATACATTAGGTAAGAGTAGTAAAAGGAAGAATGTGAAAGCTTTGAGCTGTAAGAAAAACGATTTTTTGGCAAGCTCTTGGTAAGAAAAATTTTATTTTGAGGTGTGTGTGAAATACAAGTGAAATTGTGAGACCCTTCCATCAGTGAGTGTCTGTGGGAATTCATTTTGGATGAAAATCTAGGGACAGTTTCAACCCTGCTTTCCCCTCTACCCAAACACCCTAACTGCCTCCTCACCAAAGTTTTCTGAGGCTAATATATGTCTGCTGTATTGAGCAGAAATTTTGTTCCCTAAGAAACCTTTCCTGATATGAATTTTATTGATAATTTGATTTTATAAAGTCTGTCTGCTGCAATAAATACATGATTTCAAAACAGCAAAAAAAAAGATGTTTCATTAAATAATTCTCAAGCCTTCTAGTTAGGACTTGCCTTTGAAATTGCATTATCTATACTCTCTGAGAAAATATTACATTTGTGGTGTGAGTTATACTTATCTTCACAGCCACTTAAGACCTGTGGAAAAAAAGAAAAGGTCACATAAAAAATCCTCATGACAAGAACTGCAGATCCAAGTACTTTTGCAGTATGGTTTTCAAGCTTTTGTACCTGGAGAAACAATAAAGAAAAAAAATTGAAGGAAAGAAAGAAGCAACCCAAAAGTTCTTAAAAGAGCCTCATTTATTAAAAGGCCTGTCTCAAAGTGATTGTGAGCTTGGACTTTACTAGCTAATGCATGTGCATCTTTTCCTTGATTCATATTCTTTGTGAGTTCAGAAAACCCTAATGGAAGTTTTTTCTTCATTATCATAATTGGGAAAGATGATTTTCACCTGCTTGGGCTCTGTATAAGGAAATTGAAGCTGTATCAAGAGAGGTTTAAGCCTGATGTCAGGAAAAGGTTCTTCACCCTGAGGGTGGCTGGGCACTGGAAGAGGCTCCCCAGGAAAGTGGTCCCAACACCAAACTTGACAGAGTTCAGGAAGACTTTGGACAATGCTCTGAAGCACGTGGTGGAATTCTTGAGGCTGTCTTGTGTGGGCCCGGGAGCTGGGCTTTGATGACCCTTTTGGGTCCATTCCAACTCAGGGAATTCTATAATTCTGTGAAATTACTGAGTTACCTTTTGAGGCAGTATGGTGTATCCCCTTGGAATATTACCTGTTTATTGCTGATACTTCATGATTTGGTCCTGAAAACCATAATTTGTCTTATTCTGCTATGCGCTCTCCAGTTTGGAGTGTGAATCATTTTACTGGTAGTCCTTTTTTTTTTTTTTTTCCCTCAGGTAAGGATTATATCTATATTATACTTATTCCACACAGTAGAAATTCATTACTAACTGCTGGTACAAATACCCACTTGCATTGTTGTGCTCTCCTAGTGAAACAGGAGGTCTTTGAAGTGTTCTATATGCAGGAAGAAGGAAGAAAGGCACAGAGCAAACATTTCTTCAGTTATTGTCACCTTGGTAAAAGACCACAAAAGCTCAGACTTACAGACTTAGTTACAGCTTGTGCTACAGCAGGATACAACCAGAAGATAAAGGTGAGTCCCACTGTGTGGTTCCTAAATATTAAGTGGAAGAGAGCACAGAACTGAGGGAATTGAATATTTATTTTTAACAAATGGGGAGTAAAACATTATGGAGTTAGTGTTCAGCCATAAAAGATCATGGAATGGGTCAAAAGAGGGAGTAAATAAGTAGGCAGAGAGAGAGATAGAGTTAAGTTTTCATCTTCATCCTGAGGTGAACTGAACTGCAGGGAATTCAAGTTAAGCAGAAAACAAATACCAAACCCAAAGATCTGCAAGTGAGAAAGAGCAGAGCTGTCAGAAAAACCTGGCTTGGGTCACAGGGAGGAGACATGGACAACCTGGAATGCACAGCATGGAACTGAAAGCATTGGAATGGACTTTGGCTTTGGAAGGTGCTGCCCAGGGAGCTGGAGGAGTTGCCATCCCTGAAGGAGTTTAGGAAAAAACTGGACATGGGACTCAGTGCTGTGCTTTAGTTCACGAGGTGGGGATTGGACTCGATGATCTCAGAGGTCTCTTGCAGCCTTAATAATTCTGTGTTTCTGTGATTTTGTGAATGGGAAAAAACTGTGAAGTTTCACTCCGTGCTGACCACTTCTGGATTTTCCAAACTGCACAGACAACTCTAACCTTGGCATGAGCTGTCCACTGTTGAACTGAACGCTGCCTTACAGAGAATGCAAAATGTATTTTTAAGCAATACACCTAAAGTTCAAATATTTTGTCATGGCATATTGACTTAACATTACAAATATTGATCTAAGCTGAAAAGAAAATTTATTACCCTAAAGGTCAATAAACATTGATACTCAGAAAAAAATATTTATTACACGCAAACCCCAAAAATACCTTATACAGAAACCAAAATATTCCATGTATTTTCTTTTTTAAATTCTTTCTACATTTTGAAACATAAAAATCATGCAAATGTGAACAAATGAAGTTATATCAGCAAGTAAAATATGAAGTAAGACATGGATTTTGGTTTTCCATTTTAGAAGAATATTAGGGATTTGGTTTTAGGATCTTCAGTACCATTTAACTATGGCAAATAACAGAAATAAATTCTTAACATATATGTTTCTTTACAGTAAATATGAGTTATTTTCACAGGAATATTTGAGTATCACCTACTTAAAGGACCTTTATGATAGTTTTGTTCTCCTCGGTAGTAGTGGCAGTTATAAGAGTTTATTCCTTCATCACTTATCATAAAGCTAAGATATGAATCCCATCCTTACACTATTGTTCTATAATATCTAATAAAACAGGTCTTGAGCTCAGTTTGGGTTTCTGGTTCCTGCAGACCTGGAGATTTAGATTAGAATCATAAAGATAGATTCACTGTAATAATAAAAATACTGCAGTGGTACCTTCACAACCTTGAGGGACTTCTGCAAGAAAAATATAAATAAATGTAAGAAAAATATGCAACTGCTAGTTAACTCAACAGACCTTGCTCTGAAAACATAAGGAGAAGAACTAAGAAGAAAAGTGTTATTTCTACTAACATTCTTCATTTGTTTTGAAGTTTGATAATGTTCACAAACTGTTTCCTTATGCTTGGATGATCAACATGAAATAAATTGAAGTGAAAATGTGCTGGATAAGTGTTATTAGTAAAAATGTGAATTGCTAGATTAAGTGATGTTTCATGATATAACACAAAAAAAAACGAAGATTCTTAAGGTAGAAACAGTTTTGCTTTGAAAAGTCAATGAGTATTGATTTTGATACGAACTATGATTGTTTTATATTGCTAGCTATATAAAAGATTTTGATCCTTTAAATAGAATAGAAAGAAAAATATAATTTTAGAGGATTTTGCTCCTTGGAATAACTAAAAGTGTAATAAAACAGGGCTTTCAAAGATACAAGGTTCTTTATCTATTAAAATGCATATTTCAAAATGTTGATTCTGCATATGCTGGAACTTAATTGAAAATTAAACTACATCATAGAAACTATTAAGAAATGAGAATAAATGGATGGGCTATCTCCTTCAATGCCAGTGACTGTTCTTTTCAGCCACTTTGAGAATAAGCTTCCAGAAATTAGGAGAAGCAGTAGCTTCCAGTCAGGGCCTAGAGTATGGAGGCATCTCTCTCTGGCTAATCCTTTTACTCTCTAGTTAAAAAGGATATAGTCACAAATTATCTACCTCTCAGCCCTTTGCAATACTAAAAATGGAGAAATTAGCATATAATCAAAGCAGTGTATGAATGTGAGTAAATGAGTGTGTATATTTAGTGGGCGTGGGTGAGACTGTTAACAAGCTTTTATTTTCTAATATGCATCAACATCCTGGTGAGCTTCTGGCTGTGCAGACAGCACTCTCCTCTCACTACACTGGATCAATGCTGTGCACATCCCTGCAGGAATGCTCATCCACATTTACACAGCCTTGTCCACTCCGTTCAGTAAGGCATCATTGCTGGAAGCTTCCCTGCAGAAAGATAAGATTTGCTGTTTATCCTGTTAAAAATGCACTTTATTCAAAGCCCATCTGGAGGAAGTGCATATTTGAGCTGTGCTGTGGTCTAACCTGTCAGGAATCTCAACACCACACTGTCACCTGCTCACTCACCCCACCCCTGGGAATGGGGGAGAGAATTAGGATAAGAAAATGAAAAATTCATGAATTGAGATCAAGACTGTATAATGGGACCAAAAAGGAAGATATAATAGAAACAACAATAAAATAATTAGAAATTACAAGACAAGTGATGTGCAATGCAATTGCTCACCATCTTTTGACTGATGCCCAGGTGGATTCTGAGCAGTGGCCCCCAGACAGCTTTCCCTCCCCATTTTATACACTGAGCACAACACAGTCTGCTCTGGAATATCCTTTTGGCCAGTTGGGGTCTGCTGTCCCAGCTGTGTCCCCTCCCAACTCCTTGTGCACTCCCAGACTCCTCACTGGTGAGGTGGGTGAGAAGCAGAAAAGTCCCTGACTGAATGTAACCACTAAAACATCCAAATGTTTTCAATGCTATTCTCATCCTAAATTTAAAATGCAGCAATGTCCTTGCAGCCAGGAAGGAAATTAACTCTATCTCAGCCAAAACCAGGACAGTAAGTAAAAGCCTATTAGCATAATTCAATCAGTCTATATCTGCTGAACACTCCTGTCATCTCCTCAAAGATTTAATAGTGCACTTCTTTTGCCTGACCTTTGCTCATTCTGACAATAATCTCTGAGAGTACTCCAGGACCATTTCTACACAAGACTTGCTAGAAATCAAACAACTTTTAAAAGCTGGAAACATAAGAGAGCTGCTTAAAAAATATTACCTGCTAAAATTCAGATATTTTGCAGTTTGCATCATATTGTTTGTACTAACCGGCAGCAGCTCTTAAAAACAAAGGTAACTTAAGATAGGTTTCAGTAATCAAGATGATTTTACTGTTATTAAAATGTATTGCTATGCTCACTGAAGACAAAAAAAACCTATTGTTTTTATGCCTACAGATGAGATACTCTGTGTTTTTGATAACATTTTTTAAAAATAATTTCCAAGTAGAAAATGGTTTTGGGTTTGATTAAAAGCTCATCTAGCCTCATATTCAGTCTGTAGAATTGAACACTGTGAATGGTGTAAGAAAAAGGGACAAGAGTGGGACAAGGATATTGAAATAATTTCTAGATTATTTTCCCAGAACCATGATAGGTGATTCAGAGGCCTCCTTAATCAGAAGACTTTTCTTCATATTTAATAGCCTGTGATATATATTTGTCTCATTAATTTGTCTAATCCCTGTCAAAAAGTTCCTTATCTTAGAAATCCATTGATGCTGACATTTGTCTTCTCCAAGTTTTCCCTTTTTCCCTATTTACCTTCTCCATGCCAGATCTGGTTTAACAGACCTCTGATGAATTTTTTCTCTGTCCTTTCCTCCTCTGCTTCCAGCTGTCATCTTTTCAAACAAAAGGCTCTTGACCTTGTTGAAAAGCTTCTTGAACTTGATCTTGAACAGATTCACACAATGGTTTGGGTTGGAAGGGACCTTAAAGATCATCTTGTTCCAAACACCTCTTACATCCCTCTACCAGGGACCCCTTCCACTAGACCAGATGGCTCAAAGCCCCATCCAGCCTGGCTCCCGGGGTAGGACATCCATAACTTCTCTGGGCAACATGTGCCTCACCACCCTCACAGTAAAGAATATCTTTCTAACATCTAATCCAAATCTGCCCTTTTTCAGCTTAAAGTAATTCCCCTTGTCCTATCCCTGTTTGCCCTTGCATCTTCTTCAATCATTTTTCTCAACAAGATGGTTCAAACATTGCTTTAATATGTTGTTTATAATTTTACTCTTTATAAAGAAATATGACTGCATTCTGCTGTACATAAATCCACACAATTCCTGTTGACAGGTGTAGGAGTTTCATAGGAAAAATCCCAAGCCCTGAGAGATGTAGTCTGTGTGTACACAGTCTATCACAATTAGAGAACACTGGTTTACCATGGCTATGCTTCTTTCACAACCTAGAAAATGCTAGATAGCTACATTTTCTGCATCTAAAATTTTTCAAAATAATGAAAAATCTTTCTTTATAAGAGTGCAAATACTGGGTAACTCCTTAAGGAATACAGACCTGACTAGTAACTAGTAACTAGTTCACTAGTAACAGGACTGATATCAGATTTATATGTCTGCGGGTTATATCTGCTGTAGGCATGAAATTTATTTTCTAATATTAATCCAAATATACAGCTTGTTGCTGAACAAACTAGAGAAAAATGGAAGGTTCATCTGGATTTTATAATCTATGCTTCTCTCTCACTGAAAACAACCCAAACATACAGAGATAATTAAAGGTATGACTGACTTATTCTTACTTTGCTAATGCATGTGTTTTTAGAATCCTGTTACATTAATTATATGTTACATTAGCATTTATTCTTGCAAATAATGTTCTATTATGTGAACAGACAATAAGTGCTGTTTACAGATTAATGTGCAGGTGCTTTTAGTCAAATTTGGGAATGGTCAGCAAAACTTTATTTCACATCTTTCTGATGGTTTTGACAGCATCAGATGTTACCAGTGTGATTGAGATCCTTGTGATATGGTTTTTACAAGAGAAGACTGCAATGTGCTTAGCATAGGTCTTCAGGATAAACCAATGCAGGAGCTGATGAAGAAGGAAACATTTTATGTGCTCTGAGATATTACTCAGCATGAGAACCTGAGCTGAAATTGTTGAGCACAGAAATGGGGGATTCTGGCAGTCATGAAGGCTCTTTATTTATTGATGGGCACAAGACCAACTCTACAGACTTAGAGACTGTAAAAAACACCATTGTTCATAAATCTGAGCCACCTTGGGTAAGCCCAAGAGTATAGGAGGTCTAAGTGCTAAAACAGCATTCACAGAAGGTGTCACTCTAAACTGGGAACTGTCTTATTCCCTTTCTCTTGTGAGACCCTTAAACTTACATCACATCTAAAATTCAACTGGACCAGAGAGGGTTGACCTTGGCTGAGGGTCAAACTCACACACAGCATGTCATTCCTTATCCTCAATAGGATGGGGAATAAAATAGGGTGGAAAAATCTGTGGGTTGAGATAAGGACGGGGAAATCCCTTACCAGGAATTCCTGCCCTGGGCCTGGAGCCCCTCTATCCCTCCTTGTCCTCCATCCCTTGTGGGGTCTCTCTGCTGCTGCTCCTTCCTTGGTTTCCTCCTCCTCTGAAACTGCTGCCTTTGGCCTGTTCTGGAAAATGTTTCTCCCTCAGGTATCATCAGCTTGGATGGCAGGGACGTTCCCTGAATCTGGGTCACATGAAAAGAACCTTATGAGACATCACATGGTATATATAAAGTCATAGAGACTTGCATGAAACTTAAGGACTTAAAGTTCTTTTCCTGATTTAAAGATTTATGGCTCAGAAAGTTATGAAAATATGTGTAGTCTCACAGTGGAGTTAGAGGAATGTTCTGGTAAGAGATTTGCCATATGTCTTCAGCTCTCCTGTAAGTGGCTGTGGTTCTATTCATAGCAACCCCTGAAGAAAGATGGCTGAAAAAAGGGTTTTGACAACAGGAATATATCTTTGTTAACAAGCTCCTTTGGAAATCTGAACAATCTTACAGGATGTCTTCTGTTCTCATTTCCCTTTTCTTATATTAATTAATTTTCTGATCACCACTGATGGATATGTTTCAAGTGAGCCATAGTATGTCAAACTGATTTATAGAATAAAATGTGTATTTACTATTCCTGGATCCTTCTTCGATTAATATTGCAAAAGTGTGCTATTTATATAGTCAGGGAGGCAATTTGTCAGGACAATTGCTATTACCTCTTCCACCTCTTAGCAATAGTATTTCTTACAGTAAAACTCCAATATACACATGAGGGCTCTTATAGGCACAGGTTCACACCTATTGCTTCCATATTTCTGGATGGAACCGAATTTTAATTTAGAATTTTATTTTAGTCTTAAAATAATGTATATTAATTCAAGTTAGCTTTGGGTTTATATTACCAGTTAGATTTGGGTTTATGTTATCCTTCTGTTAATGCATGAGTCACTCAGAAATATAGACATATTCAATTGGTTTGAAGGCAAAGACCCCACCCCTCTGAGCTTTCAACACAGTAATTTGTATCCCTGATATGAAAGCTTCATTAGGTCAAAACATTGATGGGATGAAAATAGGGATGAACAGGGAACAACCCTTTCTTAACCATTGTAAAAGAACTACATGCTATGAGTATATAGTACACATTTGCTGTTAATGATCTAAAAAGAATATGGTTCCAAGATTTTGTCTGGGATACACCTCGAGCTCTTCAAGTTTAAAAACTAACTCTAGTGGAAAAAATAGGAATATATTTTAAATATCTTTTCAATATATTGTTTGAAAGATGTGTTTCCTCACTTTTATAGTGCATTATGAGTTTACATTTGGTCTCCTAATTTCACCCTTTGAATGGAACAAACGGAAAGACAAAAGCTAACTGAAGTGATCCAGCTCATCTGAACAACTGAACCACTTTGATATACAGTGACTAAATATGTTGACAACTGAAATGAAGTATGTGGAGGCTCTCTTAGGAGCTATTACCCAGCCCTTCCTGGTCTTTGAAGAAAGGTTGTTGCCTTTTTAGCAGGACAGGCGGATTTAGGCAAGTACCAAGTCCTCAATTCCTGTTCCCTTTGGCTTATAAGCACTAGATCATATCCTAGACTTTTCAGGAGGGTCAGATTAAATGTGTGTTGTAACAAAGTGAACAAAAACTTTAAATGTTTGGGTGAGTTATCTGGCACAGAGATTAGACACTGATGTTAGTCAAATACTTGGTTTATTCCTGCTGCACTCTATTGAGGTTATTATCTCTTGATGGGTGGCAGGATGACTGAGCATCACGGAATGAAGAATTGTACTGAAACATCTGTTTTCCAGATTTCCAATTAATATGAACAGTCATTAGCAGCTCAGTTCTCAAAAAGATGCAGCAAAAGGTCAGAAGTTTTCCTGATGTAATGGTATTTCATTGCCATTAACTCAGCCAATGAAATAAAACAAGTGACTTTTCGTTTAGCAGCAAGCAGGACTCAGGGAATCTGGCTAATGGGACATGAAGATATCACACTAAGCCATTGGTTTAATTTAGCCTAAGTCTGCAGTCCAAGTGCAGTTACCTGGTAGTGGCTGGTGAAAAAGGAAATGCTGATTTCAAAGGAACACAGATTCCCTGTTATTTCTGTCTTCACACCTAGTGGCAGATTTGCTTAGCAGTTTTCTTTTTTACTACAATTTATGCTGGAAAATTATGAGTAACATCTCACCTTGCATCAGTATGTAGAGAGCTTGAAGATCAGAGCTGAAAAAAAAAAGTAAATAGGTGCCAAGTTTCTCAGGTTGCCAAGTTTCTTCAAATCCAATGTGATTCCTGGCAAGAGCCAATTGGCGTTTTCAGAACACAGAGATAAAGCCTATTGGAGAACTTATACCAAAAGCCAACCATCTAAGCTTCCTGTAACATCATCCAAATTCAGAAATTACTATCCCACAGTCAGATCCCTTTTCCTGGCACTGAAGGAATTAAAATGAAAAAAAATAATTTGAAAAGTGAAAAACATAACAATGAATTGTTCTTGATTGAAAAGTAAACCCCATCCCTCTGTTACTATTCTATAGCAAATGTACTGTGCGAGTACAAAGAGGAGAAAAGAGGAGCAGAACACACTAACAACTGCAATCTCAAAATATTAGAAGTCATGCTCACATGATGATGTGTTTCAGTGCTTGTTTTGTTAATAATTGCAGGAGATTCTTAACTATTCAAAAAGTTGTTGGGGAAAATGGGGAAAATCCTCTTCTCAGGGATGCTTAATTTCTTCACTCTTACTCCAGGATGAATTAAGGCAATCCAGCGCAAAAAATATCTAAAAATATATTAAGACTATAAGGAGTCTTGAATTGATCTAAAGCAGAATTTATCATGACATTAGTTTGTATTCCAATGAAAATTTACACTAAAGACATTATTAGGTTTCTCCCAAAATTTAGTGGCAGTGTAATTTGAACACACAAAAAGCAAGTTAGCTTTTTGCTCTTTTTACTGTAGATACACTTCCTGTCAGTAAAGATGAGTGACATCCTCAGATACAGAGTGGAAGAATAAGCAGAAGGGAAAAAAAAGCACAGGAAGAACTCTCTGCATTGTGCTAAAGCCACTGAACTATATGGAAGATTTTGAGTATAGGTATTGCTTCTCCAGTTTGACACAGTTCACACCAAATAGTTATTGGAACAGAAAGCAGATGTCATTTTTGGATCCAAGGCCAAAACTCAGATTGATTGTCCCAGCTAATAAGTCAGCTAGAAAGTTGAATGCTTTTTCATGACAGCTTTTTGTACCATGTCTCCACATAAACCTCAGGAATTTTCAGAATCCTTGCAGAATATGCCAAGGTACTTTGACTCCCTTGGGACTAAGACATGAGCAAGACTATCCAATCATTAACAGAAGAGCTCTAGACTTGTTCAGAGTCATGTTTTTCAGACATAGAAGACTATTTCAAGCTAAGCAAGAAGAGACTTTGAGAATTATTTTAGATCACTAAAGGTGGGTTTAGATCCCAGTTGCACCAGGGTATAAATGGTGCTTTTAAATGATAAAAGTAAGTATATACTAATAATTAGGATTGTGTTCCAGCTCCAGGGACTCTGTGTCCTGACTAATATCCCAGCTCTACAGCAAATGATAAGTGAATGCCAGCCATCTACTTCCTTTCCCCTCTACCCTCCTTCCTGACAGGATTTTCACACCAGTGAAGCAGGGACACAGGGGCTGATCTGCAGGGCTGCCAGACAACTTATGGGGAGACTTGCATTTATATGACAAACAGCAGGTTTTTCAGCTGTCCAAAAAAAATCATTCCTGTGCTCTCTGTCCTAGCATCACTAAGTGATTCTGACAAATCACAAAGTTCTAAGGCTGTTTAGACACTGGAATCTTTGTTTCATATTCATGTGGAGTATTGGCAAGTGACCAAAATGAAAGAAACTTAATGCTGTTATTCTGTGCATCACTGTATTACTCTGTTGCTTCTTGTACTAGGACATTTTCTGTAAATTGAATTGAGGAGAAGCAAAACAAATACAGTCAAGATACCATCAATCCCTTAGAAGATTTGGACTATAAAGAGCAATGTTTGTACTTTAAATAGGAGATACCAAAACTCATTTCCCTTCCTGTTATCTATAAGCAGGTGGTCCTGTCTTTTTTAAGTGAGAACAAGATAAACAATGAAAAGCAATTTCAAGAAAGGTCTTTTAACCATGAAAATTAAATAAAAAACCCAGTTATATTCTGTGTTATGTTTTGTCATATTACTGAACTGTGGCAGCCACTACGCCGAAGAGCATCACAAAAGGGGAATGGTCTCTCATACTGAATTTTTATTTCTCCTTTTTTTTTATTTTATTCATGGCCTGTAGTGACAAGAAGTGCACAGGTGACAATGATGGGCCTGTAGGAAAAGAAAATAAATTTACAAAACAAGCAAAGACAAATAGTTGGGCCGGTTATAGCGAAAAACCTTTTTTTTTTTTTTTTTTTTTTCTTTTTTTGCCTGATTCTGAAGTGATGCTTTGGTTTATTTGACTTCATTTAGTTAATAATTCCTTCTCCATTTTTTCCTGATCTAACAGATAACCCTTTATAGATTCTTTGCTTTATAGATTCTTTGCTTCCCAGGTTTGAAAAATACAGTCCCACTCCAGGAAAGAACTCCTGCAGCTGATTCTGTGTCTTATCTCAGCCTCAGGAGGGAAGAACCATCACACCTGTGTCAGTTTAAGCATGTACTTTTACCCTTCCAAAGGACTTGAGCACTGGGAAACAGAACTGGAATGTATACAAAATAAGCACATTTCACATATTTTTCCAATATTAAAGAATGGCTCAGAAGCCCTGTGGACTTGTTTCTTCCAAAAAAAATTTACAGCAACATGTGTTTCCCCATCACCTTGATGGGGTCAGTGCTGTACTTGCAGCCAGTTCCAGCCCTGCAATCCACACTGTCCACAGCACCACAGCAGTATTTCTCAACCCAAAATTATAATCTTATGGCTATTTCTTCTGGAGTTATACCCCAAATATTATAAATGAACAACCTAACTTAAAAATAATTCCATTTAAAAATAGATGGTCTTCTTTTTGCTTAAGTGATGATAGCCAACTACCTTTAAAAGTCGTTTCAATAGATCCTTTTGTATGAAAACATTCAAATTAGACATGTTTGTTCACAAACTAATGATTGTCTCATGAGACAAAGGAACACTGAAGCCTTGCTCTCTTGGCAATGGGTACTGCTACTGGACTTGCCATGAGGCTGGAGTGTTTTATGTCACAGAATTTGTGCCATGTCTTTTCCTAGGATATTGTAGCAGGGAAAGGGATGTGAATAGCCTTTCTTCTCTTTGAAGCACCTTTCAGGTGCCAGTTAAGGAAGAAGAGAATTATAGCTAAAGCCTTTTTCAAGGCCTTTTCAGTTGGATGTTAAAACTGAACATGTGGATGTTAAAAATGTCTTCCTGAGGTATATAGGGTAAACTTATTCACAAACACACAAAAAAATGCATGAACAAAATTTCTTTAAGGAACGTGAAATAGATGAACAAGGCTGTCATCGCAGAAACGTTAGGAGAACCCTATTATTTCTCCCAGTTTTCTTCTTTATTTATTTTTGAGATTTCCAGCATTTCTTTGCTAAAAAAAACCCACTATGAATGTTTTTGCAGATTTGCAGGAATGTAACTTTTTGAAACACTTCAAACAGTATGGCCCTTGGAAAAGGAGAATGAGGCTGTGATTCAAGCAGAGTGCAGAGAAGAGTGCCAGAAGCCATAGAGCAGGCAACAGGAGTCAAAACCAGACAGAGCTGCTGATGCCATGATTGCCACATCCCAGTTCAGGCTTACAGGTATGTACTTTGAACATTTGCTAATTCTAAAAAAATAGAACAAGCAAGCTCACTAGAGCCTTTGGCGAGTGTTTTTAAAAATGTAAGCAGGTTATTTTAAACTGCTACCTTGCTTTCATGATTTTCTGTAAGTGTTGAAATTAAAAAACAAAGGATAATGAAGAATAACTAGATAATAAAAGATATATCTCTTTTCTTTTTCTTCCTGACCTGTTTCACAATAGCAGAAACTGGAGTTTTTATGATAAATGCCTGACAATTTGTTGTAAACTGGGGGATGCTTGACCAATTAGTTAACTCTAATGGTGCATATGGTGCATATGTAGTATTGGTGTATTTTCTATTTTCTTTTGGAGGGTGAATCGGAATGATTCACAAGCACATACCTCCAATACAGATGAATTTTTGGATAAGTTACTGATTTATCTGAATTCAGTATTTCTCATGTTCCTTTCCACCATGCACTTTTGATCAGAAAAGTCTAAACAGAACAACCTCTGTAGATAGTCAAAAATTTCACATTGTTCCAAGGATAAATTCTCCCAGGGACATCTTATATGAGTGGCTGAGTCAGTGCTTTGGTGGCATGTAACTGTGAACCCTTGAGCTAATGTCCCCTGGAAATTATGCTTTCAAGAACAGCATTTCTTCTCACTTTCATCTCCTTGGACTGAGTGCAGCAAGGGCTGACTCAGTTATCAATTAGAAAGCTGGACTCTAATGAAGATGAAGGAAGGGACACTCATTTGAATCTGCTTGCATGTCAGTGCTGAATTTCAGTTATTATTGTAGTGAAAGCATATTGTCTTACTGTATTCAGGGCTCTGATACCATGCTTTAGAGCAAATCAGGTACTGAAACCTTCTGGAAATAATCCAGTTTTAATTTTAACTACTAAATAAATAAATAGGACAAAGATGAAATAGCTGTCCAACAATGCAGTGGTATGTCTGCATTTATTATGCAGCCCTTTTTACAGTACACCATGCAGTTTGCATTTCAAAGGATAATTAGAGATGGGTTCTCAGTTTCACTGTAATTTGCTATAAACAATGCTTTTGTTTCAAACTGCATTGTATTTCATCAGATACTGTTGTTAAAAAAAATGTTTTCTGATAACCATCAGCAAGAGCTCTGGTGGCTTTAAGGCTGGCTTGTTTTTTTTCTCCACAGATTTTAAAAATGCAGATAAGTGTCTTCTTCAGGAGGCATGCTGTTCAAGAACACTAATGGGAAAAGCATGTCAAACAATCCCAGCTTGGTGGTCAGGCAAACAAGGGCAAATTACTTACTTGCTATTAAATTTAGTCACTTCCCTGCTTATTTTGTGTTAGCATCTCAAAGGCAAAGATTTTGATCCAGCCAAGCAAATAACAATATATTTAATTCTTAAGATAAGCATGTGCAGATCTATAATTCATTTGAATATTAAATCACTGATGATTCTGGACCTCTGTGTGGAGAGGAACTTTTTCTTTTCTACATTCCTTTCTCCACTGAAGCAGTCCAAATTTTTCTTTCTTTCTTTTAATTTCTTCTGCCTTCAGTGATTGCATATGGTAAACCAAAGATAGTTCTGGATTTGTACCTTCATAGCTGCAGATTTCTAGTGACAAAGTCTTCAATCTTGGGAACACAGCTGCTGCTGTTCCAATTTCTGTGCCATCCCAGTGCTCTCTGAACATTCCTACTGTTCAAGTTATCATCAGTGCATGAGGAGTCAGTCACTTAACAAGTACTTATACACCCCTTTCCTAATGATAGATGTCTCAAGCTCTGTGCTGCCTGGAAGCCCATGCTGTGGAATGAGGCTCCTGTTGGAGTGGGGACCACACAGAATTTGAACAAAGAAGAAAAAGAAGACTTTCTCTGGCTAAGAAATCTTGCAAATCTAAATAGAAATCTCTGCAGCACAGACATCTTTGGAGACCCTGAGAAAGCCACGATTGTTTCTGGGCATAACAGAAAATTGCTGTTCATTTATCTATTTTGTGTAAGAACAAAAGTGAATTTTTAGAAGAACCCTAAGAGCAAAGTAGTTACTTTTGTTCAAACAAGTAAGTCTTCCCACTCAGCATAAAAAGACACATTTGAAAAGTGGAGCTCAAGAAAATGCAATGGGAATCATTGTAAGATGTACACATAGCCAACACATTATTATCCCCATCCTTTCATAAGAATAGACAGTCTGTCCGATTCTTTTTACATTCATTGAGCTGCCACTTATCAACATTTGTACTGTCAGCAATTTCTAAATTGTTTTGTGCACCACTGCAAGGCTGAGCAATGGCTGTGTTGTAACTGCCTATACATTTCCCCATACATTGGAAGAGGTGGAGAAAATAGCTACTAAATTCATCAAAAGAAAAAAGCTGAATTTCCATTGGCTACTGAATATAGGATTTGGTTTTGATACCCACCACTGCTTTAACTCTTACCATTTTTAAGCACAGCACAACATATAGGGATGTAAGAGAAATTGCAATAATCTGTTTGACTTTGTAAATTATACCTAGAAACTTCCACAGAAGCTTTCTCCCACTCATTTTACGGTAGAAATGTCTAAATTATTATGTCCATTTGAGTGGTTTGTTAAATCAAAAATCTATTTCACTTATTCTGTATTACTCTGTACCTACCTAAGTTTTTCCTTGGCTTATGAAACTCAAGGATGTTGTGTCTAAATCATGAATCACGTAAAGTGCTAAAAAAAGCCTTTCTTATTTTAATATCCCCTTGAGTCCTAGAAGAAAGCTCTTATAGCCAGACTGACACAGTGATAGATCCTGTTCCACTCATGCATTTGATAGAACATGTCATCATCATTTACTATTTTATTTCTTTCCAGCTGGAGATGTGTGTATGTTTGTGGAGAAAGACAGGCTTAAAAAGAAAGTTAAAAATAATGTTTTCATTGTGTGTTTGGACAAGACATACATTTTAAGTGCTCAGTTTCAGAATCAGACAAAACACTGCTGAAGCTTAAATGACTTCTTAATAGTACTAGGCAATTTAGATGCACTTAGAAGTGACACAGCTTCCATTGCTGGCCAATTGTTGAAGGAAGTATCATTTGTCAAAATGGTCTCCAAAATGATCCATTTTTTAAGTGCTTCCAATGCCTACATATCAATCTCAAACATATTCCTGAGTGTTTAAAAGTTATCTAATAAATTTTGCTGTAGTGTATTCTGTTTGTGCCTCAGAGACCATTACCAAACCCATACTCACAGTGACAGCCTCATGGTATAGTTTTAATTCTGACCTTCCACTTTCAAGAGAACCAGCTATTAAATTCTGAATTGCAGCACTTTTCAAAATCTGTTGAGCTGCAGACTTTGTAAACAAACTAATCCATCAGCAGATATCAGCACTATATGAGAAAAAGGAAGAATAATTTGATGGCTACGGGTAAGAGAACAATGAACATGTTAAATTAATGGGAGATATTACTTGGGAAAATGTAAGCCCTTTCATAAAAGTTCTTTAAAATTTAAATTCTTTTCTCCTCTAAATCTCATGTTTCGACAGTGATTATAACAATAATGTGGTTCCTGTTAGTTTCCTGGTGTAGAAGGGCTGCACTCAGGTTAATGTCTGCATTTTTCCTCTTAAGTTGTACGTAAATGGGGGAGGAGAGTTTGATTTTATAGGTTTTGGACCTCTCTTCCACAAATTATATTGAAATTCTGTACCCAGAAAGAAGGCAAGTGTATTCTTGAAATTATTTAGCCACTCTACTTTCCATAGAGCTAGAGGAGCATTAATATATGGGTTTGAGTACAACGTAATTTGACATAATGATTTATTCAAACATCAGAATAGTATAAGCTTATTAGTTCCTGTGCCCAGCTTCTCAAGAAATACCAGGAAAACATCAACACAGTGACAGTGGCAGTATTGTTACTACTTCTCTAATACTAAGGGGAGATTGTGTTGGTGCTACTCAAACACCTGAGAAAAACACGTGCCATGGACAGACAGGCTTCATTCAGCATGAAAAGGATGGTGCATTCCTAACAGGCCCAGAAATTCATTACCAGCAAGGCACAAAGCAGCTGGTTTGGACTTTGGGCTGAATCCTAACAGATCAGAAAGTGAAGTGCATCATTCAGTTTCACAGAAGAAACAATCTTCCAAAATCTGGTCTTGAAAACCAGCCCAGTCAAGTTATTCTTACCCTTGCTTGGGTGCAAAAAGAATATTTCCTGAGCTTTGCCATTAGCTTGTTCTGTGACCTCTGGCAAATGTCTTAGCACTTGTGTTTGCACATGCTTTGTCCAGCCTGGGATAATGTTGGAATCTGAAAAATCAATTATTGTGAATCAGTGGACTCCTGGCCCCAGTGTGCACCCCTATAATATAAATACCAAATGTGCAACATAGAACTGAGAGCAGCACATGGCCTTACTTCTGTCATCTAGCTAAGAATCCCCCCCACCCATCTTCAAGGGCTTTAAGAAAGCAGAAATGGGAGAGTTATTTCCATATATACTCATTATTACAGCAGAGACAAAAGGAAATGAATTCTGATTCAAGGTTTGCAAGTTCTGCTGGGATTTACATTAACAGGGCAATTTTGCTATTAATGCTCACCAAAATAAAGCTGAAAGTCAGAAACTTGAAAATCCTTAGATTTCCATATTCACTAGCCTTGTGCCTTTTTTTTAAGGGTTTCTGTGTTCTATAATTCAGGTTTCCCTTTCTTTTCCAGATAGGTCATGTATTCCCCTGTATAAAACCTCACTTATAATATTTTATATTTTCTTTATAATCTTGAAATGCCCTAAAGCTTTCAAAGTTAAATATGTATCTTTTGAAATGCGTACTTTTTAATACACATATGCAGTTAAATTTATTTACAAAAATTGTTGAGCAAGTTTAAAAGTTAGAAAAGCTTATCAGAGCTTTTAATCAGATTGTTATGTAGAAGAGAAACTCAGTTGGAGAGATAACTAGAATACATCCTAGGAAAACTACTTTATAGTGCAGAGAAAAACAGAGACCAATTTATTTTGCCTATATTAAACAAAAAAAGGGGTTTAGTTTCCAGAAAAGGCTTCTGTCAGGGAAATACACTACAGTTTCTTCCAAAGGAGTAACTTTTGGACCTTTTCTTGTTTATCTTGGACTTTGGAAAGAGAATACCTGATCTGCTCTGGTATATGAAATGGCCTAACTTTGTTCTGTGGAGCTGCAACATCCCCACAGTGCTGGGGACTCTGGGCTGGGGGTTGCTCTTGATTGTTCCCATCTCTCCTTCTGGTCCCCCAAGAATCCTCTGCTGATCCTGACTCCATGGAGTCACCAAACTTTGCAGCATCCTGCCTGTGCACTTGATCTTCCTAGAAGTTCTTTTGCAACATATCATGATTTATAAAAGGGCTTTACAGAGTCAACATTGTTCCTGTAGTGTGGGAGCCTTTAAGAACTACCCAGCCTCAGCTGGCAAGCAAGGAAATGAGGGAAAAGCTTTACAAAAATATAAATTGGTTTATCTTGCCTTGTACTTCATGTAATAGCAACAGGAAGTGGGCAGAGTCAGATATGAATGCTACAAGTAGGAGTGAATATGATGTGAGGATTGAGAGTTATTAAACACCCCAAAGAAACTGGATAAGATAAATTAATTTTGAAGAGTACATAAGAATTTAAACAGAGTGGTGATAAGGTTTCGAGATAGAGAGGAACAAGCAGTGGAAACTGAGGTCCAAAACATCATTAAGGAACAGCATTGGGACCCCAGAAGCAACACTTATAAGGACTTAATATTCCCTCCAGTGATCAAATCTCCTTCAGTTGCAGTTTTGCTTACTTAGAGTAAACATATTTGATGTAGTGTATAGCTGTTGATAATAAAATGATTCCTTAGAGGGTCAGTTGTGTCATTCCACTTGTGCTTTGAAGGAAGCTGGAGTAGGGTTCCATCCTCTCAGCAGGGTCTCCTTTGCTGTCTCATTTTAAAACCAGTTTGTGAGTCAGACTGTGAACCTCAGCTGGGTGGTCTGACCTGAGAGAGGCAGGAACCTTTCAGCTGATGTGCAATAATTCAAGTGAATAAGCCAGTTTTGGTGGGTATTGTGCAACCACAATAATGCAAAAACTCCTTAAGACCACCTTGGAACTTAAACAGAGATCACTGCAGTCTGCTGCAGACTGTTATCTCAAGATTATCATCCTCTCCTGAAATATATCACTTATGTAAGTACATAAGTTAATATATATAATTAATATATAAGTATACAAGTGAAGAAAAATGTCATTGAAAAAAGGAATCAAAAAAAACCTGGGCTATAAAAAGCCTTTAGGGAGCTCCTTTAAACTCAGGAGTAGAGCTGAGCAAACAATTAAATCTTGGGTTTGTGTGAGCTCTGGAAAAAAATATTTTGGACTGAGCAAACTATGTTAATTTTCTCAAATATAAAGATTTTTTATCATTATTAAAAATAAATTTTATTTCAAGATTTGCAAAAGAACAAACTTTTTTTTGCCTCAAATTGCTTTCATAGGTGTATTTGCAAAATAATTTAATGAAAAAATTCTATTTTAAAAGTCTTGAAATAAATAGCATTATTTTAAGTTACTTTTTAATGGCTTCTATGATTGACATAAATCTGTATTTTTTGAGGAAAATACACTGCACCTATCTTTACTCAAGAGACTACAGATCATACAGCTGAACTCAGCTCAAAATAGTCAGAGTCTCTTTCAATTTTCTTCTTTTGGATTTAAAGTAACATGCTTTGTTTTGTTGGCTCTTTTTAATTTGAATTAATTCCCTGCATTTACTCTATTTATAGGATAACTAAGTGCATTTGAGAACCAAATGTTCCTCATGAATCAGTTTTACCAAAGGGAGGAAAACAAAAATGATAAGGCGAAGTCAAAAATGGGGGAGAACTTTTATGAGGGGCATGATCTTCTAAAAAGCAATCAAAATCTTTGATAGAATATTATCTATAGGAACAAGTCTGTCTGTCCAAAGCAGCAAAGTAATTTTTTTTTATTTCCTGTTTGACATTTAGGATGACATAACATCAGTCTGTGACCCCAAAATAAAGTATTGACACATCTTGGAGAATCTCGACATAGCACATCTGGATGTTCAGTTATTTAAGAACTGTTCTTTCAAATAACTGCTGCACATCTAAAAAGCAAGCTGCTCTTTCAAAAATAATTGCTGTGAGTAGAAGGAAAGCTAACAGCAGTACATGCAGATTCCTTGCAAAACAGCAGATGCAGAGGTTCTCGGGCTACCTGAATTATTTATGGTTGATTCGGCACATCTCTAGTAATGTCTGAGGCTTTATAGGTCTCTGAAACACATCCAAGAAAAATTCACCCATCTTCATGCACCTGCATGCTGTCAATTATAAATTCCATGGATTGTGTGAGCCAGTCATTTAGAAATTTTGGCTGAATCAGTCAGAGGGTAATTCGACACACTTTGTGCTGCGGTCTGCAAAAGCCTCACACTTATTTGCAGGCATATTCATTTTAATTCAATGACTTTCAAACACGTGATTCAATAGCACAGAGACACAGGAATAACAATATCATCATGGATCAATGTTCCCTCTAGTCTGACTTTAACTCCAATTCTGCACCTGGATCCAGTAACACAAAATCTTACCAAAATCAATGAGACTGCACTGGCATGGGATACTCAATAGCTGAGCTGTCTGTTGGGCATGGCCTTTCAATAATACTCAGAGAAAAGATTTCTCAATAGTAAAGTAGGTACCTCAGTTGCTTTCATGGACCATTAATAGCTAATGCTACTTAATTATTTTTCTCCTTTAAATATGCTTTTACTTCCTTGTGTATATGCAAATAGGTCACCATGAATTTTGTATGTGTGAATATTACATAAAATCTCAATTATGCATGCAACAATATTCAAATACCTGCAACCAAGTCTAAATATTTTGTATATAAAAATAAACAACCAAAACCTTGCAATAAATAGATGTTTATACAAGCAACAGATTATTGAACACCTAAAAAGTCTCAGCTTTAAAATACAAGGATTTAAGTTTGGGGGTCTGGATGAAACAATTAGGATGAAAAGAAAGGTCAGATTAACCTTCTGCTTTTCTCAATGTTTAATTATTATTGTCTTTCCAGCACCATTTCCTGGACAGAATGGACTAGGGTTCTATTTAGCCCATGTATGACCTGTATTCATGTGTAATTTTTTCTTTAGTAACAAATAGATCTTATTTCTTCAGCTGTTACATTGTAGAGAAGGTCTTTGAATTATTATAGGTTTAGGGTCAAGAAAGCTGATTTATTTTTTTTTTTACATAGGGAAGAGTTGTTTGGTCTGTACAAATACCAAACTCCTCCTTCAAAAACCCACAGTGATGCAATTCAGGTACAGGATCTGTCTGGTGGCTAAAGCCAAGGAGAGCTGGGACTGCCTTCTTATTCAGTCCACATTTAAGAAAGAGCATGACTGTAAGTTATCCAGGTATTTTTTGCTCTTCAAAATGTCCCTTATATACATGTTAATCATAGACTACAAAATTCAGAGCAGCAGTATAGAAAGATTAGGTATATTTAAAGTTTGTTTAAAGTATATTTAGCTTATACCTAAATATATTTATTTATTTCACATTTTGGTGGGAGGTTTGTTTGTTTGTTTTGTATTATATTTATTGGTTGGCTTGTTTTTAATATTGACCTTGGTTTTTCTGTATTTTAGGTCTTTATTCTTAAAATTTAGTATCACTACCCTACTTCACAGTGAAGCTGTCAAGATAAAGTACATTAACAGTTTTGAAGTGCTCAGATAACACAGTTTATGTTGTCTGTAAAGATATTTTACCTCGATTTTTTTTTCCTCATGAACACACTTCCTTGCTTTACTCAACAACTGGTTCAATGATGTGAGGATTAGAAACAGCATTAACTGAAAGTCAAGATTTCTAGTCCTCATTTGTTCATTAATTGCCATGCACTAAGGAATATGGTATTTCAGAGCACTGTTAGTCTGCAAGCCTCACTGAAAAGAGACAACTACATGGATGTTGTACCTACAAAATCCTCTGCTGGTTTACTTGAAAGAGTCAGAATCAGCTTTCCCAGGCTGAACAAAATCCAGTTTAATTTCACCCACAATCCAACATTCGCAAGGCTCTGGTGAAACACTTTCCACTCAACTACCAAAGTGCAACAACAACATTCAAAATATTTTGGGAACTGCTGCTGTTGCTGCTTCCTTGTTTTCTCCCTGCTCAGCCATCCCTGGTAACCTCCACATGAGCTTTGTGGAACCAACACTCACCCAGCACAGTCTGTTAGCTGAAGCTTTGTTCATGGTTATCAATTCCTACACACATCCTGCTGTTGAGTCTTGGTATTCTTTGCTAGTGTGAGATGAATGCATCTACCAGTAAAAAAAAAAATACACAGCTATAGCCATGCTATTCTAAGAAATCTGCCAATTTGCAAAAGTAACAATCCAAAAATAATGTAATAACATAATCTCCCTTGGATCTGAACTGCTTTGTAGTACAAGCACTTCTGACCTCCCTTAATAGGCAATTAGAAATTCAGAGTTGTTTCCAGTTATTGAAGAGTAACTATGAGGCTTTTAAAAACTCATGAAAAAGCCTGTAAGGAAAAAAAAAAAATCTGGAGTGCTGTAATGGGTTCAAATAAAAGCCAACATGTACACAAAAACTATTTCTCAGGGGATGTTCTTTCGAAAGGGTCTGGAAACATCTATTTACCAGAATGCAAAAAGAACTGCTTTCATGTATTCAAAACACAGTAACCCAGTGCACTTTACCATTTGTACTATGATATTAGCATAGATAAACAATAATTCATATAGATAAATAGGCATTTAGATGCCTAAAATAGGTCTACACTGCCTAAAGGGGCTTCCCTATTTTGGAGATATAGGTCTGATCATAGAAGGAGAACAGTTATTTTTTATTTTTATTTTTAGAGGATACCAGCAGTAACAAGCAGGAAGTGAGACACCTTTTACTAGAGAAACAAAAAGTAATGGCTACGATGACTGGTTATCAGGAAAAAACAAAATGGGCGTGTAATAAATTGTAAGTTATTTCAGCTATATTCAGTTTTATTCAATGTAGAAGTAGAAAGGGATCAATTTAGTGACTGGCCTGTGATCTTTTGAGCCAGCCCAAGGGTGTTTTCCAGAAGGGAAATAGAAAAAAGCCAATCAACAAGAATCAAAATATTCCCTGAGGAAATGTCAGTTTTACAGGGAATATTGTGATACAATAAAATATTGTATGACATTGGGCTTTTATATTATCTATTATTTTTATTATATGACACCATATCCTATGATACTTAAATTATAGTATCTAATTAAATATTAGATATTATATCACTGCTTGATCTCCAGTTACCAGTCCCAAAAAGGTCTCTGTCAGCTGTGTGTTTAACCCAATTTCTTTCTGAATATTTTGGTTACTCTCAATCCACTTAACAAGCACTGGATGTCTTATTTTCAGACAACTGCACTCATCATCAAATTTGTATATGCAAAACAGGCTATTTTTTGTTTCAGTACTTCTGCTACCTGAATGCTCTAGCCCTTCTAGCAAAGTAAAATCCAAGCTTTGACTTTAAGAAGCTTGGCTGGTCAGCACAGACTTCTCAGCTGTTCAACATTTTTTTTTTTGGCTCCAAGTTTTTTTGCAAACCAAAATGTAAATGTCATAAATGAAAAATGTGAAGGCCTAATAAAAAACACTATGCAAGAATTAAAATATTATCTATGAAAAATCAGACTTGGCAGGTGATTTTTATTTATTATTTAATTTTATAATTTATTTTGCCTTGTTAACTTCATTAACTTCATTTTCCATTGGGAAAATCAATAAATCTGTTTTTCTTATGCAATATTTCCAAAATAGTGTATTTAATTTTATGGAGTTAATTTAAGGGGTTTTTTTTTTCCTTTGAATCAGAGAAAAAATTTCTTTTTTCTACACATCTGTTCTTACAGAAATGACATGTGTCAGAGTTGCCTTCCATAGTCTGAGCAGCTGAAGACACAGTTTCCTTGGGCTTTGTGTGATTTCTTTTCCAGTTTAGATATATACAGCTTCTCAAATTTTTGAACAATTTTCAGATCCTCCTGTACGTTATATTTATTATCCAGTACTGCAGTGTTTGTCCAAGAACTCCTTATGGTTCCTCTTCCTTGCCTAATTGTGGCTGGACAAGACCTTTACAGTTTCAGGCAGAAAATATATTTTCTGTTCACTATTTGGAGAGAACATCAAGATAAAAAAATAGAATTGAAAGTAATGGACTGGAAAGAAAACTTACACATCTACACTTGTTTATCAATGCACAAAGTAGTGACTTTGAACATATCATTAGCTCATAGAGACTGCAGAAATGTGCAGCTGAAAAGGGATATATTGGATTCAAATTCCTTACAATCCTGTGTACATATAATTTCATTGCCTTTTGTGTAATACTGAAAATTTCCTATGCCTGCTTTAGATTGAAGTCATAAAGCTGTTATAGCTGTTCAATATTTTTCTAAACAACTCCTCCCCACTGCTCCTGGATTTTGTAAAACAAAGCAAAATAGAGACTTTTCCAGCTGGCATTTTTCATGGAAAATAAAGAAAATATATTTCTCAGGCATTTAATCTTTTCAACACACCATATATCTTCCTCTTACACTGCATTCAAAACAAGAATGAACTAGGGACACACTGAGAAGGAAGAACTTAAGTAAAGGCTTGCCTAAGTCTTGGTCTAGCAAAATGAGATGACCTTATTCTCAAAAATCAGATACCGAATTTGACTTGACTAACTTTTATTTAGTATTATGGAATCTGATGAGTCCTATTGATTTTCAAGTCTATAACTCTATCCCTTTAACTTCTCCTATTATCAGCATTAGGTACTGATTGATAATGTTAAGAAATTTCATAACTGTAGAAACTGATTCTTATGATTAGTTTCATATATCTGATGACAATCATAAAGTTTGATAATTTTAGGATCTCATTAATTTAATGAATACTACATTGATTTACCTATGCTATGAAAAATAACCTGACAAATTCAATATATCAAATGGGTTTTGACTGCCTTGTGTAATATTTAGTTACTATAAAAGCAAATGCTTTTCAGTCTGTTTGGGGCAAGGGGCCCTTTTGAATTCTCCCTTTTGACAGGGGTAAATTAAAGCATGAGGGTTATAGTTTAAACACTCCTGGGAGATGCTGGGACTGAATGAGGCACATCCAAAGGTCCTGGAAGAACCAGCAGCTGTAGTTGCCAAGTCACTCCTATCTTCACCAATGGCACAGACTGGGAATGGGTGCACCCTCAGCTCCCCTGCAGACTACACCAAGATGAGTGGCAGTGGTTGCCAGGCTGGAAGAGTGTACCCAGATGAACCTCATGAAGTTTAAAAATGCCAAATACCTGGTGCTGCACCTGGGTTGAGGCAATCCCCAGTGTCAGGGCAGGACAGGTGATGAATGGATTGAGAGTGACCTTGCAAAGAAGGACTTGGCCATGCTGGTTGATGAAAAGTTGGACATGGACTGGAAAAATTTGTTTCCAGCCCAGAAATCTTATAATGTCCTGGGCTGCATCCAAAGAAATGTGAATAACAGGTCAAGGAAAGTTATTCTCTCCTTCTCCATTCTCATGAAACCCCCACTTTGAGTACTTAATGCAGGTCAAGAAAAATGAGTATGTCCTAGCAGGGCCACACATGATAGGGAGGGCTGGAACACCACCCTTGTGAAGACAAGTTTAGAAAATTGGAGTTGTTTAGCCTTTCAATATATAAAGAGCTACATAAAACATTTTACATTTAATTAACAGCATTACAGGTAAGGTGCTTCTCTAGATTCAAGCTGACAACAAAACTATGATGTTCCTGCTAGAGTTAAGCCTCTGTCATTCTTGGGAGGGCAGCAGGGGGAGATCAATAGAAAGCTAATTTTATTACTTTTTCTTTGTCAGATAAAATAGCCTTCTGTTGGTCTTATATTTTATATATAAAATACAGAAAGTAATTATCAAGGATGAGTGCTTATTTGATATCTTCACTTCTGGACGCTTTCAAGTGCCAAGAAGCAGAATTCTGTCATAAATCTGGTAAAGCAAAAGCGATAGACTTACATCTGTGAATGAGGAGGGGATAATTAGATAAATCAAAATACAACAAAAGTATTTCCAAATTACCTTGATCCCAACTCAACAGAGCTCAGAACTAGTGAAGCATGATCAGAAATACCACGTGATCCAGTTTTAGGGATGACCCTTAACTCCTAAAAAGGAATTTTGAATGTTTGCTGCTAGAGTGTGAAAAAAACCCCACTTATATTGTGACAATGGTATGCAAATTTTATATTATGTTTGAATAGTCTTAGTTTTTCCAGTGATTTACTATAAGATATCATCCCAGTCCTAATTTTCATGTGGGGTGGTTTGTTTGTGTTCTGTTTTTTGGAGGTTTTTTTGGTGATGGTGGTGGTTTATTTTTCTCTGACTCAAATTCCTCAGAAAAACTGAGGCAAATGCACACTGCTAATTGCACACTTTCCAACACCATTTTGTGGTAGAAATCTCATTAAAATAGCTGCCCCTCACCCCACAGTTTTCTGATGCTTCCAAATCAGAGATTAAAAAACTGCAAGCAAATTATTATGACACACATTGGAAAAGCTTGGTTTATGTCCAGCTCATTGGCTGGCTCACTGGAAACTAACAGTTCTTCACTTCTACCTGCTCAGGAAATTATTCTCCTGGATATATGATCTCATGTGATAAGCTATTGATGGAGGCACAGAGCAGATGACTTTCCCTGATTTTATTTTTTTCAAGTGTTATGAAATCCCCTTCCCTTTTTGTAATAAAATTAGGATTCCTAATATATTATATGGAAGAGTAAAGAGGTATTTTTTTTCCCAGGAGTAGTGCAGAGCCTTACTTTTAATATGTAGTAACCCTACATCTCTGGGTCAGAAAAAGTTCTGAATATATGTCTCCAATTTTATATTAATGGCTTTAAATATTGGCCATTGATTAAAAAGTTACAAACATACATAGAGTTATTCTAAGCAAACACATACTTCACTTGAGTACACCCTTGAGATATTTTACAGAAAATTTTGAGTTCTAGAGAACTATCATTTTACATTTATTTTTGCTTGCAGCTAGAAGTGCTGTGAAAATCCCTTTTTCTCTGTGCGTCATTCTAACATGCTTAAGAATTTTTCTTTCTGATTAAGTACCAACTGTATTTTTGTCACTTTGTTGATCCGATTAAAACTCTAAACCTATGCTCAACCTGAATTCTACTATTTGTTTCAAACATGAAGCAGATCAGAACTCAAAAGTGGTATATATATTGCTAAATATATTGCTATATATTTTTATTGCTAAACATATTGCTATATATTTTTTCTATATATATAGCAATTTATTTAGAAAAAAAAAATTAAAAAGGGGTATTACCTTCCATATGAACTTTTTAAAATGGATTTGGATTTTATCTGTGGATTAAAATGCTGTTGGCTATCCTTTCTTGGATTTGTTAGAAGTACCCCTTCACTACCAGTCTTGCATAACGTATGCTGATAAGCATAGGTTAGAAAAAATAAGGTTTTTAAAATAAAACTGTTTAAAATAATTTTTATGCGATCTTTTCCCATGTTTTTTGTGAACAGTCTTTCCCAAAGGCTTCAGAATTAAGGTTTGTTTCAAATGAATGCTAAAACAGCTCCCTGACTACAGTATCAATGTGTTTGGGAGTTTTCTATTAGTAAAACATGTTTGCCCATCCATGTTAAAAGATTTATTTTATATCGATAAAAACATACCTTATCTGACTTAGTTAATATTATGCTATTTACACATGAGGAGGACAAAAAAAATGAATGATACAATATCAATCTTCTCTCAAACATCTCAAAGGGAATGCCAAGTCTTCCCTGAAATACATTAGAACTATAAATGGAAAGAGGAAACCTAATAAGCTTTGGGAAGGTTTTGAAGATTTTTGTAATTAAAATAAAACATGGAACCTTTTGGAAATACTGATGGAAAACTGTTGCAAACAGCAGGGAAAATTAATCTCTAATTTCTGCACAATTTTTGTCTTATTAAAAAATATATACCTGAATTTTTTTTTTAATTGAGATTTCCCCTATAAATATTTCCGTGCTAAACTGAAAACATAATATACAGAAGGAGAAAGTGTATGGATGTGCAGTGCTGCTTCGGCACCATTGAATTAAAAAGTACAGTAGATGTATAAGAGACCTTTCATGGTCTAGTGGTTGCTCTTGGCAGATCACCTGGATAAAACTCCTGTAGTTTTAGAACAGCAGCACTGTGGATGTTCCAGATACAACCAAGTAAAATTATGTGTACATATCACCCTGCTCATATAATCTTTATGTCCTTCCCCTTTTGTTTTTTTTTTCTCCTTCATTTTTAACTCTGATGAATTTGAACTTTTCTTCTGAATGAGTATTAAGGAAAAATCATGAAATCTTTCATCGGGAGAGGAAAATGAAACATGCTGAAGTGGAGGCTTTAGTTTTGCTTACAAAGGAGAAACATTTTTTAAAATGTGTGACTTATGAAATATATCCCCATTAAACTGGAATACTGTGTATATCACCCTTCTTTTATTTATGAGGCTTCAACAATATCAAGTGTCAAAGAAGGCTGGTGCAAGAGACAGTCACTTTGACATTCTTATTTTCAGTCTGTTTCTTGTGCTTTGCTCAGAAATGTGGTGAGATTGTCTGCAATGTTGCACTGTGAAAAAAACAACTGAACTTAATACAGACATGGCTCATGGCTTCAGCTTCTACTTGGGCTCATCAGAAACTTCTGAGGGATCTGATGAAGAACCCTTGAACTACTCATTTGTGGAAGCAGGCCTTCAGGTGAGTGTGTACTACTAATCTTTTTTAAAGTCAAGGTGAAATTAGCCCTAGAAATACACTGCATTTAGGGATATCAGCTAGAATTTACAGCCTAGCCCAGAAACTCACCTTGCTGTCCACCCAGTCTGAAAGATAATGAAGAAGCCATGGAGTATCATCAGCAGTTTCCCAGCTAAATGTTTAATAGACTATACTGCACTTAAACAATTACATCATACTGCAGAAAACCCATCAGAGAAATTCCCCAAAACCTTCTCAATGCTGAGGAAAGCAAAAGACCATTAACTTCAGCCAGACCTGTGATCTCCCCAGTGGGTTACACCCCAAAAATCCAACATGAAGTAGTGAATGATGAATACATGCTGAAGGGAAGGACTTTAACTTCAGATGAGGAGTCATAAACTCCAAATTTGTCCCATGGTGTAAAATGAAACAGGAACTCCTCTGGATTAAATTTTGGTGCCTCAGTGTTGGTTTCAATTAGTGGGGAAGCTGGGCATCTGGATCTCCCAAATGCTATGATACCTCATTTGTGAGGTGCTTGTAGCTGAAGGTAACAGCATAACTTCTACACAGGGAATCTACAGCCAAGGGACAGGGTGACATTTCCCCCCTTTGCTACAGGGAGTGGGGCCATAACCTGCAGGGTAACTCTACAGCTGTCAGTATTTACACCCAGCACTGGTATGGACAGAGTTAACAGTTTTGTGTGACATGTGAACATAAACTTCTCTCTTTGGTCACGTTACAAATCCTTGTAGCCCATTAGAATTCCTCTGAAAATGGCCAGCTGCAGACTCTAAGAAAAAAAGGAGCAGAATGATTTTGCAAAGAGATGCTTGAACAGCAGAGGATTTAATTCTGTATGATCAAAACTGGACTGGAGAAGATAAATAGGAAATGATGGTTCATTGTGTCTGCTATTGAAAGCAGATCATCTATTAAAACTTATGTTGCAGAAGCCAAAAAAACTTTCATGTGAACAAAATATAAGTTTAAAAAAATAAGGAATGGATGAAAAGGTCACCAAAACTCTTAAGAAAAAACCTCCAGCTCAGGAAATCTCAAGATCAAAATGTTCCCTTGTCCCACAGCAAATTAAATTCATCAAACGTGTTTCTTACTAGCCCTTGTCAAATGCCTTTGGAAAATGCAGTGCTCAGTGTTACCAAAAGACATTTGATGATGGCTGTCATGAGGATATTTCCAAAATTCTATTGTAAACAATAAAAACCTCTATAAAATTGAGCCAGGCTTGGAAAAGGTATTGTTGTACGTTTTGTTTTCCTGTTGCTTTTCCTTCCAAGGACAAGCCACACATCTGTAAGAAGCTGTCAGGTCTAGCTACTGTCCAAAACCCTCCCATGCTTTTCTAAGGAGCAGTGTTAGCAGACTTCACTGTCAGCCATTTAATTTGAGCTCACAAGCTTAACCAGCTTCTTGTCTTCTTCCAGACTTCACAAAGTCAGTCTGGCTGCCACCAGCCAGGGGGCATTCAGGGGCTCTCAGGCTTACAATTCAAGCAGAGATTGAAATGATTAAGGCATGGGGAGATGGCTGGAGTAGCACCTGAGGCTGATGAGTCTGTCTGCCAGAGCTGAGACTTAGAAAAAGCTAGTGAAGAGTGATTGCTTTCATATTTTAGAGGTCATCTAATGTAGGGGCTTGTAACAGAGGTGGTATATTCACAACAAAATCATGTAATAATTGTTTTCATTGTAGGAAAAAACTTTTATAAATTTCTACTTCTCAAATGTATCTTTCTTCTCCTCTCAATACTTGTGTCTTTAATTTGCATTATAAATAGATGAAAATACACCTTCATATAGGCCTTTATGAAACTGTGTAGTCTTGCTGAAAATCCAGAAATTCACTTATAAATCACCCCAAACTCACTTATCTCAGTAAATATTTTTCCTTCTCAATGGATTTGGATGTTATTCCATTACCTCTGAACAGTCACCCAGAAGCTGCTAGTCCAGTAACATCCATTTCATGCTTAGCCACTTTTCAGATTAAAGTATTGAAACACCCTTGAGGAGTTCCTTTTATCAAATAATTTTAGCACGAAGGCAAGAGAGTCTATCTTATATTTTATTGAAGGTTTCATCAGTTTCTCTCAGCTCTGTAAAAAGCTTTGTGAAAGGACCCTGGATCAAGCCCTCAGTCAATGCAGTTCTCTTCAATCTCTTTTGAGCCGTGACTCTACTGGAGACAATCTGGTGGAGTTAGGCAGGATTACTGGAAAATTTAGGATTTCTTTTTTATGCTGCTGCCCTCTCCAGTTTTCATCATCTGTGCTTGACTCAGGGCTCCCTCTCCTTTTTCTGTGGGCTTATTCCTGGGTTTGGAAGGCTTCATGGCTTCCCCAAATCCCATCCCACTTTTTATATGGAATGACCAGGAATAATCCCTGTCACCCCCTCCTGTAACAGCCCTGCTGCCTCGGTCTTGGTTGATTGTTCCTGGAGATGGATGATGGGTTTTTTTGATAGTAATGGAATAAACTTACACCAGCTGAGGATCTGCTGGGTTTTTACAGCTGAATAAATATCTCACCAGTGCAACCCCACACCTTGGATCCACTGCTATTCCAATTTGCAAAAAATGCCTTCTGAGTTTTCTTTTGGAGTGAATCAATCCAACAAAACAAAATTTAGTTCCAGTTTTTGACTCAGTTAATTGCATGAACCCTCCCAAGGTCCAGACGGAGTGAGGCGATATCAGGTTTGTGTGCCCCGGGCTTGCACAATCCTCTGACACTCTCAAGCAACTCTCAAGCTTGGTTTTCTTCCCTACACTGAGGATATTTCTGTCAAAAGAACAGACAGTATGGCACAGGGCTTGCTTTCAGGCTCTGAAGGCAAGTGACATAACTGCTCACATTCATACAGTTAATTCTCTCCCCTTTCAAAACAGTGTAGCCTCATCCATACAGCCTACTGCAACAAATCCCAGAACACACCTGAGCTTTGCCTGGAGCAAAAGCCAATCCAGCAACTGTGGTAGCAATTAATCTGTAGTGACAATCTCAGGACAGTGCTCAGAATTCTCCTCTGTCTCTGATTTATCAGTTGAGACATAGCTGGAGTGTCTGCAGAGAATTTGAAGGAAAACCTGGTAGTATGTGCATTTAAACCCTTTACAGACCAAAATCACTTTTGCCAAATTCTATATAAATCTCTATATCCTTGCCTGGAACTATGTCTGCCCCAGCCACCAGTGCTTAGCAGTGCTCTGGTGTGTTTTCCAGCAGGTGCAGGTGCAGGTGCAGCAGTCAGTTCTTTGCTAAGAGACAAATTCCTTACAGGGACAGCCAGGGCATGGAGCCACCGCTGGATGCCTGGGAGCAAGAACTGTGCTCTGCAAGCATGGCACCTCTTTCTGTAAAATGCCAGCTTGGTGTTGATTCCAGTTACTTTGGGAAATGAGGAAATATGGTGGGAGAGTGAATACCATGGAGGTGATGTGTCTGAGGGAACAAGGACTGTGTGCTCTGTGACAGCACAGCCCAGGGTCTGAGATTGCTTTTGTAGAGAGCTCTGGGTGCTGTTTGAGACTCTTGTGTCAGAATGCAGATCATGTGTTGCAAGGCTTTGTGGCAAATTCATCCTCCACACTTCAATGGATAACTAGCATGAACTTTAATGCCATAAGAATGGCCAAAGATGCAGGCAGATAGCTTAGACAACTTTAAATTGTCTTTTTTGACGGGGTCCTCCAGAAATCATATATGTCCTTTAATTCTTAATCCTCTATCAGAGGATGTCAGCAATTTTTTTGCTGCAAACAGTGCAGCAGATAAAAGTGCTGCCTTCATCCTGAAAAGGCAAGCCTGGACTCTCCATTTCTCTTCACAGAGCAGTTGAATTTTAGCTCACCAAGCTTATTTTTCAACTCAGTTTCCTAATGGGAGGAAAGGACTAATTCCCAGAGAATTGTAAACTTTGTAACAGATATTGCAGCTTTTAAAAACCTCAGATAAGAATGTACATTGAATTACAGAGGTCATGCTGTTACCATCTTGTAAAATATTTTGGATTTTCATTATTGTTGATGTTGTTTCTCCATCAGGACTACAGTAACATCTTCCAAGTTTCTCAAGAAAGGGGGTTGGAAAATAGTAGAATAAGGACCTGTACCATAACCATAGTTAGCCCTTCTAGCACTCACCCAAACTGTGTACAGATCCTGGATTCAACGAGACACTTGCATCTCTGGTGAATTGTTCCACTGCCAAATCGATGACAGTACTGAAAGGGTGGTTTTTTTTAACATGTTTATCACTACAAATTCCAGCTGGGTCAGAAGGATTTCTATTTCATTATGAAGTGGTTAAGAGGAGGACATTTTGATTTCAGTGATCCAGGGTGTCATGAAATAGGTTTTGCTGGACAATTTAAATCAAAACATGCTCAGCCCTCAAGCTGAGAGGGAGCAGAAAAAGTATGGGGAAAGTGAATCTCCAGATCTTATGGACCTTCTCTGGCATTTTACCAGCTGTTGTTTGTCTTAATCACATCTTCTTTTCTTAAGACATCTATTCTTTTCTGCTCTTTGGAAATTCTGTTTTCTACATGATTAGGCTGAGCCTGAGACAGATGGAAACACGATGAGCTATGAAGAAACAGTCTCTGCTGAGGAACCAGCAGTGTGTGGAAGTTGGAGAAATAACTTCTGCTGCTGTTATTTTTTAACAATTAAAATAATATACCTGAGAGACTTAGTGGTACTTAGCAGCATAAAGCAGGCAAAATGGGCAGGCAAGGCATAAAGTGACAGCTTACTTTCTGGGTTGTTTGTAGGAATTTTTCAATGTAACAGAAAAAAAGCAGCAAGTTAGAGAAAGAAATCTGTCTCCTCTACAGTACTGGAATTGTTTGATCACAAATGCTTGAAGGAAAAGAGCTCTAGTCTGGTAAAAAAATCAAGGGGATAAGTGTTGAAATTCATAAAAATTACATGTTCTAAATTACAATTTTGATCTTCTTGGAATTAAACTTGTTTTGATTTTGAAATATATATATTGATCTACAGACAAAGAATTGTAGTCATTAAAAAGAATAAAAATCAAATTAAACATGAAACAGTCCAAATGCATTCTTTCAGCTCCTGAAAGTTTTACACATTTCGGGGCACATGTTTAAATATTTTCACATTAGCATCAATTTTGAAATGGATATTTTGAAAATTCCAGATGTCTCCAGGTGATACAAAATGAAGCAAACTAAAAATATTTATTCCAGGTTGCCTTAGTGTGTATTTTAATTATATTTGGGTTGTATTTTTGGTTCCATGCTAACATATATCATGTACAAAAGTCGTGTTCTCAGCTGATGTTAGGCAGTTTTATTTCATTGGCTTCAGTACAGCAAATGCTTGTTTGCAGCAGCTGAAGTTCTGGCCTAGGAATTGCTACATAAATAAACACACCATTGAAAAATTCACTTGTGACTATAATAAACAGATGGGGACAAAACAGGACTCAGAAAATTAATCACAGTTCTCAGTAGTGCAGTCTATGAGACATACAGGCAAAAGTATTGCAAAAAAATGTTGGAATAAGTGCAATATTACATTAAAGTAAAATAATAATTTGTGCCTTGATTGTTCCATGGGTAATAGAAAGAAACCAAAGGATCTGTGTGGACACAGCTGTATTAAGAGGAGGTTGCTGCTACTGTATTCCCAGGGTAACCATGGGAATATGTAACTGTTAGGCCAAATTCCTCTACCCTTTTTCACCAATTTAGTTCTGGATAAACTAAATTCATTAAGTGACTCGTTCCAGATTTCAATTGGTGAGCTGTGCAGCATTTGGCTTCTTGTGTAAGAAATATACACCCATCTGTAATTGTTACCATCTGTTTGGTATTCAGGATGTAAAAATGTAATGGAGATGAAGTCATATTTCATATTTTTTTCTTCCATTTGGAGGTGAGAATGAAGCTATAACAGCCTGGAAATGCATCTGCTGGTGATAAGATAGTACAGCTGGAAATGGGATGCTGGATTCTGCATGGTTCAGAAAGCCTGTGTGTAGAAGCTGTTTCACTGTGGTGTGTGCTGGTATTCTGGGATCCCATGAGATGATTGATGTATCATATAAATAGGGTGACAGAAGACTACTTTTGCCGGTGTGATGGGAATAGGAAGTGCAAAATGTCAGTAATGCCCTGAAAATAACCATTCAAATTTATGCAAATTGCTTAATTAATTGACCTCATTTGAGCTTGCAGATTTTCTTTGCATGTCCTTTGTGAATTAGTTATTTTTCATTGTACACTGACACAATATTCCAAGGCTAATTAAATCCTTTAAAGCTATAGGTTAATATCTGATTCTTATGTAAACACATTTATAAACATTAATCAGATCTAAATTACCCGTTTTATAAATAACATTTTATTCAGTCGCAGCTAATGGATGTACTGTCTCTATTTATTCTGCTTTGGGCTCGAGGAGTAAATGTTACTCTGTAAAAGTTATTATTTAAACAGTGGCATTTTGTTTACTTGTGCATCTGTTTCCAAAGATCTCTGCTGCTTTATGATCTCATAGAGATTATTGGGTAAGAGTCTGTTTGGAGCACAAAGACTGAACTCAGAGACTTTCTGAGCCTTGAATCCTGCTGATGGATGTGGTGGATGCAGAGATGGTCCAGGGAGGGAGACTGTGCAAGAAGCAAGGTAGGCTGATCCTCTGGTGGAAAGGTGAGGCAAGGTGAATGTGTCACCATATGGTCAACATATCCCTTGAAATATCAGTGAGTCACTTGCTCCTGGGAAACTGAGCTCCTACCCTGGGTGAAATGTAAACTAATTCAGCTTTCAGCTTTTTTTGATGCATGAAGTTTCATATCCTCTCCACATTCACTTGTTAGCATTTGTCTGAACATGGAAAATGTAATTATTTTTTACTTTTTTTTTCCCCCATAAATATCCCAAATATTCAAATTGGAATTTGATGTGTTTTTTTGGCAAACAGTGGCATATACATGGGAAACAGGGAAAAAACTCTTTTTCTACTAGACGAGATAATTTTCTGTTTCTTATTTGAATGAATAGTGAATAAATGCAGCTTCACAAGGGAAACTGTGGATTTTACTTCATAGAACATATGGTGTCATCCTCAATCATATGAATCAGTGAATCAATGAATCAGTGATTCATTCTCTTGCTAGACCTGATGTAAGTAAATTTTGACTGTTTGCATTGGTTCCATGATTTTATATGGAATATAGTTGACAGTGGCTGTGGTCTAGATCTTGTCCTAATGTGCTGGGTGAGGTAAAAATCCTGAATAGGAATCTTTCAGATTATGAAGAATTTAGAGTTTGCATTCATGAAATGGCCAACAGCTGGAGAAAAAGGTGAGATTCAAAAATGTTAAGAGGCTTTGCCCACCATTGTACCTGAAATCTGTGGCAGATATAAGATTAATGTTCAGGTGCTCTTGTTCCCAGTGTGGTGCCATGTTTGCTCATGCCATGACAGCATATTGCCTTGTATTTTATAACATGGGCTAATTAATTGCTGTCAGCCTATATAGCTGCTGAGTATACCTTTCTGCTGGAATTTTTACTCCACTGGTCCTTGCAGCATCACTTGCCACGAATATCTTCTACTGCTGCTCACCTTGTTTTATCAAGTCACTGCTGGGGAGGCTGGTGGGACTCAGCATGCTGCTGATTCCTGTGCTGCTTTAGATGCATCCCACAAACTTTCTGTTCCACTGCCATATTCTGTGGCCTCACAGCCTGGTCATGCTCAAGCTGTCACTTTTAAAGTTCAAAATTACTGTGCTGCCATAGCCAGTGTCTTAGTATAATCCAGGCATATTTTCCGTTCTGTTATAGTTTTTGCTTTTTTTTATTGCATTCACTAATTCTTGAGAAAAGCAATCAAGTTTGACTGCTATGATTTCTTTTCTTACAAGCTCACAGAGCTTGTTACTCAGAGATACGATATCTTGTACATGGTTAAGGATTTGGTTTTGTTTCTCTGTTGTGATTTCTCTTTTTTTTTTTTCCTGAAACTCGTTCTGTTGTGTGGAAGGTAATTAAACTTACAAAGCAATAATTATCAAGGTCAAATGCTAGAAGATTGATATCACGTCTAAATCTCTGGAACTACTCCATAACATTTGCAAATAACTGTCAGTAATTCTCTGCATTTATTAGCTAATTAGAAAAAAATCTTTGAATGCATATCAACTGAGCAGCTGACAAAATTTGTAGTTTTCCTTAAATCTGGGGTCTTCTTTGATTTATTCTGGAGTAGTCTGTCCAGTTTTAGGTTTCTCAGTTCAAGAGGGACATGGAACTCCTGGAACAGGTCCAGAAGAGAGCTACAAAGATGATTCAGGGATTGGAGCATCTCTCTTAAGAGGACATGTCCCTCATTGAGGGAGGTGGGCCAGTTTGGCCTGGAGGAGAGATGGCTGAGGGGGGACAATGCAGACAAGGGTCTCAAAGGAGGTTTTCAGGAGCATGGACCAGGACCTGCCTGGTGGTGAGGAGGCAATGGACAGAAACTGATACACGGGAAGCTCCACCTGAACATGAGGAAGAACTTTTTTATGTTGTGGGTGACCGAGCACTGGAACAGATTGTCCAGAAAGGGTGTGTAGCTTCTCTCACTGGAGAAATTCCAGAACCATCTGGACTTTATCTCTGCTGTGAGCTCTGGGATGACCCTGCTTGAGCAGGGAGCTTGGACCCAGATGGTCCCACCCATGTTCCAACCTTACCCATTCTATGATTCTGTTATTACAAGGCCATGGTCTGTTTTATTGTCAAAGACCAGTGTGAGCCTTTGTGAATGGACATGTTTTTCCTCTCTCCTTCCCTCCCTTTTCTCTCCATACCTGTACATATGGATATATACACATATTAAAGACACATACATGTATATATCTAGTACATTTGGGGGAAGAGGGGCTGAAACTGTATTGCAGCCTCTGGGCTATCTGGGGCTCGTTTACAGTCTCGCTTCTTAGGCAGCTGTGAACAGATAAGTAAAGCACTTATGAAAATCTAAGGAGACATGTCAGGCAAAAGTATCTTTCTGTTACACTTGGAGTTTTCTCCTCCATTTCACAGCTAACTGCTCTTGTCTCACGGGGTTGTCTTGAACTTGTGGGCTTAAACTTATTTGCTATGAAAAGGCAAGCAAAAGAAAGAAGTTACATGTAGCAGTCCTTTGAAAAATATGGACCTAATTAAACAAGAAAAGTAATTCCAGCTGAGGCTGTGTGAACCAGAGGGTTTCTGTGCCAAAGGGTTTGGAGGACAGTCTTTTATTACTTCTGGTTTATATTCTGTAGTTTGGGACTCAAGAGTCTTGGATATCAGCTCCATTCTGAGTAGGCTCAAAAATACACCTTATCTAAAACTACTCAATTTCCATTTGCTAAGTCTTTGTAAACAGGAAATCAACCAGCTGGTGTGACTTCCATGTGACCTTGAAAAACCCGCATTCCTGCATGAATTTAAGCCAAAATCTGGCACGGGAATATGCTCAGAATATGGGCTAAATTTGAATGAAAACCAGCCAGAAGTTGGCCCAAGACTACTGAAAGCTTTGCAAATTATTTCTGGTTTGTTAGGAGAATGTTGCCCAGCTGTAGTCATCACAGATGCATTGCAACAATTATTATACAAGTGAAAGAGTGTCCTGGGGCTGTGGAAAGATGGAAGGTACCTTTTCATCTGCTATACAAAAGCAGAAAGGGAATCCAAATTTCACTCAGCAGAGTTCAAATAAGAGAGACTTACTGTTTTCTCACACAGTAGCCCAAAGAAACCCTTCTTTCTGGTTCAACATCTGGTTCCCTCAAATATTTTCTCCAGATGGCTTCCATTTGTATCCAGTGTGACAACATCAGTCATGTGGCAAATATGTTTTAGACAGTAAGGAGCCCTGTGAGAAGGTGGTTGTTTTCAAAGGGAATAATAATACTTTGTTTGAGAATTGTAGCCTGAATCACTGCATTTTTCTTTTTGCACCCTCCATTGCATAATGTTGTTTATAAAATTTTCATCATGTATCATTGTGAAATAGGATGAGGACACTTTTTATTTGTGTGCCTCTGGTTCAAAAGCTGAAGGCTTTTTTTTTTTCATCATTGGATATGAAAGAAATCCTCATGTAATTTATTTAATCTTCCTTTTCTATCGTGTTTTCCATGGTATGTTAAAGTGGAATTCTAACAATGCTGGTTGTAAGGAAGCTCTGGAGCCATCTGGTGCAGTTGTCTGCTTGGAGCAGGACTTTTGTCATCATCAATGTATCTGAATCAGGCCAGCTGGGCTTGACACACCCAGGTGTGGAAACCTCCAAGGATGGAGGGTCTACAGCTGTGCTCTCACCTGTTTTTCTATTGAGCTGCCTTGCAAGTGCTGTGATTCATCCCTTTGTCTAGTTTGAATATCCCATGCCAGGCTGTCACGTATTGTTATGTTTCTGTCACTGTGGACAAGACCTTGGCTCCATCACCTCTCTAGTTTTTCTCCAAGCAGGTGAAAGCAGAGCTCAGATTGTCCCTTGGCCTCCTCTTCATGAGTGAGAAGTGTGAGCTCCCTAAAGCTCATCCTGTAGGTAGTGCGTCCTGGACTCCCAATTATCCTGATAATCCTCTGTGCAGCCTCTCCAGCTTTTTAACATAACAGTCCTGATGTGTGCAGTTCCTGTTAGAAATCTTATTCCATGTTTTTGGTGAAAATCTTCTGTGCTGTACTCTGTCTCTTTGGTTTGGTTTATCAGCTTTTATTTGGATGAGAGGAGAAAAATGCAAAATATCAGAAAAATGTTGAGAAACCTTTTGGGAATTTTCTTTAAAACTCAAGTAGGTTGAAGTTTGAATACTGAAAAAAAACATCACCAAAGGCACCAAAACAACAAACAAATCCCCCCAAGCTTTCCCTGTTACTTCTCATCTCTATCTTGCGGGCAAAATTCTACTATCTGATCTAACATTTTGAAATTACTAAAGTTTCTGAGCAGAACTTTTTCTCATCTAACAACATTCCAAATAACTACATTAAATTCAGCATACTGAGGCCGAGTGCAGAGAAAAGTTTCAGCAGTGAAACTTTTAAAAAGAAGTTTTAAAGGCATTTAGACTACACAAAAGCAAGAACTGCTTTTCAGTCCCTGCACATAGCAAAGCTGGATGGCTCAAAAGATTGTTTACAGCATGGACTGCTTTAGGAAATATATGACATTTATCAACTGATACATACCAAGATGCTTCTTCTGTGATTGGTTCTCATCTTACAAAAGTGCTATTTCTCTCATACGTACAGCTGCATGAACAAATCTGTATTTTCATGTTTTCAGCTGTAAAAAATTGCTACAGTAGACATTCCTTCAGCTGATCGTGTTCTGAGAGGACCTTGTGTGAAGGTACCCCACGGTGACCCCAAAACTAAAGAGCCACGTGAACTACTTTTCCTCTTCATAGCCATAAGACTTTCATTTCCCTCTGGATTTGACTCTACTCCAAGGAAGACAAAGAAAATGTACTAAATTTTGCTCGATCTTTTCCTGCCAGAGAGGAATTAGTCAGCTGAAGGAGAGAGTGCAGAACCTTCTGGGCTGGAATTTCTGGTGCTGTTTGCTGATGAGGCCAACAGAGTTATGTCCATGTGCCAGCTGACTTTTGGCTTGTGTGGTCTTCCAGGAAAGTCAGTATGGAGTCCCTGTCAGAATCCTTTTGTTTAGATGATGGGATAGTGGATGCTGGGTCAAAAACCAGGGAAAACAAAACAATCAAAAAGTATTGCTGCAGGAGAATGGAAGAAATGCAAAAACTGAGACTGAGAGTGACAACCAAGGTCCTGTCAAAATTTAGAATGTTAATTTCAGGAAGGAACAGAGGGTCCATTATTTTATTCTGAAATAACTTGGGGAAAATAGTCTCTCTTGCTCAAGCAAAAGCCAGTGCAAAAGGATTCAAAGAGAGACTAGAAAAATACCAAGCTAAAATGTCTAACTATCTGAGAAATTTTGACATTTAAGCCTTTGTTTTCATTCTAAGTTAGAGTGCAATCAAACATTCTTTTAAGTTTAATGAATAATAAAATGGTCAAAAACATAATTGAGATTCTAAAACATCTTGACAGATTGATTTTTATTTTTTGCGTTTCAATCACTTTCACATCTTTTCATGGTATGTGATTAATGCTGTTCTATATGTTAATGTAGGTGACTTCTGGAAGTGACTATGTGGCTGTGGAAATGATTATAATAATTATTTTCCAAGTTATAAAGGACAACTGCTGTTAGTAAAGGTTGAAATATCCTTTTTTCATTTGATGAATCAGTGTCCTCATATGTGGCTTTATTCATCAAAATGTTCAACATTTTAATACAAATTATTTAATTATACCACAAGTAGATGATTCTTTAATCTAGATGCTCAAGTATTTCACTACAGGAAACAGGAAAGAAATTGATTATCAAATAAGTTGTTCCAGTCACTGTTACCTAGCAGATGCCCTTAATTTTTTTTGCCAAGATAAACTCCAAGCCTGGAGTAGAGGATGCTGAGGGGATACCTCAGATCCGTTCATAGCTTTCTGACAAGGGGAAGGGGAGGGGCAGGGACTGATCTCTTCCCTCTGGTGACAGCGCCAGAACACAAGGGAATGGCTTGAAGTTGTGTTAGGGGAGGTTTAAGTTGAGTATCAGGAAAGGTTTCTTCACCCAGGGGGTGGTTGGGCACTGGAACTTTGTCCCCAGGGCAGTGGTTCCAGCCCCAGAGTTCCAGAAGCACCTTGACAATGCTGTCAGATACATGATGAGATCCTTGGAGTGTCCTGTGCAGGGCCAGGAGCTGCACTTCAATGATCCTGATAGGTCCCTTCCAATTCAGCATATTCTATGATTCTGGGATTCTATCTTGTATTGCACTGTAGTATGTCAACAATGATAAATGACATTATTTTGTGATACTATGATATAAGGTAAGAATACAACTAAAACCATTGGATATGCAGATAAAAATCTGTTACTGTTACCCAGAAAGTTATGGTTTCTTGCTTTTTCCCCCAGACAACAAATCCCCCAAATAAATATATTAATTATGCTTTCTGAAACTTTCTCTCCCCCAAATCTTCCATTAGCTGTATTGGTACAGTTTCCTCTGAAAGCAGTAGAAGTAGTGTGAGCATTTATATGTTGTCCTAAAGGCAGGAAAGGCAGAATTAACTAATTCCATTAGAAATTTCTTAAAGTTCATTAAAAAGAAGAGCCCAGAGCCTGCTTAAAATATCAGTGTCCTTCTGCAGAGTAAAATGCAGTGATATATGCAAATAAGCTGACCTTGCTAAGGCTGAAGCTGTTGAATGTGCAGTCTCCAATATCTTTGCCTCCTTTTACAGCTGTGTAACTTATGCCTAAGGGAACATTTAAAGGGAATGTAAAAATCTGGTTCCCACCAGAGAGAAGACGCCTAAAGTAAAATTAGGAGTGTAGAGCTTGCAGACAGAAAATGGCATTGTTAGGGAAATCATGGCACATTTTAAATAGAAATCAATTCTCAAAAAGAGATTGAAAGATGCTTTATTTTACTTCAATTTAATGTTACAAGCACAACATGAAAATGTCTTGCCTATATGTAACAGTTTGAGTTCCTGTGGATAGCTCAGGATGATCTGGCCTTTTCAAAACAACCTACCTACAAGTTTTATGACAAATATTATCATTACTGAGATTATGAAGAGATCTTTTCCTATCCTGCTATATTCCACCAGATGAAAGATTTTATTCCCAAAGAATGACAAATGTATAACTATTTCAGTTTTAAATCAATAAGTTCTTTCTTGTTCATCAGAACCCCAGGTAGGCATTTTTTATTTTTACTTCATCCTCACAGCAGATAAATGGTGAGAAATAAATATAAGACATCTCAAGCATTTTTTATTGCTTTTCACTTGTTCTTTTTTCGTTTCTCCATCTTCATTCCTTCCTATATTTTACACAGCAGCAGAAACAAAACTTCTGAATAATAAAGCAGAATATAATTATGTGAGAACAGTTGGTAATCCTACTCTTTTTAAAAGAATATATTTATGCCTCTGAAAATGATGGAAGATTCTGTGATAGACATCAGAACTCTTCTACTATTAGTGTGCAGAAGATAAGACTGGAAATCTGGCTCTAGGTGGTCTTCCTTGATCAAAGCGGTTGGGCCAGATGACCTCCAGTGCTCCCTTCCAAACTCAACCATCCTGTGATTTTATGAATGGACATCCATGGACTGCTTTATCATTGAAAAAATATTTCAGTGGAGAATGAAATCCCATTGTAATATGTCCTAACTAGCAGAACTTTAGAGTGAGGTTCTAGGATGAAAAATGTCTTAATACAAACCAACACTTTAAATCTCTGCTTTCTTTCAGCTCTAACTAAAACCTTTAGGAGCAACTCAAGACTGCTCTGTATTTTTAGGAGAAATTGATCTATGTAGCATCCAGTTTTGGAAGTATCTTGTCAATCCTACTTTCTAACCTTTTTCCTCCTCCTCCCTCAATCCTTTCTTCTCAGCAGAAAGTAACTACAATTAGTTGAGTAATATTTTCTCATAGGCATCAACTAAAACAAGTTAACATCAATTATGTTTTGTATGCTTTTCTGGTAGTTACTATACCTGAAAATTAAATGCAAATGGCACTCCAGGGTTTAACATTAAAATAAGAATCATCTGTAAATTCAGTTTGCTTGGTTTTTCTTGGGGTTTTGCTTTGGTTTAATTAATTCAAAAAAGCAAATGATGCCTTTCAACAATGGTCATTTCCCTTTGTACCCCCTATGATCAGCAAATTAGGGAGACAACTTTTTACATAAAATCATAAAATGTTTCAAATTTGTAGGGACCTAAGAGATCATCTAGATCCCACTGCCATGCTGTGGGCAGGGATGCCACCCAATATGATATCTTTCCCAGGGGCCCCTCAAACCTGGCCTTGAGCACTCCCAGGGATGGGACATCCACAGCCTCTCTGGGCAACTTGAGCCAGTGCCTCACCAGCCTCATAGTAAAGAATTTATTCCTAACATCTAAGATAAATATCTCCTCTTTTAGCTTTGAAACCATTTTCCCTTGTCCTATCACTATCTGGCTCTACAAAAAGTCTCCCTCCCTCTTTTTTTGCCACGCAAGCCCAATACAGGGGGCCACTGAGTGCAAACAACTGTCCTAGTGTTTTACCAAAACAAGGTTGGAAAAAATAGAGACCAATATTTTTTCTTAAAAGTTGTGGATGAACCTGAGACACCTCCTGTCGAAAATGCTGATCACTGGTTTTGTTCTTTTGAGAAATAACTTTCTAAATGCACTTTCACTTCAGTTGTAGCTGTCAGCTCAATTGTGCATCTGAAAAAGAAATTGTCATCCTGCTTTACCCAGATAACGGCAGGATGAAAGAATCAAAAAATGTGAGCATATAATTTAATTTAATTTGCTAACGTCATGTATTTCACCTCTTTAGAAACTTGTGACTCTGTTGTTATTAATCAAGTCATGGGTCTCAACACATCAATAAAATTGAATTAGACAACAATATTGTAAAACATGTTAAAAACATTAGTGTTGAAGTCCAGGGATTAAAAATTATAAGAACTGACCCCTTAACAATGGCAGTGCTAAACAGAGGCAAACCAGACAATTCCAAATAACTAAATTATAATAATTACTGTCCCCTAAAAGTCATGAAAATGCTGCTAAAACCTTGCAGAAATGATGTGAGAGGAAAAAAATTCAATCCTGATTCCAGTCTTAGCTGTTAGTTTTAGTGCAAATTTAAGGTATTATAATCCTCAGGAAAAAGATATTTTAATACAATGTAGGAAGGAGTTGAAAAGTAAGAACAGTATTCCAATAAATAGTAATGAACTGTGGATTTAAATATGCTTTTGTTTTCAGGTGCTTATGCAATTTTCAGGCAATAATTGGAAAAAACGCCACTGTAATTTGTGCAATTTGATGTTTATTTAAAAAAGCTGGAACCAAGCATCTTTCTCTCCTCCCTTGCAACAAAAATTATTTGGTACAGATTTGCTACTGCCTTACATAATGAATTTTTCATATTCCTACCTTTCATGCTTGCAAAACAAGGGATGCTGGTGTAGCAATGTTATATATTCCTGATACTAATTTCTTCTGTCTATCAAAAATATTTGAAAAAGTTAAATACCAAATCAAATTGTATCATAAATTCAGACCTGCATAGTATAAATGAAAAAAAAATTTTAATTTCTAAATATCACCTCAGGACAGGATTGAAGGTTTATAATCAACTTAGTCATCTACTGCAACAGGAAGTCTTCTGCCTTCCACAGAATTTGTGCCTTTTTTTACTTCCTGTCTGAAGTGTGACAGGAGAAATGGAATGAATAGAAATGGGATGAATTTGAAACAGAAAATCTTTGAAGAGCATCTGTGAAAGTTTTATTGAGAGAAATATTTTGGTCTAGAATAGTTGATCAGAATCAATCTAATATGCAATAAAAAATTTAAAATATAATTTCAATGAGAAGAAAAATGCCCCAGAGAGCAGCTATTATTCTTCTAAATCTCTGTACCTGACCTTCCAAACAGCTGAAGAATGTATGCAGAATGAAATCTATGTCTAGCAGCACCAAAACAGAGCATCATTAGTCAGAGATTATATCCATCCTGGAAACAAACAACATCACTAGATTAATCTTTCCCAAAAATTCAATGACCAAGATGATATTTATGAAATTTACATATTGCCCTTGCAAAGGGATTTGTAAGTATTTGAATTCTAGATGTTGTCTCACAATCCCAGGCCTCTGAGGGCTATAGTGAATTTTGATATGTGTTATGATGGGTGTGGGGGTGCTGCTTGAGTCACCAACTGTCCCCATCTGCCCTGAGCACCCCCTTCTCTCTCTCAGACTGGAACAGTCAGTGTCAGGAGACCAAAAGTTCATGGCTTTATCATAAACCCCTTCTCGCTCTGAGTCATGTGTCTACCTGGAAAACTCTGGCTCTCAGTCTCCATCTGGGCTTTTCATGAAAAAAGCCCCTAAAATAATCACTTGCACAGCAGTGTCTCAAATGCCATTATGCATTGTCACAGTCTCCTGCATTTTAAAACAACATTTGCTAGCCCAGTAGGAGCCACTCTGACCAAATTGCTGAACAGGGCACTTAGGGCCAACCTTGTCCAATCCAGGGCTGCTCCAGTTCCCATGGAAAGTGCAGGCTGTGCACACTCACTCCAGCATCACAAAGAGACAATGTAAACTCTGAGCATGACTCACATGGACTGGGGTTACACTGTGTTTTTCCTCATGGTACATCCCAAAACTATCCTCTTACCTTTTCTCCTCACCTTTGCAGTTCCCTTGTTACAAACTCAGTGTGTGACCACAGAATATTTTGTATCACTCACCCAGAAAGACTTCCCTACAAAGCTCAAAGATATTCTTGTGAAGAATGAGGTTTCTCTATTAATGCTCTCCCCTTCCCTGCACTTGCTGGCCACCAGGCCATCTCTTTACTCTTTTTTAAAATGTTATTCCTACACTCTTGCTTCTTTTTACTCATATAATTACCTTGTTGTTGAACTCTGTTTATCTTTGTGGCAGCATCCCAGAAGAAATTAGCATGTTAGCATTTGGTACAATTTATCTTATTTGTGTTTGAAGACATTAGAGGCATTCTGTCTAGCTCTTGTCTCTGACAGTCTCCAAAGGACCCTCATTTTCCTCCACTTCTCTCTTCTGCTGCAAGGTGAGCCCTCACATCAGCACCAGAAGATGACTTGTACAAGTGTTAGCAAAACTCCCAGCACTCCCAGCACCATCCCAGGTCTGTTCCTCTCTGTGGGGACCCATTGGTGTTTAATGACTCGACCTCACCACCATGTGGAGTGAGGGAAAAGGGCCAACAATGCATCTGGACACTGCATGGCAAGATGCTTTGCTGACTGCATCTGCCCAGGGTGCATCTCAGGGTGCAGCCCACAGCCAGTCCATGTCCCTGAATCCCGTGCATGCCCCTGTTTTCCTGTCAGGAGGACAGAGATGACCTGACCTCAGCTAAGCACAGGACATGAGCAAACACTGGCAGTGACCACAGGGAGCCTGAGCAGGAGTGCAGGCTCAGTCTTGAGCACCACAATGGTGAGGGCAGCCTCTGGATTATATTTTAGGTTTGTCAAAAAACAGATGAGCCTTTAATGGGAATAGTGCCTGGGCCACCTGTGATGGATCATCACCTTCCTGGCTCGCTCCTGTAGGCTGTGTCTTTGCTGGCACAGAGAGCCAGCAGGGATTGTCCCTGTGACAGTGCTTACAGTGAGGATTGGCTCAGGGGGGTGGTGAGAAGGGTAAGGAAAGACATAAATCTGGATTGTGGAGTGTACCATGCTTTGAACAAACAAAATGACACCTTGGGCTCCAAGAACTGGTGGCTCCAGAGGAGAGCAGCTGAAGTGTTGGTGAAAGGGCCAGCACACCTCTGGCAGTGGCCAGTGTTTGGATGATTTCTGGTGGCCTGAAAAGCAGCAGCTGCCAGATGCAGCTGTATTCCCATTTCCTTCGGTCTGCTGGTTTGGGCTGCAGGGTTTCCATTCACAGGGTTCTTTTTTTTCGTCTCTCCTAGCCACAGGGGAGCTTATCAGATAAAAGAACTTGGTGGAGTGACAAAGATTGATTAACACTGAGGTGGAATGGGATTTTTATTTCTGCTTTCATAAACACCTGAGTGACAGTCAGATGTGTGTGACTGTGGTCTTATCAATAACAGTTTATGTGAGATGGGCTTGAACTAAAACATTTTGTATTTAAACATCTAAATCTTGGGGGACTTGAATCCTAACAATATTAGGTAAAGGAATCAAATGCTGCAGTATTTCAGCACCTGGGAACAGCTGTAATAAACAGGAAGTATTTCAGAGACAGGAATACTAAGTAAATTTGCTGACAGCACTAAATTCAGAGGAGCTGTTGAGTCCCTTGAGGGCAGGGAGGCTCTGCAGAGAAGACCATGACAAATCAGAGAAATGGGGACTCACCAACAGTACAGAGATTAACAAGGGCAAGTGTTGGATCCTGCATGTGGGATGGGGAACCTGGATGTACAGACTGGGGAATGAGGCTGGAAAGCAGCTGTGGGACGGGACCTGGGGGTCCTGGCTGATGGCAAACTGAACCTGAGTCAGCAGGGCCCTGGCAGCCAGGAGGGATAACCCTGTCCTGGGGGCATCAGCACAGCAACATCAGCCTGGCAAGGGAGGGGATTGTCCCACTCTGCTCTGCACTGGGGCAGCCTCACCTCGAGTCCTGGGGGCAGTTTTCTCAAGTGCCTTGAGAAAACAGCATGGAGTCAGGGGAAGTTTGGGTTAGAAATCAGGGAAACTTTTCCCCACAGTGTGGTTGGGCCCTGGAAGAGGCTCCTCAGGGAAGTGATCACAGCACCAAGCCTGAAAGAGCTCAAGAAGTGTTTGGGCACACAGTGGAATTCTTAGGGTGTCCCATGCAGGACCAGGAACTGGGATCAATGATCCTAATGGGTCCCATTTCAACTCAGCACATTCTATGATTCTATGATCTGTTTGTTCTTTTTTTCATGCATCACTTTGTAATGGAGGATTAAAAGGGATGTGATGAAATTACTACTGCTTCTAAAATCTGAATAAGAAAATACCTCCCTGGGGTTTTGGGGAGATCTCTTGTTTATACAATCAAGGCTAATTTTTTTTTTGGATGAAGCAGATTATCTATTATTACTATTACAGAATAACAAGCTGAGGCCTCACTGGGATCCAAATCCTGATTTTTAATCAAAGACTTGGATAACAAGCAGGCTGAAGGTTTTGCAATTTGGGCTAAATAGGACCTTGAGAGGGTAAGTAACAGAGCCTGTTTTCATTACTATGTGCCATGTGTGGATGAAGGGAGCCACAAGAGGCCATTTAGAGGAGTGACTGGTGTTTAATCCATTTTCTGCAAACCTTGGTGAGGCTTTCATCCAATATGGCATGTCAAGGATGAAATTCCTTGGTGGAATTTCTCCTCCTGCTTCTGCTAGCAGAGTCTTTTGCTCATGCTTCTGCCTGTTGCTCACAGGCCTAATTGGGAAGCAAGGGCCTATTTATGATGAAACTGATGTCTCAGATAGGGCTAAAGGAAAATTTCAAAGTTCAAAAGCAGCTGACTGGAGTCAGTTCACAACTCCTCTGTGCTGGATGACAAGAGAATGAAATTTGCATGCACTAATGTGGGTGCTTGCACCAAGTAAAAAAATAATACCCGTCCTGAGTTCCTCTCAATTTGGAGCCAGAAACTTGTACTGACATCTCTCTTCTATGCTATAAGTAAATAAATAAATAAATACAATACAATTCTTTCGTCTTTCAAGTTCTTTGTTAAGAGTCATTCAGTTCTTCTGAATGACAAAAAAAGGCCTTTCTTTTAAATTTGCCTCTTTTTTTTACCATATCTTCCAGAGATAATCTTACAGACATAATGTATGATGACAACATAGAAAAAGACATTCAGTATTTTTCACTCTTTCACATTTCTCAGTTATTTTCCAATGGACACTTAACCAGCTCCTCCAGCAAGATTCATTTCTGACCATGAGGTTGCTCAGTGGTCTCTGACAGATGTGATATTGCAATCTCCCTGTGTCGTTTCTGGATGCTGCAGCACCACAGCTTAGAATGGCTTTTAACAGAAACTGTGTTGATGGTATTAGGAACTGGAATAAGCACCAATGTCAGAGGTCAGAAGTGTTCAAAGGCAAAATTTGGCATAAATCTTAGAAAGAATGAGGAATCTATAATGGCTTTAAGCGGTTAGTAGAAATTTAATTTTCTGGCCATCCTCCAGAAAGTGGATGTCTGATGTTGAATACTTTGGCCTAAAGTGAGATAAACCAAAGTATTTGTTCTAAATGATCCCTTGCTCCATTCTTTCTATTCTGTTTCTGCCATTAATTTCCATGAAATTTGCTTGCCCAAAACTATACTGGAAGACGAGATTCAGATATTGTAGGTAAAACTAGAGGAAAATATTAATGTAATTTAGCAAATCTGATTGATGGCAGAATTTTCCATCAAATAACTTAGTTGCAAATTGGTGACTTCCTATTCACAGCTGAAATCCATCTGTGTGCAAAAGACCTCAGAGAAGCTTTAGGTGTCACTTCCATCTCAGTTAAAAAAGCATTTTGAGGACTCTTGTGGGACTAGCAAGATGAATAGGCCATGTTCTGACCTGCTGAGCAGGGGTGAGTTCCATCCTTTCTGACTGGCTAAAATGCTTCAAACCTTAAATAAAGCACATATTGACATTGTAAGACACTATTAAGGTCCTCAGTGTACCATGGTGATGAACCATGACCAAAGTACTCCCGGGGTTGTAATAATTCATTACTGAAATAGCTTCCTTCTAATGACTAAGGCTGACTGTGTCAGAGAGCTTGGACTTCTAACCCCAAGGCTTGTTATATAGCATTAAATAAATCTCACTTTCTGTTCATTTACCTACTGTATCAAAGGTCATGAATCATAGCTGACAGCAAGATTTGGATAGGTATCTTTTAACAATCTCCCTGATTATGGGATGAAGCTGCTGTTAGGCAAGCCTGGTCTTGTACTCCCAAAGGGATGACAGGTACACATGGATGGTACTGAGAAATTCCTTCCCATTCACAACTGAGTCAATTGTCCTCTAAATGTTTTCCTTGCATTTCTAATTCTTATTTTCTTTTTTTTTTTTTTTTTTTTTTTTTTATTTTGGACATAGACAAATTGTTGCTCTTTCATGTGAATGGCAGCTACCAGGGAACACAGTCAATTCTTCCTCAGTGTGTTTAAATCCATTGATCTTGAACTTTCTCAAGCTCAGCCAGGAAGTAGCATGATAAGAGATGGAGGGCTCATCCTCCCTCAGGCACCACCACTGGGTATTCCCTTGAGCTGAGGGAGGTGGGAATTAGTTCCATTTAACAAAGTAGAAAGTGGAAAGTTGGATGTCTCCCACCCTGGGTCAGTGGTCTAACTCCTGCATTACAAGAGAAAAGCACTTCATGGAGCACTCAAGCTGCTCTTCTAAATCAAAAGTGACAGCTAGCACCTTATGAATAACTCAGATTTTTCAGTGTATATTTCATTCACTCCAGAAATACCCCAGTTTAGAAACACTCTTAGCTTTTACAAGACACTGGTCTTGAAAGAATCAAGACTCATGACTTTTGGTCCTGGTCCCATAAACTTTTCCTGTCTGCATACAACCCCTCTGACATCCTAAAAGTCATTGGCAGAAGTGAACTGCATGTAAACCATCACGTATACAACTAATGTGAACTTTCCTGATTAAACTACCACCATTTGCCTTTGAAACAAACAGGCAAATAACTATTAAAGGTCTTAAGTGTTTATTTGCATTTTTCAAAATGTAATAATCTTCATGCAGTGAAACAGATGGACCATGGAAATTCATGCATGAAAATAAATAACCCTTTCTCCACCAGTATCTAGCAATCACAAGGCCCAGTGATCACTGAATTTCTCCTATTTTCTTGAAATAGCCCTTAAATTAGAGACGACTCAAGGGTTTGGAGTTTTTTGTATGTACTTCATTTCACTTTGCATAAGATTATTTTTAATTATAAGTAAAGAGAAATAAGATTTAGAGAAGACTTTTGAAAATATTTGTAACAAAACCTTTTAAGGTGCGACAGTATGATAAAGCAATGAACTGAATTAATGAGTGGGAAAACCAGGATAAAAGTATAATTTTTCAATATAGCAAGGACTTAAAAATTAACTTCCCCGGCTTTTGCTTAGTTTATTTAGTAATTACCATTGCAGGTGGCAAGTTAGAGAAAGGTAAAGGTGATAGGAAGGTAAAAGAAGAAAAGAAGCACAGGGGAATACATGACAATAAGAGTTATTCTGCCAAAACAATTTCTGATTTTCTTCACAACTGCAGTGTCCAATGTAGATCAAATCACACTGGAAAAAATGTCTGAAGAACTAAACCATCAAACAGTTTCTACTCTTCTTTCCAATAAACTGGTAGTTAGAACATGCCATTGAGAGATGAAATAATATAATAATTCTATTTCCTTCAGAGAAAGTTCAATTATTTGAATACTCTAACCATTATGCTCTGACAAAATGTGAACTGTTGGAAGCTCTGTTGGTGAATCCCTCCCAGAAGTTTTGGGTAGCTAACACTTTATTGATTTGACTCCTCAAAATATGTGGGAACTGGAGTATTTCATTTAAGATTCCATGAGAGTATTGTCAACTACAGTAACCTACTCAAACCAGGCTTTTATTTTGGAAAGAAACAATGAAACATTTATATGCTTGTTTAAATGCTAATCTGTTTTTGTTTAGCAGCCAGACCAAAATATTAATTATTCCTACAACCTTACTCAAGGACAAAGATCCTGTTGATGAGCTTCAGAGGGACTTCATCTGACATAAATGGGTTATTAAATGGCAAATGAAATTCTGTGCAGAAAAAAGATAATTAAAATAATAAAGCACAAGGATTTCTTAAATCACTTTTCAAACCTTGCAGCATTCTAGAGTAGTAGCAACGGATGAAGAAACAAGCAAAGGCTTTTCTAAAAATCTCTCCTCAATGTTCACCTGCAGCGAAAATGTTTATATTGGAATGCACAAAGAATAAGGTTGTAGTATTTCAGGTCATGTTTTAGTCCCTGTCTGTGCTCTGCATGGTAGCCTGTCTTGTGTGATCTCATTTAAGGTACTATGTGGCATTGGTGGAACACTTCTCCAGAAGGACCATTCAAAACAAGAAGGAATTAAAGGAATCAGCAGGATTAATAAAGGACATAGAAAGTCCCCTCGGTGAAAAACAAGAAAAATCTTATAAGATCAGGAAGGAAAGAAATAAGAATCAACTCCTTTCAAGGAAAAAAAAAAAAATAGAATGAATATTGATTAGGAACTAATTTTTCTGTTTTCCCTGACTGCCTACAATGCATCTTTACACCTTTTGACAAACCTAGCAAAAATAAAGTGATTTAGTGATTTATATGATCAGTCTTCCTTTTTTCATGTAACAGTTAATTAAGTTGGTGATTTTTTTCCATAGATAATCTAGTTAAGATACCCAAGTTAATAATATTCTCAAAGAAATGTGGCTGCTTAGACTACACATGTACCAACACCTACAATATCTTAGTTTTTGAAGAGTATGTGTGATAATGACTGTTTGAAAGAATGCATTTGTTCATAATTGTCTACTGCAAATTTTCAAAATTTCCTTACATGTAAGCCTTAAAGCTGGATGTAAGGTTGCAACAAAACACTCCTAGATCTCTTTTTCCTGGTCTTGCTCAGAATAGGTTTTTCTCTCACATATGCTTCTGACTTTTACTGTTCTAATAATATAATCTAATTACACATCTTGCAGAATATACCAGTTATATTTTGTGAAAGTAATTAACTTCATTCTCAAATTTTCCACATTCAGTCTTTAAGAAAACCAGCTATGGTTCATTATCCCTCTTTTCTTCCCTCATATTCTCTGGAAATCAGAGGGAGCTTTGCATTCCCTGACACACATCTGCTGGTCACATGAGCAGAAGATGGCCACTGTCTATTAAGTGAAGAGTTAATTTTCATCAAGTCCTTGGTATGTAAAACATTCATTAGAGTGTGAATAAATTTAACCATCCACATTTAATAGCAAAACAGTGAACAGACCTGAAATATAAATAATGCTATGGAACACTTGGAAACATTTAACAGTCAGTGAACTATCTTTTACTCCTATCATCAGAGATATAAGAATATTATAGCACCACCTTGCTTTACCTCTACCATAAAATTAATTGTGGTAGAGGTAAATTAATTATCTTTCAACAGACCCCATTTAATTGCTTATAAAACTGATCTGACTTTCCAGCTTGTTAGAAACCTGTATGTCATCATCAAAAGTGCTCAGAATAAATTAGCACTCCATCTTTTTTTCCATATCCTTCATATAATCACAAAATTAAAATGAAATAGAAGCCCCAATGCATTTTGCCACAAGCAGCAGATGTATCTCAAAAATACACTAGAACAATATACACACATAGGCTCCTTCTTTTAGAAAGAACACATGGTCTGTAATATTCTGACACTGTTGAATCATTAGGATATTGCTCCATAAAGACCACTGCTCTGAACTAAATTATGTTGAGGAACTTGGTAGAATTTTGTGGATTAAATGGTTTACAGAAATGGACATTCTTAGCAATTGGAAACAGTCACAGTGGAAAATGAGAGAATAGAATGGGATAGGATATGACAGAATAGAATAGAATAGAATAGAATAGAATAGAATAGAATAGAATAGAATAGAATAGAATAGAATAGAATAGAATAGAATAGAATAGAATAGTTGAAATGAGTTGGAAGGGCTTTCAACAATCATCTTCCTGATGAGTCCAGCTGTCTGACCTATTCAGGTCTGATCAAAAGATAAAGCAGGTGGATAAGGGAATTGTCCAAATGCCTCTAAACACTGACAGGCCTTGGGCATTGACCACATCTCTAGGAAACTTGCTTCAGTGTTTGGCCACCTTCTCTATGAATAAAAGCTTCCTAATATCAAGACTGACTCTGCCCTGATGCAACTTTGAGCTGTTCCCATGCATCCTGTCCTGGGATACCAAGGGGGAAAGCAGCGGTTCTGCCAGCTATATAGAATAATAAATTCACCAAAATGTATTATTACACAAATAATTGTTCATGTTGAGTAGACTCACGAACCCCCTGCCCCTTCCTCACCCCCCAGAAAATGAATATTGTGCATAAAATTGTTCTGGATAAACATTTTGTGACCCAAAATCTGGAATAAAAAAATTCTTTCGGAACACATACATTTTTTTTTTTAAGCCCAATGTAAAACACTAGATGTTGTTTTAGCTTTCTACAACTTTTGAATATTTAAAAATGAAGTCAAAATCACTTCAAACTACTTTATTCAAAAACAGGCAAAAATGCCAAATTTCTTTTTTAGATTTCTTTTTTGAGATTTTTTTTTTGTCTGAAAGAACTAATTGAAACTTCTATGACTTCTAAAACTGCCTATTGACTTTCCATAATTACCTCACTATTCCTCTTCTCAGGATTACATGAGTAGGATTAGTCTTTGACCTACATATTTACATAGAACCTGTCTCTGGTTTTAAACTCTGGTTTTAAAGTACTTGAGCACAAAACTAGAGAGTCTGTTTTAATCCAAACTACCTCCTCATTAGGAAAAGCAGTACAGGCATTTTGTCTAAAAGCACCTCTATTTAAATGCATCATTCTGATGCTTGTGATTCACTTCTGCACTCAGTAAATTGTCATATCAACATGAAGTTGTATGACAGGAAAGTGCCAAATGCATTATTTAAGGGAGTAAGAGAGCTGGCTTTACTGGATTTTCACGGCCAGGTTTTGGGTGACTACAAGGGTACCTGGTAGCTAAAAACATACAGCTTTTTTGAAAAGTAGGGAATTGCAATAAATTTCGGACATGAGGCCAAATTTTCACTTTTTTGACAGTAGTATCCTTTGGTCAGCAACACTGCTGTAGCTTTTGGAGCATGGGCAAAAAGAAATGAGGGCAGCCTAGCCCTGGCCCTCACCATGCTCTTCATTTCCTTTCTGAAGGCAGATGGAAGACTAGAGATGCTCAAGCTGACTGTGTCAGAATCACAGAACAGTCTCAGTTAAAAGGGACCCATCAAGTCCAACTCTTATGCCCGAGTGAATGGTCAATACAGAGATCAAATCTGTGACCTTAGCACCATGCTCTGACCAGGTGATCTAATGTCAGAATACAACCAACCTGTTTTCCTTCATCCTTCTGCCTTGATTTTTGAAAACTCAGGAACAACCTGCTCATCCCTTCTGGTCATCATCAGGATACTCACTTTGTTTCAAATTTCCAGCAATCCTAGGCATAACTCTAGTTTTTGTAAGACATGAGGCCACAACCAACCCTCCTCCAGTAACAACAGAACTCTTACACCAACATTGCTTCGGCTTCCAGAAACCAGGTGCTCATTTCAGGTGGCACCAGCTCTGGCACTGCAGCTCAAGAAGATAGACCTGAGCTGCTGAGTGTTTTAAGTGTGCCAGGAGACCAGCTAAGCTGTCTCATGAGGGGTAGCACTGATATAATTCCCTGGAAATCAGCAGTATAATAAGTCCTGGAAACTGGTGCCCATGACCATTGCTGGTGCCAAGTGCACATTTTTCTCACTCCAAAGAGTAGCCACATAATTTTGGAGCAGGTGTTGTTGCAAACCACTACACACAGATAATAGGAAAGTGTGGCATTGTGTTTTTAAAAGATTTGTTAATGTTGGTTGTGTTAATTGTTTTGAATTAAGAAATGGTCCTTGGTTCCCCTCATGTTCTCCCCTCACGATGGTTTGTCCCAAGTTGTTTATCACTTTCCTTTCCTGCCAGTTGCCTGCCCATCAAACTGAGCAATCCTCCCCTCCTCCCCCTCTGCCCTTATAAGTCTTCTCCCCTCCCAATGGCGCTGCCTACTCCCCCTGTCAGTTATTGTAACCACTCCCCTTTTGTTCGAGAATTTTCGGTGTCGATCATCCCTGCTTTGTTATATGATATGCCTCTGGGGCTTCTCCCCTCCTATGTGCAATCCCCATTGGTTCAGATATGTTGTACATTCCTCCCCTGCCCTTATCATATTGGTTGCCTTGTGTCTCCTCCCTCCACGCCCATTCCCTTTATCCGTTCATCCCTGAGCCCGTGTTCCTTTTCACTTGTCCCTGGAACCATCGAGGAATAAAGCCTCCTTGATAGCCATACAGGTGTCCTCTCTTTGCTTCCTCTGCCTTGGATTCCTCGTAGCCTCACTCTCGCCTGTGCCACCCACTCCACAGATGGCACCACCCCCTGGGATCCACTAGGGGGACTCAGGAGTGGCAAATCTTGTAGCCTCCTCCGGCCAAGCTTCGGGAGTAGCTAGCCAGGACTGATTGGCTCCCGTGGTCGCAGAGAAGGGCTGCAGTTGGTGCCCCACCGTAGGGCTTTTCTGCCAGCCTCTCCAGCACTGGCACCGTGGTTGACGCCGCCTTCCAGGGACGTTGCTGCATGGAGAGAAGCCCCCTGGCAAGAACTGCTCCAGTGGGCATCGGCCCTTTGGATTTATTCAGTTCCTGATAGCTCTGGCGCCCCTGCATGAGCACACCAACTTGTCTGGTGGTGCTCCTGGGGGACGAAGGTGCAACCCCCTCCCGCAGTAGTGGAAGGGACGCTTTCCGGACCAAGGACCATCGCTGTCATTTCGTTTCCTGAGGTCGGCATTTGGGTGAGTTCCCCTGGTGGCTTTTGGATGGACCCAGCTAGGGGGCTCCCCTTAGGCAGCCTTGCTGCTGAGTGTGAGGAGATGCACAGTGCACAGTGCGAGGAGTTGCCACCGTTGGCCTTCAGGACCCTTTTTATAGTTTATTTTATCCTTTCCGGCAGTGAGTGGGTGGAAGTTTGCTAGGTGTTCAGCATGGGTTCCAAGCTGTCCACCAGCAGAAAGAGATCTATGTTCAAGTTGTGGTGGTCCTGAGGGAGGGGGGTGAAAAGTTCTCTAAAAGTTCTGTTAAAAAGTTTGTTTCGCTGGCTGCTTTTTAAGTTCTGCAAATGTCAGCAAATGATGTTAGAAGCGAAGAATTTTGGAGGGCTGTAGGGAATTTAGTTATGGAGGGAATGAGAAGGAGTGACCCTACAATCAAATGTCTGGCGACGCAATCCCCAGTTCTCCCTCGACCCCCTTCTCAACCCTCTTCTTCTCCTGCCCCTGCTTCACTTACACCGGGTGGACAGGGGGGAGCAACCCATCCAAAGCAGGTGCAGAGTTGCTACCGTCTCCCTGGGTCCTCCAGGTCCCCTTGGTACCACTGCCCTGACAGAGCTGGCAATACTGTAGGGAACCTGTCCCTAACACTCCTCCCAACGCTTTTGCCCCTGCTGCTAATCCCGAAAGTTCTCAAGGTTGCTTTATTCCCCCAAACCCGTTCCTTACCTGTCCTGGAGAAGTCCGACAAGATGGCCGCCACCACGTGGCAGCTGCCCTGATACCCCAACATGGCGCTCACCTCGTGGTGAACGTTTCTCCTCCCCAGAATCCCTTCTTTCCCGTGCCTCCCCTGACCCTGCCCTTCCTTCCCTATACCCCTCCTCTTCCTCTGCGGCTTTTAACTCAGCTCCTCCCAAAAGTTATTATGAAAGTCCACCTGTTGCTCCTCCTCCTCCTCCTCATTCGTCATCGGACCCCTCCGCTTTTTCCACGGTGTTATCACCAGCTCCACCTATCGCCTACACTAGCTCCACCCAAGACTCCACCCCTAAGCCTCCAAACTCCACCCCCCCCACCTTCTTGTTTTCCACGCCCCGCCATCCAGTTCCCATAGTAACGAGGTTGCCAGGGGCGGAGCAGCTGGGGAAATGGGACGTATCACATAATAATGGAGTTCTGTTCTTGGCTCCTGTCACCTACAATAGGCATGGGCAGCAACCTCGTTATGACCTACTGTCCTATGACAGCATTTGAGATCTCTGTAAGGCGAAAAGAGAATTCGGCCCTAAAAGTGAGTTCTTCCAGAGCATTTTAAAGGTGACTTTTTCATGAACTCTAGTCCCTGAAGAAATTTAGCGCCTTTTCAGTTGCCTGCTCCCCCATCTGAATACAAACTATGGGAAAGGACTTGGAGAAGGCTGACAGGGGACTTTCTCCCAGAGATCTTGAAAAGCAAGGAGAATGCTGCTGACAATGAGGGCCACCCTATCACCATGGACCACCTTATTAGTGAGGGTGACTGGAGCCAAGCACAGAAGCAGGCGGGCATGATTCCGAGGGAGGTTCTAGATCTGGCAAAACATGCAGCGGAGCCAGCATTTCTTGGGATGCCTTCCAAGGAACCAGTGGTACCCTATAGTGCCATCCGACAGACAATTTCTGAGTCTTTTGTAGATTTTGTCGACAGGGTCAGAGCTGCCGTGGAAACAAAACTGGATAATCCCCAGTTGCAAGAGCAGCTCACTCTCGACATTGTAACCACCAATGTGAACGATGTGTGCCGAAGGGTCATCCTGGCCCTTCCTGCCTCACCACCACCCACCCTGGACCAACTTACTGAAGAATGCACGCGCAAGGCCATGATCATGGTGGAGGACATGATCCGAGCCAACCCACCACCCGACATAACGGTGGCAGCAGCTTTTGCATCATTGAAAGGACAGAACTACCCTGTGAGAGCTCCCATACCATCGGGACGGTGTTGCTTTCACTGCGGACGAGATGACCATTTTTTCAGTCGCTGCCCTTTCTTGGGGAGAGCTCCCCAGAGGGGGGGAATTACAGAGGGGAAGGAAAGCAGAGGAGGATTCTAACCAGGCACAAAAAAACTAATTGCTTAGCTCGAACCAGCCCTGTGGAGGACATAAACAGGGTAGTCGGAGGGGGGCCAGCTGTTCAAAAAGATTGTTGTAAGTTAACCACTCTGGACGTTTTTGAACCATATTGGCTGAGACTTACCTGTTCCTTCTTTTATCCCAATCAGGACTGGTATGAGATTGGCACAGAGCACGGACTTCTATCCCACATCCAGCAGGTGGAGGCACACAATCATATGCCAGCTCTCAACTGCAAGTATTTCGTTGTTGGGGACACAAAACACACTCCTTTGGGGGTTGAAGTTGTTCCTGCGGTTCTTACACTCAACCCGGAACACTTTACCCTCATGACACGCTGTGTCCATCCCCCCTCTCCCTGACGGAGGGCCAGATCATCGCACAGGCGATCCCGGTGCCTCGCTTCATGTGCAATGACCTGGACCTTTCCGTTTTTTACACCGAAATGCTGGGAGAGGAAAAGCCCCTTGTGTGGTGTGGCCTTAAGAGCAGGGAGCACTCTATCCAGCTTCAAGGGATGATGGACACGGGGGCAGACGTGACGGTCATTCCCCCACACAAATGGCCACCACAATGGGAGCTGCAAACCGTGAATCGCTCAGTCAGTGGTATTGGGGGTTCTCAATTGGTGTGAGTATCAAAGAGCGTAGTTCAAATTATGGGGCTGAACAGGCAATTGGCATCTGTGCGCCCATTCATTTTAAATTCCACCCATACCCTGTGGGGGAGAGATGCCATGTCACAGTGGGGTGTGAAATTAGACCTGCCTGCTCCCCAGGAGTTTTAGGTGCGGCCACTGCAGAGCGCCCTACCTTGAAGCCGAATTGGCTAACTGATAAGCCAGTCCAGGTAGGTCAGTGGCTGCTCAACAAACAGAAATTAAAGGCGCTCACTCAGATCGTGGAGGAGGAACTGGCCAAAGGCCACATAATTGAGACCATGGAACTCTCCTTTCTTTGTTATCTGAAAGCATGGAGGGAACAGGTGGCGTCTCCTCCATGACCTGAGAAAAATAAATGAACTCATCGAAGACCTGGGACCTCTCCAACCAGGGATGCCTTCCCCATCTGTGCTCCTCCAAAATTGGAAATTGGCAGTGATTGACATAAAAGATTGTTTCTTCCATATTCCCTTCCACCCGGCCAATGTGCCACAGTTTGCCTTCTCTGTGCCCTCCATCAACAGAGGAGCTCCCATGAAGTGCTACCACTGGTGTGTTCTCCCGAAAGGGATGAAAAATAGTCCTACCATCTGCCAGTGGTATGTCGCCAAAGTTCTGTCCCCAGTGTGCGAAAGGCAGAAAAAATTGCATACTATATCACTATATGGATGACATCCTTATTTGTGCCCCTGACGACGACATGCTTACATGTGCCTTGGAGGACACTATTACAGCCTTGTCGGGGGCAGGATTTGAGCTTCAAGGAAAGAAAGTCCAACACCTGCCACTTTGGAGGTATCTGGGTCTTGAAATAACCGCATGTACCATCACACCTCAAAAGATCCTAATCAATGATAACCCTAAGACCTTGCAGGATCTGCACCAGCTGTGTGGCTCCTTGAACTGGATCAGGCTCTGGCTGGGGCTCTCCACGGGGGATCTGTCTCCTCTCTTCAACTCGCTGAAAGGGGGGGAGAGCTTGGATTCCCTGAGGGCCCTGACTCTGGAGGCACGGGCTACACTCGAGAAGGTCCAGTCCACCATTGAAAGCCAGCAAGCCCCGATGCCGTGAGAACCTGCCATTTAGTTTCATCATTTTGGGTAAGTTGCTGCACCTTCACAGGCTGATTTTCCAATGGGACATGGACCAATGGGACACCCTCTTAATCACAGAGTGGATGTTTCTTGGTCATCAGCTGTCCAAAAGTATTACCAAGCTACAAGAGCTGATGGCCCACCTGATCATGAAGGCTAGGGCTTGCCTGTGTGTGTTGGCAGGGTGTGATTTCACATACATCCACCTCCCCATTCAAACATCTATGGGGAAAATGGATTCTGGGACCTGGGAGCATTTGCTTCGGCAAAATGAAGTTCTGCAATTTGCCCTGGATAGCTAAACCGGACAAATTTCATTTAATCATCCGTCCCACAAATTATTCACCACTGAATTTAATTTGATCCCAAAAGAAATCCAAAGTTGTCACCCCCTCAAAGATCCGACAATTTTTACAGATGCATCTGGAGGATCCCACAAGTCAGTAATGACCTGGAAGGATCCTCAAACTCAACAGTGGGAAGCTGATGTAAAGATCATGGAGGGTTCTCCACAAGTTGCTGAGTTGAATGCAGTTGCCAGAGCTTTTGAGAAATTTTCAGAGCCTTTTAATTTGATAACTGATTCGGCTTATGTAGCAGGTGTAGTGTCCAGGGCAGAACGTGCAGTACTCAAAGAGGTCTACAACCCTGCCATCTTTTGCTTGCTCTCGCACCTTATACATCTGGTTTACAACCAAGAGCAACCGTTTTTTGTGATGCATGTGAGAACACACACCGACCTCGCTGGGTTCATTGCCAAGGGGAACCGCAGGGCAGATGCTCTAGCCGCACCACTGCAGCTGGCTGGCCTTCCTAACATCTTCCAACAGGCCAAGCTAAGCCATCAGCAGTTCCATCAGAACGCCCCAGGACTGGTCCGCCAATTCCACCTTTGGAGTGACCAAGCCAAGGCAATTGTGGACATGTGCCCCCACTGTCAGAAGACAGTCCTACCCTCACTGCGTTCTGAGGTGAACCCTAGGGGGCTTCGCAGCTGTGAGGCGTGGCAAACTGACATCACTCATGTTCCTGAATTTGGGTGGTTCAAATATGTCCATGTGTCCGTGGACACCTTCCTGGGGGCAGTCTTTGCCTCAGCCCACGCTGGAGAAAAGGCAGCAGATGCCCAGAAACACCTAATGCATGCCTTTGCAGTCTTAGGAATCCTATCCACCATTAAGACAGACAATGGCCCAGCCTATACCTCCAAGGCGTTTGGTGAGTTCTTTCAGGAATGGGGGGTTCAACATCGGACGGGGATTCCTCACTCCCCCACCAGCCAGGCTGTAATAGAGCGCACGCACCAAACTCTCAAGCAAGTCCTCACCCGCCAGCAGGGAGATGTCTGAGCTCTGTCCCCACATCTCAGGCTCTGCAAGGCACTTTTTACTATCAATTTCCTGAACTGTTCCTATGACAGACCAGAGCCGCCAGTCCCGAGACATTTCCACCAGCACCAACATGTGGGATTTAAGGAGAAACCCCCTGTTCTGATTAGGGACCCTGACTCAGAAGAAATCCAGGGTCCAGTCATCTCGTCACCTGGGGACATGGATACACCTGCATGTCCATGCCCTCTGTGGTCAGGCTGGTCCCTAAGAAATTTATCAAACCGTACGTCCCAGGAGAAGCCGATGTTGCACCTCAAGCTGCTGATCCTCACCATCAGGAAGACCCGGGTGACTGCACTTTTGCACACAACAGAAAACGCTGCAGGGAAAGAAGAAAACTTTAATACTGTCTTCCCTATTTTCCCCCTCCTCTGACACCCTTGCTTGTTGCCTTAGTTCCATCCTTAATATGTGTCGTGTTTCCTTTGCTTTTAGGCATCCACTTTGCTCTTTGCAGTCCTCCTCATCATCTGGGGGCTCCAACCTGTCATCTTGAACTGGTCCTCTGCAAACGTGAGGATCATCTCTCAGCCCAAGAAAAACGTCTGGGTGACCCTAGTCCTATGGCAGAAGTGGGTGCACGACCTGCCTTATGCCAAGGCCGAGCCCCAGGAATTTGAACTACTGAGCTTGGCCAAGGCAGAGTATTGCCGACACTTTGACTTCACACCTACTGCCCGAAAAGACCTTTACGAAAACATCAAACAGTTCAAGGTGGAGTTAAAAGCGGGTAGTTGGTGTGTAAACTTGATAAAAATAAAAGCCCCCTCCACTGACGATGGGTGAGAAGGGCTGCAGGAAAGCAAAGTAATTCAGTTTATTTAATGTAGGGTATGAGGACCTCACTCTTGTCCTGTCCATCTCACCTCTGGACTACCTCTTCCCACTCCCCAGTCGGATAGTGCCTGATGGAACTTTGCAGGCACAGGACCCCAAGGTAACAGAGAAAAAATTTAGCAGGTGCCAAAGATCCTGTCAGGAGAGGGGCAGATCGCTCTGGGATGGTTCAGTCTGACCCGTAAAGAACAAAGACAAGAGAATTTCCTACTCCCTTCCATCTGTGTGCCCAGACACGGGAACACAAATGCAAACTGGCTCCAGTCATGCCCTATCCACTTCTCAGTGACAGGATATCACTGCCCTGACCCTGTCATATTTCCCTAGAAACCAGACTGACTTTTGTCTGACTCAGTTTATTTGAAGTCTTCCCAAGGAATGGGATTGGCACATGGTAAAGTGCTTGGGACATCTCTGAAAAAACATATCATCACGCTAACACAGGTGTCAGGATGAATCATCTCCCACAGAAGGCTTTCCACAGCCCACACGCTGCTCGGATGACGAGCCATGATCCTCCTTCACTCCGAGTCAGCGCCTCAGCACACGCTCATGGTAACTGCGGGGGGCAGAAAGTAGCACAGACAGAGCTGACAGAGCTCTGGGAATGCTGATCAGCTGGGCCTGGCAGCCTCCCCTCTGAGGTCCCACTGCATCTCTGCTTCTCATCTTGGGGACACAGCTAAGCCATTGTTAATTCCTTTGACTGTCCTTAGACTCATTCTTTGCACTGCTGTGCTGGAGAGGCAGAGAAGCTCCTGCCTGTGCCTCACTGATCCTGACTTCCAGCTAAAGAGCTTCCACAGGAGAGCAGGAAGTGAGTCCTGAGGATCTGAAGTTGGGTCCCTTCTTTGCAGCATCAGTTTCTGAAGAGTTCATTTAATTCAGCAGAGGTCTTGATGATGTTCACTGTGTGCTCATCACAAGGCAGAGATGGAATACCTAATATTAAGCAAAATTCAATAGTAAGGAAGCCACATGAGTTTCAACAGAACTAGTAAATCAAATTTGCCTGGCAAGATTTTACTGTGATTTAGTTCCCTTAAGTAAAAAGCATGTATCTTCTTCCCACTCCAATTACTTCATTCTCTTTAATTACATGGGGAAAAAACTAAATTCCATATATTTTGTTTTAATAAATTGATACATCTAATTTTTTTTTGTTTCCAGTTTCTTTTTACATAGTAAAGAAAAAAACGTTATATTTTGCTTGTTTTCCTGCAATTTTCCATATCATGTTTTTATTGTCTTTGTTGTTCAGAAATAATCTTGCTATTTTTAATTTTGATTTTTTTAATACTTTTTGTTACATATCTTTTAAAATTTTATTTTGTTGATTTTATCAGAAGATGTCTACACAGCATTCAGGATAAGGATCTCTTATTGACTTATGTAGTGACCAGAGTAAAAGGAAGAGAGGACACTTGTATTTTCAGAAAGTTGTACATTAGCTGTTGCCAAATGGCATCAGCTGGACAAGGCAGGAGCCATGGGGGCAGATTTTGAAATATCACCAGGTTCCACTACTGAGAATCTGGACTCCTTTGTGCCCTCTAAATATTTCACAGCACATGTGAAGCTTCACAATGTGATTTGAAATTGGAGCTTTAGTTGTCATGCTAGTACCATTGCTGTTTTTTCTTTCCTTTTGCCCCAGTGGATTTTCACCTCACAGATAGACAGGAAAAGGGGGAAAGGGAGCAGGGGAAGGAAAAGGAAAAAAAAAAAGATCCTTTTTAATTCTCCATCTGTATGGGGCCACAGAAGTGCCTTAAACTGAACACAACAGACTAAAAAATGAGTGGGAAGAGATTATCAGAAGCCTGGCAAGAGGAGAGTGCAGTTGGTGGTCAGGTGAAGGTTGCTTTGGCGGATAAGCAATTTGTGTGTTATCAGTGCAGGAGAGAGAACAGTAGCTCCCTACACTGAAAGGAGATTAAAAGTAACAATAGTCTTTTCTGTACACCATAGGCCAATCTGTTAAATGCAAGGGAAGCTGAGAAGCTGCTCAGAGCTGATGTTTGTTTAATTTTCACCTGCACCCACTTGAACTGTGTAAATGACATGGTGCTTTCCAGAACATATGCACATTTCCATGTGGCACTGGTTCGTGAAACTGTGCCCAGCTAATCTAGCAGTGCAAGATCTGCTGTGAGTATAAAAGACATCGCCCTTCTCTCACTCTGGGTAGCCTTGTGGTTCTAGAAAAGAATAAGGAAAAGTTATTTGGCTTTTTATTTTGTTGTTGTTGCTGTTGTTCAGGTTTTTTTTTTCTTTTAAAATCAATAGTAATGGGTAGCTGATAGTAAAAAGGGAGGTGTACTACAGAATAACGGACAAAGTAAAGGTGACCTCATTTGCTAGAGGAAAAGTTAGGAAACTCAAGCATTGGCTCAGATCAGACCAAGATAATTAACATCCTTGATAAATCAGTGCATCACATGCACTATTTTGGAAAAAAGAGAATGCTGAAGGAGCACTACAGTCAGGTAGCCAAGATAAGAGTTAGGACACAGGGATAGAGGATGGGGTCTTTTCGCTGCTACTGATTTTATATCAGTACATATATGAATGACTTTATATAAAAAATGTTACTTCCTCTGGCTTGAAAGGTACTAAGTACGTATTATTGATACTATTGTACAGAGGTGATGGAATTTTGTTATTCTGCTTGCAAGCCAGCTTCACAAACGTGTCTGGACAGGCATCTTAGCTGTGTAAGCAGAAAGCTCTCTTCTCTCTGAGGGTCTTTTGTTTGCTAAACAATGGCACAGGGCAGACCCAGGAAACCTTCCTGTTGCTTTCTTTGCCGAGTCACAGCATTCCTCAAAGTGCAGGCATGTAAAATGTAAGCCAGCATATACTAATTACTCATAATTTAATAATTGCACATTGTCTTTTCTAGCTGAATAATTGATTTCTCATTCCAGCTGTTCTGCTGACTGTGGACTATGTTACAATTACTGTTCACAGGCTGCTCACTGTTTTTATCCTGTGAGTATGATGGATGTTGCATGATGGCTTCAGCTCTGTTCATTTTTTTCTTTCTATTTTTGTGTGGGCTTTTTTTTTTTACAACTACTTTGAATCAAAATAAATTTTAAGGACTGCACAGTGATACAGTTGCATGAAGCAGAGTTTAACCATCATCCGTTAACACAGGATCTGGGATTCATTTCCCCTACAACATCCAGGTCCCCTTTCTGTCAGTAAATCCTGGTGTAGCTCTGAAGAGGAAATACGTTCCCTGTCACACACATATAGGCAAACATGAATTCTCCCTCCTTTTATATCAGAAATACATTTTTCTTTATAATCAGCTTAATATACAAGTTTTGTTTCGGATGGAGTCACCAAATACACAACGTTGGAAATATTTTCAATTATATTTTTCCCTCTTTTTAAACAGTATACCATTAAGAAAAATCTGTGGTTGTTGTCTGGATTTGGATTTGTTTAGTTAATAAATCTAGTAAAGCATTCTCTCTACTTCATGCAAGTTAAACATCTGATACCTGATATATCCTCTTCTTATCTGTGAGACAAACTCCATGACATTCCTTTTGTTCATGATTTTCTGACACCTCTTTTCATCCAGGCTGTCATCATCTATTAAATTATCATCTCTATATTCTGGGTATTTTAGTCAAACAGAAAATTCATTCCATGACATGACAAGCTGGAGTCTAGTGGACTGGCTGGCTCATGAGTTCACTTAAAGCATTTCTAAATGGAAATTTTCTGATCTTCTGGCAGTTTTTTGGGTTTTTTTTCAGTTTTCTGCTGCTCCTGTTTTTCAGGAATAAAAAAAAAAAGAAGCAATTTTCACTTGTAAAAACACTTTGTTTTTACAAACCCTAAAAACATTATCTACTTTAAGAAAAAGGGGAAAATGTTAATTTAAGAAATGTATTTCTAAAATTATGGCTTATTTAAAATAATGGGAAATTTGGATTCACACCTAACGCATCAATGACAATAAGAAACTGTTTCTTTAATTATATAGCTGATAGACTTTCTTGTAAAGGAGTAACACAGAATGTGAACTTCATCCTGCTGATTTACACTACAACCATCTTCAGAAATAATTACATTTAACTGTGTTCTGGAATTGCTTTGCTCTTGTCTTGACTCTGCAAAGTAAGCAATACTGCTCATAGAGAACTTATCAGAGATGTTGGAATTAAACCAGAAACACCCTGATTCCATCTAACCTTTGGAAAATGCAGGTGCCCTCAGTGTCTGATTTTATATCAACCTTTTAAAACAAGAAATGTGTCTCTTTTTAAAACTAAGAGATCTGAGAGAAAGCTTTTGCTATGGGGCACTGTTGCTGAAACCACAGCAAACGAGGTTAATAAAATGAAGGCACCAAACACAAAAACAAACACACTTGGCACGGTTTGCTCGCAATCTCTCCGCAGCACTGAAGCTGGGTTGGCCACATGGTCACATTAGCCATTCCATCAAGGTCAAGAATTCCAAATGAGTTGCTATGGGAAACAAATTACTGAGGTGTCAGCTGGAGCTGAAGGTTCAGATATGAGGGAACTTTACCCATTATATGCTTGAAAGATTTCCGGAACAACAGAAGCTGGGCAAGAGCACACTAGTAATAACAAGACTGGGAAAGCAGATGTTTCACTGACCTTTGCTCCGAGCATTCGGACTCCCCATTTGCCAGCACACCTGAGTGGGCCAGAAAGGAATTGCAAATAAGATGGGCTCTCCTGAGGCATAAGTAAATAATTATTTAAAAAATCAGATATCAAGTGTTGTTTTTAGGGAGACAGGTAAGAGAAACTCAAAAGCTCCTGGAACCACCTGGGACTCGTGCCTTCTTCTTAAGGATGAGGAGAGACAGGTCACTTTTACTACAGCATTAATTTCTGGGGAAGGAATTCAAATCCAAACAGAGGCAACCTGCCATGGAGTTATACTACCCACCAGTTTAACCCAGTTTTATTAACTCTGCTCTGCTCACTCGCTTAATGGTCACTGTGAACTTGACCTTGGCTGGAATTGTCTGTAGAAAGAGAACTGCAAGGACTGGACCTCCTATCCAACACTGACATTTGTCTTTGTGAAGGCAATTTGAAAACCTTGACCCCAGGAAGCCTACCTCCAGATCTGCAGGAACAGGAATATTTTCAGTTTCCACCAAGCATTAATTTTGACAAAATAAAAAATATATTCTTAGTTTTATGTAGGTTTGTTCAGAAAAGTTTGGGTAAATCTTTCTCTCCTAGTCAGAGAATGCTGATCCAGCTGTTCACTAAGCAGCTATGGGATGGTTTACAGACAGTGGTGTTATGACCAAAAATAAAATTAAGTACCTTATCTTTATCAAATATTTGTTTATATGTTCTCATCCATTTACCTTTTTTTTTCCATTGAAGATCTTTACGTTATCTATTCAGGAACAGGAAAGGGACTTCTTTTTCTCTAGTGAGATAGAGGAAGAAACATCTGCTCTTGAGACTCACACTGGATGTGACTACTGGGGAAAAAAATAGGCATAATAAATTTCCATTAATGAAGACATTTTACTACACACACAACAGATAAAAATCTGGCCTACTATTTCCTTGACTTCAGGATATTTTTCCCAGGGACTGTTTTTTTCTTCAGCCAATTGTTCCTACTATGTTTTTACATTTGAGACCTGCATTTTAAATGTGTTAGAGATGGAGTTGGGAGAAAGAGTTAGGCACAGACTTCTGTTTGTTAATGCCTCACATCATTTTTACACCCTAAAAGTCTTAAAAAGATATATGTTTGGGCAATTTTTCATCAAAATTGTTTTAACAAAACAAAAACCTAAAGACCTGTGTAGGAGCTCTTCACTTTCCCATAGTACTTGTATCTGTATTTATACATATTAGCCAGGACCTCAGTGTTCAGATGACTCTCAATATAAATGTGTAACATCAGGATCAGGAGATATATTTTTATAAAGGACAAAGGAACAGGCAGTGAAAATCTTTCTACTTCTGTAATAAGGCATATTTCTCTCCAAATATTTGTCTCTCTGGCTTTTTCCCTGTGTTATTTGTTGGATTGTAATGATCTAGACTGAGTTAAAGCTGGATATTACATTTTATCATGGCAGTGACAAAGCTTTGATGTCCTTTTTTTTTTTGCCTTTGGATTAGATTTTACTGCACTTAAGTATTGTGCAGGAATAACTGAAGGTAATGCCACTGACAGAACGGTGCCAGCAAGATCTGTAAATCAAACCAGAATTTATACACTGTCTGATAGCTCTCTTCAAAACATCTGCCTTGACCTCTAATTTTAAAGAAGGGGTAGTAGGGATTTTTTTTGTGCAATTGCAGGTGTGAGTGGCTTTCACATTCTCAGGCAGCCTGAAATGAAGCTACACTAATGAGAACAAGGAGATTTCTAAATTGAGAGATGCAGCCTCTGCCTGCAGTAGAAGTTGTTGCCAGTGGGTTTCCTTTTAAGCTTTCTCTAGTTAGTCTGGTGGAGTAAACATAGATATTTCTGGAAATGCCCTGTAGAAGAACTTGAGAATAATCTCCATCTATTTCAGCTGCTGTCCTCAGAGCTTAAGTGCAAGAGCTTCTGCATTAAGGAGCTCTATGCAACTGGAGATTGCTTTGCCAGTCCCTGAAACGCGAATGTCTGGGGGAAATGGAACAGGTGTTCAACTCCACACTGCAGCCAGGGCAAAAGTAGAAAAATACCTTAATTGGTGGACCCAAAGAAATAACAGGAGACCAGAAAGCCTAAGCAGAGCAAAGTTTTATTGTTTCTTAGGTGAAGGTGGGTTAGACATGACCAGTCAATTAAGGTAAAAGAACAAAGGTAAGATACTCTTGAGAGCTGGGATGCTAAGTGAAAATACCTAGAATGTAGAGGAACTAATTTTAACATTAAATGCTACACTAGGCCAGTGTAATTGTAAGAAATCTTGGAACTGCTATCAAAATTACTTTCCCTGAATGATTAAATCTATTGTAAGAAAAGTGAGTGCCTTTCTCCTATAGAAGACAGGAAACTGCTTGATTTATTAAGTCATGTTCAGTGCTAATTCAGCACTGGATTTGGACACATCAAAAGACATGTCCATCCCATAGATCATGCCTGTGTTAGATGGATCAATGGCCCAAAATGAGGCAATGTGGGCTTTATGGTCCTGACTTGGAGGTACGAGTAGCTGGGAATGGGCTTCTCTTACCTGTGCTGCCCTGGGAAGATTTCTTGCAGTGCAGGAGAATAGGACAAAAAAATTAGACACCCTCACTAATTTTTTTTTCTTATTCCTTTTTCCTTTTTTTTTTTTTACAAAAAAAAAAAAAAAGGTGTGTTTTTTTAACACACCTTGAGTGTATTAGGCAGCAGATAAGAAAAGGGAAGAAACTGATGGACAGAAAGAAAGAAAGATCAACACTAATGCAATGAACGGGTGTAGTAGATAGGTGAGCAAAAAGAAGTAGAGGAAATGCAGGGAGCAAGAGCAGCTCCAATCTTACCACATGGCTGGACTGGGGCTAAAAGAAGAATATATGTGTTGTGGATGGTGTAGAGTGACTGAAGTATAAAAGCATTAATCACTTGTGCAAAGGCAGATCAACATCAGCATTCAGGAAGATTGTCTCAACCTCAGCAATTTGGGAATCATTCAAGTCAATGATGATAAATCTTAGCCACTCTTAATGTTCCTGTTGTCTTTGCATCCATTCTCCTGTAATAAGATTTTTTGTACATTCTGCTTCCCCCCTTCACCTTCTGGCCAATGGACACCCCTTAGCCAGGACTGCTGCCTTCCCTCAACTGCATTTTACCAGCCATGTTACCGAGCAGGGTAAGATCAAAAAAAAATATCATGTAAATATGAAGGTTTCTGTGCTGGAGGAGCCTGGACAGGGTCCATTAAGATCATGTCTAACCTCTGTCAGTGTTGAACACCAATATCAGTATTCACAAAGCATAAGAAATGTTGACAAAGATGAAGCAACTGAACCATAGAGGAACCTTTCCCTTAACTCCATTAGTCTGTGATTGCCTTTGCAGGCTGTAAAAGTAATGTTTATTATACAAATCAAAAGGTGAGAGGTTTATTTAGTTGGTTTTGAAGGTCTGTTTTTTTTGAACTCATGTAACTGTAATTTGTGATGTATATATCATTTGTATATATATGTATATATCATGTATATAAAGTTTGTGAAGTTTGTTTTACTTTGAAAATTACTTTCTTACACATCTTGTAGCAAACACACTCCAAGAGAAGATGCAAAATTTTAATAGGGAGAGCTTTTCTGGATAGCAACCTCTATATATGCCAGGTTTTGTGTTTTATTTCTTTGGTTATTTATTCTAATAGATTAAATGAAACCTCACTTTTTCTTTTAATAACAGTCAGAAATTGGTTTTTGTCATCACATCTATCCCTGCTTCCTTACGATCCATATCCTCTTCCATGTTATTAGTTGTTCTCTTTGACCATTTCTGCCTACTCTTGGTTCTCTCAAAATCTGTTTTAGGGGTTAAGGGCATGTTTTTCAAAGCTGTTTAGACTCCTGATTATGCAAATAGGTACTTGCCAGGTTTTTCCCAGACATCTTAAATGCTGAGGAGACTTGCAATTGATCTTAATAATACTTCAGTACTCACCTAATTAGTAAATATAATTGGGTGCCAAATATCTTTGACAGGATGACCCAAAGTAATCAGAGCTGTGCACACAAGACCAGAAGAGACATACTTGTTGGAGTAGAATATTAAAAGACTCAAAGTACTATTTTCTATGTTACTATTTTCTCTTTCCTCTTCCTCACCCTCTTTGAATTCCATCACTTCTTTCAGCTTTCTAAGGGATTGCTTACATCAGATAAAAGTGCAAACACAGAAATACAGTTCAAACTGTCCATTCCATTGTGCATACACTCCCCATGTGTATGCACTCCCAGCACTGAAGCAACACTTCATGGAGTTGTTTGGATAATAATAAAAGACCTTTAAATTTCATCCAGTCCAACCACCCTGACATGGGTAGGGACACTCTTCACTAGATCAGGTTGCTTAAAGCCTCATTACATTTAACCTTGAAGACTTCCAGCACTGAGATGTTCACAACATATCTGGGAAACCTCTTCCAGTGTCTCACTAGCCCTTTTTGTCCTTTTGTATGTCCAGTCTGGATCTATCCTCTTTCAGTTTAAAACCCCTGCCTCTCCTCTGGTCACTACAGGACCTTGTAAAAAATCTCTCTTGATCTTTCTTACAGGCCCAGTTTAAGTCTTGAAAGGCTGCAATAAAGTCTCACTGTAGCCTTTTCTCCAAACTGAATAACCCCAAATCTTTCAGCCTGTCTTCACAGGAGAGGAGCTTTAGCCTTCTAATGCTGTGTTCTCTACAGATGCTCCAATAGGTCCATGCTTTTCTTGAGCTGGATGCAGGGCTCCAGGTAAGGTATCATGAGAGCACAGGAGAATCACCTCCCTCCACCTCTTGTCACAAGGTATTATTGGTTTTCTGCCTACAAGTGCACAATGTCAGCTTATGTCCAAGCTTTTATCTACCAACATCCCAAATACCTTTGCAAACTCTCTATCCAGTCATCACCCAGCCGGAACTGGTGCTGATAACTGCCTTAACCCACATGCAGGACTTTGCCTTTAGGTTTTTTGGGGTTTTTTAGGCTTCTTTAACCTAGAAAAACCTCTTATAGTTCTTTTCATTCATGGGGGTCATATGAGCCCAGTCTTTTTAAAGTACTTCTGTGTGCCATTCCTTCCCTCAAACCAATCAACTGCACCCCTCAGTGTGACGTTGTCAGCAAAGTTTCTGAGGCTGTACTCAGTTCCACTGTTGGTGTTGTTTAATTGAAATGTTATAATATTAGATTGTATTGGTCCCAATTCAGTCCCTTGAGTGGTAACATTGCTTCTCACTGGTTTCCACTTGGACATTGAGCTATTGACCACAACTCTTTGAATGCAGCCACCCTGACAATTCCTTATTTACTGAATAGTCCAATCCCGAAATCTGTATTTGTCCAATTTAGCAGAAAGAACGATTTGGGGAACTGTATCAAAAGCCTTACAAAATTCCAGGCACGTGATATTCATAACTCTTCCCTTGTATACCAATGCAGCCACTCTATCATAGAAGGCCACTAGATGCTATCTCTAATCACCTCCCTGTCTTCCATATGTTTCAAAATTTCTTCCAGTGGGATCTGTTCCATGATCTTCTGTTTGCAGGGCTGACTTCCATACCTCCAGCTGAGCTGGTTTTCTTTGAATTTCTTCAGTAGACAAATGAATAAGACACTATAATTCAGACATAAAAAACACAGTGAAGCCCTTCAGAGTTCTCTTAGGTGGTTAAGTTGCATCTGATCTGCTGCTTTCTATCTTTGCTGAGGAAACTGACAGTACTGAATTTAATTAGCTGGGGTACTTTATGTTGCTTGCCAGAGATATCTGCAGGAGTTACATCACACATCAATGGAAAGCAGCCTAGTTTTCTTCCTCCAAACCCCTTAGGTACAGGGAATTTAGTGAAATGATATCCTTCAAGATGAAAGAAGGATTTTCACTGGGGTCATCTTTGCTTTTTGAAAGTTTACTTGGAGATTTGGAAGTCACCAGCCGGTTAACCTCATCCTCACCAGGACACACTGAAAATGGTAGAGGTTTTTCTGATTGTTTGGTTTGGTATTCCTTTTTTCCTTACCCTACTGTAGAGAAGATTATTTGATCATTATGAATGCCATTTGCATAATTATTGTGTTCAGAGTTTTTTTGCCTCTCCTACTGACACAGATCCATGAATTCATAAGCAACTATTTGTTAGAAGATTAGCAGGGAGCACTGCTCCCAGTTAAGCAAAACAACCTGGAGGTGTGATCAACATGGAGCTCTCTCATGCAATGGTACAAAAATACCAGAATGACCATTCATAAGATTCCCACTACCAAGAAGTATCATGATCAGCCCCTATTCAGAGCTGTGGCTCACTGAGTTGTCTCCATGAGGATGACTCATGGCCAGCTGTACATTCTTCATTTGTGTTCTGATTGAATGCTGGGGTGGGGGGAAGGAGGGAAGGACTCAGAATAAGCACAATCACGATGAGGTCAAACATCCACATTTGGGAATAATTATCTGGTCATTTAGGATGTTACATAAATTATTTGTGGAATTGATACTTCACTGACCTCCTGGAAGATTCTTATAAAGTAGCTGATTCAGTTCAAAATTACATTTAAGGTACTTTAATGCATTGTTGGCCAAGCATTTTCTTGTTTAGCCAGGCTGATGACAATTTTGCTATACATAATGTACGGAAATACATGATATAAAGGCAAAGCCTACCATCAGTCACCTCTAACCTCAATAAATTATAATGGCTAAGAGTCATAAGTAATGTAGGTGTACATACTATCGTATATATTTGTACATACTGTATATAACCATACAGTAAACCATCCTAAACTATCTGTTGTTCTCTTCCTTTTACAAAAATCTAATGGACCCTTCTTAGTAGAGTCTGGCAAACAGAGAAACTGATAAATAACTGATAAATTTTCTAATTCATATTTCAAAGGCTGGAAGAAAGGCCTTATGTCTCTTACCCCTCTGGCATAACAGCCTTTTCAGCATCTTTACTCAGTTTCCATTCTAACCTGTTGTTAACACAGGACTCTGCTTACCTAAAGCCTGTTTTAAGGAAGCTTGGGAAACGGCTCGCTGTTTCTTGGACCCGGTGTTTCCCTTTTGTTTGTCCAACAGCGCAGACAAAGAGCGCTCGCCGGCCGCCGCGCGGCCCGGAGACAGAGGCGCGATGCGGGCACAGCCGCGCTCGGGCCGCGCCGTCGCTCACAGCGGCTCTCGGGTCTCTCTAAAACAAAACTCGTTACTGTGGAAACTGCGGTAGAGTCGCCCCCGCCTACAAAGGCGACATCAGCTTCCTCGAGCGGCTCAAATCTGCCGGTTCTCCCGTCCCCCGCAGCAGCAAAATCGCGGCGGCCCAGGGGGGTGAGGCTCTGAGGCTCCCGCACGCAGATTTCACCCGCCCGGGGCCCAGGGGCGGCGGCCGAGCTCGGCCGTGGCTGCGCAGCGGGGCCGCCCCACACCGGAGAAGGGGGAAACGGCGCAGCGGCTGCCCCGGTGCCGGGATCGCTCCCCTGCCCCATTCCCTGGCCATTACCGGGAATGGCTGGAGTCACCTCGGCTCCTGTGGGAGCAGCCGGTCCCTCTCTTCTGTCACGGGGGACGTGACCGCCTTGCTCGCGGAACGGTCCCGGCAGTCCGGGAGCCGCTCCTGCCCTAAAATCTTGGGAAAATCCTGCCACAGATGGAATATAGGAATTTGGAGAGCTTACCCCCTCCCCTGCAATGGCGCGAGCCCAGCTTTTCTCGGCCGCTCCGCTGAAACCTCTGGGAATTGGGGGCTCCTTCCCTGCCTCTCGCCATTCTGTGGGAAGTGGGGATCTCTGCCCCTCATCCTGCCAGTCTGTGGGAAGTGGGGATCTCTGCCCCTCATCCTTCCAGTCTGTGGGAAGTGGGGATCTCTGCTCTTTCTCCTGCCATGGTGTGGGGAGTGGGGATCTCTCCCTCTCCACCTGCCAATCTGTGGGAAGTGGGGGCCCTTTTCCCACCAAGGAGCAGGCCAGGCCTCCAGCTGCTCCGTGCCCAGGCTTCCCCAGACCAACTTTCTATTCAAAACTCATGCGTGTTAAACACGAGGTTTTTTTTTTTTTTTTTTTTTTTTTTTTGTGTTGTAATTTCCTTTTGTCCACCGGTGAACGATCTAAGCCGATGGCAAACGCACACACTCCCCTCCCCCCCACCCCTCATCTGGGGCAGGTTGGAAAAGCTGAAGGGAAAAAAAAAAAAAACCAAAAACCAACCCAAAAAACTGAGAAACCGCTCCAAAAGCAGCAATTACTGACCTTAAACAGATACACAATATATTCACAATATGTACACAGATGTGAACTACATACTACACAACAAAAAGAGGTGCCTTTTTATGATCTCCAGTGGGATCCAGGAACCATGGTGTCTCAACCTCATTCATTAAAGCAGGGAATTCTTTTGATTGCCAGTAGAAAAGAATTCCTTGCAGGATGCTTTTGGTCTGGAGGAAGGGTGCCAGATTATCTTGTCCCATCTGGGGTGCCAGAATAGTCCTGTCTGTTGCCTTTTGCCCAACCTGGAAATGAAACTCGAGATAATTTTAGTAAGGAAGTAGTATAAAAGGGGATCTTTAATGAAGGCCTTCAGGGGAACTTATGGAAAGATGCCAACAAAAGCCCACTCCCCCTCCCCCAGAGGTGAATACATTTTTATAGGTTTTAGGAAATTAGCATGATTGATAAAATTGATATTTAGGAGGACAAGTGGTGATGCAATTCCCCCCAGGTCAAGTCCCTTCTCTGGAGTCAGCACTAGTTGTACTTTGTCCATGAGAATGGATCTTGAAGTCCATGAGTTGTTCTTGGTCTTGGTTCCCAAGAAGAACCCAGAAAGGGGAGTGCCTTGTACTTCCCAGGGCTTGGAGCTCTGGAATTTGTTTTGTCTTTCTGCTTAGGTAAAGATCATGGAAAAGTAGCAGGAAAAACTAGCTACTAATACAACAGGTGACAGAGTTACAAATGTATGAGCGAAGAGTGCTGAGAACGTATAAAAGAAAAAGATCAAAACCCAAATGGCATCACTATAAGCCACGTAATTTCTCTGTTCGTGGTCGTGGGAACTGGCTTCATAGTGATTTAAGATCTTCCAAGTTTTCAAGAGGTTTCTTGTCTTTCCTCTGTTGTTTTTCAATGCTTCTTTTTTTTCTTTTTCATGATTAAAAAAAAGAAAAAGCTGGTCATAAATGTTTGGACTGGAGATTACAATGTTTATAACAGCTGTTTTTCCAGCTGAAAGCAGTAAACTATATCCAGTGCTAGGTCCTAAAATGCAACTGGTTTAATAAAGAAGACAGGAAGGGTGAACAGTGTCAAAAGTCTTGAACTCTTGGAGAAATAAAAATAGGATAGAAAATAAGATCTTAAACAAGTGAGGTTCCTATTGTCTAAATAAAGCAAGACCAGCATAGCAAGCACCAAGTGCAGGAGTAAGTGGGAAGATTATATGTCACATTATTCAAGTGTTAAGGCAATAGACCCTGAAAATTCAGAATGACTAAAGAAGTAGGGAAGTGTTCCAGGAGAAGCGCATGGTAATTTTGGATCTTAAATATATTCCTCATAAATAGAAGAATATTAATGGAAAATTATCTTCTCTCTTGGGAAATGTGATCATAAACTACTGCAGTAAGGGCAAGTAGTTTCTCCCTCTTTTCTGTGGCTAATGACAGGAATATCTGAAAAGTTCACTGAATTGCATAATACTGTAATTCAAAATAAATATTTCAACTCTAAAATCATTTTAAAAACAAGACTGTCACAGGTTTGTTATATTAGCGTTTTTTTCTTGAGTGGAAGAAGTGTATTTGTACTTGAAAAGGTTGCAGAATTTGACTTTTGAATTAATGGAGGGAGTTGTTACCTGCTTTGAAGTGCTTGATCGTTTTTGTACACTGCAAATTCAGCTGGAATAAGGCACCAAATTGTTTATAAATCTTGAAATATAATATCTTTTTTTGAAATAACCACTGAGGATGACTTTGAGAGCATGATTCTAATTTCATGGGGTACATCTGTCCTTTAATTACTGTAAAATAACTGCACATAGATTGGTGAGATTATGTAGAAATATGTGACTTCTGAAAAAGTCATCTTTCAGCTAAGTTTCAAATTTCTAAGATGTTAACTGATGTTAACATTTTATTCTTATTCTAACACCACATACACTGAATAAGTCAAACTTCAGGCTAATTAGCTGGAGGAAAAAAGAGAAAACACTGTTACTTTTATCTATTTACAGCTCAAGTAATAATTTTTTTTTTTTTTCCAGAAGGACACAGGCAAACCATTTTCCTCCATATTTATAAATACAGCAAAAGAAACTCAGGATGAAAGTTATTTTAGTATTTTTTACCTCCATTTTTCTGTAGGCTGATTTAAAACAAAACAAAACAAAAAACAACACAACCTTAATTAGTATATTTATACAGATAACAAACCTATCTTTTTTCAAGAGATTATATAAACAACTTTTTCCTCTAATCTTTGCTTCTTTCTCACAGTATGATAAACTACTTATTTATTTCGTTCAGGAAAAAAAGGAGAATAGCTCCAACTAAGGAAACTGGTTCATGTTAGAGCAAAAAGAAGCTTAGGAAGTAATTTCTTCCTTGCATTCTTGTGAGCCAGTACTGAAATTATACTCCTAAAACCTCACTTTCAAAGCTGTGACTAAAATCCTTGATTACAGTACGGTCTTCTATCAGGAAATTATTTCATTTTTCACATTTCCATTTCCGTGCAGTCAAGCAGGACTACTTATATCTTCCTTCCTGAATTAAGTGTCTTGAAGGTCTCAGGTTAAGGTCCTGTTTTATGAACACCATTAGAATTTTGCACTGTGATGAGCTGATTCAAATTACTCCAGTATTCTCCATTCTACCTTTTCTAAGGCGTGCTTAAAACCACAAAAAATTTGCATGAGCAGTTATGTCAATTGATAGTCTGGAAAAAAATGGTGTCTGTAATTTCTTTGGAAAGTTGAGGGATCTTTTTTTCAGCTCTGTATTCCTGTGAAGCTAAATGCAATGATTATTCATTTATTTATTTATTTATAATAATTCCTTTTTTTAACTGATAAACACAGCTATTTCAGCTTAGGACAAAAATGTGAAAAAAGGTAAAATGGGATCTAGTATCATGACTAAAAGCCAATTCCACCTTTACTTTCCTTAAATACCCCTTGAAATTCAAAGATATTTAAATAAAAGAACTGCAATAAAAAGAAGACATGATAATCAGAAATCTGGGCACCTTTTATTAAAGAAATGGGCATATATTCACTAGTGATGGCTTGTAAATTGAATGATCACAAAACATTTGAACACTGTTTCCTAGTACTGCCTGGATTATTAATGCATTTTCCTTACTCTTCAATGTCTCTCTCAGTAATGGCAACAAAAATTTAGCCTGACTAGAAATATAATTCAATAAACATATTTTCTTGAAATGGGCAGACTGCTTTTTGGTTTCATTAATGGATTTTTTATTTTATTTTACTGAAGCAATGCATTGGGTTTGAAGAGCACTAATTGAAGAGACAAATGTGAGACTTCTTTTGTACAGAATCACCAGACTAAAGACAGGACAATAACAATTTCTTCCCTCTAAGTAACAGTTATTAAATAGTAGAGGATGGAAGGACTGGCAGCACCCCTGTGGTTCTTTCATTATAGCTGTTAAGTTAAATATCCTTTGAAATCAGATTAGTGTTCATATTTATGTCCTTCATTTAATGCCTTGAGTTGAGATTAATTTTTGATCTACATATATGCAAACAGAATATTATCACTTGTAATTTTTATTGTCCATTTGTTCTTATTATAGTTGTGATTTACATGGACTTTGGAAAAAGGGCAAAACTTCTCCCTGTGTTCTTGCTTCTGCAGAGAGAAAGCTGGGGAGAAAATGGACAGAGTGAGAGGTGGCTTAGTGGTTGGGATGGCTCTTGATCCTGACTCAGGGGAATGTTTTCCTCTGGCTGCCTGTGCTTTGCACAATTCAAAGCTGAAGAGATGCATAAAAATTACCTAAATGGATTAGATCAGTATTTGGGTTCTTAGGGTGGTTAGTAAGAATGCTAAGACACAGTTGAACATAACTGGAGCAGTCATTTTCTATATTCTTTGATATTCCAGACAAGTTCAACCCCCTGTTTCATGAGTATAATTAACAGGAGGATTGTGTTCTTTTTCACATGAGCTTTTCATGGCTCCTTTAAAGGGTTTCTTATGGTCCTGGTGAGTTTGTACATCCTCACAGACCTGGAAAATAATTAGCCCACAGTAGGAGTAGTTTCACTACAAAAGTCATGGAAATTGAGGTTTCTCCTAGATTTTTACTGGGTTGGTTTTTTGTTGTTTTTTTTTCCCTTTCCTTTCTCTTTTCTCCAGCATACATTGGGAGTTCCAAGCGCTTCCTGTCCCAAATTTTAATCCCAGCTGTCCTTTCCTCTCAGGCTTCTGTGATACGATTCCATCAATCTCACATTGCCTGCTCTTTGTTTTAGAGATCTTCAGTTATTAAAAAAAAAAAAAAATCAGTCTTCATGGTACCATCTTGTCATATACTATATAAAAGAAGAGGGGCTTTTAAGACAAAGTTGCTTCCATGCCTTAACTTTTTGTCCCCTTTTACATGCATTTATTTTTTCCCTTCCTGTTAGTCCTTCTCACATGTGTTAAAATAAAAATAAATAAAAAACCCAAAACAAAATTAAAAAAAAAAAAACCCTACCAACCACACAAAAAGCACTTCTAAACATTTGGGAGAGGTTCTCTACATACTTCATGACATCCACCAATTCATACATCAGATCTCTGGATCACCATGTCTGTAGTTACCAATATTTTCAGTTAAACATTCCTCAATGACACTCGCAACTATTTATTTAGTTAGTTAGTTACTTGAAATAGTCTGTATCATCTGCTACAATGTTCACCCTTGTATTTGAAAATGCTCCCTCTTCTGTGGGGAAAATCCATCTCTGGGTTGCCAAGCCCTTCAATCTCACCTTCATGGTTTGCCAACAAATGGCACATTGAAGCAGCACTGCTGAAGTGGTGCAGCTCTCCAGAGCCCCTAAATACCTCTATGTGATGCATTAAATGTAGCTCAACATCCCTCTGACCCAGAGTTCAGTTCTGCCTCCCTGTCTGGGATCAGGCTGCTCCACAGGGAAGGTGGCCTGGGAGCTGACCTTGGCATGGCAGGCGCTGCTGAAGTAGCAGCAATCTTTTATCCTTATCAATTTCATTTCCTTATGGTAACGGGGAGGTCTCATGTAGGAGAAGAAAGGAAAAGCTGTAAGTTTATATTCACAGCCAGGGCTTTTCCCAGGTCCTGTGCCACTTTGGGTGACCTCTGTGGGCTCAGGGACAGATTCTGTGCAGGTAGCCTGGGGTTTGTTCAAAGCAGAGCACATCTAAAATCCCCTTGATTCCTTACAAGCTCAGTCAAACCCCAGAATTTTCCCGTCTACTTCTATCAAAAATATGTTATAAGATGGATGTGACTCAAAGTTTCCAGCTGCAGAATTTATACCAGATGCTTTGTTTTGGTTTGCTACCAATTCCCTGTGTTTTTACTGATGCAGAGCTTCAGGTGAATTCTTGTATCTCTTCTGCGTGCTTCTTCTCTTGAGTGGATCATGGTCCTAGACTGCATCATATGAATTATGATGTACTGTTGTTAAGCCCTGATACAGTATTGGAAGCTTGCGTTATATAAAAAGTCAAGATATTTCTTTGCTTTTTTAATTAGATACTTTTAACAATATTTATCTTTACTCTGCTGTAAAAGTGCTTTGTTAAAATTTGAGGTCAACAAAAGTGTTTTAAAATAAAGGTGATTAGAAAAAGCATATGTTACTGATGTTTGGAGGAATTTTCCTGTAAAGTTGTTTTTATTTTGCTTTTTATTTTAATAGCCTTCATATAAACCTTTTCTATTTCTAAAAAATAGGTCTTGTTCTTAGGACTTAGGTTATATGAAAATCAAACCAAATCTTTTGGTGAAATCTATTTTATTGGGCTAAAAAGAGAGACATTGAAGTAAAGGAGTTATCTTCAGCCTTGGTGGCAAGTTGTGCAGTGTTGGTTTGGGTTGTTTGTCTCTTTCCCCAGCACACCTGGGTAGGTGGGTACACCACTGGCTGTGAGGCTAAGGAGACAATTCCTACCCTGAGCAAGTGTTCATTCATTCTGTCCCTACACCGCCCCTACTCCCTCACTACAAGGAAAACATTAAGGGACTGGAGCATGTCCAGGGAAGGGAACAGAGCTGGGGAAGGGTTTGGATCACAAGTCTGATGAGAAGCTGCTGAGAGAACTGGGTGGGCTTAGCCTGGAGAAAACTTACCACTCTCTACAGCTCCATGAGAGGAGGGTGTAGCAAGACAGATTATCAGGACTCCTTTCCATTATTTCTGTGTAGTCTCAGTATGCTTCAACAGCAGCGTTTCCCACAGTTATTTGGAGCTACTTCTTCAAATCTCAGCTGGCATCAGAAAAAGCAGAGAAAGGAGGACAGATTTCAAAAGCAAAACTTCTGTAGCTAAAATCGCTTTGTTCCAGTTCTGAAATAGATGAAGTAAAGCCTAGAACAGATCATCATCTATTTGTATCCTCAACTTTAAGTATCACACTGTCTCTTGATAAATTCTTTCCTTTTTTTTCGTATTTGAGAAAAAGTAAAGCTGCTTCAGTTTTTTGGGTGCAGGATTTTGTTTTTCTTTGTCTTTTTTCTTTTTTTTTTTTTTGTGAAACTCAAATTCCCAAAGCTCAACAAGGTCTCAAACAGAGTGGCCTTTAGGACCCAGACAACATTTAGGATAAAGAAAGATGTCAGTGACATTTTACCACTTGCTCATTAGTTTTCATGGTCTTTCACAGTATTTTCTTGAAATTCCTAAAACAAGGACCTAAAACTGCTGCTAACACCTCCAGTCAATTCACTCTGATCTTGTAATCAAACAAGGCTGCAGAGAATCTGCCAGGCAATTTTTCTGTAAAGTGTTTGAACCTTGCAGGCATATTTCTAGTGCCAAAAATCATTACAGAATTGAAAACCTCTTAGTCAGGTACAATCAAGTGTGAATCTTGGTCTCTGGGTATATAAATTTTTACATTTAAGGCATGTTAGTGTTAACAACTTGACAGCTTGTCTGAAACAATTAATTTTTTAAACCAAAGGATCTCTCCTGTCATAACTTTTTACCATTATCATAGAAGTGTTTGAGTAGAGCCTGACAGCAAGCCATCCATTTTCTTTAAAGTAAATGGCACAATCATGATGATGATGATGATTGCAATTATATTATTCACTCTGTGAAACAGGCACCAAAATTTTGACTAACTTCTTCCAGATTTACACTTCCTTTTAGTAATAACATGTTTAAAAATTATTTTTTTACATTTTAGTATTTTCCTGTTGAAAAAAATCCGTCTGACACTTTTATATGTGTGCAATCAGTGTGCACATATTTATTCCAAATTTAACAGATAAACAAAACTTTTCTAGAATGAAATTGTGCCATCTTGCTAAAAACTTTTCTCATCACTCTCTGGTTAAATATCAATAGTAATAATAAAAATAAAATAAAAACTAAAATAAAAATAATAATAAAAAATAAACCTGGAGTTATTGTCAGGGAGCCCTTTGCAATCTTCACTATTCTAGAAATGAGAATGACACTTTGAGGCCCACATCAGCTGGCTGAACATCTGTTTGGATCTAAAAGGGAACTGATAGAAAGAAATAAGGTTTCACTTTATTTTAGTAGGGTTTCTTTTTCCAGTAAGTCTGTTTAAATAATATTCTCTGAAAGTAGCAGACTTTGTAGTTCTTATTTACTTCAGATTCATGTCAGGACGTTCACAGTAATTCAGGCTTTTAAAATGTGGGCTTATTCTGAATTTATTTTGTTCTTTGCAGGTTTGCCATGATACCACTGCCTCCTTTTGCCTGGATGTTGTCTTCTATGGATTTTGACATGGTGAATTTTCCGAATAATTGAATAATTTATTAATAAATAAGGCTGGGCCCATCAAAACACTCCTGATAAAAACTTTTTTCCAGCTTAAAAAAAAATAATTTCCACAAATACCAAATAAATCTTTTAACTTCATCATTTGAAGACACGTTATTTTTTGAATCTTGAACTTAACCAATTGTTTAAGATTAAATACCTACAAGAAAAGATTGTAGTTAAGCTAACTAAACCTGGTCAGCATTTTCTTCTGTCAGTTTCCTGAGAAAGCTGTTTCTCATTCTCTTTTACTCACATCATCTTATTTTTAACATAGATTTGCCCAACATTGTTAACCTAAATTCAGAGGTCACTAGAGATTCTGTAAGACAACATCCCCCTAAAAATGGACAATTAATGTCACTGCCTTACTGGATTTAATGTGGATGGAGCACAGAGATGCTGATGCCGTGAATTCCTGTGCCACTGCCCCAGTCTACAGCTGTTTTCTGTGAATATCTTTGTACCCATTTCTGTAAAGTCCATTCAGTTCCTTTTTCCCTTTGCCAATTTACTCCATGTTGCACCCCTAAAGCCTTTTTCTGACTGTTCCCATTCTCCAGTTTTCCTTTCATATGTGTATTGACAGTCCTTTGGGCTGTTTTTGCCTCCTTCAAAATCTGGCTTGAGAGGAAGAAACAGCTTGAATTGATTAAATGCTCACATCCCATTTTTTTTGCTGGATTGACTTTCAGTCATATTAAATTAATTAACATCTGTGGACTCCCAGTGTCTCTAACACACAAAACTCCTTTAGGGTGCCCAGTATGCAGTGATTAGAATCACTGTGCCCATTTTTTGTGGGCAATGTGGTCAGAAGTTTCTTTCATGACTGACAACTAAAAGTTACAGAGGGCTTTGGTGGCAAACACAAGCTAAGAGCTTCTTTCTTCTCCTCTGTCACTCTATCTCTCTTACTGATGGCTGTAACTATTGGTTCAGGATGATTTCAGTGGCCTTGAGATCAGCAAAATTTATCTCTGACAGCACTGAGATGTGAATTATTATTGATGCTAAGGCAGACCATGTGTTTGTAGGAGCTTGTTTCAGGCTTTTCACCACTGTAACGATGAAAGAGTTGTCAGACAATATGATTTCTGCTGCATCCTAAGTTCCCTAATTGTTTATCATATTAACCCTGGGTGATCTTGCAATCTTCTGTCTGCACCATTAATCAGATGACATCATCCTTTGTTCTGAAAGGACATTATCAAATCCAAAGACCAGAATACAACTTCAATGAGAAGGGCAGAGGGGCTTGGTGACCGGAGAAAGGAGATTAAAAAGACCTTTACTTTTATCTTCGCCATATAACTTCAGATGAGTCACTCCCATCTTTGGATTGTTCAGTCTTTTGTCTGATGGAGAATTTTCTGGGCTGCTCTGCATGGTTGGCACACAGGCTGTGGTTGCTCCTGGATTTACTACTGCTAAAACCATGAGCTCGCCAGGCTGGGTCCATTCCAGCTCCAAGTTATCCTCAGAAGGCACCTGGGGACAGGCAGACACTCAAATTACACTACAGACCTAAACAACATCCAGGTCATCTCAATGTATTTTAAGAATTATTATTAGCCAACAACTAATCCTAAATTATTTTCAGTGGGAAGATTGCAAAAAACAGGTTGCTCAAAGGTTTAAGGAATTTTAGTTTGGGCAATTTGGGCTGTATTTTTTACTGTTAGGTGTGGGTTTTGTGTTGTTTTGGGGGTTTTTTGGGTTTTGTTTGTTTCTTTGTTTTGTTTAATTTTTGGTTTGGTTTTGGTTTGGTTTTTGTGTGGTTTGCATTCCTTTCCCCCTCACCCCCAGCTGAAAATGGTCATGTTTGTAATGTCAGCTCATATTTGATGGGAAGAAAGGTTGAAGTTCAGTGAAGTCAGGCTAATGAAATACTTTTGCCATGAACTGTTCTGCAGCATGATAAACATATGAAAGAGAAAATTGCACTGGAAGAGCATTGTACTTATGAAATGCAAATGATTTATGTAATACCCAAAGCAATATTTCAATAATCCTCACTTGGTGAATGAACTGGTTTTATTGTGAGATGAACTTCATGAAAGGTGAAACAGATGTAAACCTAGAAAGAGATCAATTATTTGATTTCAGCTGCAAATACAATACCTTTCATAAATGGTTTGAATTCACTGGATCCCTGGGTTAAACTGATGGATGTTTACTTTGTGTATCGGTAACACAATCTTTTCCAGACAATGATGGATATGATTAAATGGCCTAGGGCTCTATTGGAACCAGACACAAAATATTCCTCCAAATTCTCTTTAGGGGGATGAAGCAGTGTGGCTCAGAATATTTTACATGGCCACTGACTGTTACTCAGCACTGCTCTGTCAGGTATAAAGTGGGTCTTTCTGCTCCCCAAACTGAGCCTGACACTTTGGATACATCAAGAATGCTGAAACTTGTACCAAAAATCACTCCTGGGGGCTGCATCTGAGAGCTTTCCAGAGAAGGTCAGCCCAGGTAATTGTATGCCTGTACACGGCCCAGGCTTTGTGAAGGGGTTTGGCTGAGTCTGACCCGAGTTTGGGGAATTTGGGACCATCAGCAGCAGGTCTGCAGGGTGTTGGGGATCATCTCAGAGCTATGCTTGAGCTACTCAGCAGTATGAACAGCAAGAAATGTCTCTTGAGGTATAAGATTAAAAAACCCAAAAAACAAACCCCTAGAAAACCTAAAAAAAAAAAAAAAAAATCCTGAAATCATACCAAAACTGCTGACATAAGAGAATAAATGCAAAAAATTCCTTATGTTGACTTCAAAATTACCAATTCATCTGACAATTGGTTTAATTTGGGGTGACTTGAGTCTATTACAGATGCTAATTTATGCTCCAGGCCTGAGCTCAGCACTGTGCCCAGCGAGAGCCTTGCAGCTCAGATTTTGTGCAGCCGTAAGCTCCTCACTGCCCGAGTACAAGAGGACTCATGCTGTCAGCACCTCCTAAGCAGCTGCTTTTCAAACTGAGCTGTTTGCTACCAATGACCTTCAGTCCTTCAAAAACACAAACACCTGTCCCCTGCTCAGAGAAAAAAAAAAAAAGAAAAGAAAAGAAAAAAAAAAGAGAGAGAAAGAGAAAAAAGGAAACCAATAGAAGGTAGACAGAAGACCATGCACATCTTGATGGAAATCTTTTATTTATTTATATTTTTCAATAATTAAATTCCTAACTACTGCTACAGGTCTGAACCTCTATTCAGGCAGAGTGAGGCTGGCAAGATATTCATAAGATAACGCTTACTGAGGAAAAAATCTATTAGAAAACTATTCAGCTATGTTGATGTAGTGAATGGAACAGTTTTATTCCATTAGCATGCATTCAACACAGAGAAGTTAATTAGTTTTGAGAACTTCTGATATTTCAGTAAAACTTTGGACTAATTTTCAGTTGGATTTTTTTGCCTTCTGGGGATCCTGTCAGTATTTTCAATTAACAGATTTCCCTGCACAAGCTCTTCAAAGAAACGGTGTTAGAAATAGAGGAGAGCAAGGACTGCATTTTTCATTTTGTAGGAAATACACAATTCCTTTCTTGTTATAAAAAGCAGGGAAAAGAAGGAAAACAGTCTAGTTTTGGATATAAATTAGGTTAAATAATTCTGAACCGAGTTATGCAAATAAATTCTCTGTGGTAGTTTATGTATTAGAACTGAAATGGGAAATCACTGCAACTGCCCCATTCTACTCCATAGTAAACAGCATTTAAAGATATCTCTCATTCCTTCCTCTACCAAACAAGAGTTTCCTTATAACTCTTAAAACATCACGAAATATCAGTATTTCTGGGGAAATCCTTCATCCTTTGTTCATTTTTAAGTACTTGTAAGAGTGTATGTGACCTTCAGGCTTTGCTCTAGTATTATTTAAACAGATTTTTTGAAAACATGAAGACTTTACTGTAGGATGTGTAACCAGAACCTAAAGTCCACAGTGAAAAAATGTGTTTTGTCTTTCTTTGCAGGAGAAACCTGATGTTCTCTTTAAAGTGGCATGTGAGTAATAGATGCTTATGTTCCATTTCAGCATTATACATTTATCTACAGTAAACATGAACTTTGGTCTATTATATTAAATGATGGCACACAAATGCATCAAAGAAATGGATTTTTGTCAGCCAGGTGCCTAATGTCAGGATTGTTGGTGATGTGTAAGCACTGGCTGAATGATCCCAGGGTCTGGTACACAGGAATTCTTGGTGCAGAGAAAAAATACGTGTTCAGATTTCTTTTCTTTGTGTTTACAACCAGCTAACAGTACTCAGAGGCTGCAGCTATACTGGGCTGTTTCTGTATTGTTTTATCTGTCCTGCAACATTGAGAACTTCTCATCTCTTGAGAAGAATCTGTTATTCTTCAGAATGGATTTCATTTAATTATGACTATCCCACCATAAAAATCTTGATTTGTTCACAAAAATCACTTTCTCTATCCTTGTTTCCTCTTCCTCAATGACCATGGGCTTGCTTCAGCTCTAAGAATCGTGAATCTCATATTCTTTTTTTCTTCTTTCTTTGATTTTTTCTTCTGCAGACAATTATCTCAACTTTCTCTCTTCTTGCCTTCAGGGCTTAAATTCACCAAAAGCTTCCTCCCTTTCAACTGAGTGCTTGCAGCAATGATCAAACCAATCATAGCTCCCAGTTTTCTGTACTCTAAAATTAGTGTGTTGGGGCTTATGATTTTTTTTTTTAATGTCCTTTGTATTTCTATACAGTCAAAAAAATGCTGGCCAGTTCTTCTGCACTTCTTCCATTACATGCACTCTAAATTACATCACACTGAGGTCTGACTTCTTCCAGGACTGTGCTTTAAAAGGATTCTAAAATGCACATTTGTAAATATTTTTACCTATGGTATTGTCTAATTTCAAGTTATGCAAACTTTAGAACACTCAAGGACGGACTGTAGCTTCCATGTGAGATCTGAGCCTCCATAAAACAATTAATTACTGGGCATCTGAAATCGTCCTTGAGTTCTCTTGGACACTTCTCAGCTGTTCAGTTTCAGCTTCCTTCCTCCAGGGATGAACTGCTCTTGGTTCTTTAACGAATCTAATGCAGCCAGGCATTACCTTGAAAGAAAATATACGGGCTTTCCTCAGTGGAAGGCACAGACAGCTTTTAGCATGGGTTCAAGATTTAAAAAATAACCTTTTTGCATCATTATTATGGTTTTTAAACATCCCACACTAATATAATCTCAATCAATAGAAATAATAGAGTTTATTTATTTCATTTGTAGTAATCTATTAGAGCTATAATGATTCTTTTCAGTATTAATAGTAGCTTCTCAGTTAAATGTTATGGTAAACAGCTGTAGATTAAGCTGCTTTGTATATATTTTATATTCTCTTACCATTTTTGAAGAAAAATTCTGCTGTTGACAGCAACAGTAAAAGAAGGTAGGAGTCACACTGTATATAGCAACTGTTTTACTTTGATCTGCAGAGTTGTGTGGTGTGTGGTGGAAGACAGCAATGGAGGAATGGATATTAAAAGGGAAAATATTTATAGGATTGTTAGCAAAAAAAAAAACAAAAAAACTCCAATATCAGATCAAGCAACATAATGCAAAGTCAGTTTGGGGAATTATCATGTGAAATGTCAAATCTGATATTCCAATAATAGGAATTCTTCAGTTAAAGCAGATCAAAAAGTCTGCAACAAATCTTTTCTGACAGAGTTTTAAACAGATCTATAATAAAAATTGTCTTGTACAGAACATTTTAATTTTCTGGGACAAATCTCACACATAGAAGCTTGTATCAGAATCTTGCAGCAGCTTTGCTTCAGTTCTCTCATACTTATACTGGTGTGATTCCCTGCACAGGCACAACGACACCGTTCCCAGGATGTCTCAGAGAATGAAGCACACAGGATGCAACATCTCCCTTCACAGAACACAGACACTGTCATTATCTGAGTCAAATTCACACTGAAAAACAAACAAACAAAAAAAAGAGTCTAAGGCACCTACTACAGTAAATATGATGTGCCTTTAATTGCATTTAAATTAAATAAATATTAATTTTGAAAGCTTTCAAGTTACCTCTGATAAAAATTATTGCCAATTACAAGTATTTTTTTAAAAACCCAAACTTTTGGATCCTATATCAGAACTTGTTGTCAAATAAACGGGCAAAGAAGGAGAACACAAGATTTTTTTGCACCAATTCTGAGTGACTTTTGGTTGGTGTCTTAATGATCTAGAAGACTTTAGAAGAAGAAGGGAGAATAATTTCTATTTCTATGAGGTGATTGGTATAGATTTCTTTTTTTAACCAACTTTTTTTTAATACTGGATTTTATGATAAATGAGCTAGAGTAATTGTCTAATTAAATTCCATTCTCAATATAGTGCTTGTATCTATTTCTGTTGAGAACATATCTGTCTTCCTAGAGGACAGCCTTGGAATTGTTACTCAAAATATCTCAGTTTAGGCTAGAATTTATTTTTAATTTCTGCTCATCTTTAACAATGAGAAATATCTAGTTGCCTGTAGTTTTATTTTATAAATGTTTAAGTTCTTACATTTCTAAATTAGGTATTTATATTCATATTTAGAAACTTAAGGTTTAGGCTTCCAAGTCTGAAACTTTTGGCAATGAAGGTTTCAGTCAATTCAAAATACAAACCATGCCAGGAGCAGTTTGTTTCTGCCAGACAGGTTGCCACCTGGAAATAAGAAGATGAATCCATGGATTTTTATGTGATTCTTGTTGATCATTTGATATTATTGCAAGCAATTTTGGGGTCTGTAATTACACACATTCATCAAACAGCAAAATTATGGAGGAAGCTGAAGGTGGTTTTATGTCAGCAAGTTCATATCCAGAATTGTTACCATGATGGTGAGGGGTTATAGTCACACTAGTGCCATAACAAGAGGGTCTGCATGCAAGCATTCATGGTTTTTATGCACTGCACTGAGATTTCTCTGCTCTTATGGGTGTAACAAGTTGATCTCTATTACTGAGGGCAACTCTGTGCCCCTTCTTACTTGGTCCTTCTTCCTCTGCTAATTGGGAAGCATGAGAAACCCTTCAGACCTTTCTCTGTGTGTGTGGTGGGGCAAGAGAAAGTGACATTGGATTACTCCCAAAATGTCAGGTGTTTTAATTCAGGTTTAACTCAGAATCACATACCTGTACTAGTAATATTTCAGAAGTGTTTCATGCTGTGATTTTGGCCCGTGCAGCAGCACAATCCCAAAGGGTTCCTGGATGAGATTTAGCAATTAGACTATTCCAGGGATCCCAGCAGGCAGGTTTCAAGTGTTGAGCTCTTTTGGGTGACTGACAGGTCATTAGCATGGATGCAGGACTCCTTGCCAGCTTACCTCAGTGTCTGGGAATGCTTCAGGGTACACACAGGTTATTGATGTAGATGTAGCTACAGCATACAGAGATTTCTCCCTGGATTTCAGATACCCTCCCACCAATAATTTTAGTGAAATGTGTGTGTTTCAGTGGAATACAGCAATAACTAATTAAATAATTAAAAAAGAAAGAGAGAGGGAAAGAAAAGAGAAAAAATAGTCACTTCTTTGAATATCAAATATTCTTCAACAATGGTAAAATAATTAACTAGACCCATTTTTAATATTAAAACAGAAATTACACCTAAAAACATATTTTTTTTTTGGCATCTTGCAGACTTGTGATTAAGGTGGATATTAGGGAGTTACTATGTTCCCAAATGCTGTCAAGATTGGAACCATTTATACATCTTTGGTAAACTGGGAAAAGCAGAGAGGTAGTGACTGTCTTTGAGAAATGAGATAATTCTCCTGTGTTACTTCTTCAGGATTTTTTTTTTGTTTACTCTAATCCTTTGGGTACATGAGGTAAGGAGATTTTTTCTGTGTTGTGGTGGAGGAAAGTCTACTTTTATATTATCTACTACCACAATATGGAATCCCAGAAATGTGAAATATGTTTTTGGATTATTGGAATTACTCTATGCAAAGGGATTGCCAGATTTTCAAAAGTATTTCTCTGCATTATTACCAACTGTCCTAGGATGGCTTTATGATGCTGAATTGTAACTCCATTTCTCTGTTTAGCCCAGAAATAAGTTCTGCACCTTTAAGACTGGTTCTGAGGGCTAGGGGGAAGAGAAGAAGCACACAGTTTGCTTGCAGAAAGTGCACTCATTCCCCACATCCTGCTCCTGGAATGTGCTGTCTGCAGCATGGGCAGTGGAAGAGAGCTCTCCTTTGCTTTTACTTGGTTTTTTTTAGCTAGCTGAGACACAGAAGTTCCCCAGACTGTGGCTTTTCTTTTCCTTGGAACTGATCAGCCTTGGTCTGGACCAAAAACCCAGAAAAACACTGGGAGCTCCCACCCATGGCCCCCTGGGGCCTGGGCTGCGGCATTTTCCAGCCAGAGGGACTGATAAGAGACTGAGCTGAGCTGCAGCCCGCGAAAAGGACTCTCTCCGAATTTTCCAGCTCTTCAGAACAATGAGAGATTCTATTGTTTAGTATTATTCATTTTTCCATGTTTGTGAGTACTTTGCTTGTTAAATAAACAGTTTTTTCCACTTTTCTCGAAGGAGGCTTATCTCCCAAACAGGTGGGGGGAAGACTGCTGAATTTTGCCCTTTGGGAAAACATCCCTTTGGAAGTTCTTTCCAAATTTGTCCCAAAACCAGGACACCAGCATATATCAAAAAAGTGAATATTGGTCAAGAACAGTAAATATCTGGTTTTTTCTGACAATTTCTCACTAGTCTGAGTGGAATTACAAAAGCTGAGACTTTTTTCCCAGCTCCCATTGAGAGTCATCCATTTGGTAGCAGTTATTTCACTTGTTCTGGGCTGCTTTCCTTTCTTACCTTGCTTCTTGGAAACCCTCTGGGCTGATTAAATCACTATCTTAGTGATGGCAAATACATATCTCAATATATGGAAACAGAGGAGGTATAATTTTTTTTAGTTTTTTGCTTTCCACCCTAGAAAAAGAATGTGTGAAAAGTACAGTGTGAACAGAAGTTCATGGGTGGAAATAACCTTAAATTGGCAGCTGTTGTTATTTTAATCTGTTGATGCTTCTCTACTGTGGAAAAGGCTACTTGACTGATGCTATGAGCAAAGTAGATATTGATTGTAAAACAAAGCACAAATTAACTGTAATAAAAGTTATTATTTCTCTTGTGACAAAATGTAGGATTTCTGGGCATATATCCATTGTCCATTCCATTATATTAGGAGCAGTACAAACACAGGCCTACTCACTGGCCTCTATTTTTAAGGTTTCCAGTTCTTAGAAATGTATTTCTCTTTTTTCATCTGTGCAAAGGGAAGGCTAACATGGGGCATGAGGCTTTGTCAGTACAGAGGAGGCAAGTCAGATTAGGAACAGACAGCTCATTGTGCTGAATTGGTGGAGGCAGAAGCCACGTGATAAATCTTTATGCTCCAATTTTTACCTCTTGCCCTTGAGATCCTCATAACAATCAGTGGGTGGTAGAGCATCATGCTTTAGGGATACACCAATCTGCCCAGAAATAGCTGAAGGATTCCCATATGACACTTTAATGTCTTCTGCAGGTATCTTTATACTACTGTAGACATCACTAATGTCTTTAGTATTACTGTAATGGGCCCCTAGGGGGCTTAGTAAAGACATTACATGGTCCTGTAGCATATTAAGAAATTTGTCAATTGGCACATGTTCTGATAAAGCAAATAACATCTGTAATATATTCCAAAACATCACTGCCAAATATAAGAAAATCAATAATCTCAGGAGTCTTATTCAGTGGCTCTGGAAAGCTTGGGTGTTCCTGTTATGGTCTGTGAGGCAGCAGTTAATTTTCAGCAGTGTGCTGGTTGCTGGGTAGTTTTTTTTTTGTCTCCTTAAACACCTTTTCCTCAGCCCCTGCTCTTTCTGTGTGCATTCAACATAGAAGATGCTTCATTACAGTCCTGTGTCACCAAAGGCTCCTTCTCTTTTCAGAAATTTTGTCCCATGTTGGTCCGGGATTTGTTTTGATGGCAGAATAAACTGAATTAAGGCAAAGCTGGTTTGTTGCTACCTAATCTCCTTCATTTTGTCCCGCTGTCAAGGCCTTTGTTTGTCTGTCTTCCCTCACTCTCTTCCTCTCTGAGGCTGTGAATCTGCTGTGCTTACAAATCACTCCACAGAACACCTCTCCCAGGATAAGGCGACTGAAGTGAAAGTGATGCCTGAAAACCAAGACTTAGAGAAGCATACTCTTCAGTACAGATGTGTTTGTGAGATTGGAGCAAAATACCAGAGAATAGTTGAGCTCAGAAGGGACCTCTGTAGCTCATCTTTTCTGACACCTTTATTCCAAAAAGTTCAAAATAGCCATGTCTTTCTTTCTATACAAGGCTTTCCAAGTCATATTTGAATGCAAAATACGCTGACATGGCTGTAATGTGGCAGAAAACTACAATCCTGCATAAAAGTAGGGTAAAGTCCTCAAGCACTAAGGTAATGCTTCTGGGAAAATAAAGATGAAAATAGTTACTCACATTTCTAAGGTAAAATAATCTTCCAACCAATCTTCCAATTTTTTTCAAAGGCATATAAACATTACTCTCCTGATTTTTCAGGTAGGAATCTAAAATTATGAACATTTATGAGAAACATATTCTGGGAGCCTTAAGTCACAGGAGAACATGAAATAGAAAAAATGTAATATCTCAGCCATCAACCCTCTTCAGGCTATCTCATACATGTGTATGTTGTCTCCTCTAAAGCAAGAGACCCCCTGGTATCTGCACAGTAGAGTCTCATTTGAGCCTACCAACAATTTTTCTCACACAGTGGGTTTATTTTCTAATTTTTTCTCCTTTTGTCCTGGCTCTGCACTGTGGCTGAGGTTTCATTAGCATTTTAATAAGGGAGGCTAAATTAATAGCATGAGTTTCTTGTCACAGAGCTCTCATTGCTTCCAAGTATAGCCCAGACACATGGTTTGGGCTGGTCACTCTTGAGTGCCAGCAGCTGAGAATAGGACTGAGAAGTGAAAGTTCACTCTTTTTCTAAAAGCATCAGTGCAGGTTCCATGTCATTAAACTTCAATTAAAGTCTCAGTCTTATTAGCAACCATGATCAAATTCCTATGATCTCAGCTTGTCTTTTGAGACAGAATATCACTTCATCCACTTCATCATTTTTCTGAGAGATGTAGTGCTCATAACTGTATTTTTTTTTCAAAAATATATGTATTTTCTTATAGTTTCATTGCTGTTTCTTTCAGAATGTGACTCTTCACAAAAGTCTGGTCCTTTAGAAAGTCTTTTTATTCATAAGCTTAATTTTTTCCTGCCATGGCTTAGGAACAATTTTATTTTTGTTATTACTACAAGGTATTCTTAAGTGCTGTTCTCAAGAAAAGGAAAAACAACATCAAGAAAAAAAAACAGGGAAGCATGCATTCAGTTTAATGCTGTCCTGAGCAAAGAAACATTGAACTGTTCTGCCAATTTGAGTTGTAAAGAGAAGGGTTTGAAAGCCTCAGCTTGTATTTCCCATGTGTCAGACACTGACTGTTGCTTCTTACCTCTAAGTATCTTCTGATCACTGCTTTTTGTTTGCCTTTGCTTCTCTAAGCTATGTGAAGAATAAGTTGAACAGTATCAGGAAAAGTTCCTGTTCAGTCACTCAACTGTTAGAATGGTCCTTGCTATGATTTTAGCTTTGGAAAACTAGGACCATCTGAATAAGTTTTTGAACATGGTTTAACACCTTTCTTGGATCTGAAAAGATTCCTAAATACATTTGGATTCAGCTATACAATTTTAAAGTGTAATGACATGGATGCATCTGACTCTGTGACAGGTGGTTTGAGTATCAGAAGATCATCCTGGAAATGTTTAATTTACTAATACCTGCATCTCTCTAGACATTTATTTTGGTCTCTGTCGATTCTATCTCCAGAGGCCTATGGAGTTTTTGTTATAATTTTTATCCATTTTGATATAATGCACAAAATTTTACTAACTGATCATTACACAGAAAAAAATTAATCAGTTGAAAAGTAAACTAGTATCCCAAGAAACTTTCAGTCCAGAAATATAAGAACATTAGAGTGGGAAGAGATGATGGAGAAGAATGATTTGGGACAGTGAAGAACAGGGATATGAAAATAGTAGAGCCTAAACTCTTAAGCCTCAGTCATACAGACATTTAATTATGTATCCTTACTACGACTGTGAAGTTTATGTTGCCATACAGAGCCGTATTTGGCACTCAGGAAGACATGAATTCCAGAAAATCAATGGTAGAATAAATCCTTCTTGGATTCTAGAAGGGAGTCACTTCTGGATTGTTTGCATTTTGTTTGGTATATTTTCACACAGACAAAGCATGCTGTAGGTGTTAGGATTATAAACTGAGGTTTGAAATACACAGGTTCTATTTCTTGCTTCATTGTAGATTTTCTTTCTGACCATCAGCATTAGTTACTGTGCAGCATGGAAGAAAATGCAGGTAGGTACTTGGCAAAAACAGATAAAGCACTCAAAAGAAGGCATTAAGGTGAATAGAGTCTCCAAATAACCAAAGAAAGAATGTGATTTCTGAGAGATGATGCATCTAAAGCTGTGTAAAAAAAGGTAAGAGAGAGGAGTATACGTAGTTTTGTTGAGCTTAGGTTCCAAATTAGGTTTGCACAAATGGGGACTTCTGCCTGTTTAGGATTCAGACACATCATCTCCTGAAAACAGATGGTTGAATGGATAAAAGTGTTTCTCCTTAAAAGATGACTGGGGGAAACAGCAGGGAAAATACCTGCTCAACTTATTTCAGAACTTGGAGCCAAGGATATTTCTGAGTCCCACAGCAGGAGGAGGTCCAACAACTGCTTCATCATGTCTCCAGAGAGTGTGTTGAAGAACACACCTAAGACATCATCAGGATGATTGCTAGACATACCTGGAAAACAGAGTGATACAATCAGTATGGGAATCTGTATCTAAATTCTCCTGAAGTCCTAGTTTAGATAAGCTGTGAGGTATCAGAAACCCTTGCTTTGTGTTTCCTGTGTAATTGGGGATAGCAGTCTTTCTCAGGCAGATTGTTTGATTTCCACCTCTCAAAAAGTTTTCTGAAGAAATACAGGCCTCATGAAAACCAAAGTCCACTCCTACCTGATCATGCTAAGAACAAGTTTGTCCTCTGTCAGCCTTACTGCTTTTCATATCCAACAATTATGTCCATCTTTCTTTGTGGAAGCTTTCATTTTCACTGCTCCATTCATTGTGTCAACTTATGTGTAACAGTGCCCTCTCCACTTTTGCACCACACTTGTTGGCTTTGTGGTTGACTTGAAGTATGCTTCTTCCACAGCAATCCAACTTGCATCTATAGAGTTAGATCTCCGCTATTAAGTCAAAGAAGCAACAATGAATGAAGCATCAGGACCTATTCCAGGTTTTTTGACTTCTCCAAGGGGCCTTTCTATTGCTTTGGTCAGGCTTACCATTCTCTTTATCACTGAACTCATTTCAGGATATGATCTTTGCGCTCTAATGAAGCACCTAGAAAGTATTACAGACCAGTGCAGTACCAGAAACAATTTTGACTCCTGCAGACACTGGTTTGAGTACCTACTGTGAAACAAACTTGAAGTGAGGAAAATCAAAAACAGCATATAAGGAGTGTCTGATAATCACTTTTTTAGAAGCATTTCTCAGTCAATAAATTTGTGAGAAGATATTTATTTGCCTTCAGGTAAGCAGTTCACAATGCTCCGAGATCACACCGTGTCAGAATTTGACTAGAAATCCTGCTTTTGACTAGAAACATTATCTGCTGAAATGTCATATTTTACATGAAATGCAAAGCCAAACCAAGATGCACATCTGTAGTTATCACCACAGAACTTTGCACTCCCAGCAAAAAATACAGCTAGAGTCCAGTTCGTTAATATGTTGTGGCAATAAAAATTATTCTTTGGGTTCTATTGCTTACAGGATATTTATGCAGCACTACTGAAAGATTATTAGGTGGAAGCAGGTGAAACGATTCATAGGTTTTGGTACTCTCAAATGGATTATAAGTATATAATGTGTACAAAATATTATTTTGATCATTTAATTAACTTAATTGAAGTCTTTATATAAATATAAGGAAAAAGAAAGTAATCAGAGAAGGAAAATAGTGCTTTTCTCATTAAGATTTCGTGAAAACCAAAAGAACCCAAGTAAAGTAGAAAAGTTGTTCCAAAAAAATCAACTTCTTTGATCTATTCCTTCACGGTCTTTTTTTTCATTTGGTGAGTATGGATTGATAACGTCTTTGGTAAGTTGTGCTCAGATTTGATTCTGTCTTGTCTGTGGAGGCCAGAGTTGCACTGATGAAATGTTGATAGAAGGCAATGGGGAAAAACAAATAACGGAGGGAGTCCAGTTTCCACTGCACTGATTTTCTCTTAGAGTGCATAAGAGTTAAAATGAAGAGGTAGAATACTGTCCTCCTGGAAAAAAACCCCAAAACCTAGAAGTAACTATGGTTCTGGATGCAATATAAGAAATGGCATCAGGATGCAACTTGTGGTGCAATGCAAAAATTTGTCTCCCACCTTCATCTCTCTCCAGTTTTTCATCAGTGGCACATCAAAGGCACCATCAAAGCCTTAGTATATAATGGGGAGGAAGATCAAAAATAGGTAATTTATCACCCTTCTAATTACCAGATGTTATTTTGATTTCACGGAGAGCAAAGAGAATTGGTTGCCCGGTTTTCTTATCACTGTTGTTGTTGGCTATGTGGAAAAGCACTTTGGTCTATCATTTCTTATTTCTTTTTTCTATTTTCTATTTAGAATGTAAAAACATTTTGTATGGTATAACCTATTACTGATTCATCTCTATAAGAAACAAATATGTTCATTTCATACGTAACTGGACATTCCCTTAAAAATCCATCAGCTCCCAGGATGTTCACTTGATGACATTTGGTCAGGAAACCATTCTCCCTGCATAATACCCCCAGCTGAATATCACTGAAACCTCAAGCACAAAAGCAAATGCCTTTGTTAGAAAGCTGTATAAACTTTGGCATAAAAACAAGAAAATAACTCCAAAGTATTTCATCCAACACTCAAATTCAGAGGGGACAAAAAAAGAAAAAAAAAGCCATTACCAGGAATGATTGTGTGTTCAGGACCACTTACTTCATTGGAAAGTAAAATGGGCCATATCCAGCTCACCAAGCGTGTGGAATATATATCAAACATTAGAGCCTGACATCCTCTATTGTCCTGGTTGATGAGAGCATGTGTTTGAACAGAAAGGTCATGCCCAGTCATGTGTGCTGAGTGTTTAGCTGGTAATGCAAAGTCAACACTTTTTCCCCCCTTCCTTCTCTCTTTGTTTAGGTAGTAGAATACTGACACAATACTGAGGGCTGCCTTTGTTTAAAATTCTCACATGCAGAATCGTAAAAGTTATTTAGATTGTGCTTCATAGCAAAACTTTTCCTAACAATGTGTAATCTTAAAGTATTCCTTTGTTAGCAGTGTCCATCTGTCAGTAATAGTTTTGCTGATGTACTTCCAGACCCAAAAGAAAATCTCTGATGAAGGGCAGTAGATATTTCTGTACTTCATATACATCTGCATGTCTGGTTTTGAATCATCCTTCTCTACATGCATTTCTGTCTCTTATGCAAAGAGAGAAGTGAACAGCAAGGATGGTGGAGGTGAATATTATTTCCTTCAAGTAATAATAGGTAAGAAGCCAGAGAAACAGATGTTTTTTCTCTTCACACTAAATATTTCTGTCCCTTTACAAAATACATGACAACTGAACATTGCCAGGCATATAACCCTTTTGGCAGGAGAGCTTTTTATCCAAGAAGTAGGGAAAATGGTGAGAGTTGACATTTGAGATACTATGATCAAATTGAAAGACCATTTGATTTCTGATGGAGCAGAAATTCTATTTTCTTCAATAACAAGTGTTAGATTCAATGAGTTATTATGACCTTAAGCAGTTCCAGTTCTGTCACTGATGCTTGAATAATTCTATGTCCTTATTTCCCCTCCTGTGTTTTGATCATCTTGTCTGCTCAAAAGGTGCATCTAGACTGCCCTGTATTAATTATGAGCACAAAATTTAGTATAATAAAGTTCTTATAATTCCTAAAATCACAATTTCACATAAAATTTTTGATTATAAAATTATAAATATGATAAAAATCCTGCCATTTTCTTGATGTTGGAGCCCATCAAAGCAATGCAGAATATGAATAAAAAGCTTTGGCCTTGGCACTTGTAATAAAAGTTTTAATTGTAATTCAAATCTTCATAGAAAATGTTTATTTAATTCATTTACTAAGATATCTTTCCATGCAAAAGTCATTAGGAAACTTGTATCACTCTTCAGCCTGTTTGGTAATATAGTGGTCTTTTTGTGTTCTAGCAATTGCCATCTGTCAACGGAATGTTTTCCCCAGAAAAACTGGAAAATGAAATATATTATTTGAAATATCAGATAGCAGAGTACTGTGTTGTGTTCCATACCTTCAATTGCTACAGTTTTGAAAACACTTGAAAGATTCAACACTTATAGAAGAAATAGGATCTTGTCCTGTTATGGACTTGGTTCTGTTAGTTTTGGGAAAAGAGGGTGTTTGTTGTGGATGGGTTTGATGTGGATGGTCCAGGATTTGGTGGGGGCAAATGGGCAAACCAGGGCGAAGGGTGATTGGACAAAGACACCAACCAATCATTTGATGCCCTGAGGAAACGATTGGCCCAGAATGAAGCCCATTAAGGGCCAATCGGGGCCCCGAAATTCCACCAATCAGGGCAAGGATCCAAATCCCACCAATCCTGGGCCAAGGTGTGTTATAAAGGGAGGGGTTTTCAGTTGTGCGGGGTTCTTTTCTGGTCCGTGAGTAGGGAGAGCTGCTCGTGAGGGAGAGAACCCAGCGTGTTTTGTACACGTTGTCACTTTGAAATGTTGTGAGGGGGTCCAAGCCTATCCTGGACCCTCCATTCTTTCTGGTTTATTTTTTTTAAATAAACGGGAGCCTTTTTCATCCTTTTTTTGAAATCTGGCCTCGTTGGTTTGTAACAGTCCAAGACTTCAGTTAAAAAAAAACAATAAGATCTCATGATGGTGAACACTGCTGATTGGCTATTCTTTCTTCAAGTTAGTTTTCAGAACTAAGACATGTAATGCAGATGTGCTCTGTGTGATGGGAGGGGAAAATTACTTAGGTATAAATCTGACAAAACCATTGACTATCAGATATTTCAAGTACAAGGTATCACAAAGGAAGGGTTAGATATCTTGTTAATGTACTAGAATGGCATACCTAGTTATTTAAGATAAATATTGCATGGCATGACCATTCTTTGGTACTATAGAATGGTGAGCTGTGATCAACAAACCCTTTTTACATTTGTTTTTCTGTTGGGAGCACTCTAAGAATCCTACATTGAAAATAGGAGCCAAGTGTTGGAGGCTATATACTAATTAGGTCAGTCCCAGGAGGCTCAGATCTAATCCTTATGCTGCTATGTGCTTCCCATGTCATGTAGACCACTAAATGAAGGATTTATCAATATCCCCTCAATCTACTTCTGTACAAGATTTGCTTTGCAGCAATCTCAGAGCCTTTGGCAGGAAATGTAGAGTTGGTATTGCTCCTTTCACCTGACCATTTATCCAGCAAAATTTCCTACACTTTTTTTTCTTTCTGTGAGCCAGCAAGGGATTTCCCTTGTTTCCTTGCTTCTATACCATTTGTGGTCCTGTATGTCTTTTGGTTTGGGGTTTTTTTTTCCTTCTATTTGATGCTTCTGGGCTGTATGCAGAAATCTGTAACAGGAAGAGTCCTGTTTGAAAGCCTCTGGCCTCTTCTGAGCCACAGGTAGGCTCCTCATGAAGGCATAAGGTGAAAATAATTCTCCTTAAAGAGAAAAAGCTGAAATATGTTCTTGGCACATTTTTTGTCAACACTAAGTTTTGTGCAACTCATAGTAAGTGTGCTCAGATGAAAATATCTGCCTGTTAGCTGAAAGCTTGTGCACCTTGGAAGCAGAGAACAATCAAGCTACTATAATAGCAAAAATAACACCAGCATATATTTATATTTGCTCCAGAAGTCAGTGTCTTTTTAAATGCTGCTACTATGATTTCTTTTTGGAAGCAAACAGGACAATCTGTTCATCACTGCAGAATGAATTTACTAAGCATAAAATCATCCAAAATGGCTTCTCAAATCAAGACAAAACTACTCTAGTCTTTTTCATCAATAAATATCACTAAGACCCCATCAGCTCTCGTGCAGGAGACTTATTTGAAAATGAAATATTTAATATCACAGATTTGACTCTAAGATAAAAATAAATGATAAAAAATGTACATAAGATTTCATTTTGTTAACAGGAGGGTGTAAAAGAGTGAAGATAGCTGAAGAAGTAATCGTTCTAGCTTTGATATCTTTTCTGTGTTTCCTTTGGTATGTTCTTATTCTTATTTACAAATATTGAAAAAGAATGAAGATATCTGAAGAAGTAAACTTTCTGGCTCTCATAGATTTTCCATGTTTCCTTTGGTATGTTCTTACTCTCATTGACAAATATTGAAGATGATCTAATTAGCAGTAGAATATTCCTGTATCAGGAAAGGCCATCTAACAAGCCCACACTTGGCAGCAGAAAGGTGAATGTTCATCCAATTCTATAGGAAGAGAATTTTAAAAAGAAAAATGATTCCTCAATCTGCATTTACTAGGTAGAGGTGCTGGAGTGTATCCAAAGAAGAGCAATGAGGCTGCTGAAGGGTTTATTACACACGTCTGATGAAGACTAGGTGAAGGAGCTGGGGGTATTTAGCCTGGATACTCAGGGGAGACCTTATCACTTCCTACAACTCCTGGACAGGTGGTGCTCAAGTAGAAATGGTCTCATGTTACACCAGGAAAGGTTTAGATTGGACATTCAAAACAAATTTTCACCAAAAGTGTTGTCAAGGACCAGAACAGGTTGCCCAGGAGAGTTGTGCAGTCACCATCCCTGGATATATTTTAAAGATATGTAGATGTGGCACTTAGGGACATGGATGGACTTGGCAGTGTTAAGTTATTGGTTGAATTCAATTATCCTAGAAGTTTTTTCCAACCTAAACAATTCTATGATTCTGTGATTTATACTGTCTTTTGATCAGGCCAAAGTCTAGGGAAAGGTGCTGATCAGTACAGGATATTGTGGGTTTCCAAAATCATTACTGGAAACAATAGCCCCCATTAAAAGAAAAAATGTATCTCTGTAGGGCAAAAAGAGAGTTTTTTTCTATGTTCTTAATTAAGTTTTACAAACTCCTCATTGAAAACAAAGGAAGGAAAATGAAGAATTCAAATCCTTAATTTATATCTATGCCAATTATGGCCATCTTCTGTTACTCATTTGACTTGTATTAATATTTTCTTATTCAGCTCAGTCATTAAATTCAGTGAGACTACATTACAAGGCACTTCTGTCTGAATAAGTGTGATGTATTTTGTCCAGTGGATTAATTTCCAGAATAGTATACTTCTCTTAAAGGGAAGCAGAATTTGCCCGCTGGATTAATAAAGGAGTGAGGTCAAAAACTTCAGTTCAAGCAGAGCTATCAACTAAAGCTTCATACAATGGCACACATCACAACTCAGGAGGGGTTTTGCAAACAGGCAGTAGAAGGTAAAAAGAGGAACAGCTTTATGGTTTGAGCCTGGAGACTAAGACAGTAACGAAATCAAATCACATGCTGAAATAAAGTTTCTCTTGATTAATTGTTCTCATCTAAAGTCCTTAAAGAGCTTCTGGCGATGAACAAATCTCAGCATGCACATAGTCTGCATGACTGCAGAAAGTGTCTTATACTGAATTGTTGACATGATACTTCGAACCAAGATGATTCACAAATTAGACAAGGAATTGAAATAGGAATTTGGGCTTTGCAGGGACAATACACCATGTGTGTGAGTCAAACTGTTCTCATATCTGTGTTGCCAAGGGCTATATCTGTCACAGATAGTGAGGCAGGCTTTCTCTAATTAGACAAACTTAGGTCATTTTGGTCTATATTTTATAAAAATATATATATATTGCTGCAGACATAGCTAAGTATTTTAGATGGATGATTTTATAATTACAGAATAATTTACTTATTGAATTCAGCTGTGAAAGGAGCTACATTTTAAGCATAGTTGCCTGCCACATACTTAGTGGAAATTCTCCCACTGTCTTTGGTCAATTTTGAGTAAAAGGGTCTAGAAATACTACTGTTTTCACATACAGAGGGTTCAAGCTTTCATTCTTCATAAAAATGACATAAGACCATGGAAGGCAGATTGGGGAAAAATATTCATGCTATGCTACATAAATATTCAGGTGATGTAAAGTTACAGACAGTAGAATACCAATGATGTTTTATTGACAGATAAAAATAAATCCTTTCAGATGATTAATTTAAATTATCTAAGGTGCATAAAAATTGTTGTTATTGTTAGTAGTAGTAGTAGTAGTAGTAGTACTAGTAGTAGTAGTAGTGTAGTAGTAGCAGTAATAGAGGTATTAATTTTCTATAAGTGTCTGCTTCTCTTTAATGACTAGATAAAGCAGAGGAGTGGTTTAACGATTTGAGTCAGTGAGATGAATCTTACACTAGTGCTGAAGGTTCTGTTGATCAACCAGGGCTCACAGGCAGGAGATGTGCTAACATATTCAAAGATATAATTATCCTTAATATGATCTAAAATAATCTTAGAACCATGAAAGTTGGGAAAGACCTCCAAGATCATGGAGTCCCACCTTTGATGAAAAACACCTAGTCAGCTAAGCCCTAGCACTGGCTGCCACTTCCAGTCATTTCTTGAACACTTCCAGGGATGGTGATTCCATCAGTGTGCCAGGCAGCCTGTTCCAATGCTTAATCACCCTTTCAGTGAAGAAATTCTTCCTGATGCCCAGCCTGAACCTCCCCTGGAACCTCCCCTTGAGGTTATGTCTTCTTGTCTCAGTACCAGTTTTCTGACAAAGAAACCAACACCTACCTGGTTATACTCTTCTTCCAGGGAGTTGTAGAGAGCAGTAAAGTCTCCCCTGAGCCTCCTTTCTTCCAGACTAAACACCCCCAGCTCCCTCAACTGCTCCTCATCAGACCTCTGCTCCAGACCCTTCCCCAGCCCTGTTCCTTTCTCTGGATCTGCTCCAGTACCTCAGTATCTTCCCTGTAGTGAGGGGCCCAAAACTGTATCCAATCCTTTTTCACTGGGTCACTTTCCAGCCCCTCTGCCCCCAGCTTGGAGCACTGCAGGCGTTGTTGTGACCCAAGGACGTGACCTGGCACTTTGCCTTGTTGAACCTCACACAGTTGGTCTTGGACCATTGATCTAGCCTGTCTAGACCCCTCTGCAGAGCTCTCCTGCCCTCCAGCAGACCAACACTCCTGCTGAACTTAGCATCATCCATGAACTGATTGAGAGTGCATTCAATGCCTTGTACAGTTCATCCACAAAGACATTAAACATGAAGACATTAAACAAGAGTAAAGACATTAAACAAAAATACCCTGAGCTCTTGGGAATTCCACTGGTGACCAGTCACCAACTGCAGGTAGCACCATTCATCACCATTCTCTGTGCAAGGACCTCCAAATATATACATAATTAATGGTAAAGAGTAAAACCTTTAAAAAAATGTGTGCAGAACACATCTCAAAACTGTGACGGTCAAAAACTCTGCAGTTTTTGATGACTGCGATAATTGAAGCTTTTCCCAATAATTCAGCATCTCTAGGAGTGATTGCAAAGGCAATGAACAAGGGTCAGACAGACTGATTCCTCCAACTTTAGGGGGAAAAAAAAAAAGGAGATATGCTTCATATTTTCATTTTGTCAAGGAGTAAAATCTGATATCCCTGAGAACTGGCAGGACCATTATTGATTCATTTACTAAGTAATCTCATATAGCAATTTTACGCAGCATAAAGTGCTCTTTGGTGGCCTAAACCCCTATTTTTGAGCAAAACAAACCACAAATCTGATAGTATAAACAGAGGTAGGGAACTACCGTATGTTTCTTTGCTTTAAATAGTCTTTTATGTGGATGGTAGTGTTTCATAATAAAGTCAAAGGTTTCTGTGTGGGGAAAAAAAAGAAAAAAAAAAGCTTTCAAGGAAGCAACCTCCCTTGACAAAGACCAGTCACAAAGAAGAGAGAAAAAAAAAAAAAAAAAACCTGGCACAATCTTTTTCTTAGTCTCCTTACTTATATCTGGTTTTAAAAAGATTATTTTAATTACCTACCTCTGTTAACATGAGATATATTAAGACAGGAAGATTCATTCATCCCACATACTATCCATTCACCTAGCCTAAATTTTCCCTTTCCTATAATACCTTCCAAAGGATGCAGAGTAAATGGGTTCTTGGTAATATGATCTAATAAAATAGTGTATATGAGAATATTGTGAACAGATTATTTTTCAATTAAATTATCTTTCCATTAGAAGTATATCTGCTGAATATTTTTCACCTTTGCTTTAATGTGCTTCATATATTTATTTAATGAAGATATGAATGACAGTGCATTCATTCTAAATTTCAGTTTTCATAATGGAGTGGCCTTTTCAGACCTCAGCAGGACCCATAATTTCCTGAGCTGAGGGCTGTACAAACATCCAAAATGGAGATTGCTCTTGCTCTGATTAATTTATTATCTAAGAGATAAGCCAGACGCAGGATACACCTACACGGGCTCTTGCCCTCTAAGCAGACATGAGCTCATTCTGTTTGCATCCAAAGCAGATGGAAATTTTGTCTGCCTGTGCTCCACATTAACTGGAAGCCTTGTGAATACAAATAACATGGTGTTGAGCCCCAGCTACTGAGTGCTGATGAAAGATGTTATATCTTAATTCGTGTTTAGGGTTTCCCAGGACATCTTCTCTCAAGCATAGGTAAAGTGAGCTCTAGTCTTCTGAAGATTATTGTATAGATAACTCTGAAGAATACAAAATGGCAATGTGGAAGAGAGCAATGTGATTTTTGAAGATGTCTGGATGGGTAAGACAAAGTGGCAGTTTCTTGGGGAAGGACTGAGTAACTGCACATTCAAATACAAAACCAGTCCAAGGCAGAGTCAGCGTGTCTGTGTCTGCTAGAGTTAGTCATGACTGAGAGTCATTTAACTCTTGGAGTGATCATTTAACTGTCTAATAATTAGCTTTATTAACTCAGCTACTCATTTATATTCCCTCTGGAGAGAATGAACAAAGGCAGACACTCCCAGAGAAGTTACCTGTCCACTCACCTCAGACACTTAAATTACAATGGACTGAGTCATCTGTGGGTGTGGCTTTTCTCTCCCCTCCTGACTACTGATAAAAAGACTGCACTTTCATTTTTACATTACAGAACTGCTTCCCCTTCATTTTGAAATGCTTAATGTTACCATGAATTAGCTAAGTCTTTGTTCTGACCTGAAACTGCCTCCAGTTGATACAGGACGCTGTTTTCATTCTCCTTCAATAACCTTATTTTCTGGATTTTTTTCCTTATTTTCTGCTGCTCTGCTCTGAAGATTTCCAGTCACCAACCCCACTCCTAAGGAAATATAAAAAGAGGGAAGAAAAAATAAAAAAAGAATGTGAGAAAAATAGAAGTGATTACAAATCCATTTTACACTCACCCTCACCCAAGCTGAAATTATCCTGTTCACTGAGGCACAGGTGGTGATTTTCCTAACTTGATTTGGTCATTAAAAATCCTCTAGCTGCTTCAATACTTTCTCCCTGAGGCCCCTATCAGCACTCTCTTCTCCAGTGATTAGAACAGAGCCGATTGGCCTTCTGAACTTATTACAACCCTTTTTCTAATGATCTCATAATGACTGCAAACCTGAGCCCAGCAACCTGACAGATAATGATGTCAATTATGCAAAACAGAAATGAAGGCTTTGGATCTAATAGACTGTATCAGGGGGAGTTGGGGGAGGAGACTTATTTATAGTTTTGCTGAATAACTGTCATATTTCAAAACATGTCAGTAAAAGTTAATAAATGGGAGGTTGGAAACACACAAAGAGATGCTGGTTACAAGACCTTGATAAATTTTAAAAAGAGGGTAAGTTCTTTCCTTTTTCTCTAAATCTTATGATTGTTTTTGACTCTTGTGCTAATCCAGTGAGATTTTACAATTTTAGTCCTCTCTTATTCTTTTCCAGTGGAATTCCTTTGGGGAATCCCAGGTCTGTAGGTATGTCTACAGTAAATGTCAGTGAATTTGGTTTTAGTTAACACTTATCAGTAAAATCACACTCTAATAATTTAACGTAACAATAAGGAATTATCCTATTTAAATTATTTGTAAGTACATGCTGTTGTTGTTGTTATATGTTTATTTGTTTTTTATTCTTTATTATGCTCTAATCACACACAAGGTTTCCCATTCCTCTTTGTTGTGAAGAACAATTTCAGCTCTGTGGCATGTTGTTTTAAAAAGTCACCACTCATGGATTAAAATATCAGAAAGAATTTTAGACACAACTAAGAACAATTTAGCTTTCATCCTTAAATAACAAAAATTTGTTTTGCTGTCTTGGAAAGCTCCTGTATCTGTGTGAGAGCAGCGCTTATATGAGGAATGCCATGGAGCTCAGTTTGTGTTAGGACATCTAATCACACAGCCAATGAAATAAATGGATTCCATGTCCTAGCCCAGATTTTTCCTTACTAACTTGCATTGTCCTGTTCCAGTTATTCCCACCTTTCCATGATCCCCAGGCAACAGTAACCTTGTAACTCTTAATTGTCATGGTATTTTGACACCCCCTAGTGAGCGGTTCTTTTCAGACCTCAAAGATTAAAACACCACAGAATGATAGAATCTCTGAGACCATTGAGTCCAACCAACCACCACTAAGCCAAGTCCCCAAATGCCAAATCCACAGGTTTTTTGAACACTTCCAGGGAAGGTGATTCCACCATGTCCCTGTCCAGCCTGTTCCAATGCCACCACTCTTTCAGTGAAGATTTTTTTTCCCTAAGATCCAGTCTAAACTCCTGGTGCAGGTTGTGGATGTTTCCTCTCATCCTCTCTCTTTTTACCTGGGAGAAGAGACTGACGCTCCACAGTTCTAAATGTAAATATTGTTATCAAAATATGAATCTGTCCCAGAGTAGGTAAAAATTTGTAGGTTCAGGACATTCTCAGTGATTTCTTGTCTGAGAAACCAGGGTCTGCTCAAAGGAAAGTTTTAGAGGCACAGAGAAGTCAGTGATGTGGAGCATGGCACTTGTGTTGTGGGAATAATGGCATTACAGAAGAAGGAATGTACTTTGTAGTGGTGTTTCAGTATAAGGCTGGACCTGAGAAATGTGGAAATTACATCTTTTTTTTTTCCTACTTTAATATGACCAGAGGCAGCAATCTTTCAAACTGACATGCTACATTGCCCTTTCTAAAAAGCAGTGATAATACTGCAGTCAGTTCCAGGAGTGGGAATAAAAAGTGCCTGTAATCAATGCAAATAGATGCATAATATTCTGCAGGCCTGATACAGTACATAATGCAATTGACAAGAGAGCTCTTATTGATTTCCATAGCGCTAGCCCAAACCTTGGCTGGCAGAGATGTATCCCAAAAAATCATTCAAACTTGGTTATTTTTCTCACATTAGGAAAAAAAAATAAACACATGGATTTTTCAAAATCAGATACTTTTCATAGGGCTCTAGGATCCAATAATTTGTAGTGAATCATGAGTACTCTTTATATAATTTATTGCAACATGTTTGCAGATGAATATTTAAATGGTGTTATTTATAGCGGCATAGGAAATGTGCTTGCAGTGATCTCAGTATTTACCGGTAGAGAGAGATGGTGAGAAATCCTGCACAGGGACAAACTCAGAAATTGGAACAAAAAAAAGTTCTACAAACTTCAAGCTGAAATAAATATCATCGCACCATAAATTTCAGATTTTTCTTTACAGTGGTGCTACTGTGCCATCCAGGATTTAGCACGAAATGTGACAGTCTCCATCACTGACACACCACTCTCATGAGGTATTACCTGGAGAGAAGCTTCTCTTTACTCTGACTGATCACAATTCTACTCTGTGCTAGCCCACCTTGTGACACTGACAAGAATGTCCAAGGCAGGTGGCTTCCAGAATCAATCACCAAAAGAAAAGCAACAAACAAACAAAAAAACCTCAAACCCCAAAACACTGGAGAGAAGGAAGAAATGAAAAATGTGAACCCTGAGATTTTAAGTTGTATTTTGGTGCTGGAACAAGAACACCATGAGTCATGGCTATTTCTCTCCTGCATTGTCAGTAAAATGGAAATTTAATATTTCTTTCTCTGGATTTTTCCCAGAGATTAATGGGTGTTGTAAATCCTTAGATCATTTCACTGAGCTGATGGATTTTTGCATATGCTGCCCACAAGTCAGCCATTAATAAAACAAACAAAAAAGTAAACTTTAATTCATTTTTCTGTTACACAACTTGTATGTACGTACAGGTAATAACAAAGCATTTTTTAATCCAAAAAATATTTCCTTACAATTAGTTCTCTTTAAACTAAGAATATTTTTATTCCTTACTTGATCTCTGAAGTTACCTCATGCTCCCTACGTGGTACCTCTACCAAGATCTGGGCATTGGCAGGATGTCCTGTGGTCTAGGGAGATAATTTACCACTTATTAGTGTCAGCAGTGGGACAGATTATAAATATTGAAGAACTTATTTTTAGAGAGCAGTTTTAGAGTAAATAACTGAATGGGGCATCATAGATATCATATTTAGCTTCTGTTGTGAATTATTTTTTCACAAATAGAAAACCATTTAGTTTTCATTTAATTTTTTTCCTTTTTTTGGTACTTGTAAATAGTGGTAAGGTTCCAGAGATATTCTTGGTTAGAAACCATCAAATTACTGCTGAGATTTGCACTCCAGCACAGTGGTTCCAATGTTTTGTGCTCTTGTAGTGTGTGTTCCTGTCTGATTTGCTCTTCGCTACAGCTTCTTAGTGTAATACGCACACTGATCCAGAAGACACTTGCTTGGATTGCAGTGTTTTGAATTTGATAAGAATTTTATTTTCTACAAGAGAAACTGCTACTTTGTGGAGCAGTCCCACATTAAAAAACTTCCCTTTGAATGCCTCAGTGAAATGATAAATTATGGCACAGAAAATACACATCGTAGTGCTTCAAAATCGAAGATATTTAATTTCCATCCTACATTGATTATTTAATATTAGCACTTTCTGCTGAGGGATATGTTGAGAGTGGTATTGACAGTGAAGAAATTAAAGATACATCTGTAATACCAATACTTTTATTTTCTCTGCATGCAGTTACATATTATGTGATGGGCACGAATATTACTCTTTCTGCCCAGAGAAAAAGTTATATAGCAATAGTTATTAAAGAGCAACAGGGCAAATAGATATCACCTACTGAATGTGTCTGGCATTTTCAAATTGTTGTAAAAGAAAAACAAACTCTTAGATGCCAGGTATAAGTAACACTCTAGTTCAGCTTCTGTGCCTGCTCCACTTAAAGTTTTATTTCCTGCTGTAAGAGTTTTTCCTTTGGAAAATTACACAGAGTTATTTGTTTTCTTACAAGCTAAAAATTCTATCAGGTTTAGGAACAGACTTTTATGTCTCTGAGTGTGTGACTAACCCAGATGTGTTTTTCTTACCATTTAAAAAAACCCAGAGTTGATTATCATTTATTTTCTCTATATGTCCAGGACTCTTAAAGTAAAAGCCTACTTTTTTCTGCACTTCAGAAATACATGTCAAAATAAAACCAACCCTGAAGAGTTTGCAATGCAAAGATAAAACAAAACACAGCAGGCAAATGTGACAGACAGATGGTGGGAACACAAGGTTTCAAGAGGACAATCACTGCCTGTGTCATAAGCAGCAGTCGTGACCCACCAGCTGCCTTCCTGCTGTCAGGAGTTTCATAGATACTCTCAGAGAGACCAGAAAAGGAAAAGAAGTGAGGTGGATATTGGCTGGAAGAATTACAAAAAGACTTCAGGTGGAATTCTGGAATGTTATCATATCTTATGATTTGGCAAAGCCCTTGGGTGTGAGAGCCCTTGGGTTGTGCATTCACCTTTCAGCCTGCTGATCATCCATGGACTGCCTGACTTCATGGCTTTTGTTTTTCTCGCCCCCCAATTACAAGACAGTGTTATTTATGAAGGATGTGAGCATTGCAAATATAACTCCCTGAAATTTATTTTTCAGTCATAAAAAAGAAACATCTAGACATGGAAAATTGGAGCCTTTTAAGCAGCAGCTGACACAACCATGAAACTTAAGGAGGTAAAATACACTACATTCAGTGCTGCTCAGTCACCACATGGTCCTTGTTATTTCCCACCCATGGCAAATCCAGACTTTCTTGTGTGTCAAAAAATCCCAAAACACCTGAGGGTTCATAGATGTGAATGCACTTTAGGGCCTGGGTGTTTGTACAGCTGCTTTTGGAGAGCCAGTACAGCCCCAGCCCTGGCTGGGCAATCTCAGTGGCACCCCAGCACTCAGGTCATCACCCAGTCCTCCAGGATGACCTTTGAGACTTGGAGAAAATGTGTGGGACTTAAAACAGTTTGTGGTTGAGAGTGTCTCCCTCCATTTGTCAATGATGACAACGAATTTCCTTTCCACATGCTTGCCAGCAGCTAATTATTTCCTACCTCCTCCAGACCACAGTGAGAAATTATACCTTAAGCCACAAATAACAGCAGATCTTTAAAACAAAGGGGAGGCTGGTGACCACAAGTTCTGGTGTGGCTTTGCCTAGTGAAGTGTTAACTTTCTGAGACAGGATGCCCTCTAAGGGCTGATCTTCATGACAGTTAATTACTTACTGATGCAATGGAAGTGAAAAAATGGATCAGAACAGGCACATGAAAACGTCCTGTGTCTGCTTGTGCAGCTCTCTCACACACCCTGAGGCTACAAAGGAAACTGTCACTTGCATGACCCTCCTGTTGGGAAACATTCTAGCAGTATAGAGCAATGATCTGAGAAAAGTATTTTGAAAACCATGAAAAAACAGTGAAGGAGGAACTGGAGAATTCTGTTACTTCCACCACCATTTTAAAAGTTCAAAAATCAGATAATCTAGTACTAAATTTGCCCTGGAAAGCATTTGTTTGGGTTTGTTTTTTTTTTTTTTTTTTGGTGTTGGTTTTGTTTTTGGTTTTGTTTCATTTTTTTCCTGTAGGATAAAAAATTTATCTCATCTAAAAAACTGAGGGGAAAAAAAGTCACTTTTCACAGGATAATATATAAAAAATGTCTTGACTCAAGTCTTCCTGGATCTACAAAAATAGAGTGGAGGGAAGGACAAAACACTGAAGAGAATATCATGATAGTGAAGAAAAAGCAAAGATGGTTTGGAGGGATCTCTGGAGATCCAACTTTAATCCAACTTCTACTTTAATCCAACTTCTACTTCATGTGGGACTGCTATTCTTCATCGATTGGCAAAGGCTTGCTTAGACAAATCTGGAAGACTTCTAGGGAGAAAGATTCCACAAGGATGGCTGTTTGATCTGAGAAGCTGATGTTTCTTATGTTCTTATTTCCTGGATATGACCGCCATTTACAAAGGGAACATGGGGCTGTGTGGAGCTGCTCCAGGTGCCAGAGCTGAGGTTCCCCTGCAGCCCCTGGAGAGGCAGCTGTGCCCCTGCAGTCCCTGGGGTCCATGGGGGAGCAGGGAAAGAGCAGGGGGATGCCTGAAAGAGTCTGTGACCCTGTGGGAAGCCTGTGCCAGAGCAGGCTCCTGGCAGGACCTATGGCCCATGGGAGGATCCCACACAGGACCAGATTTTCTGGCAGGACACCCACAGTAGGGCAGGGTGCTCCTGAGGGACTGTACCCTGCGGGAGGGACCCACACCAGAGCAGTTAGTGAAGAACTGCAGCCTGGGGAAGGACTCATGCTGGAGCAGTTTGTGAGGGTCTCTATCCTGGGAAAGACTCCATGCTGAAGCTGGGCAGGAGGGTGAAGGAGAGGCAGAGCTGAGGCATTATGACTGACCACAACCCCATTCCTAGTTCCACTGTGCCATTCAAGGAAGGGAGGTAGGAGCGTTGGGAATAAAGCTGAACCTGGAAAGAAGGGAGAGATTGAGGAAAGGTGTTCTTAAATTTGTTCTTATTTCTCACTATCCTACTCTGATTTTGATTGACAGTAAATTGAATTAATCTTCCCCAATTCAAATCTCATTTTTCCACAATGGTAACTGGTTAATAATCTCCCTGTCCTTGTCTCAATCCATGAGCTTTTTATTGTGTTCTCTCCCCCTGTTCTGTTGATGGAAGGAGAACAATAGAGCAGCTTGTTGGATATCTGATGTTCATCCAAGGTTAACCCACAGCAGAACCAAAGTGCAGATAACTGTCCAAAGTACTGTTCAGAAATAACCAGAAATCTGAACTCTTTATTTTTTTAAATCATTTATTCTCTAATTTTTGTAAAAGGCTATAGTCTTAAAAAAAAACCCCTAAATTATTATGATCATAACAGTTAAAAAAGGAAACAAACAAATCCCCCTTTAATAATAATAAGGGAGAATTTCCTATGCTGTGCATATTTGGCAGTGGGACTGGGATAAATGGATCCTTCAGTTAAATGAAATAATGCATGGTTTGCTGCATCTGTGAATTAGCTGCATAAAGATAACTGAGGCAGGTAAATGCTGAATAAAACTGGATGGTGTACATTAGAGAGCCAATTGCATCTGTTAGCAAATAGCCTTTCTATTAGGCTGCCTACTAAGCACTGATGCCAAGCCAGCTCTTGAAATGAATGGTTGCAGATCCTAATTTGTTAACTGGTATGGATATGCTGGAAGCAATGGAAATGTGTTGATTTGGGGTAGTTAGCAAGGAATAACCAATGCCTTAAAACAGAAACATTATTCTGTAAATGCTGAACATCTGTGTTCTCCCTGTGACTACCATAGTCAAGATGAAATTTTCTTAATCTAATTTCCAGGATGTATTTAAATTGGAAAATTAGACCTTCCATCTACTCTATATGTGCCTAAATGTCAAAACTTTGGAACCTACAGCTTTTTAGATAGTTAAGGGTATGACACACTCTGGTTTGAGCCAGGATCTCGGTGCAAGAATTTGTCCAAATTAATGGAGATTTGAGGAAATTCCTTTGCCATTTTCACTTACATGTTCTTAGTGAAACTCATCCTAGGTGAGTCATCCAGGGTGACTGCCCTGGACCCTCTAAAGAAATTTGGTTTGCTATCAATAGCAATTTTTCATTCATAATTTCACTATGAGACACAGTATGGCCATTCCTGTCACAACCTTGCTGTCACAGAAACCCTCATTTTTCTCTTTTATGAAGCATCAGGTTCCTACAGCAACTTTTGTTCCTAAATAGAGCTGACTTAGATTGCTAAGGTGGAACAGAAAGTCACAGAGAACAAGTACCTGGGAATTATTAAATGTCTCTTAAAATTGAAAGCTGAGCAAAGTTGTTTTCTGGCCATAGGAGAGAGGCCCTAATACAAAAATATATGTATCCTTACCTTTAAATTAACTCCACTGCAAGGCTGTGAGAAGCCTGGCTCCATTCTCCTGATGACCTCCTCATAATCTCCTGGTTGTCAGGTCCTTTTCAGCTGTCTCTTCTTCAGAGTGAGCAACCTCCAGTCCCTCAGCCTCCTCTCACTGGCCAATCCTCTAACCCTGACCCTCTCAGTGCTTCCCACTGAACTTCTCCCAGTTTGTAGATGTTTTTCTTGTCTGAGGGAAGACAAAAGTAGACACAGCATTATAGATGAAGTTTAAAATGCGGGCTGATTCCATGTTCTTTATTAGTCAAACAGGTGATCCTAGCCTACAACTCAACAGAGTTCAAGTCTGGGCTGCCTCTAGCTCACTGGGGAAAGATGTAAACTGGCAAATAACAGATCACCTGTACTGGATACTTCTGCCAAAGATTTCTCTCTACATGGACTGCAGAGAGCAGTAGAGACTGTAAAGTCTGGCAGTTTGGTTTAGTTTAGTAGTGGTGGCAAAATATTTGATGGTTAAGGACAAGGAAGATGAATATCATACCTGTAGACTGCTCTGCAATTTCCAGTCAAAACTGATTCTTCAAGTACAAAGTTGAGTCAGCAACTGAAGGCTCCTAATGGCACATTTTGTGCTTGGTCTGTTGCAAGAATGAGGAGACCATTAGTTTGCAGTGTTGTCAAGACAGGAACCTTTCCCTGAGATTAAGTTGATGTGGAAACAAAAAGGATATTTTCTCATTTTCCTCAAGCAAGGAACTTTGACTTTCAATTGATGATTCACAAAGGACTCTGGGTGTCCAGTGAGAGGGAGGGACAGAAGGACAACCCAGATTAGCAGAGTATCACTTATAATTTCTGAGATATTTTTCAAAACTGAGACTACAGGTTTAAAGATCTGAAAAAAGAAAACTCTCAGAAATAAAGAAAGAAAATGTAAGCTAGTGTTTCCTGATGTAAGATACCTCTTTGCAGAAAGTGGACATCATGTACAGCTAACCTGTAAATGTGGAGTATGCCAGTCTAAATCCCTAATGCAATCTATTGCCAATACACTTTTTTTCTTTCATTCTGTGGGTTTTTAAAATTTTCTGCTCTAGTCCAAGAATGCATATTCATCCATCTCCTGAATATGGTCACCACCAGCTCTTAAGGCTCAGAGAACACTGTCAGCTCTCAAAACACTACAATTTTCTGTAATTATAAGTTTCCATGAACCACCTGGGAACCATTTACCATGGCTCCATGAACCACAAATGCCACTTGGATTTCAGTCAGAGAATCAATAATCTGTATCATTGTATCTTCTGATATATCTGGCCCTGATTCAGCAAATATTTCTAAATTTATGATTCATTAGATGTCAGTGGGCTTGAAGATTGTTTTGAAGGTGGAGTGGTTTGCTTAATAATGGTCCCTTTTTCTGTGTGTAATTGAAGGGGTTTTTTGTTTGCTTTTTTTTTTAATTCACTATGTTGGTTTCATTTCACTTCAGTTTTCTTTTTGATATAATTTCTTCCATTTTTTGTAAGTAGACTTAAAGAATAAATTGGTATGTCTAAAGTTAATAAAGACTTGATTCTGCAGTTGACAGGAGAAAAAAGTTCAAACTTGTGTTACAACTTTATTTTATTAAAAGCTATAAAAATCACAATTAAACATGCGGAGACCTCTAAACATTCAGTAATTTTGTGGAACAAAGGACCTCAAAATCTTTTGAAATATACTCTTACCCATCCATTTAGTGTTTAAAAATAGGAATTAACCTCTCATTTTATTTAGGTGTGTTTTGAAATACACATTACCTGTTTATCAAAACAATATGACCTACAAACTCTGCTTAAGAGACCTCTCTTCTCATCCACTCGGTCTGCGTGAAGTCTTTTCTATCCCTGTATTTTACTCATCTACTCTTTAGTCCAGCCTTCAGTCTTCCCAGTCTTGTTTCATCTTTGCAATTGTTTTCACTCCAAATCAGAAAATAAACCAGCCACCCAGCAAGTCTTGGATTTCTAGCTGAATGCTTCCATTCCTGGAGCCAGATTTGTTCACTCTCAAGACAATCAAACTCACTCAGCTCTAAAAATCATCAGTCTGAAGTAGCAAGGGTGTTAATTACTTTCAGTGTTTGTTGGAGGCTGTTAAGAAATTAATAAATTAAACTTGATCATGTTTCCAGGAAATGCTACAGTGCTGATTAACTACTTGTTAAAATAAGGAACGTAGATGAAGCATTTCCATATAATTAATCTTTACTACTTCTCATTTCTTCCTTATATATTGACCAAGATATGTTTTCTGAAAGCAGGATTTAAGCCTCGGAAGAGCAGTGACACAATATTTGGAACTGAGCTAAGCACTTTGCCTGTAGAAATGTTGTATGTATATCTTTGTGACACACTGTAGGCAGAGACTTGGGGAACACAGGATTAATCATGTTTTATTCTCAAGAGTCTGCAGGTTGGTGAGAGATATTCAGCCTAGCAATACAAGAGCCAATCAGTTTTGCATAAAGTCAGATTTCCACCTACATAAACCCCCTTCACTGAACCTGTGCTGCAGTTCAGCATCTCACCGCATGTCTAAGTGAAGTTCAGCCAAGAAAAAACCTGCACATTTATCTCAGCTATATCCTAACTCAGGAAAATGACTTTGTTCCCACAAAAACCTTGATAGTAACAGATAAGAATACAAATTCCTTTCTGAAATAAACTAGAACTTTGGGTTTTACCTAGCTCTGATTAAGTCTTGGTGAAAGGTTTGTTTCTAGCTATGAAGTCATGGATTTGTTTCCAGTCCTGCTGCGATCCTATTCAACCTGTCAGAAGAAAAGCAGCATCAGAATACTTAGTGGAAAGCTTTGCTACCAGCTAATAACAGCCTGGTTATGGCCTAGTGATTCACACTGATGTATTGAGAGGTCTTAGATCTTCTGTCAAGCTTCATTTACAGTGAAAATGAGCCAATGACTCTTGTCTATTTTCCTTCCCAGGCTATCAGACCAGTCATCTCCTGACCATGTTTGTTATCCCTAGGGAAGGGCACAATTACGCTGATAATCGCTTTCTTGATTCAGTCTGACATGCAATTTCTCTTCTTCTCCAAATCCAACAAGTCCTTTTTTAAATACAGTTCTTCCAAAACAAGCTTAAGGATTATATCTCCCACACAGAGACAGGCATTGCCTGACTGATCCTGGACCTAATGAATATGCCTTTGAACCAACTGAGAAAAATAAAAATGGATCCTTTCCAAGATTTCATTTTGGTAATTTCTCTTATTTCCATCTCCTTGCCCTTGCTGGGATTTGCCTGTTTGAAATTGAAGTACCTCACAGCGAGGATGACTCACTTCCTGTAGGGTACCCAGACAGCTGTAGTGACAAAAATAATAGTTAAGCAATAACTGTTAATGAACACTGCTTGTGTGAGAGTTTTATTATTGTGTTAACTTTAATAAATAGAAACAGTTGAAATTAGTTTTGCAGAAATTATTTTGATAGAAAGTTTTTTATTTGACTGAAGGCACTTTCATGGAATGGGACTGCTTCCTTCGAGGTGAAAAAAGATACACAAGCAGAACCTGTTTATTTCCTGAAGAATGGAACCTCAAAAGCTCTGTCTGACACAACTACATTTGCAATCAAAAGAAAATTGATTTGTAAACATAGAGGCATGTGCACTGCACATGCATACATGTTATTCATTTATTCATTTGTTCATTCTTCCTGACTGTCTGGTTCTGGGGTTTGGAGTATAGAGTGGAAAAATATTTGAGAGTCCAAGTTCCCTTTATTTTTAATTAAACAGTTTACTACAATAATTTTAAATGTCTGACTCAGCTGAGATACTGAATGTTGTTTCATTGCTTTGTCTAATCAATAACATGCATATCTATATATGTGTGTGTGTGTGTGTGTCTATATTTGTACAGAGGGGAGTTAAATCTAGTTGGTTTCCCTCTAATACAGTTTTTAAGCCATAATGTGCAGATTGAATAACAACTTTTATGTCCCTCTGAACAACCTGTTCTAGGCAGGGTTGTCTTTGCCCATTGAAGAGTGGCTGGAACTGGATAATCTTTAAGATCCTTTCCAACACAAACCATTCTATGACTCCATGTTTCTGTATCAATATTGCCATAACTATTTAAAATCTTGTTTGTACTGGACTGGAGTGAAGAAAGTTATATATCTGTAACAGATTTTGCCCCAAAGCTTGTTCAATGTGTTGGTAGCAGCCTGTACAGTCAGTTTTGAACTTCATAAATCCTCACCCTGCAAGCAGAACTTAATTTTAAAGTCCCAAAGAAAGATTTGGTTGACACCATGGGAATTTCACTTAGTTTTTGAGCTGAAACCACAAAAAATATCCATGAAGAAATATTCATCTTTGCATTAATTTAAAGCTTCCTCCATGTTCCATTATGACTCCACAAAGACTCGTTATTTCCAAGGTGACCCTACTTTTAATTTGGGTTTTTCAATCCAAATAGAAAACCTGGAAAAATTTTAGAGATTAATGGCTGGCTTAACTGTAAGAAGACATAAATGTTCCAAACCTATTGATTCCTCTTTTTCTTTTATTTGCAGTTACTTCATCACACTTACATGAACTAAACACATTTTGATTTTTCCCTCTTTCTGCTTTTCTACACCAAACCAACAGCTGTATCGAGGGGGATTGCTGTCTGTCTAACATAAGTTGTTTATGAAGCACATATCAAAACTTAATTTCTACCTCTGTAGTTTGTAGAAAACCTATTTTATGGAGATGACAGTTTATTTGAAGACTTAAAGGTAGTGTGTGGGATACACTGAGCTTTGAAGTCCAGACCCTGAAGGACAGACTTATAAATGGTTTGTAACCAGTGGTTTTACTCACAATTCAGACCATTTAACAGCTCAGCACAAGAAGGGCCGTGTTGTAAGGTCGGGGTAATTTGTTGCAGACGCCCAAGATTAAAATTTTGATTTATGAAATATGCCCTTCCTTCAGTTGCTCCTACAAGACTTCCAGCTATGGTAAATGTGCCTTTCTGGATTAGGCTGTAATGATTAAAATTCTGTCTTCCACTGAAAGTAAGTGCTTAAAACTGAATATGAAATGATGTACTTAAAATTTTTGGTATGAAAATTCAATGATAATCACAATTTACAGCATAAAACTACGGGGCCCGATTAAGTTTGACATTAGCACAAACTCTAACAAGACATTACCAAGGAAAATAACACACTCAAATCAGATGATTCAGCTCTTGCCACATTAAGGAAGTAATAAGCTTCTAATATCTTTACTGCAAGACATAGCAAAAAATAGAAAAGTGTCTTTCCTGTCAGATGTTTTAATATAAAATCAAAACAGATAAAAAAGAGTGGAAATGTAGCTTAAGCAGAAGCAAAGCAAGAGTAGCCAGAGGCTGACCTACATTTGAAAATTGAAAGAACCCAACAGCAATGCTCACTGTAGCTCCAAGAACGCAATTTCAGGTATTTTCCATGGTATCCTACGAAGTGCTGATGATCAAGCCTGAATCTGTGCAGCAGCTGCTGTGATGATCTATGGGAATTAGCTGCAATAAGTCCAAGGGGAGGCTGGGAATGTGCCCTCTGAGGAGCTGAATCCTTCTCACCTCCCACTGGACAGCAAATCCTTCTTACTCTGCTCCATATGCCCAGTGTACCATGGGGCAATGGAGTTGCCTTGTTATTTTCCCACTCTCTGAGCAGCATTACTTTGTAATGAACCTCTATCAGACTTCATGATTTTTGCAAGTCTATTAGTCAGAGAACCTTCTTTATCTTTCCCCCTTGTAATGGGATTTGCAAAGCAATTATACATCACCGCCTCAGTTGATGTGCCTCGGACTAAAACCTTACACATGACTAAATTAGTTTATCACAGTAACACACACACTCTATAACACACCTCTGCTATCTGTCACAACAGACAAAGAAATTAAAGAAAACAAAAAAACTGGGAAGTTCCTAACTGCTGTTGCTGTAGCCATTTTCCAAGTCATTTGCAATTAATTCTTTTAAGGGTGAGAATAACCTATGCTCTCATCCACAAATCTCCAAGTACATTTTAAAGGTTGAAAATGTGTTGATTATTCTTCTTTATGGAATAACTGAGGAAAATTGAATTATTTTCTACATAAAGGAAGGAATTCTGAGTTCTGGGCAAGCATTGGGGCCAGCTCCATGCTCAGTAATTGACTGCACCTGCAGTGCAGGGGAGAGATGGGACAAAGACGACCTGTAGAGCCAGTGTTTGTGCCAGAGTGACTTTACACACTAAAAATGTCAAGAAAGATGCTTTGTAGAGCAGTTACTAGGTTTAAATGGAAGTGAAAGGGGTGCTGACAAAACTGATAATGGGTTTTTATGAGTGCACATGAAAATATATACATGCAGTTAAAGAGTAGTTTAAAGATTTTTTACTACTCCTGTTCCTTTTGGTGAGAAAATAATTAAAAAAACCCTCCAGTTATTGTCAAAAGAAATGAAATTCATCTTATGGTTTTATCCAGTTCAGTGAAATGTCTGCAGAACAGGTTGCTGAGGTCCACTGGGATCAGGAATGCAGAAGGGAATATATCTATGAATGATCGACAGAGCAGAGATGTTGAGTCCCAGCTAGTAACCTCTGAATTACAGCAGAGCCAAACCAGCTGGAACTTTGATCCTCACTTTGGTATAATCAGAGACTCTAGCAGCTACTGCAAAATGCAAAGCTTTTTTTAAATTATGGGTTTTTCCTCTTTTTTTGGGGGGGAGGGGGATTGGTCAGTTGCTTGGTTTTGAAGAGGCAAGGAGGATGAGAATGGCTTTAATTTTATAATCTTTAAAGGTCCAGATGTGGTAACTTCCCAATCAGTGTACTTTCCCCAGTATTTTGCCCTGCTCCCTCTGTTGACCTCATCTAATGCTACTGTACATCTGTTCTCTTTGGTTTTTTTCACTCCAAGCTGGCAGGATTTGTTTCTCTTCCAGCATGCCAAGTTAAAAAAATAATCCTGCATTGGGTATAAAATGCACTCCCATGAGATCAACCCCTTTCTAATGAAGTCAGATGTTTTAGCTTTTTATATACCAGATCATTTACTCTGAGATAATATAAATTTACAACTGGAATCACAGTTGACACCTGGCAGTGCACTAAACAACATGGGGCTTCCAATCTACATCATTAGTTGCTCATGCTTTGCTGAATCTCTCCTCATTAAACTCCAAATCCTGTCTCCAGTGAAGTCTCAGCAGCTTCTTGGTCACTGGGGAGTTCCTTCTGAAACGGAGAAGTAGGGACACCACAAATGCCACAAAAATCGAAGGCTGGAGCAGCTGTGCCTCTAGTTTCCTCTGTTCCTGGCAGAAAAAGCTTGATGATGTGCATGATGGTGGATTCATCATTTACACTTTCCATTTCCCTTATTTGCAGCAAATCCGTGATGCACATTGGCAGACTCGGGCTCTGAAGATGAGTTGGAGATGCTCATTACACACACAGCCTCCTCCAATCAGCAGAGATATGTTAGCTGTGGTGCTGGAACAGCTATCACTTCCCACAGAGATAAAGACCAAAGGGATATACTTCCAAAGCTATAAAACCAGAGTAATTTGATAGTGAGCCATAGAAAAAGAGTTCTGGAATCAAGCAGCTGCAGAAATCTGCTTTCCTGCCTCACTGCCTTACAGATTACCTGTGGACATTATACATCTACAACTCAACCATGGGACAAATCTGGGGGACATTCCTGGAGGCTTGGTACTGTTTTGGTACATGTTTCATGGCCATGCAAAGAAACAGATGATAGTTAGCCCTGTGGTCTCGTCACTGGTGACTGTTTCTCAGAGCAGACCTTGCAGTAGCACTGAATCATTTCTTGCATCTGAGACAAGTTATTGGCTTAGATGGGAGGTAGCTGTGCCATGACACATCCAGCAGAAGTTTGGACTGTGCGCAGTGTGTTGCTAGATTAGGTTTATATGAAGGAATATAAAGGAACTGCTTATGAAGGGATATAAAAGAAGTACTTATGTCAGTATCAACTACAGGCTAAGAAGCATCTTTCCAGCTCAAGCTCTCTCTGGTATTTTGTACCACTGGGCAGATACAAGAGAAGTGACAGCAGAAATGAAATTTGATGAGATTTGTTTAATATGCCCAAGTAATTCATGTTCACAGTAAAAAAGGCATTTGTATAAAAATATAATACCAACAAAGATTATTAAGTAGTGATTTCTAAAGTGAATCCGGTCTGGAATGCATACAGGGGAAAATCTGAAAGTGTTTTCAGTAGGAATTGAGCTGTTTGAGGACTAAAACTCTCAGTTGTTATACTGGTCACCTTCAACCGTGAAAAACTCATCTTTGCAGCAGGAAAAATCGGTGATGTTAAGTGTAGACAGTTCTTGAAAGTGAAGACAATGGTACTTTGGATTTAGCAAGGACCCATGAAGTGTAGGAGAGATGTTTTCTGTATATATTTGTGTATTTAAGTACAGGTTGTGAGGAATTAGCACACTTGTAGCATTCAGCAATGGAATTCAACATAAAAAAATCAACATTCCTATACTTATAAAGGCTGAATTAAATCTCTCTGGACTTGTTTTCACTTCTAAAAGAATAGTGTGAGTACTAAATTAGTTTGTGATGAAAAAAAAAAAGCCACAGATAAGGAAAAAGAGCAGTTGAAAAGCTAATATTACTTCTGATACTAATAGAAACTGACTGGGTTTCAATCAGTGTTCTGCAAGTTCCCTGGAAATATAATAAGTACATTTATCAGACCCATGAACGTTAAGAAAATAAATATTTGCACTTGAGTTCATTGAAATTTTTTAGGAATCTGTGTACTGAGAAAATGTGGAAGAAGTTGGTAGGTCAGCTTGACTGCAGAAAAAAAAATTGTTGCAGAAAAAATCCATTTTTTTTTACCCCTTATATTTATTGGTTTTAGAATCATGAGATCATCTGCTAAGAAGAAGAAAGGAAGGCTGTTCTTTGAGTGTGACACAAGTTTTGCTTTTGTTATGTCTTAAGAATTCTCGAAATTGTTGTGAAAGATGAATTTGGTTATTTTTCTACCTGAGAAACCTGTATTATTGCTCCTGACAGGAAAAAACAGGTTTTCATCACTTTGGGAATGAAAATAAGGCCTTGGACAGAGCATGGCAATGGCATGTCCATGGGAATGTCCTAGCCTTATCTTTGTTCACACTTGCTCAAAGTCTTCTGTTTCTCTTTGTTGTGAAAACAGCCAAAAATATTAAGACCTTTGTTTAATGGGCTTTACACAGAATAGTTTGAATGGGAATATTTTGCTTTGCGAGGGGATGAAAACAACATGGAATGAGAGCTGCCTGAGAAAATCTAACAGACAGGATTTTATTGGTGAGTAGCTGTGAGCTATTGATGCCTGGATAATAAATAAGGCAGACAATGTAAGTAATTTTACTTGTTTTGGCTGGCATAATGTTGATTTTTTTTCACTGTAGCTTGTATGGTGCTGTGTTTTGGGTTTGTGACCAAAACAGTGGGGCTGAGCTGCCTACTGGGTTATATGACAACAGTAAACCATTAAGATACTAAAGAAAAACAGTGGAGCAGAACTGCTGCAAGGACTGAGCAGGGAGCTTTGCTTGCATGGTAGCCTTTCAGTCATCTTTTGTTCCCATCAGTTTTCTATTCAGCATTTTCCACCCAACTTTGTGGAGTACTCAGTGTCTTGTGGCTGGTTCCAGCCCAGCTCTTGATGAATAGCAGAGCCATCTGAAATGCTCATTACACACAAAGTGACAAAGATTATAGTTTAAAAAACCCGTGGTGGCAACTGATGCATTCTCTTTCAGCTATTTCTATTGTTGCTGTTCCTGTCAATAAAATGGACTCCTATTGTGACATTTCTTTCCTTTTTCCATCCATCTTTGTCTTAAAAATGGCAGTTAAAGTCCTTACATGTCACAGTCTCTACTACGCTGTTGAAATAACCTCCTATGGATACTGAGATTTAACTGCCTACTATGGCAGGCTTTTAAAATAAAAAGAACCCCAGATAGAAGTACAGGTTTCTGAAGAGAGGCTTTGTTCAAAGTAGTTGTGCAAGACTTCAAGTTTTATACTTTGGATCTGATTTGAAAACAAATGCTAACAAGGGAAATTGAAGAAAGCTAAGCATCATGAGGTCTTCATAATCGTAACCAAAGGAGTACACAAGGAATGAATTTGTCTCTTGCTTTCTGTAGAAAATGTCTCTCTTGAAATTCATACCTTCTTGAGAGACTTTTCCATAAAATGTAAGAGTTACTTTATAGTTAAATTATTGGTGCAAACTTTCAATAAGGAAATACAAGTAATCCAGTATGAATAGCAATGCAACACTCCCCAGACTCATAGTGTCTGCAATAATGGAGTAGATAAAGCTTAAACCTTTTTTGCTGAGGCCTGTCACAGCCTGAATGATGGTATCATGCTAATGCAATCAAAATTACTATTTTGACTTTTTTTAAGCTTTCCAGGACAGAAAATATTGTTTCAGTTTCATACATACTGAAGAGCTATAACTGTACCCACATGAGCACATGAGGTGCCCAGACTTTGGTTCCAGAAACAAGTGTAAGTGGATGCAGGAGGTAGGAACAAGGAAGAAATAACTTCTTCTTGAACAAAATGGGAAGGAGGAAGATCTAGAGCTTCAGGAGATGGTTCTCTAACCCTGAAATCTCTTCCAACTTCCAGAGAAGTCAGTATAGTTTTTGCTTTTGGTTGCCTCATAAGTTTTTCCTCTTCTGTGTTATTAAATTACAGCTTTAGGACATATTTTGGGACTTCATATTCTTGACCATGATAATAGATTCTGAGTGCAACCATTCATAATTGTTATCAATAACAGTCTCTGGTGACTGTAGGACATGGTCAGTATGAAACTGCTTTGGTAAAGAGAATTACACCATCTGTTCTCATCTCCCAGAGGATAATGTTTTCCACAGAAGAACTTTCTGTGCATAAATGGCGTGTCAGAAACATAAAGAAACAGCCAGTCCAAGTCAGTTAATTCAGGTTTTATTCCAGTGGAACTCGTCTTCGAGATGTGATTGTCTGATTGAGAATGTCAGGACATTTTCACAGTTTTTGGGTGTAGGGAGAGTAAGGGTCAAAATTTACAGCTTACTAATGGCAGCACTATGGAAAAAATATCTAGACTACAGAAGCCATCTAGAAACAAGATGTTGCCATAGTCAAAGACACAAACTAAACCTTCCATCTGAGTTAATTAGGATTTCTGTTTACATAATTTCATGAGACTAACAGTACTGGGCTCACCTCAGATTTGGAGAGTGCATATGAGTCAGGACCTTTTCTTTCTGTTTGTCCTTTTAACTGTAATCAGATTTTTTCTTCTATGTCTGAGAAAGACTTTTCCTTTTAAATCACTTGTTTGAATCACAGAAATGGAGAAAAAGTCACACGAGGCATGTGAAGGTCATTAAAGAAAGCAATAATGATGAAAGAAGAGTTTAGTTCACTGAAGCACTTGGCTGATTTCTGTCTCTATCCAGCTTTGAAAACTGTTGTAGATAAGAGTTCTGCAGTTGAAAAATATTTTTGAAAATAATTTGAAAATAATTCTGCCACTTATATTCTGGTGGTTTGGGCTCTATGGTCTGCTCACTGCTAACAGTATTTTTTGGGATTTTTGTTCTCTCTGCCTTGCCCTGTGTGCAGTTGCATGAAAGACCTTTAAAGCTCTGCCCTGGAGCTTGGGCTCAGTAATGAATGAGTGAAGTTTTGACATTTGTGTGCCAATATGACAGACAAAACTGCAGCCATTGGATGTGAAGGGTTCCTCAGCCTGTGAGTTGCTCTTGCTCCTGAGCACATACACTTTATTCATACACTTCTTACTGAACCCCCTATCTAGAGTTTTTAGGAAGCTTCTTACAAATAATCTCTGCTTTAAGGACTCATCTTTGTTTTCACTAATGATCCTCATTATTCGTGCTTCTTCAACTTATCTTACCTTCACATGCATTCTTAGTGTAGTTGTCATATTTCCTTGCTTCTTTATAATGGTATCTTATCTAGTAATAGCTGGGCTGAGTAGTTGGACACCCTGCCCAATATTAACTTTGTTTTAGTTTTAGGTGACTCTTCAGGACCATTGTCTTTCTTATATCTGTTTCATCTGTTGACATCATTGCAACCTAAGAACCTTAAGTGGTGACAGTAAGAAGGGAGAAATAAAATTGTTTATTCTGTATAGTCAGATTTCTGATATTCTTGTTCATTCATTAGAAGTACCCAAAGTCCCAAAAATGACAGCAAAGTTTTTGTGGCTTTTATCTTGTACAAATGTATAGCTCCTAAACTCTTTTGTATGTGTCTGGTTGGCTGCAGTGCTGGGGTGTGCCTGTTTGTTTTGGGTCTGGCTTGGTTTGGGTGATTTTTATGGTTTGAAATAGCTGAAGAAATAAGTAAGGAAAGAGGAGGAAGTGACAGAAACTTGCATTTTAATCCAAGTTTGGTCATATGGCTGCTAAGGCCCAAAGTCCCCTTACTTCACTTTTCATAAGCATAACAAGGGAGAGATGAATTTGTGGACTATGGAAATGCAACAGCATCTTCCTTATGGTTTCCTTACATATTCTTTTTCCACTGTGCAATCAAAATACCTTCTTGCCTTCCACGAGCATCAAAATGTTTTGCCATTGTTTACCTAGGATTGTTCATCTGGAAAAGTTCCTTGGCTATCTGAAGAAATGTGGTTCTTTCCTCAGCAGCATCCAACACTCATGTCACAGCATTCTTATAGGTCAAGAATCAACAAATTCCCTTAACCATGGAATGAAATTGACTCCAATTAACTATTTGGCTGAGTACCTACAAAGCCAATGAACCACAAGTATGTACTTTACAGTTAAGGACACACTCAAAAACTTCTCTCGATCAGGGATAGAGTTAATGATGTTATTTTATTCTCACAGTTTAAAAAAATACTCTTTCCATATATCATGTGATTGGACAACATCTTTATTCCTTCTTTAATAACTAGAAAAACAGGAATGCTTCCTTTTTTTCTTTTTTTTTTAATTTCTGTATACTTTAACATGTGGAACACTCTTTTTGTAACTGAAGAGATGAATTACTGTAGAGACATTGATCCTGCTTAATTTCCCTGCAGATTCAACACTCTTTGTTCTTTAAACAAATATCTCCTTTGAGCTGAGAAATGACACATGCATTGTTGTTAAACTGCCACTGCTCGTGCAGTCACTGCAGGATTTTTCAGGTCCTTGGCCTTGGGACATCTCTATGGATAACACATTTGGTTATCATTTTAACATTTGAGCTACTCACCCCATAAGAGGATATCTGCTGCAGCATCATGATCTGGGAAAAGGGAACATTTTTACAGTTCATAAACAATTATATGTGTCTCTTGCTAAGCATTATCACCTTAGAGTATTTGGATACCTAATTTTGTATTATCCTTGCTGTTGTTTTCTTCTCAGAAAGGCAATCACCATGCTTAAAATGCATAATTAAAAAATAATAATAATGCAACTCTTCTGCCAGAACTTGACTGGCAACAAGAACTAGGGTCTAATGTGAAGAAATATTAACACACTCATTAGAGCCTCCACACAGAAACATGGGAGCTAAAATAATATTTCTGATGCTCAGCGACCTAGTTTTCCCCAGTCTCAAAATTAATTAGTATAAGAAACAATATTTGTATTAAATGCAGAAAACATACCACAACCAAGACAGCTAAGCAAGGCAAGCTTAGAATAGAATTTTAAGGATTGGAAATTTTAAGGGTTAGAGCTTAAAGATCATCTTGTCCCAGCCCCTCCATGATAGACATCTCCCACTAGACCAGGTTGCTCAAGGCTTTATCCAGCCTGGTCTTGAACCCTGCCATGGTTGGGATTCATAAAGTCTAAGTGCACTATTTTTCAGTCTTTATCCCTTGGGAAGCAATCATTCTGAGGCCTTCTGTTTTTCCACCAAACAGTAAGTCTATAGTGATCTTCTGAAACCACATTTAAAAACACCATGGCTGCAAAACTGGAAGAATCCTGTGGGAAAGAGTCATGGATGAAAGAAGGGTCCCAGGAGAGTTGATTGATTTTTAAGTATCACCCTCCAAGCTCAAAAATCGTGATTTACAGGAAGGCAAGCAAAGGCAGCAGGAATCCTGTGTGGATGAAGAAGGAGGGCCTAAAAATGCATAATATAAAAAGGAACCATAAAAGAGGTGAGAGGAGAGACAGGTTATCCTGGAGGAATGTAAGGGGCATTGGCCTTGGCAACTGGAAAAGCCAAAGCCCAGGTGGAGCTGGTGAGAGATGTAATAAAAAGATTAGAGAATAGGTGGATCTGCTGCTAAGGGGGCAGGATACCCAATGACAAATAACAAGGAATTCAGTGGCTTTTCTAACCAATCCTGTACTGATAAGACAGATTCAGGAATCCCCAGTCACTGAGAGTGACAGGAACATCTGGAATAAGGAAAACCATCAGGCGGTGGAAGAAGATCAGGTCATGTTAGGAAAATAGCCATACAATAGCTCTCACTATTTCTTAGGTAACAGGACACAGCTACTGGTGCTGGGGCAGGTCAGTGATGTCAGTGAGATACCACTGTTGGCCATATTTGAAATGCTGTGTCAGAAAAAAAAGCTGTGGAAAAAAGAAAATGTCAGTCCTATCTTCAGTAAGAGAAAAATAGTATCCAACAAGAAGTCCAGGCTGGTCCTCCTCATTTCAATTCCTGGAAAAGTGATGGTGTGACTGATTCTGGAAGCCATTTCCAAACATATGAAGGACAAGGAGGTGACTGGGAGGATTCATGGAGGATGTATGGTGGGGAAATCATGTTGCTACAGGGAACAATACCATTTAACATCTCAATTAGTAGCTTACATGATGGGATAGAACACACCTGGAGCGGATCTGCAGAAGGTACAAAGCAGGAGCAGATGATCCACGAGGCAGTTGTGCTGATGGTCAGAGGGACCTTGACAGGCTGGAGAAAAGGGCAGATGGGAGAGAGCCTTATGGAGAACAATAACAGAAAATGCAGGTTCCTGAACCTGGGAATACCTACACAGGCTTCCTTGTACCCTGGTAAATTGTATAGAGAGGTTTCTGGGAGGTGTGGAGTTTTGTAAGGGACTTGGACTTCTTTAGTATTAAGGGAAGCTTAGGTTTCAGTTGCTACAGTTGGTTTGTCCAAACACCTGGGTTCTATTTGTGAAACTAGCAGATTTTAAATTGGATTAGAAATTAAGTAAAAGAGAGAAGGATTCACTGCTTCAGGACTTTGTGCAATTCTCCACGTTGTTTAATTTGTACTAAATCTCACAGCTTTATAAGTGACTTTAAATTAGCCAGCTGTTGTTTCCTGTTGAGAACTATCAGAAAGTATCTGATTGCTTAATAAATCCAAATTTTCTCTAAAGAGGTTTAAGGAGATAGCGACATTCACTTGCAAAGTTTGCTGTATATTTGTCAAGTAATTGGTAGAACTTATTGAGCAATGGGTTGGTTTTTTTTTTCCTATCACAGGAAGAAAAACTCTTCCTCCATGTCTGGTTGTGTCACAATTTCCTTGCACTATTTCTTTGTTACCCTAAAGAGGAAAAGAGAAGAGAAAGCACAGGATTCTGTCCAAAACCAGAAAGACAAAACACTGAAGCACTTCATAGAATCAGGGAGATGCTGTTCCAAGGTTAACTTTCTGATATATGTTGGTGTGAACATGTGTGTATCTATAAATTGTACACAGCAGAAAAATTAGTAAGAGATTTTAGACATATTATAGCTTTCAGTGATACTTTAATGATGTTGAAACTGGGGGCAGAATTTCTCTTGGCTTCTGTGGTGCCATAATGTTATTCATAAACAGGAAAATAATTTTCCTGGAAAAGGAAGGAAACAAATTTACTTCTAATTTCTTCACAAGGATGAATATGTGAACAGACATGTTAGGGTATTAAATTTTATTTAACATTTTCTTTCATTTTGGCATTTCATGAACCAAGAAGAATCCCTTCCCACCTCAAATCTATTGTATTGATGTCTCCTAATGAATCTTAAAGTAGTACAGATTAGTGCATGAGAGTGTAAAAACCTTGAGCTATATCCAATAAAAAGTGCAAGTATGATTAAAAGGACTTACTAAGAATTTAGGCACCTACTTACAAAGCTATGCACCAAAGAGTCATATGCACACCTGGCCTTTTCTCCTTATCATACACATTTCTCTTGTTTGGACCATATTTTGGTTTTCACTATAAATTCCCAAACTGGTTTCCTCAGCTAGTTTGGAGGTGGCATGCACAGTAAATTGTTTAGATAGATGTTTAAGCTGCCCCCTGAAGGCACTTTATTCCAAGGCAATACAGTTGTCACAGAACAAATTATTGGGGTTTGGTTGTTTGGGTTTGATTTTTTTTTTTTTGTTTGGTTGCTGTAATTTTTGAAGGTTGTTTTTTCTTGGTGAATTGTTTTTTCTTGACCAGTTGATAAGCTCAAACTTAAAAATAGTAGCTCAAATTTTAAAATAGAGGGGGTGAAAGGCAATCTGGATGTTTAAGTTTATCATTCTAGTCTCTGTCAACAGCCCTCAGAATTAATTATTATTGATATTCTGAAAATTTCAAAACCCCTAAACCACCAAAAATGCAAATGATAATTCACATTTAGAAACATTTTTGTGTCCTATCTGTATTTCAGTGTCTTAGACTTCAATCAGAGTCACAATCTCCTCATTCTGAACTGAAATTTGCTACAACATGATTAAGCCTCAAGTCTCTCCCCACCATTCTTTACCAGGAAGTTCATTGAATAGTATTATTAATCCTCCTTTCTGATTCTTGCTATGTATCTGAGATTCTTGCCCCTTCTTTTCTCTCTGTATGGGATTTTCTTCATCTAACCATATTACAAACACTACTTAAATTAGTATTTTACAGATTAACTTTTTTAGCAAACAATTTCTATATTCCTGAAGTTTTGTAAAAGTAGATTTCTGATGTCTGTAGCCTTCTGGCTCTGTATTTCAAGTCTGTCTCTAATAAAATTGCTCTCTCTAATAAATTGCCAGCTGTTGCTTTTCTTGTACCTTTTGCTGGTATGGATTGTCTGAAGTGTTTTAATTTTGTTGTTAATCAAAACCTCTCGACATTTCCACAGCAGGTTCACTATTTTACGTCATTTCCCTTTTAATGAAATTTCTTTGTCCTTCATAGCTGTGAGATATTGTCCCTCTAGATGTTTGAAATTGAAAATTAAGTTTTAAAGATATTTGCAGGGATAAAAAAAGGAATGACAGGCACATAATGCACAGGCTGATCATATAGGCATCATTTGCCAAAGAAACAGGTTGACAAATGTCTGTTTTGAAAATGAAAAGATAAAAAATTCATATCAACATCATAACTTTTTCAATAAACCTGAATTAATATTTTCAATACAGCTTAAAATGTGCATAAAACAGTAGTTGGCATTTCACTGGAAAACTTGAGACATGTAAATTATTATGTGAATTTTATATATATATTTGTATTTCCTGTATTTTCCTTTTTTAACTCATCTTAAGGTAGACATTTAAAATGAGTTGGATACATTGCATTCCAGAAGTGGGTATTTAACACTTCACATAAGCAGTTTTGGTTGCTGAAGCATCAGTTTCTTGTGTCAGTCTCATTTGCTATTCTTGTGTGGGGATGACAGACGTGCACAGAGCTCGGACAGTCCCTTGTGTTTTCCTGGTGCAATGTATGGAAGTTGGGCATTTCTAAGAGGACACTAGATGCCCATATTCAGTCAATGAAATCCTGCTGCAGGGAGTGGGATTCAGGTTGAGGCCCAGACCTCTAAATGAGGTGTCTTCAATTCAGGTGTCTGCATGTGAGCCAAGCACTTCAACTCCCCCCATCCTCAGCAGAGATTTAAAAAGTGCAGTCACTGAAGACTTAGATATAAATTTAGCTGTAATAGGGGTATATCTCAGTTTTTCTGATTTCTGTCCCAAGTGTCTCTGTTTGCATGAGAGATGCCTAAAGTTTGATCAGATGAATTTTCAGTTGTGTCACAGAGCTGTTGTGTTGCTGTTCTCATGATCTAGGTGAGGCTGTTTTTGCTCTGTGCCCACTCAAAGGAAGCCAGTTCAAAGGCTGGACAAGAGGTAATGGTAAACTAGAAGAGGGTCAATTTAGATTAGATGTAAGAGAGAATTTTTTTACAAGGAAGGTAGTGCAACAATGGAAGAGATTGCCCAGAAAGGTAATGGGCAATCCTGTCTCTGAAAACATTGTCAAGGTCAATCAAGGTCAGATTGGATGGGGCTTTGAGCCATCTGATTGAGTTGAAGGTGTTACTCTCATTGCAGGGGCCTTGGACTAGATAAGTTTTAAATATCCCTTTCAATACAAACTCCTCTACATTTCTATACACACTTCTCAAGTGTTTATATATGTTTATATATATATATATGTTTATATATTTTGATTACTGAAGTTACTTTTACTATGATGCCTTCAATACAGCTGTAAAGGTCTACAACTCCACTGTCTGGAGACTTGATAAGGAGACAATTAATACTTGTGTCCTCTCTCTTGGAAGGTGCTTCTTACCTTGTGTCTTAGATATCAAATTTTCAGGGCAGGGCTGCTACCTTGTGCAGCACTGGTTAGCAGGAGGGGCTATTTGAATAACACTGAATCTTATTTTGAGTGTTGTTAACCTTGAGTGTTGTTAAAAAATGTGGTTTAAATTAAAAGGTTTTTACTTTCATCAAGGCTCTTTAAACTATAGGAATAAAGTTCAGCTGTTTGGTAGTAGTAATGAATTATCATACCTTACAAGTAGAGAAAACAAAAAAAGAATATAGAATAGCTGAGCTGGCAAATCCAATAATGAACATGTATTTTTTGAGAATTATTGCATATTGTTTTTCCAGAGGAGTCTACAGAAATCTCATGGTACCTATAGCTGTAATCCATTTTCTGTTGATCCTTCTGGTTTTGGTGCTCTGTATTCCCATCTTTCCTTTCATGGATGCCTAATGATGCCTCTTGCTGGCTGCTGGCTTTGAAGTGGAATACATTTGTTCAGCAGCTTTGCTATTCACCTCCTCTGTAATGCGATAGGTTACTTTGGTGTGGGATACTTTTAGCTTTCCATCTTTATGAGATCTGTGGCTTGGCTGATAAACTGCAAGCAATGACTTCATTCCATGCCTTTTCATCTTGTGTTTGCTTTTTCATCAGGATGCCCTGGCATTCAGCTGGGCTGGAGCTTGTTTAGCCTCATTGTGCTTGTTGGGGTTCCCTCCTCCCTCTTCCTCCATTTCACTTTTTAATTTAATAGTCATATTTATTGTTATGCTTGTGCCTCATGGAGGCTTTTGATGCAGTTCAGCAGGAGGTGATGCTATTTTAGCACAGTTTTTTTCTGGTAGTGTAGCTTGTCTAAACTCCAAAGTCATGTGAAGTTTTCCCCTTATTGAGGACTGTTCTACATTTGCAAAGGCACAGGCTGGCTGAGGTTCTGAAATATGAGAGCCCTTCTCTGTCTCATTACTCCCCTGTGATCCTCATTTCTGCTATTCTTGTGCCGATTGGATTTTTTTGCAGTGCATTTATTTATTCTGTGGCTTATAAATAAGTAATCCTTTTTTTAAGTATGGATGACAAGCTTTTGCTATGGCCTGATTTTGATCTAAAATGAATCATAACAGTGTGTAAAAGTTGCTTTGCAAGTGATAATTCTTCTTGAAAAATGAGCAAAACACACTTTAAAAATGCCTTCCACCTTAATGTCCATGTAGAACAGACACTCAAGGGTACAGCCCAGTGAATTTGGGACTGTGTGAGATCAGCTGTAATGTACCAACCTGCCACTTGTGGATTGGGAGAAATGATGTGCTAAACAGTTCACTGCCCGGAGCCGTGTATAAATATTAGATTCCGGTCAATAGTATCTGCAGCTGTTATTTCACATGGCATGGTGAATCTGAGAGAGTAGAGGATAAGAAAATTAGAGCTGATATAAGGAAATGACTGACTAGCCTATGAAATTCATGGTCACAAGGGACCAAAGTAAAGGTTTGCAATTAAAATTAAGGAGCCTAATTTTCAGTCAGAAAGGAGATTGACCCAGAAGATGGAATGTGTTCTTTTCCATAACAGACAGGAGAGACTTTTGAACTATTTGGGCTGTTTCTTTTGCCAGCTTTCCTAGACGAGGGTAGATTTCTGTCTGCTTTCCAAAATCCTTTTGGCAGAGCTTTGCAAAATTTTTTCTAGGTTTGCATTTGAATTCAGGTTTCCAAGCAATGCATCTTTCTCTTTCTTGAATTCCCACCCTATAAACACTAAATCTTGCACAACCCTCAGATTCAGTAAAGATATATTATTGCGCATAAAAATGTAATTAAATCAATGCTCTCAGAATGTCCATGCTGAACAAAATTTAATAACAAGCATTTGAGGAATGACATTACCCCTGTAGAGTATAATGGTGTGTAAGATTGGTGGGTTGCTGCACAGTACTCCAGGTGAGAACTCATTTACAGGGCCATAAATGTCCTTCTGCTGTCTGCTTTGAAATGAGCCTTTTCCTTGTGCTGCAAGGAGATTGGGGAATGTATTTCCATAAGGTGGGGAGATATGGCAGGACCTACTGGCAGCCCTTCAAAGGAATGTACCATGAATGACAATTCTTAATGTCAAGAATGGCTCTCCAGCTGACATTGCCAGATGGACGAGGGATCAATAAGAGACAAGACCAAACTTCTAATTCCTCAATGATATATTTTGATATTTTGTGTGCTTGACCTAGCAGTTTACATGTTTTTCCACTAATTATATATATATATATATATATATATATATATATATATATATATATATATACATGCACAGATATATACAAGAAAATATTTACTTGTGAAAAAAAATATATGCAATGCAATGAACTTTTATTGATTATTCTGACACATCATTCCCAAATGAAGAAAATATCTTTTGTCTTCTACTTGTCATGTTTTTTGTTGAAATGTGTTGAAACATTTATTATTTCAGTTTTATGTAGTAATTAATCTATACCATTGCGTCATAAGTTTTAAATTTATGTTCTTCTATTAACTTCCACTATTTTTCAGCCCAAAATTTATTGATAGTCTGTTTTTTTGCTTTTCTTATTTAAAAAATCTCTGTGTATGTCTTCATTTCAAACTATAAAGAGCTTTAAAAGAATGTGATTTGGTGAGATAGTTTAGAATATTTTGAAAGCAGTAGATTTACTTTAAACATGAGTTATGTTTTTTGTTCTAGTTCTTGTGTCTGTATCTCTAAGGTAGCTGTCACAACATCAGGAGGAGAATTTGATAAAACAGATTAGTTTTCTTCCAGAAGTTTTCTCCTAGTCCCTTCCCTTCATGGCAAAAAAAGGGAGAGATGACACACTGTGAGTGTCCTACACTGCTTTTTATTCTGTTTGATAAGGAGAGTAAATATTCACAGCACAAACTCAGCTGTTGTGTTAAGGCAAGTTAGACTGAGAGGAAGAACCATTTCTTGGTGATTTCCATAATAATGGAAAATATCTGGTTGGGTCACAGAGCAGGTGACCAGCACAGAGAGCCTCTCTCCAGCACAGAGAGCCTGTCCAGTCAGTGGGGAAGCCAAATTCACTGAGCCTCTCTAGACAAGAAAACATGGAAAAGGTTTGCATGCTGACACTTCAGGAAAGGTGGATCAGATGGCTGCAAATGTTGCATTTACTCATTGGCTGTTTGCTAGTTTCTGGAGGGTGTCTACATGTCCCTGAAAAGATGGAAGCTTGTAATTGCAAGCTCTGAAAAAGGGAGACAGGTTTTAAAAATCCCCAAAAAAGAAGAAAAATGAAGAGAAGGAGTTTGCAGCACATAAATAATTTTCTTTTTAAAAAAAATCACATAAAGAAGGACAGGATTCCATATGCTCATACCATTCCTGACCCACTTTTTTCTAGCCTACTCTTAAAAATCCCTAGCAATGATGATTTCAAAAAAGTGTTCCAGTGCCTCACTATCTCTACCCTTCATCAGCTTTCTAATGTCCAGTGTTTGAGCTCCTAACCAGAGCAGATATCATTGAGGGTTATGTCCTTTATATTTTCCTCTTATATTCCATGTGTGTTTACACCTCCTGTAAGTCTTAGTCCATCTAAACTAAGCAGTAATGATTTCTTCACTCTTTCCTCTCAGATCATATCCTCAAGGCCTCTAAACTCATGCTGCTCATCTCAGACCATTCTCCATCTCTCCCACAACCTTCCTGAGCTGTTTTGCACAAAGCAGAACACATACATGAAGACTCATCATTAGAATTTGATTTCACAGATAGAGAGGTGATCATCAAAGCCCCATGAAAAGCAGCAGTGCTGATTTCACAGGATGTCTAGAACCAGGCTGACCAACCTAACTTAAATCATGAAGGGTTCAGATCATGCCAGATAGAAACTCCCAGCAGTACCCTAAGAACAAGTCTTTGCCTAATGTAAATTAACACTGTGCCAAAAACCCAATTTATTCAGTGAAATCATTTTGATTTTAGCAAGGAGCTTGCTATAAATCAACTATTTTTGTCACCATTAATGCTTGCAATCATTTGGAAAATGTAGATGGGCCACATGAACTAAATCCCATATGACAGAAATTTGGGAAAAGGGTTCAAAATTACAAGGATCTTACCTTTATTATGGCAGTATCCTTCAAACTATTCAAAGAAATGCTGCATGTCAGAATGCCATTATGAGCTCCAGTTTCTGGGTTTAACACCAAGTCTGTTTCAAATTGCCTGGGTGTGAAATGGAAATATATGTGTCAGTCCATGTGAAATTTTCTTTAACTTTAAAAAATACTGTTTAAATCAGTCTTTGAAGAGTGCAGGGACTCTTTTTGTTTGCTTTAAGTGGGTTTAAGGTTTTCTTGTCATATCCTAGATGGGTAATGGTCTAATAGTCTTCCACTGTTAGGTAAACTACAGAGAAAGAGAGCCCTTAATCCTTTTCAAGTCCTTGCATTCTCTTCCAGATAGTGACACTGTAAAAAAAGACAAAAGGGCAAAAATAACATTTTTTGACAGTGCTCAGAGAGTTGATAACAGCTGTACTTTTGTGCATCATTACTGCAACATCAGAGCAGCACAGGCTGTAACTTCAGCTGCCAAACCCTTGGTGCTTGGGGAAGGTACAGAGAGTTGTGCAGCGAGTTCCTCACTACATAGCAGCAACTTTGAGATGCTTTTGACACATGGATACATTGCACCTGAGGCATGCAAGATCTCATTTCTGTAATATTGGAATCAGGGAGCAAAGCATGGTCATTGGCCCAAGTGATGTAGAATGTTTATAAATGTGTTTAATATCCTTCCAAGAAAACTAACTAGTTTCCTCTTCTTGAAATATTGTATTCATGTGTAGGTGATGAGTAGAGCAGGAAAACTGGGTGAGATGGGTCCCTTTTGTGATGGAATTCCGACTTTCTGTTGTGCAAACTGACCCATCCTACTGTAGCTGGCAGAAGTTATGTGGTTTTACAGAAGATAAATAGCTACCCCCAAACATGGGCATTTACTAGTATTTATTATTTATGACTATTTGTATTCATTTTTTATCTCCCTAGCCAAGTGTTTCCTGTGCATTTTCTCAGAACAGGCCAGAGTGCTTGATCCCTGCCCTGAGGAGCTTGCTATCTGATCTGTAATTACTAAGAAATGGCTAAGTCTGGCAATTACTAATTTTATTCAAGAGGCACAGTAGTCTCCAAAGGTCTTCACAAAGGGAGGCAACAGAAATTGGAAAATGTCTAATCCTGAACCATTAAGTATTTAATACCTGTAGTGTAAGGATTTAATTCCTGTAGTGAACTTGTGCATTTTGCAAAAAGACCAAGTGATTTCTCTATAAATTTGGTAACTAAATATTTTATGGATTTTTTTGTTGTTGTTTTCATGGCTAGGGGATACCTTACCCATCATTTGTAAGAGTTAGACATGCTGCAATTTCCTGCATATATGTCAGCAATACACAATTTCTCTTTTTTTAAGCTTCAGAAAACAAAATGAGAGAAGCAGAGAAGTGTCTGGCCCCAGACACCTCACAGTGATCCCTTGACTAAACAATAAAGCACCTCTGCTCTTCACTGCACCAGAGTGAAGTCCATGACACTGACAGGTTTGCAAAGACCTGTTGAAATACCCATGGCATTTCCCAAACTATATCATAGTGGGGAAAAAAATATAAATAAAGTTTTCAGCTTTTTTTAAGTCAGCCTCACTCTTTTGTGGGTGTTCTGGCTAAAGAAACACAGGGTGTGGTCACATCTCAATCTTTCCTAAGTCACCTGCTTTTGAAAACAGCAAATCTACATGGGCTTAAAGACATTTATTTTTTTTTGCAATAAAAGGAAAATTCTTTTTTCAAATCTATGGCCTAACCCTTCAACCAAATGCAGGAATATGCTGAAGTATGAGAACAAAACCATAGCAGTATAGCCAAACACAGATGGCTAAAATTTGCTAAATTATGTTTTACAACAATTGATAATTCCAGAATTTTTAGAGATTGGGTCTCATTGTCTTTCCACTGTTCAAATGTATAAATGTAGGAGACTGCCCATTGCTAAAACAATGTCATTAGGAAAGACTAAGAAAGCAGTAATTTATTTGGGTGTTAATGAGAACAAAGGAACATCATTCTCTGCAAGTAAACTCTGTTTTGTTTAAATAATGAAGTCACACACTGCCTTCTCTCTCTTTCTCTCTTTCTTACTGGTTTTGTTTTCCTTACATATAAATACAAAGGCATGTAAATTGAGTCAAAGTCTTGATTGCCATGGGTGGAAAATTTTAAACAAAGATGTGGGACACTGCAATACAAAGGCAAGAATGACACTGTGACACAGAAAAGAGACATCACAGATGGAGGAATTTCATGGAAAAAGTTAAAACCTGACAGAGGATTTCTCCATGACAAGAACATGAAGTCAACTAGGTGTTAGCAATATTGCAATTTGTGAAGTGAAAAGACAGTATCAGCCTGAACACAAGCAAGTTGGAAACTGATGACAGGAGAAACATTAAGCAAATTACAAGATTCCACCTTTTATAACATGAAGCTTGGCCAGGGAAGTCATGAGCAATTTACTCATCCCATATGCAATGCATATTGGTTTTTCACTTTGTTTTACTTAATCTGACAATCTCATATAACTGGAACAGGCTAGGATCTCACTACTAATTGTCCATATAAAACTGCTGGTATAACAAATAGAGTAAGTTTATCTCCATCATCTATACAAGGAACTTGGGCACAAAAGCTGAAATAAGAGCTTAAATTGCAACCAAAGGTCCAGCAGAAGCTTAGGTAGTTATATTTGATCTGATTTTGGTGTAGCAGTATACTACTTTTGTTGTGTTTACACGGCTTTTGACTGCAGCACAAACCAATCTTTTGTGATTTATGAGAGAAGCTGCCCATAAAACTTCAGTCATCTAAAAATCAGACCTTTATTGTAAGCTTATTATCAATGAAGAGGGAGATTAGCATGTCCCAAGTTCTAGTTCAATCTAAATCATCATAAGCTTGTACTTCAGCAACTGAGTCACCTACCTTTTGATGCCTTAAATTAGTTTTCTCCCCTCCCCTAGGAATTTCACTGATCTTTTCCAAGTGCTTTCCTGAACAAACTGTCTTTGTTTATGGTGGCAAGGTTTCCAACGCTGTCATTCTCCATACTGAGTAGCTGAATGAGATTTTGGGAGAGAGAGCTGATGTACAGTGCTGCTGTACAGTGCTGCTGTGTCTTCCCTCTTGCCCTAACACAGCATCTGTCAAGTGGCCATATCAAAGAGGTTTTTCTGACCTTGGTTCCTGTCTTTTCCACATTAAAACAGCCTCTTCAGCTTTCAGCAAGATGAAAGGAAGACTGTGTTTTGTTCTGTAAAGTGTGAGTTAAATAATTCAATAACCAACAATGCCTGCCCCTTGACCTCTCTGACTTCAGTGTCTTGATGACACCACATGAATTCTCAAATGTACAAGACTTCGTTCCCAGTTCAATCACAGTTTTTTTCAGGTGTTAAATACAAGGAAACCTTCCAAGAATTTTTTTTGATTTGAAGCTACATTTGGGAAATACCACTGCTTTCCTCTGCAGCCCAGTTCCTATCACATGGACATTCCTTCCCTGGCCATTACCAAAGCATGTAAAGCATAGCAAGGCTCTCTTCTAAGACATATTTTGGACACCCACACATATCTGGGCATTTAGCCCATCAAATGTCTTAGCAATTTATGCATCAGACTTCCAGATGTAAGAAGAAATATTCTTTGGTCAAAAGGCAGAAGCCCAAAACACTGAACCCCATGGAAGAAAAAAGGAGAAATATGTCTGTGAGTGTGGTGCTCTGAGGACATAGCTCACTATGTGTTTTTAATTCTCAGTCCTATTTCCTTCAAATGTCAGTGGAATTTCACTGAATGTGACTCTTGAATGTGTCTAGGCATCTACTTTTCTACATAGATACATAATTCCATTTTATTGCTGTAAGTAAATAAAATTTTGCAGTACAGGGTTTGGTGCCTACCTGCTCTTCAACCTAACAGTCTGTGATGACTTTACAGGTGCTGTTCCTTTCCTTGGAAGTATTAATTTCTTTGCTTGTTGCAGTGTCCCCATGAAAGACAAAATACATTGGGCAAACACAAAATAATGGAATCCTTCACTGCACTGGGGAATTGACAAGGTATATCTGATAGATGCAGGGTATTTGCTGAGCAGAGTTTTAGTGGAGGCATCAGCATGCAGCTCCATTTCAATAAACATTGGTGTCTTAACAGCAGATAAATAAAAAGCACTTCTAGCACAGTGACCTAAAGAAGGCAGAGTGATGTCATTACATGTTTGTGTCCAGTCTCTGCAAGAATGCACATGCAGACAGACAGGAGTCTTATTGTGCATGAGTAGCAATATCCAGCTCCACTCTTGCCAATCAGAACAGTCAGGCAGATGTTAACGCAGAGTAGCCAGAGTCTCTGAGGATGACTGGAGTGCTGCAGCTGTAAAACAGGGGTCACTGAGGGTAGAACCTGGTACAAAACTTCTGCTATTTAAAATTCAGTTTATACTGTTAAAAAAAAAAAAAAAAAAGTTTGAGTTGAAAGGCACCTGAAAGATTGCCTTGTTCCAACCCCCTGCCATGGGCAGAGACACCTTCCACTAGACCAAAAGCCTTGGACACTTCCAGGGATGGGGCATTCATGATTTCTCTGGGAAACAAGTTTAATGTATTCATTAATAAGTTTGTGATATACTTACCAGAGGAAGTCAGTGAAGCATTATATGAACATGTCTAATATGCATAATTTTATACATATATATATATATATACACACACACATATGTATAATTATAATCATTTTCTCAAATATCTCTTTTTAACACAACACAATTAAGCTCCTGATTAGCAAACCTCACAACAGTTCTCCTTCCATATACTTTGCAGAAGCTGTCTCTAAACAGCATTACATTTTAAATAATAAACAGTAACTTTCCCCTTGACTAGCTAAAACACATTAATTTTTACACAATCTATTTTAAGCAAGTGGGCATATGTAATTCACACTTTTTTAATAGCTTAGGATTTTGTCTAAGAAGTGTTATGCAAAGATTGCTCTGTGACAGATCATCTGTGTTTATGGTATAAATTAGTGAGAGTGTTACATTAGCTGTTGTAATTATACCTTTGAAAAATAAAATTGTTACAGATAAAATTAGGTACATTGTAAAAAATGGGTTTAAATTCCTGATAAAGTTGCATATTGCTAGGGATCCAAAGGCTTGCATTTTTTTTTTTTAAAGAACTTTTTGAAATAGAAAGCAAGGATTTAGTGGGTGTTTTAAAATTATGCCTGCTATTAAAAATAATTTAAGGTAGTTATACTCTTTACTTTGGGGGTGGCCAGGCACTGGCACAGGTTGCCCAGAGAAGTTGTGGGTGCCACATCCCTGGAAGGTTTCAAGGCCAGCTGGATGTGTCCTTGAGCAATCTGGTCTGGTGGAAGGTGCCCCTGGTCATGGCAGGAGGTTAGAAACAGATATCTTTAAGGTCCCTTCCAACCCAAACCATTCTGTGATTCTATAATTATTCTCTATTTGGTCAAACCTCATAATTTTTTTTCATGGAACAAATGATTCTACTATTGAGAGAGAAATCTTGATTGTATTGATTAACTTCTCTAAGATGCTATGGGCTGTATGCTATTACACAGAATTGTAATTTACTCTAAGTAAAGTTGTTGATTTTGTTGTAACTACTCAAATACTAAAGGGATGTGTTGTGTGAGCTGCACTCTGCCATTAGTTGATGATTTAGTTGTTACTGTAGAACTTCTGCTACAGGCTGGGGTATAGAACAGCTTAAAATCCTAAATAGCTGTTGAGAGTTTGAAGGAGTGTCTTGCACTTCCAGGATATGATCAAAAAGGAAAAGAAGAAAATAAAAATGTTTGTCAAGCACAGCAGTGATCTCATTTATCATTTTTCCATTTCATGTATTGAGGAAAACTCCAAAACTTCTTTCTGCTTTACTTTTTTTTCTTCTTCTCTCACCCCCCTGCCCCACCCTCCCCCCCCTCCCCCAAGAATAAACAGAAAAGAAATTATTCTGTGGGTACCATTATGGGGTTTTTTCCTCACTGTTGACCAAGTCTGCAACTGAAACAACTTTGTGGGCACAGCCAGTTCAGGAAAGTCCTGAGTGAAGCTGTCATTTTGTAATAGCAATGTGTTACCCCCAGTAGCATTTACAGGCTGATCCAAGGATCAGGGAGAGGTTTTGTACCAAGTTTATGTTGACTGACTGCCTTGGGTTCATTAAACTCTTCAAGAGAAGAAAAATGCAGTTGAAGCTCAGGTAGATTTTCAAAGTATTTTTGTTCCTTTTACACACTAAACCCTTTTTTTCTTGAGAAACTGTCTCCCTTTCACTCTTCTGAACAGAAATCTGAAATGAAAATGATTATTTGCCTTATAGCATTTTCTATTACAAAAATTAAACACTTTTTTAAAAATTATCTGTATTATGACTTCTATTTTTATTAAAGCTTTTAATAATCAGATTTGAGTTTAAAAATTTTGCATTATTCTCTGAAAATATCTTTTCATCTCTCAGTCTGTACCTGTGCCATCTTTAAGGGGCCTGTTGGCAGAAATGTGTAGACATCTTGCTATGATTTTGTGGAATAGCAGTGAAGGTGCTAAACACTGAACTGCAAAAGCAAGTAAAAAGAACATATCAGTGTGCCCATGTGATTAACCAGCAAAGCACATTTTAAGGAATTTGCAAGAAAATGCTAGTAAGCTATTTCTGTTCTATATCAATAACTAATAATAGGTATATTAGATATTAACTTGAGTTCCTGTGGCTGGAATTATTATGCAACAAATTCCATTAAATGTCTATGCATTTGAAATCCTGTCACAATCTTCAGAAAATCTGAATAACTTTAGGACACCTCCACAAAAAGTCCTTTCCCGAGCTGCAAACCTTGACTGCCGTCTCCTGTTTCTACAAACTTTGATAATTTTAAATGATCTGTTAAACAATATGTTTATTTAAACACACTTGATGAGGACTCAGCATGTCTGTTACACATTCTTCAAATGGACCTGAAGTATAAAAAATGCAAATGGCAGCATTTCAGACCTACTAGCACCTGAAAAGTTGTTTAACTTGAGGTCTGAGCATTAAATCCTGATTCCATTGAAGCTAATAGCAAAATCCCATTGGCATTAGGAAAGCTAATTTCTACCTTTGTGTGAATTCTCCATAATTAAAAATGCATTTTGATACCTATTTCTTAGCTTTCTCTACATCTCATATATAGTAATTCAGAGATCTGGAAGATGTGACTGTTTTTTCTTTGAAGCAAAAGCTCTGCAAAACATTGGTTATGTTCGAAACATGAGACATTTTGAGGGACTTGAGGGAACACACACACTGGCTTCTTAGAGGAGCACCTTTTAGACTAATTTGAGAGGGAGCCAGCTGTGTTGGAAGAGAGATACCCCAAGGTACCCCTGAACCTGCTCAAGTATATATTTCCCTATGCAGACCCTATCAGACTGTGGCTGTTCAGTCTCGTATGTCCCTTTTTTTGTTGCACAGACACAACAGAGAATAAAGGGGACAAGGAATTAAACTCAAACACCGTGATGTGAATCCCCTCCATGATACCAAACCCTGAGGAATTTTGTCTTTTTGTAATCACATGAGCCAGCAAACCACATATACCTTCCTGCCATGATTAGACTGAAAGGCTTTGTCATATCATATGCAAAATTCCACTTCCCAGTGGAATTCCACAAAAAATTCCACAGTTGAATAACGTTGCCTTAAAAATCAGATTTGATTAAAAATAAAATATGGTGTTTCTTCTGTTTTGCTGAATTTGCCAATGCAGCAACATCTGTTGAAGCTGAGTAAAGCCAGAACTGGAGCTCTATAGAACAGAGATGTAAAGTATTCTGACTACTTTTAATAAGTTTCCATCTCTGAAATATGCTGCCCAGCAGGTACTGCTAATCAGGATTTCCTCAGGGAATTAAGAAAATAGGGCTGCTATTACTACAGGAACAGGGGGTTTTTTTCTGAGATTGTGTCCTGAGGGTAGATCAAGGCTACATTTTCTCTTTTCTCAGATATTTTCTGTCTGATTTGAAGATAGCACAGGAAAGTTTGCAGGGAGAGAAAACACAAGGATGTGTGCATAGACATGGATGTTGTCATGGAAAAAGCCTGTGGCAGAAATTGATACATACCCTGGTGGTACCTTTACTTACATTGCTTGAGTTTCTATCAGTAAACTGCTAAGGTCAATATTGCCTTAGGATTACTTTGAAAAGCAACACTAGAAATCCCAGCTTGAAATTTTTATACGTGTGTTTTAGGATATCACATGAAAATGCAGAATTAGAAAAGGTCTATAATGTTCACAAGAATTTAATTTTCAGTAATTGTAGAGTTTGTTATTAATACTTGCCATTAATCAGCATATACATTTTTCTAACACTTATGATCAATAATCTCTTCAAAATGCATGCTAACAGTGGTCAATAGCACTCTTAATTAGGTTTTGCTCACTAACAGTCATGAACTGAATTGCATAATCTGTTTTCCCCTCTTATCCTTGAATAATCCCTGTTTCTAATAACTAACTGTGTTGAACTTTGCTGCTACTGAATGTGTTTTGATAGCTGCAGCTAGAAAAATAATGTTGGAAAATGGGGGAGGCAGACCTAATTCAGTAATGCAGGCTGGAGAACATGGAGATGAGCACACTGGCAAGTGAGATCAGATTTAAGGATGACAGGAAAAGACTGGGACGTACACAGCTTGTGACTGGGACTATCCAGGTATTTTTGTTTGCTACTGACAAATAATAAGCTGAAAAAAGCTGGTTCATATTGCAGAGCTGGCACTACTTAAAGCAAATAGTGTACTGCTGGGAGGCTGTACTTGACATTTTTTTGCTTTTTATTTCCCTGAAGCATTGTAAGATGCCAGGAAATTTACTGAAAACCAACAGATAAGCTTCTCTTGCAAGTCACTGGATATTCTTCACTTTCTCTAAAGATTGCATGTAAATAGGGTTACTGAGATGTCCAAGGAATTTTTTTAATTGGTAATTGTTCCACTTTGTGTCACTATAACAAAAAGCCATTTTCAAGTTGCTGTCTATTTTCTGAGATCTGTCATGACATTTATCTAAAAAAAAAAACTCCCCAAAGAAACCCACAAAAGCCTAACACACCAAATAACAAAACACAACATGAAATTTAAAATTAGAATTTATATATGAGAGGGTATGCTGTTGCCTGATAGTCTCAGGAAAGAAAAAAGAGGAAAGAAAAGTTTCCTCTGTCTTTCTAAATCAATCCGCTCTAGGAGTTCCCTGATTGGCCATGAATTAAAAAGCTGCTTCTGCCCATAAGTGACTGCTGTAAAAATGTTGTCTGAGTTTGGGAAACTTGTTTATTCCCTATAGGCCCCTTCTCCAGCCCAAAAGCTGTTCTTTCTAACAGAATGTTTTTTCCAGCAAACCTTGGTTGGCTCCACAGCCACACAGCTGTCATTGTTTGGGACATCCACACTGCCCCCCTCACATCCCAGGCTCTTGCAGTGAGATAAAACTCCCTCCAGCTGGTTTGACTTCAAGGCATCCAGGATGTTTTTGATAGGAATCACCATCTTTACTGTTGTGGGTACTTCTGTGAACAGTCATCTCTGGGTTCTAGGCAGGTCTGGCATTCACGTGGTTGGCCAAGGCCCCAGTGTCCAAAACAGCCAAATTCCATTTTTAGTCTGTCTTGTTCTCACCTTAAATCCTTACTAAAATTTTGACAAATGTCTTCAAAGAGAGAGTGTCACTTGCCTTGTCTTTTCTTTAACACTATGCATAGAGAGCTATTTCGCCCTTTATGCCATAGCCTTATTTTGGAAAGTTTGATAACTTACAAGGGAAAATGGGGTGATGGAATAGAGTCATACATGCAGATTATTATAAGGATCAGACTCCTGACTCTGAGAGCAAGAATAATGAGGCACTTGATGGTTACCTCTCAAAAGTTATTAAGAGCATTAAGAACAAGCATAATGTATATATCACTTAAAGAGACAAACATATAGATGTTTGTTTTAACATGGGTTTTGCTTGAATTTGGCTGAATATTTTTGAAGAGTGATATTTAAAATAAGTAATTTGAAAATAGAGGAGCCAATATGTTTCTTTAAAAGCAGAAAATATTCTAATTTTAATTTAGGAGGTAGATTATGCAGACAGGTTAATTTAAAGAGACAATTTGTCAAAGTCCTCAACATCTGGGCTGTAAATGAAAGAAGAAGAAGATTTCAGGAAGGGAAATGAAGACTAATATTTGGGCTGCTGCATTAGGATTTTTGGTAGCTACATGCCGTATTTTCAGGACAGTTATTCTCTGAAAAATAGCAGTTAAAATAAAAATCCTTGACATTTCAAGTGCATGGAAAACATGGAAAGCATATTCTGGGGGTTGGATTCAGAAGAAGTGATAGCACATAAATCCAACCTAAAAAGTATCTTGGCTCTCAATCAAAATCATAGAATGGCTTGGGTTGGAAAGGACCTTAAAGGTCCTCTGGTTCCCTCTAGTCCAATCAAAGATTTTCTGTTATTAAGGAGAAGAGTGGCCCCATGCTTACAGCCCAGGTATAGGCAGCAGGAGTTACAGGTATGGTATTCAGGTCTGCAGAACTCCAGCAGCATTTTGTGCTGCTTTCCTTCGTGCTTCCAGAACATGCTCTGCTCTGGCTCACCAGCTGTCACTTGCTGATAGTCTGAGGCTTTTTTGCATTATAAGGAGCTCAATTCTAAGTGCCATGACTTGAGATTTGTCGTTGTATCTGTCTCAGACCTAACCCCACTAATAACACAGTCCTCAAATGTGAGTTTTAAAAACTGAGGTCAATTAAGAAAGCTACATTTTAAGTGGATTTTTTTTTGTTGTTTTATTCCCAGTGAGAGGCTGTTGAATTGAAGCATATTGCTTGCAGAAAAATCCTACCAAAGCAGGATTACAGTACTGTTCACTTTTAAATTTCACAGCAAAGTAGCACTTAAGGCTTATTGCAGTGCATTAGATTTGAAACCAATTAAGTACAATGCTAAATCAGTGTAAACCACATTTCTGAATTTATCTACAACATAATGAATAACATCTGCATCTGCAAAGAAAAGATTTACACTGAGCAGCAAAACAAAATGTGTTGACAATTTGAGCAGTTTTCATTCCCCTATGTCATATGTCTTCATTATTTGGTAAATCTTCACAACAATCCTTTGTTGTTAGAGCACTTAAAAGGGAGAACACCCAAATGACAATACATTGAGGTAGAATCTTCCTCACTTCATTTCCTCTTCTCAGCAAAGGTACATCTTATTTGCCTCAGGAGCTTTTCCAAATTGAAATCTATTCAGATTTCACCATTCTTCAGGTGTGTTGGAGGATCAAGGGTTGTCTTCTGACCTACAATGGATATTTGTAGAACTGCCCTCTCCAGAAAACACTTTCAGTAAAGCCAGCTCACTCCATTCCTCTCCCTGGATGATAACTGGCAGAACATACAAAAAAGGGAACCAAAATTCTCCAGTGCTATTCAAGGGACCAAATAACATCTTAAACAGAAATTAGCTTTACTGCTTAGTCTGCCTGAAGTTTCCTGTGTGACCTTTGACAAATAACTTATATACTGCTCTGGACACAGTTTGCACAAATCTGTTTTGCAGGCTTGACTGTTAAAACTTGCCTTCTTCTTACTCACCACTCTTAAAAGGAAGTAGGAATATTCGTCTGTTTTACCTTCTTGGCTTGTAATGTTTTTACCTCTTTGTGTCTCCTTCTTATTGCAGACATACAGCACTTGAATCAAAGGAAGGGAGCTTTGTCTGGGTGTCTTAGTCATGTGATGCAGGAGATACTATTTCATGGGTTTGACTTTTTAATAATGTCCTGAGACCTAAAGAGGCTACCTGGAACAGAGGCTAGACAGAATTAAAGGGATAAAGTAGATATTTATTAAAAGGCCTTCAAAGGATACACCCTGGGCAGTGCAAGAGCCTGGCCATGGCTCCACCCAAGTTAGGCACAAGATGGATGTATGGTCATGAGTTTTCACACTTTTAAAAGTTTTGGTCCATTTACATATTGGGGTCAATTGTCCAATTACAGCTTCAGGTTATGAAGTCCCATCGTCCCAGTTTACTCTCCTCAATTTGCTGTTTGTACTTTTTGGGCCTGAAGCTGCAATGGTGTCCCTGGTTCTCCAGCTGGAAAAGGATTGTATTGTCTGACTAAGCTGTGAAGAGAACTTGCTAACACTTTATATGAAGTTCAGAATAACACACTGAGGCAGTACAGAATCTGAAAAATATGAAAGCTTAAACATGAGACATCAGTCCTGACAATGCCACTGTTTGTTGGTAGTGGACATATTATAATACACAGCAAACCAGCAAGAGCTCCCACTGCTGCTGCACTTCAGCTTCTTGCAACATACTGCTTTGGGTAAAAGAGCAATTTTTCTGCCTTTTAATTTTTAGTGTCTCTTGTTTTAGAGAACACAGGAGAGCTGTTCTTACTTGTGAGAGCTCCGTCGAGAGAGAACTGTTGTCCACAGCGAGGTTACTAGAAAAAAAGTATTCATAAGGCTGTATTTTAAGGATTAGTCTCTTGTGTTCATAAAGCTGAGTCCCAATCTCAGAGAGGATTTTTGTTAATAGTGCCCTTATTTCTTTTCCAAATTGAATCCTGCTCCCGTTGTTATGGGCCTGTAAATCCTCTCATGCTTCTCAAAAACAGAATGCTTGCTGGTGATAATTAAGCTGCATGAAGATTGACAAAAATTGATGTGGAATTATGTTGTCAAGCTGGAGTCCTTCATCCATGATACTCTTACACCTGGAATTTCTAATCTTCAGGGCTTGGATGTAGCTCAGACTACACAGTGGGAGTTTGTGTTGTCTTGGCATGAAACAGAAGATGTAATGTCAACAGAACCTTCATTTAGTAGTCTGTTCTTCCTGGATGGTGTCTTGTACTGAAAATACATAACCTAATAAAAACAGTGATTGTGGCACACCTGAAACCTCAGGGGGTTTCTAAATGTGTAGGGTAAGGGGGAGTTGGGGTGGAGGGGAAGATTAACAAAACTGCAAAGCCAAACAATGGAAGTAGCATAAATTGATTTAAACCACCCCCCCCCCCCCCATAAAAGAGTGTGTTACCTACAGCCTGGCAATAGTGCTAGTGCTGCAAGGAATGCTCTGCTCTCCTTTTGAGTGATGGGAGATGGGGCTTTCAGCATTAATCTACAATACCCAGCACAGCCCTGGGCAGACACCCCTATGTTGTCTACAGAAACCATTTCTGATCACTTTGGATGCCCTCAGAGGAAATGGCCCTGCAGCTTCCAGAGCTGCAGCTGCTATCTCTGCCCCATGCCATGTTGTGCTACACAAATGTGACAGGATATTCACTTACCCATCTGACACTGAATGCAACAACCCAACCTCCCTATACCAAACCATTATGGACCAGCCACAAACCAGCCTAAGAAAGCTCAACCTATACCAGCACAACCTTTGTTCTTGTTCTCACATATCCCAGGGGCTCGTTGATATTAAGGAATTTATCCTGCAGAATATGAGGGAGTTTAAATCCATTTCACTAGTGAGGAAAATGAGACAAGTAAGGTTTCAGAGTAAATGCTGAAATTTTTGTCTATGTTGGAAGTAACATTCCTCCATAAAGTCAACCTAATATTTTCCTCTTCTGGAATATCTGTCATAAATATTCTGACTGAATGAAATTTGAACATTAGTGACCTTAATCCCAGTCTGTAGACTGATTTATGCCAGAGTATACAAAATACCTGCCTGAGACCTCTAGATCTGATAACACCTCAAGAGTTCCTGTGTTCTCCTGGAACTGAAGCAAGGTGTCAGGAATGTATTTCATAGCACCTAAAATGGCACCGAATGCCATAATTTGGCAAACAGTTTCTGTCTGTGGTATCCTAATTGAGAAAACCCCCCGAGGAAGAAAATTAGTAAAATTATACTCAGCAAGCTAAGGAACAAAATTTATCAATGAAACTCACAAAACACTTTTCTCACAAGGCTCTGCCATGGGAAGAAAAGCAGCCTCCCTTTTGAAGGTGCTGCCTCCAGTGTTAACCTTGCTATGGTGGTTTGTGAAATCTTGTTTGCAAAATGCACAAGTGCTTTCATGAAAAGGCTCATACTTTGTGCTTCTCCTCTGCAAATGGGCAGTCAGGCCATTGGCCAAAAAAATCTGTTTTCTTCTGCTCCCAGAAGGGTCCCCTGAGGCCTGTGAACAGGCCTGGGTCTCTCTGCTAATCCATTTTAGGTTTTATTGATTCTTCCTAAGGTTGAATGGGGACCAGAAATTTGCTTTTTCTAGTGACTTTTCTTGAATTACATTGTGTTTTTTACCTCTGGGGCTTAAGTATTGCTTCATTTACCAATATCAGGTAATTGCTACTGCAGCAATTTGGTACCATAGAAATGAGCAGCTGGAAGATATTGATGTCTTGATAAAAGGTTGTTATTTGTGTTAATTTTCCCTCCCTCATTTTAATTTTTGGCCAGCCAAACTTGGTATCATTTGCCATTGTTAATGATTATGTTACCTGAAGCTATTACAAAAGTCCATGCCAAGTGCATCCCAATGAATTGAGGAGTAATGTAGTTTTAATTTTAACTCCAATTATTTCCAGGAAGATTAATTGTTGGGGGCAAATCCTTGCATGGGGCCAAAAGGGAGTTATAAATCATTCAGTTAGATTATCAGATAATTTTCAAGCTCCTGTGGGTTTCAGAAAATGGACAAGAATAGCTTAAGCCTGTCTCTTTCACAAAGAACTAGTAGCTTTTGATAAATTAGAATCTGTCTTTTTCCCCTCTCCAGTGATCTCTTTGGATGTGGGTGAAATGTCCACTAGTGCTAATTTAATTGCAAGTCGAACCCTCTGCTGCCTGCAAGTAATTCACATTTTTCAGAAGCAGATAATGGCAATAGCAAAAGTGTCTCCTTGCTATCAGGTCATTTTATTTTTAAGTCAATGACAATGGAACTATTATGTACCAGCTGATGAGAGCTTAATTTGTTTAAGTATAGAAGAGGATTTATTAGCAGTAATATGTTAGTATTACTGTGGCCCTCTACTCATAGCTCTTACATATGCATTAGACAATTTCACCTAATCTAAGAAAATGTAAACTAATCTAGCTGGATGCATAAGTGTGGACTTCATTTTCCTTTCATGGAGACAAAAGATAATTAGAAGACACTTACCAGACCTAAAGCTAAGTAACTTAGCAGAGAATAAGATCTCATATCTTTTGTGTAATCTGAATATTTCATTATATGATCATGATTCCAAGCATAATTTGGGTCATGAAAAATGACTAATTGCATCCATGAAAGTGAACTCTCCCCCTTTAGCAAGGCGTGCATCTGTATCAGCTGCTAAACAGCAGCACTGCAGAGCATCTGTGCCTCAGCCCCTCTCTGGTATTGCACAAAAAACTCATTTTCCCTCACCTAAATGGATATGAACTAGAAAGAACCCAGAAAAACCTGGAAAAGTCAGGATGGGGCTGGGGTCAGTCCCTTCCAGGTGTTCTGGGCTCCTCCTCCCTGTCCCTCTGTCCCAGAGTGGGCTTTTCCCTGGGCTGCAGTCCTCCAGGGAGAACTTGCTCCATTTGGGACCAGGCTGTGTCCAGAATTTGGAAAAGACTGAATGCTTTTGCAGTGGTGAAAACCTGTTGTCTCTTCTTGTTCATGCAAGAGGTATTTTGAAGTTTTGGCTTTTTTTTTATCCCCTGTCTAAAATTTTATGACTGGGACTAGAGTTCCTCTAACGTTTTCTGAGGGTTTTTTTTTTTTTGGTTGGTTTTTGGTGTTGGTTTGGTTTTTGGGTTTTTTGGGGTTTTTTGACTCTTTTGTGATTTATGATTTGTTTTGTTTTGTGGGGTTCTTTATGGTTTGGTTTCTTTGGTTTAGTTTGGCTTTTTTTTTTTTTAAAGGGCGAATGATGAGTGGGGAAAATGGAAATCTGTGAGCACAGAAAAATTTGAAAGGAAATTCTGGGCAGGTGGACAGTTCTAAATGTCATAGAAGTACCGAAAAAGGTACAAATTACTACAGAAGGGAGTGAATCCATGCACTTTGACAATTTATGTCACCTGGATCTTGCTAAGTTCCCCTTGTTTGAAATGTCATGGACATTTCTAGGCAAAAGCCAAGTTTGACATGATATTGTAAAACTCATTGTCTATTTTGATTTCAGTTCTCTATTAAGAAATTCTGAGCAGGTATAGCAATCACTAAAGCATATATATGCATTTATATAGCCATAATACACTGATCCTATGCAAGTGTACATAAACATACACTTTTCTTTATGAACATTTTATCCTATGCTTTTCACCTCAGCATCAAGATTTGTTTCAAGTGTTGAAAGCCAGGTTCTGTTGAAACTGTTTTTGTTGAAAATGAACCCTAGAGAGGCTACTGAGAAATTTCTGTGCCTGTTTTCTCTCTCAACCACAGATGGCTGCTCCAGAATTGGTGGCCACTTTGTGATATAATTTGCTGTACACCAAAGGTACTGAATTTACATTTATTCGTGCAAAAATGAGATCAGAATCTTTACCCAAATCCTCTTGTCAAAAATAATATTTTAGCCTTTTCAAAGATGCTTTTGAAGTTACATTGTTGTGTCTATTCAGTAAATAAAAGAGAAATTCTTTATTCTGTGTTGTCATTTCTGTCTTTTACACAAAAGTAATTTAAAAGATAGGAATGAAAACAAGTAGTGCCTTGCCAGGCTGCATTTATTATCCTTTTTTTTTTTTTGGTCATACAATGGATTTTAAAGAACAACATACTTATTCTGATGGAAAAAGGAGCAAAATTACTGAGTGGTTTTTCTAGGTTTTCAAACTTTTGAATATTGGAACACGATGCATAGAAATCAGTTATTTCTATAGAAATCATCAATTTGAAAAGTAAATTGTATTATTCAGAGGAGTAAAGTTTTAGTTTTCGGTTTTATTTAAAAGGTTCACGTGAGAAAGCAATACAGTTTAGTAAAACATGGGTCTAACAATTTGTTTTCAGAGGACAATTTGTTTGCCAGTTAAGCAAACAAGAGGATCTAAATGAATAGATCTCTCTCCTCCAAATCATCTTGATAATGATCTAAATCTTTTTCATTTAAATGTGTTCTCAGGTAGAGATGAGTATGGATGAATGACTGTGTGAGAATCCCAATGTGATACTTTTTATGGAAAGGCCAATATTCCATATTCATTTGAGAGACAGCTTTTCTTGTTCTTTTTGCCTTTGCCAACGATTTCCTTATTCTGTCATGTAATCTTTGAAGTATCCAGTTTCAAGTAAAGAGAGTAAAATTTGTACCTTTTAGAGATAAAATTAACATCAAAATCACTATTCAAGAGTAGTCAAATAGACTTTTTTGGAAGCTGAGCTTCATATTCACACTAAAGACCTTGACTGAGAAGGTGTCCTTTGTATTTAATCATTATTATTTATTTAAGTTCTTAAATATTAAGCATTTTGGGAAAGAGTATGTGGATGTGTGACTTCTACTTCCCACCACAGTCACCAAGCACAGGTCTCTCTTTTTTTGAAAGGAACCAAATGGAAATAAATTTTAAAAGCTAATGGATCTTTTGTCTATAATGAGACATTACAGAACAGTTCAAAGCAAGTCCACAGACAGCAAAGACAAATTGTTTGGAGAATTTCAAAGCTTTTAATTGTTGAGGAACATGTTAGAAAAATAATGCTTTGCATACATCTCCCTTTTCTTAAAGCAGACTGGCCAGAGAAAAATAATAGTTCTGATACACCAAAGAATGGTACAGTTCCCTGAGTGATGGTAACAGTTGGTAGATTTTTGGGAAAACCAAGTCCATGATCCCCAAATCCAAGTTCAATTTCCTTTTCCTTTATTATGTTAATATAAACTCCAGGTTAGATCATAATTTCTCAAACTTCATTTTTTATTTCCATTGCTTCCCAATTCTAAACCACACCAAACCACCTAAAGTACAATAACAACAAAAAGTCTTAAACTGACTTATTTTAGTTATAGAACTAAAAGTCTGTGGATCATTTTTGCACTGCATTCATTCACATTCACATTTTTTAGATATCAAATAAGAAAAAGGGATCTGAGCTGTTAGTACTTGATGTGGGCTTTTTCTTTCTATGTGTATATACATGTTCACATTTATATGTGGACCACCCTTTGTTGTCAGGGCTCCATGAATAAAACAGTGACAAAACTGAAGTAGGTTGTAACCCTTGAGACCTCCTGTCGTGAATATTGTTCTGAATTGCTGCAATGAAATATGCTGCCTAAAGATGTGAATTTGTTTTTAAATGTCTATTCTATTCTAAAGAGCACTGAAAAAGGTAAAAATAAATCAGCTTAAGGGTTTCATTCTGGTCCTTTGAATGTCTCAATGCAGATGACAGATGTGTCACAGCTGACAGAAAAACTTGGTCTGAATTCCTGAATTTTGATTTTGTGTGTTATGCATTGTGTCAGTTGGACAGTATTAGCTTTGTCTTAACTCCAACATTCATTTTTTGCCTTTCTTTGTCTTTCCTGGGCTGTTTCAGGGTCAGTCTTGGGTCAAAGTTGGTATTTTTTCCAAGAATGAGTTGCAAATAAGTGCAACTGGGAGAAAATTTATTGCTTCCTCTTAGTGAAATGCAGTCTGCAAATCCCAGTGTGACAAAGTGCATAGGGGTAGAATGAAAAATTCAGAGCTCTCTGTTTGGGATAGCAAACTCTTTGTCTTGATTTATATATTCATAATCCTCTTTGGAACTGGCTGAAGTGTGGCATGTGTCTAATAGAGGAAGATAGAATATGAAAGCTTTTTAAAGGGATTAAAATGGTGCACTAAAATGCTAGGAATTGCCACCAGCATAAATCATATTTGCAAGCATTAGAATTTCACACTCAAGTTCATATTTCCTTGTGGGTGAAGGGAGTCATCCCTGATCCTGCTCAGGAAGCTCTGATACATGTTTAGGACATCACTGAGTCATGATAGGACAGAAATGGTTCAGAAGCAATTGTCTGAGCCAATTGGAAAGTCCAGATTTCGAAAGCACCGAGCCACTGTATGAATATTTTTGGCCAATAAAAAGATAATCTTTGTTTGAGTACTTCTGCTTCATTAGTTTTAACATGCATTTGCTCCAAGTCATATCAATGTTTGTAATCATTTGAACCAGGTACAGATGGGATGTACATCAAGGTGAGAGTTAAATATTGAAATGATGTATCATTTTCTTTTGAAAATATACTGCTTAGATCTTTCTTCCTGAGAGGCTTTAACTACTTAAGTAATGATGTTTACATAATTTTCTTTGGAAAACAAACACATGAACAGACTTTTAATCTTCCCCCCCACCCCCGCTCTTGATCCTGAATTAAGTAATTCTGCTTTCTCATTAGTAAGATGATACTTTTAAGCTATCCTCTTACCAATGCTTCTTAGTCTTCATTTATCCTCTTTATGAACATTTAATCCTAAGTTTAAAATAACAACAAACCGTGAAATTAATGGACATCATAGAAAACCTGTGCTTTTCCAAAATCCATCTATTTTGCATGATAGAGTGTGTCATAGGTCCTATGATTTGAAGCAGGCAAATTCAAATTGTTATGCCTCTGGCTTCAATTTCTTTTTTTTTTTCAGTTCATTTCCATTCCACAAATCTCCTACTGGTTTAATTACTTGTTTTATTCCTAAATTCTGGTTTGTCTGGTTTGTCCATTATCTTTTTTTTTTCCTCCTTTTTTTTCTCAGAGGGTAAAATACAAATTATGGAGACGAGGAAGCCGGATGCAATGTGAAGATTCCTTTTCAGTACAATTTAGATCTTTAGACAGCTCCTAGTAACCAGCAAGAGTAAAATGTGTTAATGAGCATAATGAGACTGAGAAGTTTAAACTGATTTGAAAATAGCTAATAGCGCTTAGACCCAAGCAGAGCATTTGGATTTGATTCATTGGAATGGGCAGAAAGAGTCCCTTATCATATATGCATATATGCCAAAAGCAAAATTTGACAGGTTGTTTTGTGTGCAATTTTTCTATGGAAGGTGTCTTCTGGCTTGTCTCACCAAGTAGGAGCAACTTTTTTTCTTTTCTTTCTGGTCTGTGCTGTTCTAATCTCACCATTCACCTAAAATCAGTAATGGAGTTTGAAGTTTAGCCTGTTCATGAAGATTAATTAGAAAAAGGAGCAAATTCAGTCTTGAGGTTCGTCCAGATTTTCAAAATATAAGAGACATCCAGAATGTGACTTAAAAATTAGCTGTACACTATCAGTCTGTGAGCTGTGGTTAATCAGCTTTTTTAATTCCACTATGTGTTCACTGATGCAAGAAAAAGCCCCAGCTGACCAAACTTTCATGACTGCTTTGTGTTGTGGATGTGTGTGGCACAGAGAGAAATGCAAAGCAACAGAGTTGCCTCAGGGAGGGGGGAGCAACCACGGTGTGATTCTCTTGTAAAGAATCCTGGAGTATATTTTGGCCTTCAGCAGTGGCACCAGAAGGGTACAGTCTTCCATGAGCCTTTCCCATATCCTGTATGTCATATAATGCCACTTAGTCCCATGGATTGATCTTGGTAGTGTCCATGGTCTATATTGAAACTGAAGCTTAAGATGGAAGTCAGGCCAGTAAATCTCACCCTGAGTTCTACACCATGCTCACATTCAGACATAGTGAAAGCTAAAATTGTAGCATGGAAAATACATATTTATTCCTTTTACTTCAGAAAGTGACTTTGGACCATGAATTGTTTCAGGAGCTTTTACATTGTGTGAAACACAACACAGCAGAATGTCTGGAAGCCCTGGGGTCCCCAGCACCTTCCCACGGAGGACATGGACCTGTTGGAGTGAATCCAGAGGAGGTCCATGGAGATGATTAGGGAGAGAGAGCAACTCCTCTTTGAGGAAAGGCTAAGAGAATTGGGATTGTTCAGCTAGAAAGAGAAGGCTTTGGGGTAACCAAGCCATGGCATTTCAGTAGCTAAAGGAACCTACAAGAAAGATGGGGAGAGACTACAAGGAAAAGGGGCAATGGCTTCAAACTGAAAGAGGACCGGTTTAGTTAAGATAGTCAGATGAAATTCTTTATTTCAGGGAATTAAGGCTCTGGAATAATTTTCCCAAAGAAGTTGTGGATCCCATCCCTGGAATTGTTCAAGCCTAGGTTGGATGGGCCTCTGAGTAACTTGGTCTAATGGAAAGTGTTCCTGTACAATGCAGAGAGTTTCAGCTAAAAGATGTTTAAGGTCCTTTCCAATCCGAGGAAACCATTGCCTAATTCTATTATTCTGGTTCTATATGGGAATAAGAACTATTAGAGTCAAGAAATACTTCCATGAGAAATACTTCTTAGCTTTTGGGAGAAGTTTTCAGGATCTTCATTTATATTTTTCAATTCCTTAACAAAAAATACACGGAAGAAATAAGCCAAATTATCCAAGCTATAATAAATACCCACATGGTGCTTGAACACAAAAGGGACAAGGGTTTAAGAAGAAGTGAAAATTACTGAGCTTTTTTTCCTCCAAACAAACAAACAATAAATAAATACTATGCTCTAAACAACATTTATATTGGTAGCTCTTCTTAAAAACTAAACCATTCAGCTTTAGGGATAGCATATGGATTTGTAACTGGAAATTCACAGCAAGAACATGACCTTTTTGTATCTACTGTGTTTGATGTTTTTATCATCTTTAAACATGGTTCGTAGAAGCAATACAACAGGAGATTTCTGTGAAATCTCTGAGAGTATTTGTCAAGGAACTTAAATAATATATCATTTGAATTTTAGCTCATGAATTTCAAACATAAATAACCTTATTTTAGGAAGTATTTTGCTTGCTTATTTTAGTCATAAAAATAAGCCTAGGAAGGAACTCAACACTTTGTCAAATTCCTACTCCTTCCCTAGGGCAGGATGAACATTATGAGTGCTATTCCTGACAGATGTTGTCTAACTTGTTCTTTGAGATGTGTATGGAGAACTCCACAATAACCTCAGGGAGTTTGTTTCAGCATTTTATACTTCCTCTTAAAAGCTTTCCTCGTGTATATTCCTGAATCACTCCTTCTTCAATTTAACCTCCGATTTTTTATTCGCCATAGGCACATAAACAAGGATTTTTCTTCCTTCTCTAGCAGCAGACATTTTGAGAGTGTTTACAGAGCCTCTATCCCGTCTTCTTTCCCTTAAGTTTAACACCTCCATCTATTTCAGTCTTTCCTGGTTGGGAATGATTAATAGTCCTTTGCTCCCCCAAGCTAATTCACCCGTGACTTGAAAAGTGAGGTTCAAAGTGGAAAACCTACCTCAGCTGAGCACTAATAACAGATTATTAGAGGGACTTGTGACTCTCTTGCTGACCGTGTTGTCCTTTGTATCATCCAGTATTCAGTTCATGGACTGCTCACAGGTTAGAACCAGAACCAGTTGTGTGTTCATCTGTTTATGAGATAAATTAACTGAGTTTTTTAGTTCTATAATAGCTATAAGGAAAGAAAATTGGTTTTATTTTACAGCCAGAGAGATTTTTTGAAGAACTTTAGTATCAACATTTTTGAGAGATCCTTTTTATTCAAAGTTTCTGAATTAATTGTGTAATTATGAAATAAAGGAGGTAATACATTTTAGTGTATCAGACTCCACCCTTTAAAAGGTTACAGATTTTCCTTTGTGGCATCACTTTTGATGACACTGATGAAATGTTTGGCTTGCTGTAGTTTTGTATTCACTTTGGGAAGCTCTTGCTATAAACTCATGTATAAACTGCTATAAACTCTTGCTATAAACTCATGTACCTAGGAACTTTGCTTTGCCTTAGCTAGCAATGTCCTGTAATAAAAACTAAGGAGTTAAATGTGTTTCATCTTGACATTCTTATAATTTGGATCACATGTGTTCACCTCACATAGTTCTGGGGAAATCCTCTCAACTATAAAATACTAAAATCTCCCCCTCTGCAATGCTGGTGCAACAGAGTTCTAAAGATAATTCTGTCATATTCACAACTGTGGAAAAGTTTCCATTCTTCCTATGCTGTCCTACATGTGCAGGAAAAGTTGTACAGCATCCATCTTATCTTTTCAATAACTGTATTTTAAATTATGGTTATTTGTCAAATAGTCTTAAACCTGTAGCTGCAGATCTATAAGTACCATGACCTGTCTCCACTGGAAAGGGCTGATGTAATTAGAAAAAGGCCTGTATCAATCATTGAGATAATGGGTGTTCTCTCTCTGTCCCTCTCTCCTTCTCTCTCTTTCATCATCAATTACCCTGGCTATTTTAGACAAAATATCAGACAAACCTACTTTCTTTTAGCTTCAGTGCTGCCATTACTATTAATGGAATTTAAATTCTTCTGTTAGGGAAAAAGTTCCTATGCAGACTATTCAGTAACTACCAGCCAAGGAATGTCTGATCTCTGTAATATCACAGCATCAGCAATGGATTTAATAAGTGTAGTAAAAGTTGTCATGGCTGGTATGGAGTGATTCTCCTCAAAATAGCTATCTGAATTTAGTGTTTCCCTTTTAGTCTTGTTGTGGCTGATATTAAACACCATGAGTCAAAATGCTGATGTAAGGTTAAAATAGCCTTTACTGTTGCTGTTATTTCTAAAAGTGCTTCTAAAGATGTTGAAAACACCAGTTCTGAAAGGTATTCAATATCTCCTCTGATCAACAGGAGACATCCAAGTACCAGTAGTTGCCAGAAATGACTCTGCAACAAGCATATTTCATAAATTCGTCCTTAGAAGCTGATTAAAAAACAAACAAAAAAAAGTGGCAGCATAATAAAAGCATGTAGAACTAAAGCTTTGACAAGCGTAAGTATAAATCAAAACATTGTCTTAAGCATGCCTAAATTAAGCATATTTGTCCACACTTGTGGAGAAACTGGTGTGACTTTTCAAATTTTAGCTTTCAGATTGTACCTCTGATAACATGAGTGAGAGCAAACAGGACTGTGCTGAGCAACTTTGATTATGCACAGCCTTGATTTCTTTGAGACCTGGGCCTTGCTGCAGGATAAGAAAGGAAAACTACTGCAGGTAATTATCAGTTCTTCTATGTGTCAAAGGCCAAAAAAATTCACTCTGGGTTTCCTTCATGAAGCCTAACCACTTACAGATGTCTTACCATTTTTTAAAGAACATAAAACAAATGACAGTTTCTGTAATGATTGCAGCACAATAAAAAATACTTTTCCTAAAAGTTAACATGACTGTAGCCTGATGAAATCCTTGTCTACTCTTGCTTTAAAATGTGAGAACATTTGAATATATGAGTGCCAAAACAGATTTATACTCTAATATATTCTGCAGGTTAAACCCCTGCAGACTGGTCATGGCAGAAGAGGCAAGCTTGCCTGGAGGTAGCCCAGAAAATGAAAGAAGAATTGCACCCAAGGGTTCTTCAGATAGAAATGGTGTCTCCCAGGTGGATGAGAAGAGGCTTCAACGTACCAGCTTCTCTCTGAATTCGAAGCACTGCCAGCAGTCAGACATTTGCAGGTGAAGAAAACAAAGCAGTTGATTTCTCACTCTCTCCACACATATTTGTTTTATTTCACACAATTGCTCATATGATTTATATTGATTCTGGGATTATGTTCCTGCAATGACATTATTTAAACAAAGGCACAAGGAAACACTTTATTTAGATAGATTTTCTTTTTGCAGAGATCACGCAAATAAATTAAAGTTTCCCTACATTTCTTTGGCTTGAGTTGTCAGCTCTTCAACAGCAGTCAGGTGGCAGATAGCTTTAAGCTGTTGGCCTGTATTGGTTCCAATAGTAAGCCAAAACAGTCCTTTGACAATGGTATAGGTTTACTCTTCAGTATCTTAGAGCAAGTGTCCTACAGATGCACCATTTTTCCAGGGCGATTTACTCATTGGTGAAGCAGTGCTTTACTTTGCTACAGTTCTTATCTTTCAAAATGTTCTGCATTGGTAGAAGCCAAGTATGCAGAGAAATGTAAAAGGTTAAAAAAGGTTTGCAGCAGAAATTTCTGAACCTCAACATTTCAACCTTTACCAGGAAACTTCTGCTTATCTCTTCCTGATAATGAGCACTTTTGTTATGAAACTGCACAAAGGCCACCTTATAAAACATGCTGAAGATGTGTCAGAAATTTGCAATTTGTGGCTTGGCCTATTGACCTTGTCTCACTTGGATGTTCTAAACATTTTCTCCAAGTTCACTGTCATTGCTGGTAAATGGATTAATACAACACTCTTTCTCATTTTGTTACTGCTAAATGTTAACTTTATTTATATGACATATAATTACCTTCAAAAAGTATTCAAAACTGATAAAGAATTGGAAGTTCTGTGTCTCTCTCTTAAAATCTGTGTGTATATGTGTCTATATATGTCTGCATGTGTTTCTGCAGCATCTGCTGCCATTTAATAGGCTATAAAAACTCCAGCTTTCTGCAATGAACAGAAATAAGCCAAAGGGAAGCATTCAGTGATTTCAGCTTTGCCGATACTGATATTTTTCATTGAAAAATATATTAATGGCAGTTTCTCAGGACTGCAGCACAATTGGAGTTTGGATTCATTTAGCAGTGAATCTGAAATTCCCAGCTTGTCTTCATCTTACAAACAAGAAAACTTTGATTTGAACATCCCCTGGCAGAATTCAGTGATTTTATGAGTGTTGAGAATGGAATCGACTATAACCTTAAGTCTTGAAATTAGAAGACATCTGCCTGGTGAAGTCATTCACTGCTTACTGGAAAAGGGCATTTCTGATAAATTCCACTTCTTTCTCAGTCTCAGCATAGAAAGTGTTCTTGCCTACATTTTTGTAATGGTTTATTAATGCACTTTGACTCTGGATATTGGAGTGTTTTAATATTGCTTGATTTGAGTGCTGCTCTTTACCCTTTTGATTATAATATTATCCTACTTGATTGTGTCTAATGTTCTCTGGGATTAACTGGATCTACATTTTGAGATCATTTCCGTCTACTTGTTCAACACATCAGGGTTTTTTTGTTTTGGGTTTTTTTGTGTTTTAATTCTTTTTGGTTTTATTTTCTTTTCCATTAGGAGAGTTTTTTAGTCTCTCTACTCAGAAGATATTTATGGGAAGGTTCATCCCCCAATTCCATTCTGATAACTTTGTTTATGCACAACAGCAGGTGAAAGAAGAATATATGTCCCTTTTTTACATGATTCCCTCTTCATATCTCACTTTGAGTACACTAACTTCAACAACCACATAGTTTTATTTTGCATAGTAATAGGATACATCAGCACAACTGTTACTCTATGTGTCATGACTACTTGACTATGTTTTTGTGAAATGCAAGCATCAAGAACCGCAACACACAAAGGGTATAACAAATTTCTCAGTAATTTCTAAGAAAAAAAAATCTACCTTCACCAAAAAATCCTAAGAACAAGGAAATAAAAGAGAGCTGAAAACAAAAAGGGAATCTTTCCAAGACTGAGGATTATTAAGAGTGAGACATCAAAAAATAAAGGTTTCAGAAAGCAAGGAGGGCAGAACGAGAGATCGTGCTTCTGCTTCAACACAGGCCAAAAGACAAAGGGAGAGAAAACTGGACACTCCTACTGTCAGGCAAAGAGGTGGCTTATTTCAGTCCAGAACCCTGTAGGATGAGTCCAAGCCCTCTAGCCTGATTGTCTGTGTCAAAGGATCGTGGTGAGATTTGAGTTGAAAAAGACTTTAAAGCTCATCTCGCTCCAACCCTCCTGCCATGGACAGGGACCCATTCCACTGGGCCAGGCTGCTCAAAACCACATCCAGCCTTTAATACTCCAGGGATGAGGTAAGAACCTGTTTCAGTGCCTCATCAGTCTCATAGTAAAGAATTTCTGCCTAATATCTATTCTAATCCCATCTTTCAGTTTAAGGACATTTCCCCTTGTTCTGCCACTACATACACCTGCCCAGTGTCCCTCTCCAGCTCTCTTGTAGGCCCTTCAGGTTGTAGAAAGTGCCATAAGGTCTCTCCAGAGCCATCTCTTTTTCAGGCTAAACAATCCAAATGCTTTCAGCCTAGTATCCTGAGGGAAATGCTCCAGTCCTCTGCCCATCTTCACGATTCCTCTGGACTAGCTCCAGTTCCATATCCTCCAAGCTGGATGCAGTTTTTGGCTTTGTTGAACTCTCCCTCAGGTTCACGCAGCCCCACGTCCCAAGCCTGTCAAGAGGTCCCTATGGATGCCATCCCTTCCCTCCAGGCTGCACCACACAATTTAATGTTACCAGAAAACTTGCTGAGGGTGCAGTTGATCCCACTGCCCATGTCAACACCAAAGATACCAAACAGCACTGGTCCCCACTGTACCCCAAGGAATGCCACTTGTCACTGGACTCCACGTGGACACTGACATGTTGACAGCACCTCTTTGAGTGAAACCATCCACCAACTCCTAATCCACTGAGTGCTCCATCTGTCTCTCCAGCTTAGAGACAAGAATGTCATGTGGGACAATGTCAAATGATTTGAACAAATCCAGGCAGTTGTCCTTATGTACCTATGCTGTAACCCTATCATATGATTTTCTCCAGAAATAATATGGATAGGATAAGGAAAAAGAAATTAATGACTTCCAAAGGCGTGTAAAAATAGAGTATACTTTGGTTTGGGTTTTAAATAAAGAAGGAAGCAAAGGATTTTAATAAAATGAATATGAAATTAATCAAATATCATACAGTAGAAAATTAAAATTATGCCCTTTAAGCATGTGAAAATAATCCAGAAGTGTCAAGTTCCTTTAAAAGTTATCCTATGAAACAACTTTTATTTCAAAAAATGGAACTATAGACAAAAGTCAAGCAAGTGTTATGATCCGATTATAAGAGATGCCTGCGCCGAAATTAAAGTGCAAATGAGACAATATGCCAAAGTCAATGGTGCAAATTTTATTTAACAGTAAATGTGAGGCAGAGAGATAGAAAGAAATGGGGGAAAGAGGCAGGAAGAGAGAGAGTGAGAACCAAAAAGACACCAAGTAAAAAATATCACCACCATGAGGATTCCTGCGATGTCCCTCTGACCCTTCTTCACCCTGGTCTTCTTGGTGGTGGGGGTCCATGAGTCATTCTTCTGGAAATGCCACTTTTACCCAGTCCACATCCTGGATATCCGCAGGGCATAGATGCCATTCCCATAACTTGGGAGAGCACATGTGTAGGTCTATGTGAGTATGTGAGGAGAGGTGACTATGGAAAGTAGGAGATGATAAAAACCAGTTATGGGACAGACATTTGATTGCACTTGGCCACCCATATGGGTTCACACCCAGTGTTCAATACAAGAATGGTGGAGCTAAGGGTCTGAGGGGCTTTGATGCATCTGTGTGGAACATGGGATCTTCCCCATGGCAAGTGAGTGAAGAGGTCAAAGAATGTATTTAAATGTCTCCTGGTTTTTGAAAACTATTATGTTTTTGTTTCCTCAGGCTGCCCAGTTAAACCTGCTTGATCAGAGCAGTCATTCATGAGGTTTTTCACGGATTACTCTTGTGACTCTTTCTCCCTCAGGATTTCCAATTTGAAGATGAACTGAAATTAGGAGATTAAATAAGAGAAAATTTTTCTTTCGTTGGAAGTTATGATTAATAGTCTGCTAATTAATTAGATTTGCTCTCAACACTTCTGATCTCCACCATCCTCTTCAGTTTCTAGGTGGCCCAGAAAACAATGCTTGTCTTAAGCTGCCTCTTGTTGAGTGAGAAACGCTTTTGGCACCACAACAGCAGATTAATTTACTGCAGTATTTTCTAGCTTTGCTATTTGCAAGGATAATGTACAAGGAAACAGTACAATATTCAGCAGCCTGTGTCCTTTGGAGACATTATTTAGTTAGTTCAACTAATGGTTTATACTACTTCCTAATGAATGTTAAGCCTCCAGGATGCATTCACTGGATAAAGTACATCACCCTGGCTTTTTTTTGGCAAGGTTGGCTCTGAAAGACAGACATTGTTTTAGCAATTAGCTGAAGTTTTGCAAGACCTGGTTTCTTTTAATTTTAGTTTTACTCTGTGTCTGATAAGCTTTTTCTCAAAATTGGAATTCTTATTTTCTTCCTTTCACATGGGTTCCATACAGAGTGGAACAGAGTTGAAGTACAGCTATGACTTTCCTCAGGAAAAGTGTGAATTTGAGTCTCCTTTCTGCACCAGTTTATTTTCATAACGTATGTAGGAATACAGCATGTTAGAGGCTGCTTCCTCTGATTGCATTTGACAGAAATTGGACAAGTGAATCAGAAGCTGATAGGAACTGATAGAAAAAGAGAATAGGTCTGGTTTCCTTAAGAAAACATTCTAAAAATTTCTCTGAATTGCCTTTTAATCAAAGATGTATGTTAGACTACCGTAGCAAGGGAATGAACTTGTTTATTTTCGGAAATTTTTGTAGGGCAATGTTTTCAAACAGAGTACATGATCTGCCTCAGCCCCCTGCACTCTCTTGCTTAGGATAACTGCAGCTAAATCTCTTGGGTCTGGCTGAGATGGATTTAACTTTCCCCATGGCAACCTTCACATTGCTGTGCTGGGCAGTGATGGCTACAAAGGTGTTAATGTCCCACAGTGTTTTGGCTCCTGCTGAGCAGAGCTGGCACAGCACCAGCCCTGTCTCTCCAAAATTTCTCCCTTCACCCGTTTGGCTGGGGGTGAGGAAGGTCTTGGGCAGAGACACAGCCAGGACATCTGACCCAAAGGATATCTCATATGATATGGTGTCTGCTGAGCAATAAAACCTAGGAGAGAGGAGGCAGAGTGTGGAATTCATTCCTGTGTTTGTCTTCTGAACAAATCACAATGAGTGCAGAAGCCCAGCTTCCCAGGAAGTGGGTGGACTTTACTCGCTGACAGGAAGTAGAAAACAAATATTTCTTTTTTCTTTGCTTCCATGAATGACCTTTGCTTTTGCTTCATTAAAATGCCTTTATCCCCACCCATGAAATGGTTTTTGCTGAGTAGGGGGGTAATAAAGTGGCTTGGTAGGTACATGGTGTCCAGCCAAGGTCAACCCACCACAGTGAATGAAAAGTAAGGGAGATGAAAAGCAGCCTTTACAGAGCTGCATAAGAACGAACCTTCCCCTTACTCCCACTTTATTTCAGGGGAAGGTCAAGTTATGCGTTAAATTGAGATATAACTGTGGATTTGTCATATATCAGAAGAAACATCACAAGAAAAATAATCTACTTATTATTCTATTCCTCAGAATATTATGCCTCATACAAATAGTTATATATCTTAAATATAATGTACAGAAACACACTGCAAAGACTTAAAATCTGCATGTAAAATTATGGGTTTAAAGGTTTGACCAAACAAATAAACTTGTTAGAATATGCAGTTTCTTAACTTTGAAACTTAGTACATTCTGACAAATAAGACCACTTGGAGTAGTTTTCTTACTTCAACCAGGCATTACAAAGTAGAAACACTAAGATTCTTTCATTTCAGGTGAAAATATCAAGTACCTAAATTACTACTGGCCTGTAGGGATTACCCCTTCCCTTCCCTTCCCTTCCCTTCCCTTCCCTTCCCTTCCCTTCCCTTCCCTTCCCTTCCCTTCCCTTCCCTTCCCTTCCCTTCCCTTCCCTTCCCTTCCCTTCCCTTCCCTTCCCTTCCCTTCCCTTCCCTTCCCTTCCCTTCCCTTCCCTTCCCTTCCCTTCCCTTCCCTTCCCTTCCCTTCCCTTCCCTTCCCTTCCCTTCCCTTCCCTTCCCTTCCCTTCCCTTCCCTTCCCTTCCCTTCCCTTCCCTTCCCTTCCCTTCCCTTCCCTTCCCTTCCCTTCCCTTCCCTTCCCTTCCCTTCCCTTCCCTTCCCTTCCCTTCCCTTCCCTTCCCTTCCCTTCCCTTCCCTTCCCTTCCCTTCCCTTCCCTTCCCTTCCCTTCCCTTCCCTTCCCTTCCCTTCCCTTCCCGAAACCTTCCCTTCCCTTCCCTTCCCTTCCCGAAACCTTCCCTTCCCTTCCCTTCCCGAAACCTTCCCTTCCCGAAACCTTCCCTTCCCTTCCCTTCCCTTCCCTTCCCTTCCCTTCCCTTCCCTTCCCTTCCCTTCCCTTCCCTTCCCTTCCCTTCCCTTCCCGAAACCTTCCCTTCCCTTCCCTTCCCTTCCCTTCCCGAAACCTTCCCTTCCCTTCCCTTCCCTTCCCTTCCCTTCCCTTCCCTTCCCTTCCCTTCCCTTCCCTTCCCTTCCCTTCCCTTCCCTTCCCTTCCCTTCCCTTCCCTTCCCTTCCCTTCCCTTCCCTTCCCTTCCCTTCCCTTCCCTTCCCTTCCCTTCCCTTCCCTTCCCTTCCCTTCCCTTCCCTTCCCTTCCCTTCCCTTCCCTTCCCTTCCCTTCCCTTCCCTTCCCTTCCCTTCCCTTCCCTTCCCTTCCCTTCCCTTCCCTTCCCTTCCCTTCCCTTCCCTTCCCTTCCCTTCCCTTCCCTTCCCTTCCCTTCCCTTCCCTTCCCTTCCCTTCCCTTCCCTTCCCTTCCCTTCCCTTCCCTTCCCTTCCCTTCCCTTCCCTTCCCTTCCCGAAACCTTCCCTTCCCTTCCCTTCCCTTCCCTTCCCTTCCCTTCCCGAAACCTTCCCTTCCCTTCCCTTCCCTTCCCTTCCCGAAACCTTCCCTTCCCGAAACCTTCCCTTCCCTTCCCTTCCCTTCCCTTCCCTTCCCTTCCCTTCCCTTCCCTTCCCTTCCCTTCCCTTCCCTTCCCTTCCCTTCCCTTCCCTTCCCTTCCCTTCCCTTCCCTTCCCTTCCCTTCCCTTCCCTTCCCTTCCCTTCCCTTCCCTTCCCTTCCCTTCCCTTCCCTTCCCTTCCCTTCCCTTCCCTTCCCTTCCCTTCCCTTCCCTTCCCTTCCCTTCCCGAAACCTTCCCTTCCCTTCCCGAAACCTTCCCTTCCCTTCCCGAAACCTTCCCTTCCCTTCCCGAAACCTTCCCTTCCCTTCCCTTCCCTTCCCGAAACCTTCCCTTCCCGAAACCTTCCCGAAACCTTCCCTTCCCTTCCCTTCCCTTCCCTTCCCTTCCCTTCCCTTCCCTTCCCTTCCCTTCCCTTCCCTTCCCTTCCCTTCCCTTCCCTTCCCTTCCCTTCCCTTCCCTTCCCTTCCCTTCCCTTCCCTTCCCTTCCCTTCCCTTCCCGAAACCTTCCCTTCCCTTCCCTTCCCGAAACCTTCCCGAAACCTTCCCTTCCCTTCCCGAAACCTTCCCTTCCCTTCCCTTCCCTTCCCGAAACCTTCCCTTCCCTTCCCGAAACCTTCCCTTCCCTTCCCTTCCCTTCCCTTCCCGAAACCTTCCCTTCCCTTCCCTTCCCGAAACCTTCCCTTCCCGAAACCTTCCCTTCCCGAAACCTTCCCTTCCCGTAACCTTCCCTTCCCGAAACCTTCCCGAAACCTTCCCGAAACCTTCCCGAAACCTTCCCGAAACCTTCCCTTCCCGAAACCTTCCCTTCCCGAACTTCCCTTCCCGAACTTTCCTTCCCGAACTTCCCTTCCCTGAACTTCCCTGAACTTCCCGGAACTTCCCTTTCCAGAACTTCTCTTGTCTATAAAAACAGCTTGGAAGATTTTCTTAAGTATTTGGAAGGAAATAAAGATGAAGAACACAAATTACTTAATATAATTAGTGAGTAAAAACAGCAGAGAATAGTTCTGCAGACGAACATTCTCCTTGATCATATTATTATAGGATTTACAAAGGCTGTAATTGACCCATATTTAAAATACATAGTAAAGAATTTTACCCTCAAAGTATAAACTTTAAAAAGGCATTTTTAATTTATTTTTTAAATTTTATAGGGAATATAATGTAGTTCAGATTTTACGCAGTTAAAAGACCTTGAAAATCTTTTTTAAAGAACACTTCTCTTTTTATTCAAATTTCTCAGTAATGTATGAGCCAGAATGGGATCCTTCCTCTCCTCCCTGTGTACTGACTTTGGAACTTGGACATTGTCTCCAGTACTTCCCTGTTAAGTCCATGTCTGATGTGCCCAGGGCAGAGAACAAAACCAAACTGTGCTCCAAACCCAGCAGACCTGTCTCACCCATGTAGAACACATGGGCAGGTTTCCTTGCTTACATTGCACCTAAAAACCCCAAGCAAAACCAGATTAAAGCAAGATAAAACATCAAGGAAACTGAAAATCAGAAAAGACATATCATCCCCATTTTACGGTCTGAAGACAGAGAAATTAAATTGTTTGTGGTCAAATGAGGGCAGACAGGACACCTTTGGCAGAGGTGGAAGTAAAATCACAGATCACTCTCAAGCATTAGATTAGCCTTTCCTCCTGGCTTTTACTTAAATCCATTTGACAGCAACTGACTCAGTTATTCCTTGTGATCAATTTCCTGAAGATTTTGGCTTTTGGTAATTTATATTGTTCTTCATGTATTGTTTTCAGACCAATTCCAGGGCCTATAAATGCATTTTTATTAGCACTACATGAATAGCTTTATTCAATAATGCTGAGGCAGTAGGTGGCAATTTAGTGTCTGACAATTAGTAAAAGACAGGAGCTATCAGCCAAGAATGAGATACAGGGATGTCTTCTCTACAGTGCAGGTTTGTTGTCTAATGACAAAACTAAATCAAAGACAAAGAATAAATACTTCTACAGAAGTCTTTATTTTCTCTACATATGTCTTTTGCTTGGCACATGTGTATGTAATCCCAGTCTACTAATGAGAAATGAGAGAATCCATCTCTTTATTGTGCCAGCAGCTCAAAACGTGTGGCTAACAGCTTCTCATTTATAAAAGGTCATATTGCAGAGTTGTACAACATATCAGCCAATGGTGGTGGAACAGTTTGAACCAGCACATGTATTAACTTGCACTTGATGGGTTCAAGTTTCCCACAATAACCTGCAGTAATATTTTGTTCCCTTTGGAAGTCTTTGAAAAAGACAAAAGGGCACCAAGCTGGGATTAATGTCTTGCACATTTCTTAAGATTCCTGCCAGATGAGGGTGTATGCATGGAATATTTGATGATCAAACACAAAGCTGAATTGACAAAACTATTCATATTCTTTATTCTCCAAATAAGAAAAAAACCCCACTATTAAAGGGGAAGAAGTACTCTGATTGTGGCTGTAATAACTTAAACTTCTAATTAATTGCTTTAACTTGTAGACTGATAGCACTGATTTGTTTTAGTTGACTGTGAGGTTACAAGGATTATGTACACACTGTTGCAAGGAGTCATCCTGCTCTTATAAAGTACTTTTTATCATTTCCTGTACAAAACTTTCCTTCCTGTCTTCTTCTCTTCCTGCATGATCTTCAGCTTTTTCCTTCCTTCCTTCCTTCCTTCCTTCCTTCCTTCCTTCCTTCCTTCCTTCCTTCCTTCCTTCCTTCCTTCCTTCCTTCCTTCCTTCCTTCCTTCCTTCCTTCCTTCCTTCCGCCACTTCTGCCACTTCCGCCACTTCCGCCACTTCCTTCCGCCACTTTCTTCCTTCACTTCCTTCCTTCCGCCACTTCCTTCCTTTCGCCACTTTCTTCCTTCCTTCCCTCCCTCCCTTCCTTCGTTCCCTCCCTCCCTTCCTTCCCTCCCTTCCTCCCTCCGTTCCTCCCTTCCTTCCTCCCTTCCTTCCTCCCTTCCTTCCTCCCTTCTTCCCTTTCTCCCTTCCAGCAGGGAATTTCATCCTCCTCAGGAGTTTCTGGTGCCTGAATTATCTATGTATGAACTCTTCCCCAAGAGAACGTGCCCATCACGCCTGTTAGCAGAGGAGTGCACTCGACCCACTCAGCTCAGTTCCAAAGGGAAGGAGATCTCCGCAGTGTGGGAAGGTGATTGCTCTTGACTCCCACACAGAGCCTCAATTACCTACCAGCACCTCCAGGACATTAAATTTCCTCACCAACTACAACGAAAAAAGCAAAGCTGCAGTGGGCAAGACTGAGCAGTTCTTGCACGTCAAAGCCGAGGAGTTTGTGTTCTGGTGCTGTTTCCTTGGTAGGTGGGTACAGATCTCAGTGTTGTGCTATTCCTTGACATTTTAGTGCAAGACCTTCCCATGTCTTCATAAGTTCCTGGATGTTTTGCAGGACCAATCTCTACCATCTCCTGTAGGCTGCTGTGGACAATATATCCTGCTCCAGCTCTCCTCCTACTGCAGTTTTCATCTGCTCCACTCTAGGTAGTGATAACTCAAAAGAAAATAATTCATCACTTGTTATAATGACTTACTTTCTTTTTCCTCAATTTGCTGCATGGCATCTCTCCTGGAAGGTTTTTGAGGATCAACTGTGCAGCAGCTGTGCCTCTCACCAGTTCTCCAAAATACTGTAATGCAATAGAAAGCAATTTACTTCACACTCACACTCTTATGCAAAGGATGTGGATGTGGGGTAATTTCCATCTACGATAGGGGAAAAAAAAAACAAAAAAAAAAGAGAGAGATTCTGGGAAGGAAAAAGGAGCCACCATAGACCCTGCTTATCAACAGTTCTATATAAAATACCTAAACCCCAAAACTTCCTCATTTTTAATAGGCAGAATTCTTCCTTCAGGAATTATGTGAGAATAAAACAGATGAACCCACTTAAAAAAACTTATTTTTATGGTCACTGCCAAGTATCTTAGTGTTTGAGTGTTTGTACTATTTTTGGCTATGTGATAGAAAATTAATTCCAGTTTTATATAGCATTGTCAACCACTTTGATTTCAACCTCCCAAAATATGAAGTGGATTTCAGAACCAGCAGCTGATATAAAACTACTTCACAATGGAAGGAAATTGAAAAAAAGTCCTTAGGCATTTTTGTTTTATTTTATTAAATTTCTTTTGTATCTCTTCGGGGGAAAAAAATAATATTCCTTTTATATAATAAACTACTGGTAAAGCTACTTAGGACAAAAATAGCCACTTCATTGATGAGAGGAACAAGAATACATAAATGATGCTGTATTTAATTTTAAAAGTGATTATATGACCTGGATCTACTTATGCAGAGGAAAATATTTAAGGGGCAAGTTATTGCTGTTTCCCCATTTGATGTCTTTCCCAGAATAGCTAACAGCTTTTGAAACAAAATTCCATTTGCCAAATAATTGCAAACTTTAGAGATGGCTACATTAAATAACCAAAGAGCAATTCAGACCATTCTAATTCAGGAAACTGAAGCTGCCTTTAAAGAATTGCTGTCTCCTATGGGGAGAAGGTAGTAATGAAATTACATAATTAGTGCAAAGATTAATACAATTTCAAGAAGATATTTTTGGTCATCAGCTTAATATGAAGACATAGAACTGAGAAGTAATCAACTGACTCCAGAAATAACTACTGGCCCTGCCAGGAACTATAACATGTCAGACATGAAACTGAATGACAAAGTCTTGGAGAAAGCTAAATGCATATACAAAAAGCCCTTCTTATTTTGTTGTGGGTGATGGCTGCTCTCCATGGTCAGAATAGATACACATGACAAAAATCTGATGTAGAATAAAACATTTTGAAGGTATTTCTAAAGTATATTTCTCTCAGCTTACCAGGTGAATTTTTTTCAGTTGAATGTTTACAGTTTATTTGAGAAGAGTTCTCAAAATTACCACAGTAATATTCAGTCAAAGACTGAGGCAGTTACCTCCCAAGCACCAGCAAATGCACAGGCACAAATCTTCTTGTTTGTACATAAGCCAGCTCATCACATAATTATTGAAAAGCCTGGAGAATATGCATGCCTAAATTTTATTGTACTGTACAGCTTAAGCACTCTTTGTTCATCGTTATAAGTTCAGGAAATAGGAAGAGGATAAAGGAAAGCAGGAATTTAAATCTTTAACACATTTCAGAGAAGTCAATCAGGAAGTTATTGAAAGACAAATAATCACTTGTTTTTTAAGTAAAACTCAATATGGGTGCTGCTTCTAGCTATGAAGTTAAAATAAATGGCTAAATTTTTCAAAGACAAAAGTCCTTTCCCAGGATGATGTTGTCCAACAGGCATAGTGAGGGGAGAAAGAAAAATTGTTTGTTCTTCCTGAAAGACCAGCACTAATGAAATCATGTTCAAGGAATATGTGAAATACTAACCATGTGATTACTGGGGTTTTGGTGGTTATGTCTGAGGAAATTTTAAATGGTTATATTTAAGGAACATTTGGGAAATGGTATGCTACATCAGAAAGCTTAATTATGGCTTTATATCTTGCACATGTTGTACTTGTAGATGATTGAGCTCTATAAAACCAAATGCTTGTTAGAATTTATTTACGTCCTGATATCTTTGAACATTCCTGAAATATTTTAAAGTGTGTTTCTTTCTTTTTTTCCCTTAAATTTTATTTCATATGAAGAGAAATATGGAAGTCACTGTTCTGCATTCCAAGCAAGATGTTATTTTTCTATTTTATTATGTCACTGCTCTGCTTATTGGAAAACTGTAATGCTATGTAGACTAACTTACTGTTGTTTATGACATCTTGGGCTTGTTGTTAATTCAATCAGCAGAGAGGCTGGTAAATAAGTACTTAGCAGCCTGCCCTCCTTATGGATTTATCAGCTTTATTTAAGGCAATTGAGCTGCAAAGCTGGGGGTTGTTTCTGCAGACACCTGCTCTGATCAAAAGGAGACATTCAAGCTAAAATTCACAAAGCAGCCAACTTGTGGGTTTGAAATGCATGGCACTCATGAACTTTATGGGAAGACACACAGCTACACTATAAATTTTTTTGAAAGGTGAAAGCAGAAACTTGTGCATATGATAAGATAGTGTTGGAAAAGCCCTCATATTAGATTTTTGTCTGGGCCTTTGAAGGCAAATGCAGTCTGATCTTTACCTCTGAGTCAGATTTATATTTACCTCTTACATGCCCATTTTTCCCCTGCTGTTTTTCAAATGTCATCACTTGCCTTTACCCCATGCAAGAGGGATGTGTGTGTGAGACAAGTTATTAGTCTGAACCACAAAGACAGGTGACTCTGGAGTGAAGCAAAACAAAAAAGAAAAATAACCAGTTTCATTTGTTCTGAGTGATTTTCTCTTAGTTTCTTTGAGCATGTTAACACTGATTGTCTTGTAATGGGCTCAGGTGTTTCCCTTATTTTATTACTGCCAAACAAGCTGGTTTAAGAAGTTTAAAAGAGTCCTGCTAAGAAGAAAAGGAACATATAAAATTAAAACAAACAAACAAAACCCAACCATAACATAAATAACTTTTCCAAGTTTATAGTATTATCATTTTGAGAAAGCAATCAGATAATTTATATAATCATCTAACAAAGTGCCTTCAGAAATGTTCTGGGCAGCAGATTTGAGCTGATGGTGTTGTGAAAGTCTTAAATCAGGTTTCATTGCTTTATTCAGCCTGAGTTGGTGCCTAGATGTTCAGAGAATTATTAAATGGCTTGGGTTGGAACAGACCTTAAAAGTCCTCCAGTTCCCACCCCCCGCCATGGTCAGGGCCATCCTTCCACTAGACCAGGTTTTATGTTATTTAGATCTAGTTCCTTGTGTGTTATAGACAAAGATAGGAGCTGTGCAAAACTGAGTCTTCACAGCATCTATACAAAGATTGTTTGTGCTTTCATCATTTGTGCATTCTCTGCTTCCCCACATTTGCTTTCTGTCTGACATCTCAGTTAGGCTACATGTAGTAGGGGATTCACTATAGCACATGGGGAAAAGGCCCTTTCACAGCCTTAGGGGTCAACAGTGTATTCAGGTTTATAAGTATAGAAAATGCAGACATCAGAGAGGGCTGAACCAAGACTCATGAATTTTGGGAAAGAAATTGCATGGCCTCTGAGAACTTGTAGATGACTATTAATTGCTATGGGCATCCTAGAGATAGAGAGAATAAATGCTTTGCACAGACATCCCTTGTGCTACTTAATCCTCATTAGTAGGTGAAGCTGTTCCTGAAGAAGCTCTAATGAAAAACACAGCCAACATAACATCATATAAAAGTGAATCCTCTCTCTCTCTCTTTCTTATTTCAAAAAAAAAAAGAAGTCAATATAAAGAACATATTTCTATATGAAGCAAAGTAATTATTTCTCTTGGCCTCTGATTTGTTTGTCTTACAACCTGTTTTTCATTTCTTCTTAGAATTGAAATTATTTTCTTGTAAAATTGCCAAATTAAGACCATTCATACAATTTGAAAAGCACAGGATGTAATCTTATCTTGTGAAATCACTTTCCTTTTTCAAGCTCTCCCTGAGCTGTAAGCAAAGAAGGCAACCATGCCACTTCAGTTCTGAGAGCATCCTGGAAAGCAGGGGAAATCACAAAGGATGTGGTTGCTCTAGAGCCTCAACTGAAGTTCTTAAAATCTGCAACTCTTTCTGTGAGGCATCAAAGTCTGATGTTGCATAGCTTTTAGGCAGTACAATATTCTGTCTCTTATTTAAAATGTCATTTTCAGGGCTCAATTAAAGAAAATCACAATGTCTAGACAGTGGGTATGTGTCCCAGAAAAATGTGTTTTGGCAGAGGAAAACTCATTGTTTTAACATGCTGATGAAAGAGCTGTTAAATGTGGTTGCAACCTCTTACAGGTTATAAGGCTCTCAGGCATGGAATTCCACAATTCAGATTTTGAAAACCACTGTGCTAGATCTAGAGAATAAACAGAATTAAAAAAAAACAAACAAACAAAACCCCTGTGTGCATGTGTTCACAGCATAGTGACTGAACTACTTCTTTAGAAAGTAGGAGAACTGAACTAAACCAACCCATATGGTCCAACTCTGACCAGCAGGGTAAGAAATGCCAGCCTTGAAATAAACTTGTTTCAGTGTAGGTAAAAGCAAAAGACTTATGAAGAAAGTGAATAATTCTTCTTTTTTTGACCTTCAACCTGAAGGTCAAAAATAGAAAACTTTAATGGCTTGGACTTTAGTAGGAGGCTAGTCTGCTGTTTTGATGAATAACAAAGCCTTTGTTCTGAAGAACCATACACAATGAAATGGAATCTTCCTGAAGCACAGAAACAAGGTCAGCAGTTAGACAAGTTTTTGTCTAAACAAAAACTGCATGAAGAAATGACCTTCAGTACCAACTGTCCATCAAGAAAGGAAAAAACTGAATACAGGAGGAACATGCAGTACTGAATCTGTGCTGTTCTCTTTTCACTGCAGGGACAAAAGCTGTTGTTGGCTGCTCTGTTCCACAAGCCTCAGAAAAAGCAAGTGATCTTGAGTGGGGGAATGTAACATATTTATGTGGTTTCCTCCTTAAAAAACATTAAAGATGAGGGTGGGTAGTATGTGTACAGACTAGGTATGTGACAATATCATGCCTGTGTGGGTGATTGCAAACAGTCACTGAGGCAACAAGAACAGACCTCTTACCAAGAAATCCCACAAGAAGGGGTTGCAGCCTCTTTTACTGAAGTGAGTCAGCCTAGAATACATGTGATTGATCAGAGTTTTGGATAAAAAGCATAGTTTCCATGTTGCAGAGCTAGATTTAATATGTCTTTGTAGCTCTGTGTTGTGCTATACATGTTCTGATACAACATAGGTTAGAAGAAAATAGGTTGTGCTCTGTGAGCACCCTCAAAACGGGTTAGTTGGATCTCACATCTTCTTTACTTGCAAATATTCTGAAGACCTCCAAAAAAGCCACTTTGCATTTATTCAATACTCCTACCCCTGTTGTGCTTGACTGCAGTGCACTCATACCATGGCTTTTTAAAAGCCAGAGATAAGCTATAGCTCAGTCAAACCAACATGGTCAGGAAGATATTCCAAATTTAGAGGTACATTCTTGTTGCTAAGGGAGCACAAATCTGGTGGCCATTAATTCACAGAATTCACAGAATGACTAGGTTGGAAGAGACCTTAAAAATCATCGAGTCAAATCCAAGACCCATGGGGTTCTGGTTGCACCCTCCTGTTGCTTGAGAGGTTCCCTCAACAATCCCTGTCATAGGGTTAACCTTGGCTGAGTTCTAAGTGTCCACCAAATTGTTCTCTCAGTCCCACTCCTCAGCAAGACAGGCAGAAAAACAAGACCAAAAATCTTATGGGTAAATATAAGGATGGGGAAATCACCAATCAAATACTCAAAACACGCAAATACCATCAATCAAATGGTCAAGATAGACTCAGGAAAGATTAATTTAATTGGTGATGGCCTGTGACAGGTCTGTCAGAGTTGATTGAAACTGATTCTCTCTGATATTGGAGGCAGCTCCTTGTGTGTTCTCACAAAAGCCACACGTGCAGCCCTATACTATCAAAACCACGTCAAAAAACCCAGTAGAGTCCTTCAACCTGTGATCTGAGACCCTGGTATCTCCTGACTGGGTCAGTTAGTGTTTCTAGGTGTGATTCATTGTTTTTCACCATCTCTTTGTATTTATGTTAAATAAACAATAATCAGATACATTTACAGACCATTACTTCCATTCAAAGAATTATAAAATTATTAAAATGAGAAGGGACTTCTGGAGATTTTCCAGTCTAATCCCCTGTCCAAAGCAGTGACAATTAAAACAGGTTGTTTGTGACAATGTACAGCCTGGCTTTGAATATAAAAAGGATGCAAGGATCCACAACCTCTCTTGGCTGAACAACTCTAGTGTTCAAACATCCTCACAGCAAAAAGATGTTTTCTTCTATAACTTACTGTATTTCAATTTTCCCTGTTGCTTGTTATCCTTTCACTGAGAGAAATTGTGTTTCAAAGCACTCTTTTCAGATCATACTAATCCAGTTCAGATGGAGATTCCTCAATGCTCCTGCACTGCAGGGCTACTTCTCTTTCTTGTTCTGTTTTTCTGCCTTCCTTTTCTTTAATTATGAGGCTGTCACAGAGGGTGTCATGCACTTCACTCGTAAAAGAGAAGCAACAATGCACTTTACTGATATAAACCAGTGAGTTAACAAATTCAATGGTAAATGCCACATTGGTTTAACAAGATTTGACATCAGGGTACACTTGATTCTTTACTGCATAGAAGATGGGGTCTGATGAGGCTGTCAGGGAGACCCTCCCACTGAGATCCAAAAGGACCCCCTTGCCTTCTGAAGCCTTTCTTTGAGAGGAGTCCAGGTGCAGCAAGGAATCTCTCAGCCTTGAGGAGAAACCCAGAGAGGTGTCACCACTCGAGGGGAGGTCCTGGTGCAGCCCAGTGCCCTGCAGGGGAGCTCAGTGGGTTGTCCAATGTTTAGAATGTAAGGTGATTGTCATAAAGTCATATTTGCACACCAGCGAGTGATCTGGGTCATCATTCTCGACAGCCCTTGGCTACCATGTCACCATCTGTCCCCCAAAACCCTGAGTACACTGGGCGTAGCCACCACATGGTTACACTCATGGTAACCACTCATAACCCACTTATGGTCATGGACAAATCTGGTGGTGGGAGCACAGGCCACCTTAGAGGAGAGGGCAGTTATCCTTCCATCCAACCTGTTCAGGACAGAGTCTACCTCTAAAAGATTGTCCAGCTATCTTTGGCGGTTCCAACTGCAAACTCTTGAGTTTGCTTTGAGAGTTAACCACTGGGTACAATTTTATCACCTGTGTTACATGGGTCAGACTAGACGATTGCCATAAGGTTTTTTTAGCCACTGTAGCTATGATTCTCTTCTGCCTTAGTCTTGTATTCTTCTCTCTCCCACTCTTGCATATTTCCCTCTCCTTTGGAACCTGACACAGCACAGAATTATTTGGCTGTGATCCTTTTCTCTAGCATTTCCCTGTGTTTTAGTTTCCAACAGCAGGGTCAGCTTTTCCCATTTATCTCAGTAGGAGACAGGAGAGACACAATAGAAACTGCACCATGAGAGGAGGAATGAGGGACAGGGGCAGTATGGTAAAACTCATAGAATCTGTTATTTTTAGTTTGACTAATAATTAACAAAATAATTTGTGAAAGCAGAACTGTGATAAATGCCTAATGCTGGCTCTGTCTGCCTCCTGATACCTATGCGGTGTTTGATCCATTGTGCTTTTTTCCCCTTCTTTTCTTTCCCCTCCTGCTGTGTGAGCACCAGCTCACCAGAGCCTCTGGCCATTAAGATATTTCCTTGGGGAGAGTGGAGCCATAATCTGGAGTCTGACCCTATACTGGGTGCTCTTCTGGGGATATTTGTGTATACCAGGCTCATGGTGTCAGGAGGTTGTTCACCACTTCAGCTGTATTTGATTCAACTGTCTGGATTTCTGACCTTCATGAGTTCTGCCCAGATGTTTTTTTGACTGGAAGGATCCTTTCTTCTGCAGTCTGACTGCACAGAATACACTCCTTGCTTACTGGCAACCTTAGGCAGACACAGGAATCAACCTGTGTGAACCAGTTTACAGCGAGACAGCCTTGGGACATTGTCAGAGCTCACTGCTGTCAATAGAAGGATCCTTGGATTTGCTGCTTCTTTAGGCAGATTAATAAAGGCCAAGGGAATGAATGTGAAACCCAGTGGGACGTACACAGTTATCTGTGCTGCACTCAAGTAACACACAAACATAACCTCTGTATATACAACACCTTGTGGGACTGGTTGATCATTTGAAATATTCTACAATGGATAACTCACTTTTCAAAGAAAAAAATCTAATTTTGCTGGTTTATCCTCCCTGTCGTCCCCCCACTCCTATTAGGAAATCATTCACCATATCAGAATCTGCTTGATCCATTCCTAGATTTCCCTTAAATTCCCTATTAAAATAAAGAAAAACGTGGTTGTGTTTTCCTCTTTCCTAAAGTCAGATCTGCAATTAAGAGACCCTCATAATCACTTGGATTTTGTAATTTTCAGTACTAATTTCATCTTTCTTTTCCACTTTGTTTCTTTCACACTTCTGTTTCTATCCTACTCGTTGCAAGTCTACAACTCTCTCAGTCTGTCTTGCTCTATCAATAGGTTAGGTCCAAGGCAGATGAAACCTACTAATTGTTAGGCCAGCCTAAGGTCCTTTCTTGGTAACTTATTTTGTTAGGTGGGTCCTGGGATCTCCAACACTTGGCACTGGGCCTGTAAAATACATTTATAACTTATGGGGTGTGTATGGTGTGTGTCTCTTACCTGCACTGACAACTCACTTAATCTAAGCAAATAATGCCAATATCTTTATCTCACTGTTATCTCTCAGATGGTTTTGGGTGAACACCACAGCTCTGCTGTTCCTGGCCCCATGATGGGCCATATCAGGGCCTTCCCCAGGATTTCTGATGAACATTTTTGAAATAAGCCACTTACTAACTCCAACAACAATTAACTTTCTTTTTGAGGTGCGCATGCAACCTTCACTTGAATAAACACTGTGATGAGAAGGAATTTATCCCCCAGCTATTTCCTCAGTCAGATGTTAACAATACCCCTGCTAGTTCCTCTACCACTTTCTGTCCAACAAAATAAGTCTTTGTCCTGTGTGTGTCCTTGGGTATTTATCAACAACCAACTTCTAATAACTATTCCTCTGTAAAATTGCTAAATTTCTTTGACCAGTCCTTAAGAAACAAAGCTTCCCAAGTCACCAAATTTGTAGTCTCTAATGTCAGCACATTAAAACAAGCAATACCTTTATATGATTACTCCAAATACCAAGTAATTGTTGAGAATAATTATAATGAAAATCCAGTCAATGATAGAACTTCATAATAGTGATACTACCAAATATATGCACATAAACACACTCATTTGCATGTATATGCACAGAAAACCTCATATGCAAATAAGGGGTCCAAAGCATCTGTCCATCTTTATGTTTCTGAAAAACTGAATTCATATGAGCCAAAACTGCATTCAAATCAAAGGCTTTGGGACAAAGACCACCAAAAAAGGTAATAGGAGGCAAAAATCACCACTTGCCAAAATTCCTAGTCTCAAAGAGTGCAATGTGTGGCAGCAGAGACAAGAGAAGAGATAATGAACCAGTGCAAAGTGTAAATTCATTTACAATAAATAGGTAGCATTCATTTCTATCAATAAAAAAGCATACAGAGTTAAAAAATAACCTCTGAGATTTCAAATAAATTCTCTTTCTAGGCTAAACTTGCTTTTGTAAATAATTTTAATCAAATTCATACTTTCATTTTCAAGGAAGAAATTGATTTCAGTCTTGAGTCTCCCATCTTTATTTTCATGAAGAATTTTATTTACCATCACAGGCGTCTTGCCTTCATTGGATAAGTCATTGAACCTCATTGGAATCCAAACACTTCTGAGGGTAGATTCACTCTTTTTGGATTTTTTAATATTTTTGTGAAATTCTCAGCCAGGGCAGCTTCTTCTCATTCAGCTGAAGTTCTACAGCACAGCAGCACTATAGACTAGACTCCCAAAAAATATGAATAGCAGAGGCAGGAAAGATTTTCTCCATTGTGGAGAAGTAAATGCAAGATAAAAATGAGAGATTGCTCCATGGAAACAAGTATCTAAATGTGCAGGCTGTTTGAAGGGAGATAGAGCACCTAAAAGCAATGGTGTAATTCAGCCTAGAAGCTTTGATGGAAATAATGCTCCGAGTGTTGCTCGTAGCTGTATATTTGAAGCTATTTGCTCATAAAACACTTATGAAAGGTAATTAGCACTTCAATTAATGGTCTATCATTGTTCTGTAACGCTTACACATAAACTATCATTCTTTCCTCTCTTTCATAATTGCCCAATTATAGGTATTTAGAAGCTGTAATATTTGAAATGAAGTAGAATCTGTGTAAAATATGCTCAATATCCATCTTGGGTTTGCATCCAAATTACTATTTTGGGGCTTTACATTCAATTTTATTTTATAAATTCAACTTCTGCTTCAACTTCATGGACTTAAACCATCTGGAGAACTGGACTAAGAGCCAGACATAACTTCAACAATGTATTCTTATTTCAGGTTCACTTCAAGCACACTGGGAACCAGTGTTTTGTGTTAGTGATGGCCATCCTACCATAATCAGTCACATACCATGATCTCTATACCATTCATGATACACTTCATTCCACCAAAGGGAGGATGACATTGTCTTGGAGGTAGTAGGTAAAATAGTTGTGTTCCTGTAAAGCTGAAGACACCATCACTTTCCAGGGTTGACGACTGTGTTTACCTTCAATAGAATTTCTGTTGCTGACTTCCTCCTTTTTACCCAGAGAGCCTCATGCTTTTATTTCCACCAGGTCGTGACATCTCCTCCTGGTCCAGCTACACACCATGAGCCACAATTCAGTTGCCCTTGAATCATCCCATCCGTTTTTCCTTACTGTCAATTCTGCTGCAAGTGGTTTATTAGTCTGAAAGAGACTTGTACAGATTCTGGATGTGTTACCTTTATTTACACTGAATAATCAGCCAGGTCTACCCTATTTCTCTCAGTGGTTCAAGTGTTTTCCCAGCAGCATTGCAAAGTGCATATTTATTCCTGAAAACATGCATCACAAAAGAAAAACTGTAAAGTACACTCTTGATGTCTTTTTCTGTGTCTTTGTCAGAAATGAAATGTTCTGTGTGAATCCAAGAGAATGGGAAAAATGGGAAAGTTTTGCAAGCAGTGAAAAATAGCTAGTGTAGGCAAAAATTAAAATATCTACACTACACAATATTACACTGTCACAAAACATCACACTACAGTAGTGCAGGTGTCTCTGGTCCTGATCTGCACTGTTGGATAAAGTTGGTTTTGGAGAGATGACGTCACATCAGGTGTTGTGGTAATTTATCAAGCTTTGCAGAACAAGAGGCTTTGCTTACTCAGTGTAGATTTGTTATTTCAGCAAGTTTAGGCTGAAATAACATTTGGCTACTGAGGATTTCGTAATGATGCTTATGGGGAACATCTGTTTCTAAGCTGTGCTTTGGAAGCGATCTGGAGTTCAGCACACACGTGGATTTCTCCCTCCCATTCAGGGACTGCCAGCAGCCACAGCGTGTGGGGTTACTTTGGGACTGCAGGGTTGTCTTAGGTAGCACTTAAGATGATGGGTTTATGGACTCAGTGCCCAGGAAACCACTGTGGAAATCAACAACTAATTGTAAACCATGTTTGGTTGGTGTGCTGCAGGCACCCTGTCAGGTTTAAGTGGCTTTCTGCAATAGATGAAAGAACTCCTGGATTAGGAGCTTTTGTCAGAGATAATTCCCTGTGTTTTGGGATTTTTGTTGAGGCATATATTGGCCGTCAGGATTTGAAAAGATTATTTGCCATGGCAAGCAAGAATTCCCCCCATGCCCCTCAGTGCACAAGTGTTTAGGAAGGTTAGACAGGTCGTAGGGACTACTCATAAAACAGGATTTTCCATGTTATAAAGGTCATAAATTAATTGTTTCCCCCCATGACCTTCCTAAGAGCCTTCCAAAATTCTACAGATATATTGCTGTAAAAGGTACTGGTGGTAAGAAACCTTAGGAAAATATGAATGGTTAAACATGTCTTTGGAAGGACTCCACCAAGTGACTTAAATTTGAGACCAGCCAGGTATTCTGGCTCATGTTCTGAAACTTCATTTCTCAACAGATTGGCTCCTCAGTGCATGCAAGGGATACAATTTTAATTGATTTATCATAGGTACTTACAATTTAAGCTTTCAGTGTAAGCAAATTCCATGGGCAAATTCCTTAATGAGGTTACAGAAATATTTTTAAAATATTAATTGCCTCCTGTAACAGATGCCTAAAGTAAGCAAGGTGCCTTTGGAGCAAATTCTTTCCATCTCTCCAAGTACAAAGTCAGCAGCAGTAGTTTAGATCAGCCTTTAGGCTGACATTCTGAGACAAAGCAGTGTGTGTCCTTCCAGCCTGGCAAAGTCTGTGTGGCATCACTCCTTCCTGTGATGCCTCCTGGCCATGTGCCCCTTACCAGAGACTGGACAGACCTTGCTCGATTTCTTGGGGTCTGTTTATCCAACTCTGTGGTATAATTCTAATTCTTCCTTCAGTGGCATAATCCCTCCATGCAAATATCTGAGAAAGTTTTTTTTTTCACTAAACCAAATAATTCACAAACCTAAAAAAAAAAAAAAAAGGAAAAAAAGCAACCCAAAAGAACCTCTTTCTAAACAGTGTTTTGAAATTCTGTGTTTTCTTCCTTCCTTGCATCTTAACTTCAGATAAAATGTTTTTCCTGTAGTCTTTGAATTTATTTCTCACTCTTTTTGCTATGGTTTACATTATGCATTTTAGCAGTTTGTCTCTGCTATAAATAAGTCTTATAATTGTGAATATAATTAGATTTGTTCCACACAATTGCATATAAATGTAATTCCAAGGTGTTTTTAGAACTCAGTTCCTTATTGATGGATTAGAAGCAAAGTCTGTTTAGAAATGGTGCTTTTCTCTGAGGTAATGCTATTCATGAATCCTACTTCCCCTTTTTGCTACAGTTTCTGCCCAGCATTTTGCTAAAACTGGGAGCATTGGCAAGTGGCTGCCTTGGCAACTGATAGCAAATTAACTTTTGGTTAGCCTACAAGGCATATTTATTCTGGGCCTTTCAACTTTAAATGAAAGCATGGATCATCTGAAATGTGTTTCTTGGAAATGGAAGAATGAACAGCTGTTTCATGCTCCTTCTTTTAAATCTCTGAGAGTTTGAGCTCCAGTCGTAGGCAGCTTTAAATAACATTTAAAGATGGAGCAAATAACAGCCTGCAACTCAACTGTGATTCCTGTGCAGAGCTGATCTAAGATATTGGAGGTTTAAATGAGCTGGCAGCCTTTTAACTCAGTGGTGTGAATTTTGATTTTTTTTTCCTTCTTCACAAAAATGATATGTGAAAGCCCATCCTTGGGTTGTTTTCTTCCTTTCTTTGTTTTCATGGTATCATAGGTGATTCATTATAAAACATTTTTTTTTTCCTTTTTGGACAGTTACTGTTTATTTTTAACCACAAACAAGATCTTCAGTTTTAGAAAAAAAATATAAGTCTCTGGAAAAGCAAATCTTGTGTGGATAGGGAATGACTTGTGAACTAAATGGTTAAGAGTATGATGAATGTTAAATTAAGGAGGCTGAAAAATTAAATTTACTGTTAGCTTTGGATTTATATCTTCTCCCTAAAAGCAGTCCTGCCTATACTGCAAAATTTTAACTTTCATGGTTTTATCTGTTTGTGCTGCCACAGAAGAACATTCAAGAAAAAGCACAGGAGAGCAGCCCAGACAGTTCAATGAAAGTATAATATTTCAGACCTGTTGGGCTTGTTATGGATTCTCTTTGTTGGACCTTTACTGAAGATTGTGATGCATTACTTGGGATAAGTACCAAGAAATCTGTTCTGTTTAGTGATTCATGGATAGCTGACCTGTGCCAGCAATTTTCCCAGTGATACTCTCAGATAAACTGAGACTTGCATCCCTTTTGAGCCTCTTGTTCAACCCAGGCCATAGCAAAGCCAGATTTGTTCAAATTTTCAAGGACTTACAGGTCAAACTGGTGTATAAAACTCATCTGAGAAAGACTGACATTTCATTCTTTTCTACTCAATGTTTAATACATTGATAAGCTAATTTTAAAACACAATCAGAAATCTCTGTAATGTTTCATCATTAATTCATATTCTTTTTGGACATCCTTACTTGACGAAGCTCTTGCCTACCTCTTCATCATCCATATCCTTAACATTTTATTCCTAATTATTCAGCAGTCTAGTTCTGGGTAAGCTTGGGAAGCAAGCCATAAGTGAGACATTTTTTCAGGCTTTTCTAATGTGTTGAGATGTGAAAATCAGTGTGAGACTGTTGTAGAACCTAAATGCCTCACTCTCTAGAAATAAAAAAGTCTATTTTCCTATTTAATTGCATTTTAACATAAATCATCTTCACAAGTGATACGCTTAGAAAATAAATTGGACTTCTCAAGAGTCCTTGTTTCAGGCGTGATTGGTTTGGACATTCTGAAATTTATAGATAATGTTTCTCAGTGTTAGCTCAGCAAAGACAGAGGACAAAGAAATTCTCTGTTGGATCTGAAGGAAGATTTCATTTGAAGTCATAAGACCTGTTTCAGATAAAGATTAGGATGATTTTTTTTTTGTTTGCTTTCCCCCTCTTTTGTTTTTTCTTCTTTCCCAGAAAAGTTTTCTCCCTGGGCAATATTTTGACCTCAGCATTTATTTGCCCTAGCCCTTATTTATTGGAGACACAGACAGATTTCAGTGTTGCATGCAAGGCTCTTTTTGAAAGAAGATTTTGAGAGCAGAGCCAAAGAAAGGCTGATTTGACTGTGTCATCTCCAAGAGTCAGGAAATTCCAGGGCATGCCATGAAATGTAACAACATGGAGTAAGTGTCTGTGTGCAGCCTCAGGGTGGAATACAACCAGCCCTTATCTGACACTCATACCATGTTCATTGATGCAGTCTGGGAGTACCACACAAGAACATGAAATTGTTTGTCTTCTGTTTTCTTCCTTATCTTAACTGGTTTTTTCACTCGGTGGGGCACAATTACCTGACCACTGTGAAGCAATACAATGACAGTGTTGGTCACCAGTGATTAAACTTCTGCACAATTGTTACTGAATACAAATGGAATTTTTCTTTTCATCTATTTCAACTTCTCAATTTTTTTTTTCTTAAAAGCTCATATTTAAGAAAATCCAAGCAATTCTATATTTTTTTCTTTAATAATATTGTTTAAAGAATATGTTTCATGTTGACTTCTTATACCATCACCCACACCATAGAACACTTTTCCATTAATATAAAAATGTTTTTCTTTCTTTATTTGTGACTGTATATTACAGTATAAAAAATGTTCAGCATAAAATTCTGCAGCTGTGTTGAACTTTAATTATAAGATCAGAACTGAAATTCTGATTTTTTTGTCTGTTTGTTATGATCAAACCCAATAATAACAATTATAAATTAACAAAAATATCTCAATTATTTAATATCTCATGTCAGTATTACACACAGTCCAATCTAATATGTTTGGTGTTCATCTTCTTTTCTATCAATTCAATCTTCTAGGTGACTGGAAGAAGTCTTATGTGTTCAGGCCCTTGTCCTCCTGGGTTATTTTGACTCCTCTAGTATGGGTAGACCAAAACAGCAGAGCACAACAAACCCAGAAATTTTCTTGGAAAATGAAAATTTCTTGGTACAGACAATAGAGGAGGCGATGAGGGAAGAAACACTGCCTGACCTCATCCTTGCAAACAATGGCCATTACATGGTTGAGCTCAGTATCTGGAGAGGAGAAAACTGGGAAACAAAATAAAATCCCAAACATCAGGACTGGTCCTGGATTTTAGAGAAGTAGACTTTGGCAGCTGCAGTGTTCTGCTTGGAAGAAACCAATCAAAAACAGTCCTGAAGAGAAGCAGGTCCAGGAGAGTTGGTTGATTTTCAAACATCACCACCAGACACAAGACTGGATCGTGGGAAACAGAAGATCAGGCAAATATGGCAGGAAGCCTGCATGGGTGAACAAGAATCTCCAAGCAAACTCAAAGAATAAATGAGAGTGTGCAAGTAACAGAAACAGGGAACTGCCTAAGAGCAAAGTACAGAGACTATCCAAGGATGATGTATGGGTGGGATTAGAAAAGCCAAAACACCCCTGGAGCTGAATCTGATCATGAAATGGGGGCAATGAAAGGAAGCTAGAAAGAGCATGGGTGGCTCAAAGAGTTTGCAGAGTCTTTATATTTTGAGATATTGAAAACCCAAGCAGATGTGGCTCTGAGAAACCTGCACCAGTAAATCCCTCTTTGGACATGTGAGTTAAACCACAGAGGGCACTTCCAGCCCCAGCCCTTCAGTGATTCTGTGAAATAGGAGTAAAAGACACTGTTTTACAGTGATTCCAATTCCAAAGATAGTTTATTTCATGTTCCTCTTTAATTTTCTTCACCTTCCAGCATAAAGCCTAGCTCTAGACACAAAATTCTCCCTACCAAGAAATCATTTCATCTCTCCAGGGAGCTTGAGTCTCATTCATAACACCCATTCACAGGCACATCAGATTCTGGAGCTAACTTAAAGAATTATTCATTAGCTTCCAAACTGTATTCCAGTTTTCATTCTATTTCAGAATTTTCTATTTAACATTAAGGGAATTATTTTTTCTATCCTGCTTTTGTTTATTTTTCTTCCTGTTTTATCTGTTCCATTTCTTATGAGAAATAGGGAAATTAATCTGGCAAATCAGTCATCAGATGTTATAGGAATGTTGGAACATTACAAGTTTCACCATTAAGGATCAGTTCCAGGTAAAATATCATGTCTCTAATGGGTTTTCACCAGACTGAGATGACCTTTTCCTCTCTTAATTGATGTGTACTACTCAGATCCTAATAGTAAAAGTCATCAAGCGCAGATTTACAAATATTTATCATCGAATCATAGAAACAAGGAACAGATTTGGATTGGAAAAGACCTCCTAGATCATGAAGTTCCAATCTCCCTGCCATGGGCAGAAGACACCTTTTTTTTTGACCAGGTTGCTCGAAGCCCCATCCAACCTGGACTTTAGCACTTCTGGGGATGGGACATCCACAGCTTCTCTGGGAAACCCTCTCCAGTGCCTCACCACCCTCACCATACAGAATTCCTCATATCTATCTAAACCTAATATCCTTCAGTTTAAAGTCTTTCTCCCTTGTCTTAACATTCCATGCCCTTGCAAAAAGTCCCTCTCCACCTTTCTTGCAGTTCTATTAGGCACTGAGGGTTATAAGACTTCCCTGGAGCATTCTCTTTTCCAGGCTGAAAAACCCCAACTCTCATATTGTCACAAGAGATGTTCTCCAGCCCTCTGCTCACCTTTGTGGCCTCCTCTAGACTCACTCCAATGGTTCCATGTCCTTCCTGTGCTGGGACCCCAGAGCTGGATGTAGCGCTGCAGGTGGGGTCTCACCAGAGCAGAAGAACAGAACTCCCTCCCTCACCTGCTGCTCACAGGGCTTTGGGTGCAGCCCAGGACACTTTTGACCTTCTGAGTTGCAAGTGCACCTTGATGGGTCATGCTGAGCTTCTCATTAACCAATGCCTACAAGTCCTTTTCCCTGGGAGTGCTCTCAATCCATTTTCCTGCCTGCACTTGTACTCCAGATTGACGCACATCGCTGCAGAAGCTCAGGCAGACATGCTAAAGAGTGGTTTAATTCATGTTGTGTCCTCTGCAAATACCTCAGAAACTCCCCCCCCACCCCCCCCTCAATTGAAAAAAAAAGGAGAGAGAGAGAAAAACATCTTAGGGAAAGTGTTGTAGAACTACCTTAATATCACAGTTTTAAAGTAGTTACAAATCTGTCTCCCTGGAATGCAGTGTACCAATTCACTTATCCAAGACTTACTGTCATCTGAGATGTGCAATTTTTGAGTGAATCCTTTCATCTGGGGCTTTCTTCTCCCAAGATCCAGTGGCTCATGCATTTCATGCCACTCAGATGTTTCTCTGATTATCAAATAGCATTCTCTTTGTTTCTGTGATTCATTGAAGAAGAGAAAAAGGCAAAGGAGAAAGTTAAAGGTAAATGGTAAGGCAAGGGGAAAGGGAAGGGAAGGGCAGGGGAAAGCCAAAAGGAAAGGGAGAAGCAAAGGGAAGAGGAAAAAAGAAGGTCAAGGGAGGAAAGAGAATGAAAGGAAATGGAAGTGAAGGTGAAAGAGGAGTGGAAGGGATGGGGGAAAAGAAAGGCAAGGCCATGCTTTAGAGAAACAGCTGAAACAAAACACTGTCTTGACACTGTGACTTTCTGTTTCTCACCCCAGAGCTCCCTGTAATCTGAATCCAATGGAAATTGGGAAGTGCCTGTTTACTTCTGTAGGATTTCAACAAATCTTTGCATTGATTTTTAATTTTTTATCTGCATTTCCTCTTTTATCATCACCATAAATATGTAGCAACTGATGGACAGTTTCTAATTTCAATAACTGTATTACATCTTGTTTTCTTTCTCCTGACAGCTCTAAGAATGATTTTCAAATACAAAATCTGCACAAGTCTCCTTCAATGTTTTATCAGAAAAGTATTTTTTTTTGCAGAGTCCAAATAAGCAAATAACTACTCTGTAATTACATAACAATTACAGACTATAGACTAACTAGAGTTACATGTTACTGACAAATTCACCCATACTGTTATCAAAAAGTTCAACAGGTGGCTGAAGAGATGGATTTGCAAGTCCAGCTTTTTAAATTTTTTTATTTTAATTTTGATTTAATTTTAAGTATTTATGCCTGATGATTGCATACTAATTATACTTGATGTTATTTTGGAAAAACTGGCAAGTTTTAAAGAAGCAACTACAATAAAATTGTAAGTAGATGTCATTTGATTCTATGATTATTTGCACCATATGAAACATCAAGTTGCCAAAAAATAAGATGAGGTCTGTCTGTTGCAGCACAAAACACTGAGTTTTTAGTAACATACATTCTCCAAACAAACCAGAAACCATTTTACAATTGTTCTGCAAAGACAAAGACAGCTGGGCCTCTTCCACTTGTGCACTAAGTGCCACAACTCTCCTATGTGAGGTTTGTTCCACTCTAATGTTATCCCCAGGAAAAATAAGTTAGTGTAGCTTTTTCCTTTTCCTTTTCCTTTTCCTTTTCCTTTTCCTTTTCCTTTTCCTTTTCCTTTTCCTTTTCCTTTTCCTTTTCCTTTTCCTTTTCCTTTTCCTTTTCCTTTTCCTTTTCCCTTCTTCTGGTTTATTTGCTCATCAGAGACAACAAATTTTGCTCTTTCAGCTAGGAATGGGAGTAGTGATGCCTGTGACAGGCTGAGGATCCTGCTGGAGTTCATTCCATAGCTTGAGGACAAGCCAAGCAAGGGACTGTTTCATTCACAAGTGACTGACAGTGCAGTGTGCTTGAGGAGAGTCAGAGCCAGTTATGGATTTCAATTTCAAGGTGTAAGTGTCTCTCAAAGGAGCCAGACAGTCATCTTTTGAGAACATGTTGAAGCATCAAAGGTCGGAAAAAAGGTTTAATACGTTAAAGTCAATTGAAGAGTAATTTTTTTTAATTAAGTATGTCTTCTTAAATTAAAAAAACTATTCTCAGTGGGATAATGAAAAAAATAGCTTATCATTTCAGTGCTAAGCCAAAACAATAAACCAAAAGTTTAATGTCATCAAAAACTAAAGTGCATGTATGCATGCATCAGTGTTTTTTCCCTGCCAAACCTGTGATACTTGAATGAGAAAAAATATTTTGTATAACTGAAAGTTCAGTAGTTCATAGATAAACATTTTTAATAAAAATCAGGAGAAGAAAAAGTAATCTCTAATGTGCTAGTGATGGTCCATGGTGTTCCTCTTAAGATACTTTAATACCAAAGTGAGAAATCCAGTCCTCTACTCATTTTTTCTGGGAGTGAAGTCAACCTCATGATCTCAAGTGACAATGAAGTTGCATAAGTTTCTGACTCAATTAGGATTTAAATATTGCATAGCAAGTGGGACAGAGTCATTAGGAGAGATTGAGGGACCCACAGACACTTGGGAAGGTTTTATGAGGACACAAGAAAGATTGTTTCGAGCATTTCTGTGCTCAGACAGAGGACTTGCACAGTGCTGTTCCCAACAGACCCAAATCCATAAACTGGAGAGGTTTAAGGAAAGTTCTTCTTGGTCTGTCCTGTCAGAGCTGTTCTGTTTTGTATGTCTGCTTTACTGTTCACTCTGCAGTGCCTAGTAGTGGTCAAAACACCATCTTTAGGGACAAACTGCCCAGACACCAGTCCCTTTCCAGGAAATATTTCATGCAAAAGAGCAGTTTCAAGAGGAAGAACTAGAAACATTAAAAAAAAAAAAAAAACCCAAAACAGAAAAAACAGAATTGTTGGATCTCTCTTCTTAAGGTAGTGGTAGGAGAGCTCCAGACCATTTAGGAAGAACTAGGACTGGTCCTACACAGGACATTCAGTCACCAGATAAAGGAGAAACAATGTCTGCTCTGGTACTTTTGTGAATTCAGCTGTGAACTGTGTTTTTATTCTGTTACCAAACCCTGGCTGAAATTATTCAGTGAATTAAGGTCATATTATCAAAGTCATTTTAAGATGTCTATAACACCACTGTTGGTGAAAAATTTATGCTCTGAAAAAAAAAAAAAAAAAAGGTGTTCAGATCTATATTTAGCAGGTCTTTTATTATAACTGCTTTAAAAGCTTTCTTTTCCCCCAATTCAAAAGAAACAAGGGAAACAGTGCTACCTTACTGTAAAGGGCATTTTTCTCTTGAATACTCTTTTTGTCACATTTAAGACAGTAAAAACATTTTAATATGTTATTCATCCTATGGTCAAATGGATCACTGTCTTTTGCATTACACAGTAATTATCTCTGGAAGTTGTCACTGAATTAAATGGGTTATTTTCAAAAAGCATTCACTAATTTCCATTGTTTCTGCACTTTGCTATTCCATATGAAGCAGTTTAACAAGCTGTATTTCTTGGAGCAGCAACCAGCTGCAGCTCCTGCTAGTCAGTGGGGGTGGTGGTGAGTTAACCCACATCATTGGGTGGTCTTGGAAATATTAACCACATGGGCCAGGTAATAATACAGGGCAAGTAATTTCAAAGGAGCTGTTTCAATTTAAACCAACTGAAGGTCTAATACGAGGAGTGCTTTCACCTGAGTGAAGTCCTCGAGCAGCACTCTCCCTTTTGAGTAAATTCCTTCTGCTGATGCCTTCAAGGCTGTGATGTTTAGAAAAAAAATAGCACATTAATATCAGCAAATCTATTTTAAGAAATTACAGTGTTTTTTCTTGACACTGTTATTACAGTAAAATTGCTGTAACATAAGGCCATGTTTATAGAGGCAGAGGTGCTTAATATTATTTCCACAAGCAATTCATAAGATTCAAGGAGAGTCTCAGGAGAACTTGTTATTTTTATTGTGTTTGATGCTGGTAGTAACATTTCCTTTTCAAGTATTTTAGATTTCTTACTGAAGAACACCACCAGAAGTGGTGTTCAGCATTATTAAAAAAACAAAGCAAAACAAAACCAGAGACTCTATTTACCTCATTTGTGCTCTGCATGCAAGTCCCCCTGCAAGTCAGTGCAGAGGAAATCATGTGGACTGGAGTCCTGACATGTTGACAGAGGGGAATTATGAAGCCCATTTTCTCCATCTCTAGTGGTTGTTAATGTTTTATGAAGGGAAAAGGAACATTTTGACATTTGGTAAAGACAGTTTCTAATTAAGGTTTGGATTGAACAAGGCACTTAAGGCCTAATGGGACTTAGACACATGCCTGACTGGAAACCTGCCCTGCTCTGTCCCAAATTTTCTGCCTAAACACGAAACCACAGTGCCAGGTTCTTTCTTACTCACTCATCCTCTGACCCCACAAGCTTTTCTCTCAGCAGCTTATCTCACGAGGCAGGCTCAGGGGCCATTGCTATTCAGTGATTGTTGCCAGGTTCTGTTATCCACAATCTATGCTACAGGAACCCAGCACAGCCAGAAGCAGCACAGAAAACAAGAGCTACTGGACTGAGCAGTAAGACCAAATTGCTCACTGAAGGCAGGGCTCCTGCTTATTTGGGAAATATATCAACAACCAGGTTGCAGGCTCAGCTTTGCAGACGGTGGAAATGCACAAATGTCTGGCTGTGCAGCTGTCCCTGGTGAGAATATTGCTGAGCAGACTTTCCTAGTGCTCAGCCTGGAAGATGAATAATGTTTTAAGATCTCTTTAGGTAACATAAGTTATCTGGGCATGCTGGGAGATTGCACTGCCCTGTTTACTCTTTAGGGTGCATTTTTTCATATGGTATCCTGCAAGTAAAAAAAAAAAAAAAATTTGAAGGGAGTCCTGTTACCTTCCTTACCTAGGGTCAAGGAAATAGGGAGTACAGAGCCAGAGAGGAGAAATCAAGATAAACTATGAGCTATGACATAAAGCTGAAAAAAGGGAGTGCTGCTGCTTATGTGCTTTAGGGAGAAGAGTGAAACTTTCTCACTCCTTTAGAAGAGTTGTTACTGATATATACCATGGGGAACTGGGCTCCAGATATTGGAGTAGATTTTTGTAGCAGAACTGTACATTCCAGAAATTTTAAGCTTTTAGACCCAGTAATTTGGCTGTGTTTCCCATTGGCTGACTTGCTGTATCTTCTCTGAATAAAGGTAGGTCTGAAAAGACACTCAAAGCTACTTCACTTTTCCCTTATTTTGTTCTTTAGAGAACTCTGCATTTAGAGAGCTGTCTAGGAGGCTGTTGTCTAAAACTTCGTCACTGTGCTGCTCAGTTTCCCTGCCATGATGGTGAGATTGGTACTAGAAGATCTTTAAAGTCCCTTCCAACCCAAACCATTCTATGATTTTATGATAATTGTATTTTTTTAATATCTTTGAACTGATGCATATTTACAAATTAAAACATTTTCCATTCCAAATTTCAATTCCTATTATATTTAATGACTTTTTGTTTTTTTTTTTTACTCTTCTGTCATTTCAGAAATGTTAGCCATAAATCAGTTTATAGCTTAGTTAGGTCATTTCCATGGACATACAAGATTTCTTTCTTACAGTAGTTTTATATAGAGTAAAAAAAAATTCTCTCAATTGTAAAGTTTTCATTTTTGTTAGTGAAAAAGAAAATATTAAGATACCATTTCCCAATTTTTTTTTTTTTTTTTGCAACTCTGGAATATTATAATGATCTCAGATTGTTTTCTGGTCATGTTAATGGCAAAAAAAAAATACGATTTACTGCTCATCATTGAAAATGTCATCTTGTTTATTCCATAGAAAAGAGGCATTCTGAAAAGAGACATTCTACTGTGTGATGTTTACAGCATGAATAGAAATGGGAAGGAGGTTACAGGATCGTATTTTCTTTAATGGAAGCTCAAAGAAGAAAGAACAAAAAAGTCATCTGTAGTTCATTATATCATAATTAAAGGACAGACTTAATGTAGAAAACCTAATTACTGTAGAACATTGCACTGTCCCAAATTACTCAGAGCATCTAATTTTAGACATGTATCATGTTTTCCATAATGTCAGGATCTATACTTCACAGGCATCTAAAAATTTGGGCAAAAAAGGGGAGAGGTCCAGAAAGGACCCACAGAATGAGCCAAATGTTCAGGAATTCTTAAGGACAAGTTTTTAAAGAATCTTCCCTTTAAAGAATCACCTGCAGAATCCTCAAAATAGAGTGATAATGAAGTATCCTTGAAAAGCAAATTTGTCTTCTATTGTTTCAGCTGAATCATGAGCTTTAAGCTCCTTTCAATTACTTAAGAATATGATTATAATTAAGGAGTGAGATCTAATATTAGAAATATTTTATAGACTAATCTGGGTAGGAAAAGACCTTAAAAATCACCTTGTTACAACCCCCCTAATGGCCAGGGACCTTCCACTAGACCAGGTTGTTCAAAGCCCCATCCAACCTGGCTTTCAACACTTATAGGGAGGAACTTGTGCTGCCATACATTGTTTTACTGTATAACTCTTACTTCTCCACCTCAAACACTGAACAAATTTGTTCTTTGATAATTTTCCAATTCTAGCTTCTAGGAATATTTTTCATAAATTTATGATACTTTAAATTTTCACATCTTAACAACACAATTCAAATCTTCTGTTAGAAAGAAATTCCATCAGAAATTTTTTCACCAATTCTGGCCACTAACTTTTTTAAATTGTAAATTCTGCCTCTTCAGATGAGTCTGTACCTTATAGCACAACCCACCCAGTGAACACTGCCAGCTTTTCTGTCAGGTAAACTGATACAATCCTAAAACTTTAGGCTCTGCTTTCTACTGTCTCTGTAGGAATTGTCTTATTGTCTGAGTCACATTCATTCAATATTTTCTCATGCTCTAGGAACTGTTATATATTTTGTATGTACATCAAAATAGCTAGATGCATCTATTTTTTAATCTAAAAGTGCAAATGAACCTGTTTTTTTTTTTTTTTTTCATACATAAAATGTGAAGTATATGGATATCTCTTCTAGGGGACAAAAAAAAAAAAAAAAAAAAGAAGGAAAAGTTCTTATTTCATATATGTGACCCTAATGACATACATCACTCTGTTTGGCTTGCAGTTTATGGCTGCTTGCAGCTCTTCAGCTGTAATTAAAAGAGATGCTGGTTGTTTGATCTGTGTTTCTAATCCTTACAACTTCAGGGTGCTCATCATAGGGAAAGCTTTTGTTTATGAGGAATAGGATTCAACCCTTCACGTTGATCTCTTTCTATTTGGCACCTAAACAAAAAAAATGTTCTCTTTGCTTGTTTGGTCCATTTTGGGAATGTAGAGATTGAAAACCAGTTTTAAAAATATAAAGTGATTTACACAGTGAGAAAACACATGTGGTATGGAGATGTTCCTGAAATCTTTTAGAAAAAAACCCCAAAAGTAAAACCAGCAGAACCTGTCAAATGTGGGCACAGGAAATTATCCTCAGGTGAAAAAGTTCCTTCTTTCCACACCTAGAGCTAATAAAACTTGAAGGGAATATTCTTCAGTCTGAGGCCTTTTACACCATAAAATTCAGCAGCAACCTCAAGTAGGTTGGGAACTCCTGCACTGCTAAATCATCTTGAAGGACTGGGAAAGTGCATTTTGCAAGGTAGTGCAAGGTGGTCTTCTGTGTCTTAGGTATTATCAGGGAAGCATCACAAGGCAGAAAAAAAGAGGAATGCCAAAAAAAAAAAAAAAAAAAAAGACCAGATTAAGTGGTAAGAATTTTCATTGGAAAGCCTTTTCCTTAATTTCTGTGATATTCTTCATATCTTCTTCTCTGAACAATGTCTTTCAACAGTCATACTTTACACAGGTTTAGAAAGCTCTCACCAGCTGTAGCCTCAGCCTAGGTGGGAGCCATCTAAATAAATTTCAGAGTTCACAGAGTAGGTACTTCCATGAGAAAAAGTCACAGTCATTCCCTTTGGAGTGAGCAGCACTGTGACCAGCAGAGACAAGGAAGCTGAGGATCCTGCTGAAATACCTTTGTATGCAGGGAATCTCATCTTAAGTTGTGGCTACTGCATTGACCACACTTCTAGACTTCCCTCAAATATAATGGGAGACCAGATGGATAATTTACATAAAGAGATGTGCAAGGCAACATGATGGGGAGAAATTTATGTTCCCACAGTGGCACCTCGTGCCACTTTTGTATTTTAGAGGTACTTCATGTGAGCACCAGCTGCTGCTCCAGAGCAATGCAGATCTGCCCTGAATCCAGTGTCACACTGGCCAGAACCATGCAGAGATCCTGAAGTTCCTGTTAATTCAAAAGGCATTACATCCAGAAATGTCAGGTAAATTGTGTCAATTTAGGCAATATGAGTCTGACACGTTATTGCGAGAAAAATGTCCACACTTTGACAAGCTCTTTATATAACATAGTCATACAAAATAATGTTTTTCGAAAAACAGGGGAACACTTTGAAGAAATTCCATATTATACTAACCCTATTTGCCCAAACTAGTGTGACCATTTTGTTTAATGAAAAATAAATAAACCAAACTGTGGTAAAATAATAGCAAAATAGCTTTACTATGAGCACAGATACTCTAACATTGCTTCGAGACATTGAAAAGAATCTTGTCTGCACCAAAGGAACAGAATTCAGCAAGAAGAAAAAAAAAAAAGACAAAAATAACCTCTTGTTTATAACCATTCAAAAAATAAATGTACCATTTCTTTCTGCTTAAGAGGACACATCAGAAAAGCCAAACATTAAGAGATGAGCCAACTGTGATAGTTGCTGGAGCTTCAAAACTCAATTTCTTGACTGATGGGAGCCTGTAGTTAAACCCAGTGCAGAAAAACTGAGCTTGAAGAAGAATTTGATGAGGTATAGAAGAGGAGGGTGAAGAGATGGAGGCGGACAGGCTGTATGTAAAGAGAGCTCTAAACAGTACAGAGGGAAAAGAGGAAACACAACAAAGTTCCAAAACCCAAACAAAACACTGAGGATGAAGAAAGATGGAAGAAATGGCCAGGTGGCCACAAATGAGTTTGTCATCTGCAAGTTGAGTCATCATAGTCACTTTGGAGCACTGGAGGTAAACGTGTCAATGTAATTCATCAGCTGAGAACGTGGTGTCAAAGACAGTTCTTGAAAGATCCAGAAAAGGGTTTTGCTCCAAGTTTAAATTTTCATTCACAGTGGGAAAAAAAAAAAAAAGTGTCAGCAAAGTAAAATATCCTTGTTGTTTATAGATATGCCAAATAATTACAGAGTCCCTAGTTACAAAAGGAACTGCAGTATGCGGCCACCTGTGTGTCTAGTGATTCTGAAAACAGAGAAGTATTGATCAATACTCAAAACACCAATGAGCTGTAAGCAATTAGTGTCTCTTCCATGAGAAATGAGGAATAGAGGAGACAGACTTTGCATAAAGCTACATGGGAGGGAAGAGTGAGAACAAAGGTTAGAACAGAGGCAATAGTAGTGCAGCCCATGGAGGAGTTTAAATGGTTTTTAGCAATCTGCTGAAGGCAGGCTTGTTCTGGAGTGACCCACACAGCCAAGATTTCCAACAGATAAAATAATTCTGGTAGTTTCTGCTCTGGCTAAGCGGTCTGTGCCAGGAAGATTGCCATATCAGACATCTCCTTAGTAAGGCTAGAGATGTCAAGTTGCCTGATTTGAGCAAATAATTGTTTATGTAAGTGAGAAATAAGCATCTTCCTACCACAGACCTTTTTATTTTTAAATTCTGAAATCTTTATTACTGATCAGTCATGACAAGCTGTCATCATGCCATCTCTTTGCCAACCATGGGCAAGGTGTTCACAAAGAGAATTTGGGCTCCTTGGTATATCACAGAGTTCAGAGAGAGGACTTGCCTCTTGCCATGTCCCTGCTTTGAAGCTGGACAATGGTATAAGGTTTTTGTGAGGAGAGAGGGGCAGGTGGGTTGCAAATTCTATAGCCTAAAAATAACAGCTGTTAAATTGTTGCTGAGGAGGAGGAAAGCTGTGACAATAGAACACAAGTGAATATTCTGTAAGAAACTGGAAACTGAAATAAGAGATATGACCTGACATACAGAATCAACAAAACTGGCACATGATTTATTGATTATGGCCTGTCATATGAGAAGGCCTCAGCTACCTGAAAAGCCCAAAGCAAAGTAGTATTTTTCTCTCTATAGGATTTGGCATTTGGAAATTGCATACACTTTACAGTGATTACTCTCTTCACACAAAGGAATATGGGGCTTTGCTCTTCAAGGCAGGTATGGTTCAAACTGTGTTATTTTTTTTAGCTGTCAGTGCAAAAAGCTGGATTATTCTATTGAATCCCACAGATAACTTGGAGGGACCAAAAAATATTTCATGTGGACCAGATGAATGCAAATTCTGCATGTATTTGTGAATATGGAAATGATATTGCAAGAATGCAGAAAACACCTACACAAACCAAGCCATTCTTTATCTCTTTTGAATGCACTAGTTCTTGGTGCATGAACTTCTGAGTCTCTCTTTTGTGATCCTACCTTCTTTTATGATTTGGACAGTAAAATGTACAGTCTGTAGTCTCAACCCTAAAACATGACCTCAGGATAAAGAGGTAGCAACAGAGCCCAAAAATATTCACACAGTGAGTGGTCTAGCTTCAGCCCTTTTGAAGTCAAGAGAAATTTGACTTCCAGAATCTTTGATCTAACATCAATAAAATGCAGGAAGCTCAGCAGAAGCCACCGAGATGCTGGGACTGGAACACTCAGTCTGTGAGCAGAGGCTGAGGACCAGAGGCTTGCTCAGCCTGAGGAAGAGGTGGCATTGGGGGCCACCTCCCAGCAGCCCCCAGCACACTGTGGGGACATCACCAAGAAGATGGACCCACACTTTTCACTGTTGTGTTTGTTGGAGAGCTGAGAGACAGCAGACCTAGAGATGAAAAAAAAAAAAAAATCAGATTGGATATAATGAGAAAAGTTTTCCCTTAGGTTCAGTCAGGGTGTGGATCAGGTGGGCTACAGAGGCTGTGCTACCTCCATCCTCAAAGGTTTTCAAGGCTCAATGGAGTAGAGCCCTGAGCAACCTGACCCCATTCCTGACCCCCTTGGAGAAGGAGTTTGGGCTAGAGACCTCCTGAGGTTGCTTCACACCTGATTTACCCTGTGATCTTTTTACCTAAGTGCTTCAAGATCTCACAATAGCTGAAGGATATATTGGTGTTATGCATACATACCACATGATTAAATATAGAAAAACCATTAAAAATATACATAGCTTTTTGGTTTATCTATTTAATCTTAAGGTGTCTGTATCAAGGTTCAGTATTAGAATGTTTTATCAAAATGTAGGGAAGCTGATCATCCTCATGAATAATCCAGTTTTTCATAGAATAAGTCAAGCTGGTAGGTGCTGGTGCTTGGACGTTTGTATGTGGGCTTCAAAGAAGGCTGTTCTTTCTTATTTCTGGTAATGAAGCTTTCACATATATAGCTCGTATCCTAGAAACTATTGCAAACTGACATTTATGCATCACATATAAGGAAAGTAAAACCTTCTTTACATTACCCCTTTTTTTTTTTGACTTGAGAAGGAAAACAATGATTTGCAATTTTTGTATAGGATTTTTGCAAAAAATCTATTTCTTGGAGCATGCTAGAATGTGTCTACTATAAATCCAGAAACACTGCTTACTCAGAATAACCTATCATATTTTATTCATTATCTCTGAATGAACTTTCTGGTATTATGGATTTCCTTGTAAGCTGCTAATGGGCCAAACCACTGATGTCCAACTTGTGTGCACAGAACAAGAAAGGACATCCTATTATCACACAGTGTAATGCACTGCAAATTTGGCAAAAAAGACCTATCAGGATCCTGAGTATATCTCTACAAGGTTCAGGGCATTGCTTTGCTTCCACAATGCTGTTAACTAAACAAACAGTAGCCTAATTATCAAATAGTAAAAGTAATAATTTTAATTTACTTTCTTAGGGGCTCAAACATCATTTTAATGGGGTCTAATTAAGACTACAAATAAAGTCAACAGGGAAGTATTTCACAGAATTCTTATTCAATAAATTGTGTGTATTACATTTTATTTATTTCACCAGCTTTTCTACTTACATGTTCTCAGAGGATTTTTTTTCCTTTGAATCCATTTGAGTTATGTAGACCTGTTTTCAGTGTCTGCTATTAGTCTGGAGGCTCTCTTTTGTGTGAGTGATTTAATAGCCAGATGATCCAGAGCTGAACCTTATCTTATACAGCTGACAAATCTTAAATTCCAGTTTTTGAAATTTAGTACCTACTTTTGTAGCCAGACCTGCAGACTTGTACTAAAATGATTTCTTAGGAATAGTTCTAATGGATAACCCTTAGCTCCAAAAAGCTATTTCAAGATGATGCAATTTTGCACCACAAGTCTTGCAACAGAAAAGAAAAGTTAACAAAAAGCCATGAGAAGATGAGAGCATTTCTTGAGTATTTTTTTCAGGAGCACAAAATTGTAAATAACAAGTAATAGGCTCAGTAAAGATTGGTCATTTTTGCTCTATAATTAATCAAAGAATCAGAGACACCCATTAATTACTGTGTCCTTAGCATTTTGAGTCCCCATCTGACAGGTCATCTAGACGAATAGGAGGAAACTACACAGGGGCTGAGACACTGCAGAGCACAGCAGAATTCATCCTTGGTGTGAAAAAGCAACCAGTGTTATTATCTCCCATCTCCACCTTTTCCTTTATAATTTCCCATTTTTTGACCTCTCTGCATAGTTTAGATGACATTCTCCCCTTTTCCCATCCTCTGTCAGATTAGGGGTTGAAACAGGGTCAGTTATAAATCACATTGTTTTTATTACTTGAGTTTATAGTTTTTCACTTTGTATTTGTTTTGTTTTGGTTTTTTGGTGTGTTTTTTTTTTTTTTTTTTTTTTTTTTTTTTACTCAATTTCAGGACTGTCCAAGGACTGTGCAGTTTCTGGGGTCTGATGCAATTGGCACAGCACGTCTTAGGCTGGCTGGCTTTTGCCTCTGCCTATTTCAGCTGCAATTTCTTACTGGGGACCTTAAGGCAGCAGAAATGCTCTGCAGTGAGAATAATGAAAGCACTGGTGCAGATTCTGAGCTGACAATCAGAGGATACACCTGAAATTAGTACTGAAAATGATAAATTGCTATGGTCCCACATCTAACAGAAGGACAGCAGTCCATTCTATCAGCCAACAAAAGCCCAACAATGTCATAGTTACAAAGAGAAAAAAGGCAAGAGAAAAATTATTTCACTTTTTTATACTTTATTTCTGTACAGGGCTTTAATAATAGAAATATCTGTTTTAAGAAATTGTAAAAAAAGAAAAGTAAATGGAATTTTTGGAATTTTTCCATTTAGGGTGCTTGTATGTAGCTGCAGACGGAATACATGCATGGCTTCAGAACCTCAATTTGAAAGTAAAATGCCAAAATATTTCCAGAATCTCCACTTCAATTTAAATACAATGACCAGTGAGAGAAAATTCAGAGTAAAAAAAATAGAGCTCTGGTCTTTGCTAGGTTGACTCAGAACTAGGGGGTCGGGGGCTGCATGGTTATCAGAATAGTTCTCTAAGAATACTATGTATGATCTCACTGTGCACTTTCTCTGTCATTGTCATCTCCCCCAGAACTATTCTTGGAATCCACAATCCAAATGAAACCTGATTTGTTACTGGGAAACAGACAGCAATGACACTACCTTCTGGAAATATCATGGAATAGGTTCTAGGAATATGCCATTGGGAAGAGCTTGGGAGTTCAGCCTTTGTTTGCTGCAATATAGCAGAGTTAGATTGTCCCAAAGAATTGGTCAGGCATCTTTATGCAACCAACATGAAGGAAGCCCTGGGAAACCCAACTTCCATTTGTTCCAGTACTCATGTGATGGTTTGGATGCCAAAAGAAGAGAAATATATGCTGAAGTATTATATTTATTCCTCCTGTTCAGCCCACTTTGGAAATGAGGTTTGTATGCCATACATCTGAGAGAACACAAGATTAATTACACATTTATTACAGAAACTTCAGACAAACTCAGAGGCAATTACATGGAGCAAGGTACAGATATATGGTACAAGATATCCTCTCTTTGAAAGTGATTAAAAAACAAATAAAAAAGAGAGAAAAGGCAGTTTTAAATCGAGAGAAGAGGGGCAGGTTACATTTAGTTCGCTACTAAATAATGTTTGTTTTGTGGTGGAAAAAGAGTAACTTGAAATATAACCATTACAACTAATTACCAGGAAAGGAAGTGAATCACATAGAGACAGTCAAAAATCGAAGGGAAATCTGCACAGAACTAGCATTTCACCCCAAAATACACAACTCTGGTTTTAAAAATATATTTTCTACCAAACGTTTATGTTTCAGTTAAGGAGATATAGATTCTCCTGATGCTCAGAGTCTGGAGGAGTTTACAGGTTCATTAAATCTGTATGTTTATCCAGATTAACTTTTCAGAATTCATTGCATTGCTCCTGGAATCACTAAATTCACTATAAAAATTCATTAAAATGGTTTAGAAAGATATGCTTATCTAATTGCAGAAGGCTGAGGAGTACTGAAGACAAACTTGCCTACAGGAGCTGACAACTGCATCATTCTAAACACTCCCAGTGTTATCCTAAATATTACTGTTCCGTGCTCTCGCTTTTAAAAGAAAACATCTATCAACATATGGTTTTTATTTTATGTCCTTCCACTCCAAACAAGGTAGAACCCTCTTTAAAAAAAAGAAAAAAAAAAGTGTAACTTTCCCTTTCAGACAAAATTTCTACAAGGAGAACAAAAATAAAGCAATAACACAGCAAGTTGTATTTTATTAGTCTGAAACACCAAGCAGAAACCTGTATATAGTATAATAGCTGAACCAGAGATTTCAATAGCTTCTGCAGTTCAGTGGTTCAAAGCTTTTCTCTCAGCAACACAGCTATGCTTCCCTGAAAGATCATCTATATAATTTTCCTTCATCCTTATTTCTAGTCTTTAATTGTAGTTGGTCTGAGGAACCTAAGCAAATAACTTTAAATATTAGCTTAGAAACATTTTCATATTCTGTTTTTATTTTTATTCTCTAGCTTTTCAGAAGCCTGACTCTGGTTAAACACTGGTAATGTAACTCCTCCTGAAAAGAATGATACCCCCATAAGTTCAGCTGAAGTATCCCCTTACTTGTACCTGCAAAATATCTGGGTGGGTGGAGCAGAAGAGCTAGAATATCAAATGTTTCTTTATTCCTTAGGTGTCAACAAAACAGTTTTCTAAAGAGATTGATTTTTCAGAGGAATCCAAGCCCTCACCCTCATCTCTTGGGTGTCCTAGGTTGTACAGGCAAACAGAGAAGCATTCCATTATTTCTAGACATGTAAAAACATCAAGTTTTCCCCTCTGAACAGTTGTCTTCTCCTGTTTTAGTAGATGCTGAAGTTACACTCTAAGGTACAATAGCAGAGTGGTTTTTTTTTTTTCAGGAGGTTTTACCTGTATAGTTCTTAATCAATCAATTAACTTGACTTTACATTGCACCAAGGCTAATTCATACTCATTTCACTTCACAGGTCTCTCTTGAGACACTAATCATAACTGCATATGATTTAGGGTGAGTCTTTTGCAGAAGTATTAGTCTCATGAGATTTTAAAAGGCAATGACCAGATCTTAAAAAGCTGTCAACCAATCATTTACTAATTTCTTTCAAACTCACAGCTGGTGCAAATTGAGATGGTGGCAGTGACATGAAGGACTAAATTTACATCCACTGAGAATATGGCTCTTGTAATTTGTTCTTTGTTCCCTTCTGTATGAAGACTTTCCCAGGTGCACAATTCACAGCTTTATCTCTAGTTATGGAACGACCAAATAAAGGTCAGAACACACTGCCTCCACAGCACTGCTCTGAGGTATTAATCACCTCCTGTTCACACAGTCAACACCTTGTACAGAGATATAAAAATATGTATATGTTTAATGAAAACTTATAGAAGGATTCTTTAAAAATAGACCTTTAACGGGTGAAAATTTATGAATTTAATTTCCTAAAGCTATGATGAAGAGGGATTAAATTATAACAAATGCACCTTGTACCTGGAAAAGTATGAATGATTTAAAAGACATAAGAATTGAATCTGTGAGAAAGTGAAACCATCATCACTTAATAGACTTTATTTCACTGAACTGAGCAAAGCTGAAGTTAATTTGCAGTCCATTCACTAGAAACTCTGTTAGGCTGGCTGTGATGGAAGCATTTCTGTCAGAAGACATAATGAAGTGAAATTGTAGGATTAGGAGAAATAAGGTGCAGGACAAAATTTGACACACACCCTGGCATACTTTCCAGGGAAGAAAAGGATTCATCAGCTGTTGTACTGATACTAATAACTTTTCATAAAACACAGGGGATCCGTTTGGAATTCAGGCTTTAATATGGCAGATACTGTGCACAAATATTTCCATATATTTGTCCAGTTGCACTAGGGTTTGGAAGAGACTTGGAATTTACAGACTGTACTTCCACCAACAAAAAGACACACACCAATCAAAAAAACAACAAAACGAACAAAAAAATCCTCCCAAACCCCTCAAAAAATAAGCAAACAACACCAACAAAACAAATCCAAAAACCAAAGAAAAAGAGTGAACTCCACTTGTACTTTCACAGCCTGAAGCTCTACACCTGGTGTCACTGATGCCATACAGATGGGTAAAACATTTTCTCTATGCCCTACTTTGTATTTCTATTCCTTTGGAATACCATTCACTCATCTTCCTTTCGTATTACTTTCCATGTATTTAGGATTACCACTTGAAAACATATTCCCAAACAATAATTGAGGATTATAACTTTTCTAACATATCTTTTTCTCAACTGTTTCATTAAAAAGTCACAAATTTCAGAAGTTGGACTTTATTGGAAAAACATGGGAAATCCACATAGAAAATTATCCCAAGCCAGCTCAGACGTACCTCGCAAAATTTTAAATTCGGAAATTACAGGAAATAAATAGATTTCTTAAAATGAAAAATATCATATTTACAATAAACAAACAACCCTGCACCCATTTTTTCAAGGTGCATCATCCTCAAGGTGCAATACTTAGCATGCTATGAAAGAATCAGAGCTTCTGAAAAAGGCAGAAAAAAAGCATAACCTGTGGGATGCAAATTCCAGGGCTATCTCCAAATCTCACTACCTCAATTTCCTTCTCTTGCTAGTGCAGTCTCATGGGAAGCTTTGTTACTAGAGTCAAAAACTTCATCTCACACCCTTGTGAGTGAATATGCAGAGGGGAGTAACAGCTCTTAGAGCTGTCAGCAACTTTAACCCGTGTCTACACTGGAGAATGAAATTGTGCCAATTTCCATTCCATTCAGACCAGGAAATTTGCCAAATACAAACCTGTTTTGCTCACATGGGCATCAGCCATGCATGTGAACACCTGTGTGTGTTCACAGGTTATGGGCAACACCTAATTCTCTGAGGGAAAGGAATTCTACAAGCCTCTAATGGAAAGAGGAGAAAGAAGGATGCTTTTTAATGTAAATTGTTTCCTTTTCCTACACCTTCCTCCCACCTTCTACCATTTGTCCTCCAACAAATAGCTGTAACATCAGTGCAGGTAAATCTAGGACAAAATAAAATACAAGGAATTCAACATATTAGAGCAGCAGATATAACACACTATTTCTTAGACATTGCTTTCATAAATTCCTTAACATATTTAATGATGGCTAATTTTTAGTTTGTACCTGTGATTTAATCTTAATCAGTCAAAGACGATAGTCCTGGATGTAGACCTACTGCAAGGGTTTAAAGGCAATTGTAGTGAAATGTAGCAATAAACATCCCAGCCTGATCCTCCTCTCATTTGTCAGGGTGGAAGTGAGGAACAACTGACTTAGGGAATATAATCATACAGGAGTAACACTGGTGTAAACAGGAGTAGATTCCTGTTGTATAAGATGAAACAATTTCAGAGTCAGTACTAAACTCTGATAAACATGCTACAGTACAGCTGTATATTAAATAACCAATTTAGAAAAAAAACAAGCCACTAATGCCTACATTTCTCTTCAGATTAATAGGTGGCTGAAACACAGTATTTTTGAAATAAATGACAGGGAGTGCTAGCTTTTGAAACATTTTTTCTTTGGTTGCCTATAAAAACTGCAGGAAATGAAAGAAAAGTTGTCTTAGATTCACAGAAAAGAATTTGCTTTTATGCCAAAGAGACGTTTGACCCTGATGTATATATGTATAGGATCTCATCTGTGCTGAGATCCATAAAGGTGTTTAGATATATAATTCCTGTGGCAGAACACCTAAAGCCCGAGCTGAGAAGGAAGGGGAAGGGAGCTACAGGAATGTTTAAACAGGATATCTAAATCCTGAGCTGTATCTCTCTTTTACAGAAGGACTAAAATATGAAGCCAAGGAGCAGAGGAAAAAAGGTTTAGCCTGTGTCTTTGGGCCAAAATCCTACAGTGAGCAAAACACTGTGTAGAAAGACCTTGATTGTCCTTCTAGGGAGAGCATAACAAAAGCATAGACAAAACTTTTGTGTTGTGAAGTTCTGTTTTATCTGAAAACAAAGGAAAATGAGATTCATAAAAAATAAAGAAATTCAAATGTCCCTTGTCATATATGAAAAAAGTGAAAGAATCACACACACAAAAATATCCTTGCTGACACATATCTTTGTGAGACAGGTTCTTTTTTAAGTGTGGTGATTTCAGTTTGAAACTGGGCAGAAACACCCATTTAGTGTAGTGGTTTTTTGCTCGCCAATTTGAGATTTCCCTGCCAACGCACCAATCAGTGTGGTGGGTTCTAGTGCTGGCTAAACACCAGTGCACTCACTGGAATATTCTTACTCATTTCCTGCTGTGAGACAGGTTTGGGAGAAAGGTAAAGAAGGCTCAATACTTTAAAAGTGTATAAAGAAAAGTTTATTAATGGTAACTAAAATAAGGAATAAAAAGAATCAGAATAAATCCTTTAAAACAATTCTCCTCCCCATAAAAACTTTTCTTTCCCACAAATAATGTACAGAAACAATTCAGTCAGCTTATCACCTCTACAATAGTCTTTCTTCAGTTCACTTAGGAAGGGGAGTCTCTCTTGTCAATTTATGGAGAATTTCAACAAGGAAGCAGTTCTCTCATGGCTTTTAATTTCCACAAATACCAGCCACCCGAGAATCTGCAATCATGACATCCCTCCCATCTTTCACAGCTTTTCCCACAGCTGTCCTTTTGGGCCATGTCAACTTATGGGGTGCTATTCTAAGGATGAGCTGTTCAAGATCAAAGGTTCTCTTTATCTCTGAGACCACGTCTGGGAACAGAGGTCTTCTCCTTTCCCTGAAGGCAAAGGGTCTTCATCACTCTCTCTCTCTCTCTCTCTCTGTTCAAACATCTCATGGGATCACAGCTACTTCAACATCTGCTTGCTTCAGCATAGATGCCTTTGCTCATATCTACAATTTGAAAACATCTTCTGCCCATACTTTTACACGTTACAGGGAAAAGAGTCTGATGTATTAATAGCTTTACAAGAGAATTTCAGCCCCAAGATCGAGGCATCTCTTCATCCCTCCCATCTGAGACTTGACTCTTTCCTCACTGACCTTGGTGTCTTCATGTTGTTCCTCTACGTGTCCTCACTCTGTCCTTTTCTCTCACCTGAGGGAGGATGGAAGATCTGTAAATCTCATCTGAAAAAGTGAGTATCTCACATGGGACCCACAGATAGTTACATGACCGTGGCAAAGCTGGGTAGCTTGCAGCTGGAGCTGGGGCTGGGCTGGGCTGGGTGGGGAGGAAGAGGCTCAGATCTCAGCAGCCAGGCCAGGGCTCAGCTGTAACACCAGGGACCGATGGCCTCCCTTCCCCCTGCCCACAGCTGATGGGTCCCTGTCAAGATGGGTGTGATGTTTGCTGGGTCCCCAGGACAAAGGAGGAATTGAGAATCTGACTCCATGTTCTTAGAAGCCTAATTTAAATGATATGATTATGATATGATATGATATGATATGATATGATATGATATTATTATACTATACTAAAACTATACTAAAGAATAGAGAAAAGATACTTACAGAAGGCTTAACAAGATACTAATTAAAAACTCGTGACTCTCAGGAGCCTTGATACAGCTGGACCGTGATTGGTCATTAAGTTGAAACAATTCACATGAAACCAATCAAACAGTTGGTAAGCAACGTCCAAACCACATTCCAAAGCAGCAAAACACAGGAGAAGAGGATCAGAAAATTATTGTTTTCATTTTTCTCTGAGGCTTCTCAGCTTCCCGGGAGAAGAAATCCTGGAGAAGGGATTTTTCCAGAAAATGTGATGGTGACAGATGGGGGCTGGGCCAGCCTTGTTACCTGCTCAAGGCCAGAAGGAAAAGAGAGCTTCCCAGGATTTTTTGTCTTTAACACCTCTTTCATAGAGGTGTGTCCAGCTTTTTCAGTAGTTTTACAGATTGTCAGTTCTCAAAGCTAATTACTGATTGGTTTTTTTTGTCAGACAAGGAGGAAACTGCTAGCAGCTTCTCTTAGAAAGTCACTTCTGTGAATGGCTCAAATTCAAAACCAGCACATTAAATCTTTGTGTCAAGCTAAGACTCCCGAGGACATATTGAGCTACAAAAAGTCTACATGGTTTTCTATGAAAATGTCTGTTTCCTCTGAGTTGCAGCCATGATGGCATACAGAGAAGATACAACATTCTTTCCTGATGTGAAAGCATCTCAATTAACATCAAACGCAGCAGCCAGATCAAGAAAAGAACAAACCCTCCTTCTCTGCTGCTCTACCATGAGCATAACAATCAGGACAGGCAAACCTTCCAAATAAAACATTGTAATCATATTGGTGAAACCAAACTCCTCCAAAGTTCATCTTTTACTGGTGTCTTTGCTCTGATCTCAGAAGCTGAATTTATGCAAAAAATGCTTTAAAACAGATCCAACATCTCCCAGCAGTGGATAAAATATGGGTTAGAGTGTCTTCCAATGTGAAGATCTTATCTCCCTTCCAATTAAGACAGGTCTCTGACACCAGCTCTCCTAGCCCCAGAAGAATGCTGTAAATACTGAGTTGTTATGCCAAAGACAGCACAAATCTCAGGTTCGGGATTTTAGGAATTTAAGATTAACTTTCTGGAGAACGTTAGTTCCTTCAGAAGGTGATAATTCCAGTTATTTAAGACACTTTTTCTTAATTCAACACAGAAGAAGACTTGGCTGTCTGCTTCCTAATCTCACAGAAACAATTCAGTAATGAACACTAAGTAGGGCTCAATGGCCAACCTTGCCTGGATCCATCACCTGCACCATGGCACGAGAAACATTTTCAAGCAACTCTTTAAGCATGGCCTGGTCAGCCCATGTTTGGATTTTTCTGTATTGTTGCTCCACCTCTGCAGCTTTACCACTGGCTCTTTCATGGGCTTCCAGCTCACAGGGCAGGCAGCTTTCTCCTGGGTAAATTCCTTGTGTGTACCTTGGAACTCACCTCCAGCACTGCCTTTGTCCCTGTATCATGGATGCACCCTTGGCCTTGTCTCCTTTCCTTTTTCTGGCTCCACCTCCTTTAGCTCCTGACTGGGCTCATTGGATGGACCCTAGACCTGGTTCACTCCCTCCTGTGTCTGCCACTGCTCCTGGACCCTGTCATCAGCATGTGCAGGGACAGAGCCCATGTACTGAGGCCACTCCTGGCTCTCAGCTCCATGTCCCCGAGGGAAAGACCTAAGACCTTGCTGCTCCCTGACAGCAGAGATTTTTTTCAAAGTTGCAGGTATTGCTGCATCCTCTGATGAGTGTGGCAGGAATGTTTGAGCCCTGATCTGAGCAAGGCTGGCCAAAGGGGCCCTTAGGTGATTTAGGCATTTAAATTTCCAGATGGCCTTAGGTAAGTGCCCAGATGCTCACCTCCACCTAAAAGGTGATGAAGTAGTGTCAGACAGCAGCAGGGTACAATGCATTTATAGAAAATAGCTCACAGAAATAGAGGAGCAGGAGCTATCCAGTCTCAACAATCTTTAGAACACAATCTGACGTAAACATTTTGTCTCTGTTGCATTTAGAGCATCTTCCTTTTATTTTTCACTGTGGCTTTGGCATTTACCTACCTCCTGGACCTTAGCATGACTTGCTATTCATTTTTCTGACTGACTCTTGTCAATTAGATCATTAATGTTTTTAAGGAGGAACTTGTATCATAGGCGTGTCTAGTAATTACCAGAATAACAACTCACCTACTGCTGGAGGTCTCTAAGCACTACTCTAAGAGGATATAATTTTGCCAGCAATAGTGATGATGTCTGTGTAAGTGTTGGTTTCAGTCTGACTAATGGATTTTGCTTGGAACTGGAATTCCTTTTTAGTTTTCTGTGCCTCATAATTCTATACCAGCAAGAGGGAAATCATGTTTACAAGTGCCACAGGATAACACAAAATAATAAAATACTCTGAGCATCATGTATCACATAAGATATTCTTTGAGAAAGAATATATTTCTAGAAGTGTGAGCCCTCAATTTTTTTGAGGTTTTAGCATTGAGGTGGAGAAGGGGCAAATTGCATTAGCTGCATTTGCACAGATATTCATAGTCACATATGAATCCATACCTACTTATGACTAGAATTTTCAGTTTGAAGGGCAAGAGAAATCTGGTATGACTGACAGAATCAGATCTTACATCTTTTTCTCCCAGCTGCTAAAGGAATTTGTGATGCAAAAGGCACAGGGTGAAGCGGGTTGGTGTGTTTGGGATTCAGCATTTCATTTAAAGCCTGCTCCTAGAACTGCTGTAATGATATGGGTGAATGTTGATTTCTATTAAATATATTGCAAATATGTACAGCATGTTCTGTCCCTGGGAAGATGCCACTATGAAGAGATATCTCAGCTGAATTGCCAGAGAATTCAAGCGTGATGGGGAGGGGGAGGAGGAAGGAAGGCACTAAGAACAAAATGTCCCTACAGCCACCCACCAGGACACACTTCAAGTGAGATATGAATCAGCAGCAGCCAAGGAAGCCCTGATGCCTAAAGGGGATTATGTAAGAATCTGAGATAAGCGGTGCCATTGGCACCTTTGGGTATTTCTCAGGCATTTAACTGTGTCATTTAACCTGAGAAGAGATACCCTGCTCTCTCCCCATGCCTGTGGAGAAAGCCAAGCAGCTGTTAAGGGTGATAACTTTTATAAGGACCCCAGAGCAAACAGGCCTGTAAATTAGGCATCTCAGGTGAATGCTCCTTGGTTGTGCTGAATGCAAGCCTTAAGCTTAAACCTGTTTTGTGTACAGCTCTTTACTGCCCAACCTTGCAGATCTTGCTCTCCTTGGGAAGGTACAATATCTTCCCCTTTCCAGTATTCTGGTGCAAGGAATAATTATCAAACAAAAATGTCAAGGCATAATTAGTGTAATGATCAGACATTTAAATAATAATCATAGAAGAACAATCTGTAAGGTCCTCACTAAAAAGGTGTATCTCTGTGCCCTTACTGACCTGGACAAAACATGGATTTTTGCTGACAAAGGAATTAGCAGTTTTCATTGATGTCATCTACACAGCAAAGTCAGTAGGGACGTCAGGAGATCTCATTGATATCTCTTAAATCAGATATTCAGACAGGTCTCCTTGGCTTATGAGTATGACCCTTTGAAGGTCCTTTCCTCCTGTACTGGGGAGGCCTCAGTGGCTGAACTATCCAGATTAAGAGCATGTAAAAGTGATCACAACCATGAAAAATCACAATTGTCAGCATATATTTCTGAGACTGTAATCTTAACTTTTATGTTCAGCTGCTAATTTTGAAGTCTCATTATTATATCTAATAAGACATTAGACTGTATATGATTTGGGTGTCAGTGCCATAGCAGCATAGTCAGAACAACTTTCAGCACTACATTGGCCAAGTCACCAAATTTTTGTGATCCTTGGCATTCCCTTTGAGGGACTTCAGACAACAGACCCTAAGCTCCACAGCTATCCATGCTGTGATTCCAGATTTTTCTAGGAATGGCTGTCCTGTGCTCTTCAGAAATTTTTTCTGACTCTGGGCAGAAGGAACATGAATAAGCAAAGGAACAAAAATTACGAGAAAGAAGCGTCAATATTACTGGAAGATCTACACACAAATGTGTCACAGCCAGGTCACTTCAATCTGTGATTTTAGGCTATGAGGATCTTACCCACAAGTAAAGCTTCAGTAACTGTGTGAAAAGAGAAGACAGAGTTAGAGTTCATCACCTTGGTCCTCAGTGGATACATGGGACCAAGGTCAAAGGTGTTGCACACTGAGGTCTGATGCCACTTACCATTGAAGGCAGCTAATTTCTGTAACATTTTTGACCTGTCAGTGGGGTCTCAGAGGAGATTAGCAAGATGGTCCCTACAGAGAAGGTGAAAAAAACCAAAATCCCTTTTGTACTTGGGAAAATTTGCTTATTTGTCAAATGTATGACTACAGGTGTAAAAAAAGAGAGACATTTCAGTGGAGACATGGAAGGGAAGACAATAAACAGGTGGAAATACAGGTGGAGAAAGAAATTTAAGAAAGTATCACTTCACATTGGAAATTCTCTTTTTACACATGGTGCAATATGAGGTTTTACACAATGATCGCTAAAATAATATATGTTGAAACATTATATCAGCTCAATGGCCTGAAAATGTCTGATTTTTACATACCCAAAATTATATATCCTAAAGCCAAGGATTTCTCATTTATAATTGACTATACTCAGGCTCTTGTCAATTTGCAAAAGGCTCTATACAAATGAAGAGTGAGGTGAAATCTAAGCACAATAGGGAAGACAGAATTTATATTGTTTGATTTTTCCTCTCAGACATTTTTTATTTGTACTATCATTATTTACTTTGATTTCAACATTGCAAAACTTTACATGTATGGTAAGCTTTAATGCTTTCTTTAGTGCTGTCCAAAGGCCCAAAAAGGTGAGATTTTGTTTTAGTAAGTTTTCACTCTGTCATTGTACTATTACTATTTTAGTACTTGTGTTACTGTGGATTGACCAAGTTATTTTGTAAAAGCCAGAAAGTTGCTTCCAGTTTGAATAATGTCTGATCAGGAAATACTCTTAACACAATTAAAAGCATCCAAAATGAGAAAAGATCTGTTGAAGCCATTAGGCTGAAATTACTGAGATTTGTACAGACCTGTAGGAGTACAGGTTCTCTGATGACTGCCCTAATTCCTTGCACATGGCAGGTTAGACTGCAGCCTTTTCCACATTCCTGAAATCAAAGTGCTGACTATTTACAGAGAGCACTTGTTCTACTTTCCTTGTTATCTCTGTGTTCCTGGATCCGCACCAAAGTTTGTTTGAAAGTGGAAAGTTCAAAGCTACTTAGAAGATTGCACACCCCTTCTATTTCAGATGTTAAATATATCATTAAGTGTTCACCATGGTCTCAGAAATCCACAGTTAATTTCCCCCTTACAGCATCCAGCCTCCATTTCTTGTAATCTAGTGTGTAAAGCTTCCAAAAGTTGCAGAACAGCCTATTTTGAGAGAACTTGTAAGCAGGAACACATGAATGGGTATCAGGTGCAGCTATGAATTTAATGAATGGTTTGCTGGAAATGACATTAAATAGCAACATCCGTCTGCAGATGAGCTCTGTAATGTCCTTATTTCCAGCCCAGGCAGATGGAGGATTTGCAATGTGCTCTCTGTTCTCTGTTTTCTGTTTCACACAGCATTTCTTGCCTGTAAATTCATCCACAATCGTGATAAAAAAGATTTGGTCCCTGACTGTCCAGCCTTTTATTTTTGCAGCTTTCTGTTCAAAATGAATGGAAGAAGAATGTAACAAGACTCATCATGGGAATTAAACTGGTCTAGAATTTTGTGCTGTTCCAAAACAAATCACCTTCCCCCCCCCCCCCCCCCAAACACTTTAGCTTGAAGAAGGAGTATGACAGGAAAAATTTCAGGTTCTTTTTAAAATTGCCATTAATTTCTGATGTTAAAATACATTTAGAAGTGTTATATTAGGAAACTAAAAAATGGGAGGTGCCACATGAGATATTAAGAGCAGTGACATGGTAGCATATAGCAGGTCACATCATACAACTCTTGCAGACCATGGTGTTAAATTATTTTTATTGTAGACATTAAAAAAAAACCCAATTTATTTTAATTATTAGTAGCTTCTATCCAAACACATTCTAATTTCTATTCAAATACCATAGTATTTATATATGGCTGTGTACTGGGGAAAGAAGAGGTCAAAACATTTTCCCAGAAAATTATTTCTATGGCACAGGATTGGATCAGGTACTACTTTCTGTCTTAGTCCTTGCCAAGACTAAGAAAAGAGTTAATCCCTCATATACTGTGTGCATTGCAGCCTATTTTTCCTATGATTCAAATAAAAAGGCTAATGGAGGAAAAGAAAGAGTACATTGAATATTGATTTTTTTGTCTCAAATATAAGGAAGCCCATTTTGGGAATGGGTATAAAAAAGAACTGCTTATCAACTATAAACTGCTTCCAAATGGCTTCTGAAAGTTTCTAATCAGTATTTGGACCAAGTTTAATCTCATGTACACTCAACTGTAATCTCTCTTGCTCTAGATAGCAGATAATTTAGATAAAGTTTTGAAGGACCATGTTACTGAGTTGGTGAGACAAGATTTCTCAGAGACACACAAAAGCAGTGGAAAGGTGTGAAAATATTCATTGGTAAGTCTTTACTGGTTGAAATATCAAATGTAAAATATCTTTCTATAAAACTCAGTTCCAGGTTGAAAAATAGTGTTATTCCCAACCTCACTCCTACCATGTTAACACAGCTTCACTTGATTTCAAAACTACACCCAGCAGACAAATACCATAAATATACAATGCTGCTGAAGTCAAGGGGTCTCTGATGACTCACATCAGTTGGAGTTGCAGTTCAGCTTGTTGTTTGCAGAAATTTCCAAACTTGGAAACTCTTTTTCACGTTTCTAGCAAAGTCAAAATAGGTCTTTGTGAAATAGCTGCAGCCAACAGTAAATGATGTATGAAATGAAATATCTCATCCATCCCATACATGAAGAATATGCAGAGGAAGTTTTGCTGCTCTCACCACGCAGTTTCAGACAAGTTGCTGATGCAGAACCATCATTTGCATGGAGTGATGGGAGGAAGGGGGTGATGCTGTCATTCTCATCTGTTGTCAGGTGTGGCTCTTCCATACAGAGAGAGTCAGATTTTATCCCTTTCCCATTTTATCTAATAAATACTGTCCTATATTCTATCTAGTAATTTCCATGGAGTCTGATGGGTTTTGAGCCTGAAGTACTGGGGATTTATCCAAGACTATTATAAAAATATTTTATATTAAAATAAATTTTTACCTATAAAAGATCTCATCTCTTAGCACATGTCTACAATACACAGTGTGTTAAACACCCTTAATATTTCCATCAATAAACTGGCATATTTCGTGTATTGACCTACAATAGTATTGTCTCAGGTGACAAAGCCACCACTGATTTATCAGGTTGGTGACATGTCTGAGCTAATATTGCTTGCAGGCTCTTACTCAAGCAGCAGCAGGTCTGCATTATGTAGCTTTCACATCCTTCAGAAAGTCTGCATTTCACCTGAATTTCTTGCATTTTAAAGTTAGACAGCTGGTTTATGTAACTTACCTACTGTTTTGACTAGGCATTTCCAAAGAGTAGTTCAACTTACTAAAGAAAAACACTTATCTGAGTACTTTTATGAGCTTAATCAGAATAGGAATCTAGAAAATTTGTTTAAATCTTCCCAGTCCAGTGAAGTTAGGTGTGGTGAATCCTACCTGTACCTAACAAATAATAAACAGTAATTGTAAGTTTTCTGCTTCTTACAACCAAAAATAAGAAAATTGAAAACTGTACAATTTGACTCTGTAAGAGGAGAAAATTGAGTGCTTATAAGTACTGAAATGTTAAACAATACTTTAAACAATACCTTAAACTTTAAATAGCAAGGCTGGAGAAGCTCCTAAAAAGGATCATTTGTTTAAAGATTTTTCTCATTTTTAGTGGCATGAAGTCTTCATGTCCAAATGTGATGGGCGAGTGACCTTTGCAGTATGCCTATGATTTTGGAAATCTGAATCTGCAGATATCTGACATTTTTCTTGGGACCTCTGCTACAACAACCGTGTCTGGCCCATGCAGGATAGACCTTTAACCAGGATTGTGCAATTCTTCTCTGCCTATCTCCATAAGTTCTTCTCACCAAAAAAATTATGGAAGGGCATGGATTAGACTCTCTGTGCTGACTGTGTGGGGATTGGTTTCAAGTAGCACTCAAGTAATCAGCAAAGCAGCTTATGCTCAAAGTTTAAGCATCCCTAGAAATCATGCTGCTTTGGTGCATAACATCTCTAAATTCTTAGTCTGTTTTATTATTCATTTGACTGTGAAGGTCTGCTTGGCAGGGATGTGGTAGGAAATTTAGCCATCAGGCCTAGAGTGCTTCTGAGTTCCAGCAAGCTCTTCCTGAAGCTTTGTCAGTAACAGTTTGCTTGTCTCTGAAAGCAGAGTGATTTGATCACTTTTGGCAGACACAGTTTCCCCCAAGTACTTTGTTTGTTCCAAGAATGCCAAAAAAATGTTCTTTCTTTCAGAAAATAGTCCTCTCCCTGCTGAACTCATATTAAGATATCCTCTGAGGGTTTTGCTGTCACCTTCTGTAGGTTAAAACAACAGGATGTTCCCCCTTCCTCCCCCTAACTTTGAGTAACATTACACTGGGTTGCCTTTTAAAGTTTTTGGGCTGATGTCTGTTACCTGTGTGCACTCAAATCCTCCATCTAAGAACCTGAAAATTGCATTTGTGTTTTAGGAAAGGAGAATCACCACACAGAGTTATTAGGCATCCCCATTTTCTTCCACTCAGTATGAGACAGGACTGGCAGCTGCTGCTGTGATTTCTGGGCAGTGCAGGAACATCCAAGTTAAGGAGAAGTTGGTTTGCTAAAGGAAAGGCAACCATTTGGTCTGTCCATTCCCACATGCCACAAGGTGTTCTGTGCTGTTTGGTCCAGTCTGGGGTCCCAAGGCAGCTAATTCCAGAGCATTTCATCTGCATTTTTTTGTCCTGACAGATACAGTGGTGCAGCTGAGATTCATGACCCTGTAAGAATAATCTGTGAGAAACAGATTTCCATAACTCCTGCTATTTATATATGTCAAGAATAAGTATTTACTTACTTCCAAAAGGGATGGAGGTGTTGACAAGCTGATGAGGACATGACTCAGCTGATCAGAGCAAGAGCTCCACAGAATAAAGAGGATCAGGTTGAAGAGTTAAGATGAATGTGAGGGAAAAGCAAAGTGACAGCATGAGGAAGGAAAGCATGTTCTCCATCCCTAGAGGAGGCCATTGCAAAAGGGAAGCTTATTCCCTCTCCCTGCATTTGGGAAGCTTGTTCCCTCTCCCTGCATTTGGGAGTTTTCAGTTTGTGAGTTTTGACAAGAAAAGTTGTAATGTGTTGATTTATTGGTTGAACGTTAGTAACTGCTCATGGTGAACAGGATGTGCTTTGATTTAAGCCTCTTTATTTTGGAGTGAAGATCCACCTTTTGGTACTTGGAGAGAAGTTTCACTTAGGAATCTCATCTACTTAAGTAGCTAAAACCAGACCATGAGGTAGTTACCATGAGCAGAGAAGAAACAACCCCTGTCCTCCTAGTCCTTTTTGATAATTATATCCTCACCCAGCAGCCAGCACATCACTTTCCCAAAACTCTGTGCCATGGAAGACATGCAGATGGACAATGCTCCCAGGTCAATAATGTCCTTTGAGTTCTGGGCTGACATTTAGAACCACCTCAAATACCTAATAAGATAGTAAAATAAGGACAAGATCTTTCAATACTAAACACACTACAATAACACAAAATACTATCCATGTCATCCAGATACAGAAGGAGGGGAAAAAGCTTCTCTAACACCTTTCTTACAGTTCATGATAAATATGGGGTCGGGGCAGGGGATTAAAGAAAGACAAAGGGAAACTTTGTTTTGAAATGCCCTTTTCAGAGAAGTTGCCCCTACAGTCAAAACATTTTATCAGTTTGCCAATACTTAGATGTTACAGAGGAATTCAAGCAATCCAAACTTAAAAAAAAAAAAAAAAAAAAAAAAAGGAAGAGGAAAAAAGACTAAATATTAAAAAACACGCATGCAAACAAGCAAACAAATTGTAACAAACCTAAAATAATATCTATACTACTTTTGTTAATTGATGTTTCCAATCCCATCCTGAAACAACAGGTTTCTGTGTCTGCAGCTGAGGGGAGATCTTTGCAATTCAGATGTGCCTGCTTTTGCTAAGAAGCAGAGCAGGTTCATGTTTCTTTGTAACTTCACTATGAACTTTAATGTTCATGTTCATGTATGTCTGGTTAAATACCTTCAAGGCTTTCACCCTATGCTCCTTATGACTACGTTCCTATTAAATCTGGCATTTCACTGTTGTTTCAAAGAGATTGAATAGAGATTGTCTCATACATAGCTTGAACCTTTGATATTTGCATCCAAGTGTGCCCAAGGAACATCACTGTATACTTATAGAAATATTCTCTGCAACAAACACCCTATGAAAAGAAATAAAGCCTTAGATCAGAATCTTATTCTCTGAATAGGTGTGTTATTTTTAATACTTTATTTTTCTTGCTAACTTAGATGGTTTGCAATCATCTCTCATTCCAGTAAAAATGATTATTCAGAGGATCTGGTCATTCTTGACAGTAAAAGAATATTTTATGTAGTCCTTTATAGATTTCTTTTATCTCTACTCTGTCCCACAGAGAAATAAACAAAATCATACAGATCCAGATTCATGAATTTCAGTTCATCAGAAATGTTGGAAGGAAAGAAACATCTTATCAATTGGAAATGTCATTAAAAAGTCAGAGAAAAATACAAAGTATTATCCAGGCAGCTGTATTATCCAGTGTAAATAAAAGATTAATTGTTCATATGTTTCTCATTGTGGCATATTGACACCTTTGACCAAAGGGAGGGAAAATAACCTTTTGCTAGAATTAAATAGTGATTTCTCAGTCACACAGCTGCACCAGATTCTTAAAGGGGTTAGCAATCAAAGAGATCAGGACCTATATTTTCCTAAAGTCTGCTATGCAATCACTTTCATAGTGCAAAATAAGTCTAAGGAAGTAATTATATGTCTAAATCCTTCTATGCAGATTATCACGGGCTTTCTGTTTTAAAACAGTAGTTCCATAGAATTATTGGCATGGTTTTACTAGGAGAAATACTGCTGCATGTGAGATTTTGTACAAAATAATCATAGAATTCATTTTGTGTTGCCTGTTTATAGGTTTTATTTTACTTTAATAGATCTGGTTATGGATGTGGAATGGAGCAGCACATCTTTTAAATGTCTTGAGGTCAGATTAATTCATGGCACTTCAGATGTTTTCTTGTTTCAGTTTTACAAGGTGAGGTACTGATATTGTAAAAGTAGAATGTAAACAGACTGTTTTACATTTGTCTGAGCATCAGGGCACCCTCCTGTGCGTGTGGGAGTGTAACTGTGTCCTCCTCTCTTTGCCAGAGGTGATGTACCAAACCCGTCCTGTGCACCCCCAGGGCAGCAGCACAGATGAACACCATTCCAAACATGAGGTGCCCTGGGGAGACACCCTTTTGGATCAGAGCTGATGGATTCTTTCCAGCTGAGGTGGTCTAAAGATAGTGTGGGAATAACAGACTCTTGGTAACCCTGAGGGACTGGGCACCAGGCTGTTGTGGAGCACACCTGGAGCCCTGTCCCTGATGCTCCACTGCAAAAGGCTCACTGTGTGCTTGCAATTACCAATTCCTCTCTCTTGATCACCCAGGAAATGCAGCACCTGGTTCTGCACTGAAGGTGAAATGGAAAAATGGGCCAGAACTGTACAAAGTCACTCTGGGAGCAAATATTGATTTTGGGTACAGAAGTAAATAAAAGAAAGCCCTCTGTGACCCTATCCTTTCTCTCTGTATCTCTTGATGTGAGGATTTTCCTCTAAATGATGATTCATTCCTCTGTAATGATATTCCCCTTGTGAAGTATCAATATGTAATTAGAGGTGTGTGCTGTAGAGCACTGGGTTGGTCTTACAACAAAATATGAAGTTTCAGAGCCACTCCCATAAATCAGTAAAGCTCCATTAAAAGCAATACATCTATAGTGATCTGATCTTCTTGAGCATCTTAATTTCATGATTTCCTTTTTTTCATGCAAATTACTATTTTCTGAACTCAGATAACTTGTTTTTCTAAATTTATCCACCACAATGATAGATTTTGTAAAAATAAATAATTTTAGAGAATAGCTGTAGTTAACAACAGAAAGTTTAAATATGAGATTTTGTGCCACTTAAAAAAAAATATGACATTCTGCTGTAATTAAAGTGTATTAATTATGGGAACAGATTTATTCAAATTATGCTTCCTATGTGTAAGTGCAATATACAACAGATTTTTGAATACTTTACAAACATGGAGGAAAGATAATTGAAATCCCTCTCCTTATGTTTCAGTTAGTTAGTCAATTCCCATTTCCTAAGGACATATATGAAACACCATGTTCCAAATACAGAGCTAAGTGAAATATCTGAGTTACTGATTTTAATCCAGAAGGATGATTTCAACACTGTGAATCCAACAGGAAAAATGGATTTTGATATCACTGTTTTCTGATTTAGGAGATTTCCAGAGAAACTGAACTGAAAGGAAGCTATAAAAGAAAGCTTCAGTCATTTGTACTGCCTTGGGCACTGTCTCTGTTAAAGGGTACTCTGCTGTGTGTGTGGATGATGTGATCAGGAAGCAGGATAGTGATAGTATCAAGACACACAATTTTAGAGCCATAACCCATTGCCACAGAGTTTGCCTGAAGTAATCTTTCCATGGATGTCAATGGGCTTACAGGAAATCAGGTCTCCATTGCTTAGACACAGGCAGCTGGTGCCATTTGGAATGTGGGTGTCTGAGGCATCCAATAGTGCTGCTCAATACCATGGTATTCAGGTGTGACAGCTGAATCTGCACTTGTGGGATCCCCTCAGGCACAGCAAACTGCACTAAGGGCCTCTATGTGGGCAAATGAATTGAGCCTCCAGGGCTGAATTCATTTTCCCTAGGTAAACTTTCACAATGTACATTTCTACTTCCAAGTTAGTTTCCTTATTGAACATCTACAGGCAGGAATGGATACAGTGCATTTGATTTATTTCAGGTGTTTACATTGGGATGAGATGTCCCCAGTTCCCTCCTCTGCTGCTAAAAATATTTCAGAAAACTCAGTTATTGGCATTTTCACAGATACCTTGGTTTTATGCAGTGCTGCAAATAAAAACATTTAAGGACATCTCATTTTTTAGTAGATCATGTTAGTGCCCATTTCACAACCCTTCATCTGTTTAACCTGCAGATCTACCTGCTTTCAGCCCTTATTGCCCCATAAGTCTTACAAATCTAAATAAACAAAAAAAAAAAAAAAACTGTGGCAATTTCAGACTTTTGACACCATCCTTTTGACCACTACATAGCCTGCCTATGCCTTTCTTCTCTGATAATTAGTTACAGTCCACCACAGGCAGAGGGTTCTTGTGATTTTATTATTTCCCATCTTCCTGCCTCTGGCTGAGAAGAAAGTGGCACTGGTACTATAAGACATTAATTTAAGGCAGCAAGATGGTAATTGGAAGCTTTCCACTACCTTTAATGAACTTTGGACTGGAATCATAGAGAAAAAGTCTCAGCAAACACCTTTCACTGTGAATGTGGCTTGCTGAAATAAATCATACAAGGCTGATCAATGGTTTCACACAGCTCACAACACCTTGTGTGCCTTCTTGTTTCTCAGTATGATGCAATCTCTTCACACTCTCTCATGGCTATGGGGGATTTGGCTGTGTTTTGATTCTATTCACATTTTGAATCTTCACTTCTCTGAAGTAAAGGTCTGCTGTGGGTTGGCCTTGGCCAGCAGCCACACACCTACACAACCACTTGATCACCCCCCTCTCCCTCCCGCCTCCCCACAGGTTGGGGGAGAGATTAAGAACAAAAGTGAGAAAACTTGTGGGTCGAGTTAATGACAGTTTAATAAGTGAAGGATGGATTTACAGTAAAAAAAAAAAAAAAAAAAGTGATGCAGGAACAATCACTCACCACCTCCCACCAACAGGTCCATGCCCAGCCATTCTCCGAGCAGAAGCTACCTTGGAAATTGTGTGCCCACCTGTCCTCCCCTTCTTCCTCCTTTTATTGATGAGCATGATATTTGGTCTGGAAAAGACCTCTGGACAGTTTGGGTCACTGTCCAAGTCTTTTGGTCCTCCCCAGCCTATTCCCTGCATGGGCAGAGTGGGGGAAAAAAGAAAGCCTTGCCTTTGAGCAAGTTCTATTCAGTAATACCCAAAACATTGTTGTTCCATTGTAGTGAACCATTCAGACCTTGTGGATAAATTTTGCCCTAAACCAGCTGTTTTCAAACCAAAGAAGAAAGCACCATTAAGCCATGGATCCTGAAGAGGCAGCATAGCAGATTTTTTTTCATGCTGGTCTTTCTCTCCTGTACTGTGACCCACCACTGTGCAGAAAACGTTTATTAACAAACTTTATTCAGAAAACTTGTCCAGGCACAGATAGACACACAGACACTCACTCCTTCACGAACACTACCCGAGTTCCAGAATCTTCCAGGAAGAAGAATGCCCATGCACTGAACTCCTCCTGGAAGAGATATTGGAAGAACTGAAGTTATAAAAATGTGTGCATATGTCCCCAGCTCTGACAGACCAGGGCTGCAAAATACAACCATGGACCATGATCATCCACCCATTGCTGGAGCCATGACTGGTGATGTCTTTCTATCTTTCTCTGTTTTTCTCTTTACAATTTTCTTCTCTTAGGGTGATCATACACCCCAAAACATCTACACACCCCTTCTCCAGTCTGTTACTTTCTCTCAGTTCAGTTGTTCTAATAAAATTCATTTCATATAAGTTATTTAGTGTTGTTTTGCTGTAATCCAACTCAAAGGGTCAGTTAGCAATGAACCTGGTTTACTTTGCCTCAGAGGCAGACTGCAACAGCCATCAGCAGTGTTTTAGCCACAAATCCAAGCTGCAGCTCCACGTGGGTCTAAAGTTTTTGCCTTCTTGGGGGCAAAAGTACTCCAAATCAGGAGTACTGGGGAACAGCAGGATTTATCTATTCTACCAGCTATTGAGGGCTGGGCACAGGAATGGGCTGAAGGGACGAGAGCTGAGGAGCACTTCCAGAATGAGAGTGAACGCCTCATCCGTCTGTGGCTCCCGAAGAAACTCCACTGCTGTTATTAAGAGCTAATTGTTGATTTACTGCATGAGTGCTCTAAAATGGAAAAGCAGTTGGATATTATTCTTTGTCACTTCAGATTCCCAAGGGCAGAATGAAGGTTGCATTGGACTATTTTCAGAATTTCCAGTTTTGTGCCCTACCAAAGCAACAGTATGAGTTTCACTTTAAAGAGAAAACAAAAATAAATGTATATTACACATTGAAATGCACAGACTTTTCATTGTGCAATCTAAGCCTTTTACCAGGCAACAAGAATTTTTCTGCTTGTGTTGTATTTGTTAGATCCTGCCTCTCTTTGATTGCACATCCTTTCCCTCCTGCTCTAAATAGACCAAGATCATCACTACATTTTACTGAATGTTTGCCAAGAGAAAGTGCTGGTTTTTATGGGAAATGTTGGAAACATCTCAAAATACAAGGTTTAGATCAGAGCACTCAGCTTTTGCATTGGTTTAGTTTTTTTTTTTTTTCCCCTGAAAACTGTCCTATTGGCACACAAAATATCTCTGTGTATCTCAGACATCCAATTAGTAACAAGCTGGTGCTTAGTCCATCAGTAGTTGAAATGTTTTGTTTAGAAGTTCTGGCCTGGGTTTTGGTTGGGGGTTTTGTTCTTTTTCTTCAATTGAAGAAGCTATTGTTATCACACCATGTAAACAACAGTAGTGCCAATTGTCCTAAATATCATTTGCTTTCACCCTCACTGGCACTTATTTATTATTGTCTCATTTCATTTAAGCTAAATTTTTTAGGAACAATTTGTACTTAAGACCAAAATGAACACTTAGAAACAGTTTTTATCATTTATAAAAAGAGTCTCAGAAAAGGATTGAGGCACCTGAATGAATCTCTCACTTAATATATAGTTAATTATATTAATAATAAAGATTGTGCATGAAAACATTGGCTACAGCCAAGAGGTTTGTGCACAATAAACAGTCTTTCAAGATACAGGGGTTTCATACTGATACTCCAGCTTTTTCTTTTGGGATGAGAAATTAACTGAAACTATACATTGCTTTTTACTAGATTTTACTTTGCCATTGCTTGCCTGATGACAGCAAGTCAGAGGATGTACCTGGAATCTGGTGTGAATGAGTTTTTGGCCAGTGTTTCTCATTATGCACACTGAGCCAAAATGCTCTATTCAAACATTTCTACATTTTGGTGCATTTCACATCCTCATTGTTATGCATATTTTAGCATGTACTCATCTTTAGGTGCTTTTGTGAGCTCAGTGGAGGTGAAAATTAACAATTGTGTTTGTGGACAAGTAAATACCTAAAGTGGCTAAGAGCTGTTCTCTGTAACATCGGATGTCAGATGACAATTTGAGGACAGCCACAGGTCCTCCTGCCTGCCCCAGCCCATGTGATGGAAGATGTCCCTGCTGCCACTGGGTCACCATGGCTGTGCAGCACTGTGGGGTGCTGGGAGGAGGGATTAACTTATTCCCCTAAAATGCTGCAGGTACACAAACAAGAGTAGGTGACCAAACCAATAAGTCCTTCCTCTCAGGGCACTGTCGTTGTGAACCATGGATTAACATGACAAGGTTTCACTGCGTTTTGCTGAAGAAAATCTCCATAAGGCTATGCTGAGTCCTTGGAACATGACTTTTTTTCAAGTACCTCTCTATGCTTGGGAAAATATTTCTATTTTGTCCTTTTTTTTTCCTCCAATTTGCCCTTGTGCTTGTTACAAGGCAGCTAGGCTGAGGCACAATTACAGAGCAGAATTCCAACACATACACCTGAAATATGGAAAGTGGTCTCTATGCCTCACTAATGAAGAAACAGCAGATGAGAAATACAACTGTAAATGAAAGAAAAAAAAAACTATGCAACTTATTAATAAGAAAATAAAGGATTTATAGATGGCAATTTAGTCCATGGAAAATATTGAAGATTCACCAGCTTGACCTGAAGGAGTAGCAAATTGTAATCCTTAATGTGAGAGAATTATTACTACATTCATCTAAGATATTGATGAAGTAATGGTGAGAAAATAAGAAGAAAAAAAAATTTAGTTTCATCTTAAGAAATAAGAAAACACATGGTGACACCATTTACTCCAATTTATTCCTTCTCTCCTTCAGTTTTTGTATATATTTGTCTGCTTCTCTTCTAGATTTCTTATTGTCTACATTAAGAACACAAATGAAGGAATGTTTACTTGTGTAATGTTTTCTTTTGTGCTTCCCAAGTGTTTTTCCATATCAGTGTCCCTGTTTTTCCCTTCTTATCTATTTTATGTCTGGGAAATGTTTCAGTAAATAGGGCTCTGTGGTCACTTGAATTTAATACTTCAATTTATTAGAATGTGATAAAAAGATTTCATATCATTTGAAAAAGACAGGTGATTCCCATGCCTTGTACATGTTAATGAAGTACTGCAGAGCTTGAGAGAGATATAATTATGCTTTTTTGTGAAAGCCTTATGAAATTTCTTTAGTGAAGTCTTTTACCAATTCTCAAGGCAGTAAAAAAATGTTATCTGATAACTTGTTTATGATTTAAAAAAAAAGATATAAAGGCTTTTCAGAAGGAATGACAACTACAAGTTATAAAGCAGATCAACAACTCTGGAGAGAATTTATCAGGAGCCTGGAAAAACAGAGATTTTAATGATATGGGTAAGTGTTTTTAGAGGGCAGAGGATGTGCCACATGAAAGAGTGTTAAACTGACCACACAGTTTAAGCAATTTGAACATGTGGAGAGAAAGGTTTTGTCTTTGTTCTGCCTTCAGTACAACTACTGTGTGTCTCCACATCACGCTGTACTGCCTCTCCCCACAGAACTGTACTTCTGAGTGGTGTTTGAAATAAAGCTGATGGCACACTTTGTTGGTCTTGAGAGGATCAACACCCCTGAATTCAAGGGTGACATTACCTTTTCTTGACTGACAGAGATAAAACGCACGCAAGAAAGGATTCCTGAGATGTTTCTGTGTCAGTGAGGGTCAAAAAGAACTGTGTCCATCTTTTTCCTAGAAGAATTGTCTCCTATAGCATGACATTTAGTCTTTATGTGAACTTTTGCAAACATGCCGGATTGCAGAAGATTGAACAAGTATTTTCTTCCCAAGGCAGAAAATACACCCAATGCTTCCCTAATGCAATGTAATTAATTTGTGTATTGCTTTTTATCAGAAGAATCTCTCTGACTCTTTTGCATAATTATGGTTGGGTCCAAATTTATAAAAACCTCTTGTGAACAGCCACAAACAAGATTTGCTTTCCTAAGCCAACTGTGTCTTGTTATGACAGTGGAGAGATAATGCCTTGGTGGAATTCATGATCTCAAGGGATATAGACCAGGCAAAAAGTGTAGACATAACCTGAACCTTAAGAAAATGAACTTCTATATTTTTAGAGAACTAGTGGATTTGACCCCCTGGGAAACTGTCTTCAGGGACAGGGGAGAAGAAAAAAGCTGGGAACAATGTAAAGTTATTTTCCTTAAAGCACAAGAAGAGCTCTCAATTCCCACGTTCAAGAAATTGGTCGGGGAAAGCAGGGGCCCAGCACAGCCAAGTGAGGACCACCTGGTCAGGCTGAAACACAGGAGGCAAATGCTTAGACAGCAAAAGTAGAGACTTGCATTCTGGGAAGAACATAGTAATAACTGCCTGGGCCTGTAAGGCTGGGGTGAGGATTGATAAGGTACAACTGAAAATAAATTTGGTAAGGAATGTGAGGAATAATAAAAAGGGTTTCTACAGGTAGATTAGCCAGAAAAAGCAAGACAAAAGAAACTTCACTGTAGCAAAAAGTGAAACAGGAGAACGGGTGGCAGGTGACATGGAGATGGTCATTTTTCACTGAAAATTGCTCTTCCCACAGCTTTGAAGTAGATGCAATGCAAGACACTTGTGGAATAAAGTCCTACCCAAGACAGGACAAAAGACAGGAGTTTTGAACTGACAGAGGTTGGTTTTAGACCAAATATAAGGAAGGAATTATTTTCTATAAGAGTGTTGAAGCACAGGAACAGGTTGTACAGAGAAGCTGTGGGTGCCCCATCCCTGGAAGACCTGAAGGCCAGGCTGGATGGGGCTCTGAGCAGCCTGATCTAGTGAAAGATGTCTCTGGCCATAGCAGGGGGGGATGGGACAAGATGATCTTTAAAGGTTCTTTCCAACCTAAATCCTTCTGTGAGTGTATGACCATAAAACTTCTCTTCCTGTCTGCCTGCCTTTGAGTGCTCACTCACAGATTTAGCATTTTATATGAAGCCTCCCTTAGGGTACAATCTGTGCTTTAAAAGTAACACTGAACACTGTATCAGGAGGGCTGTTCCTGAAGGGGGTTGGCAAGTGACCCATTAGCCTGCCTGGGAGATGCTGCATACAGCCAACTTTGAATTCCTGACATCACAAAAAGCAGGATATCACAACACTGAGTTGAGTCATCTGAGGGGCATCTCTTCAGTACAAACTGATCCTCTGCTGACACAACTGTTCCCACCCTCTGACTGCTCTTACTGGGAACACTGATTTTATACAAAAAACAGTACCTTGGCCTGTATGAGTCCTAGATTAAATTTCTTGTACTTCTGCAGACTTCCTTTTAAACTTTGAATAAACCTTTTAGCAAAAGGTGTTTTAAGTTATGGGACATGTAAATTTGTGCCTAATGCTTTAAATGACACATGGACCTCTTGCTAAATATCACAAAGTACTAAATACACAATTTTCATTTTGGTTTACTCTTTGTTCCTCAGCTCCTCATCAGCAGACAGGAGGTAAGAGCACACTTCTGTTTTGTGATATAAAAACATATCAGGATTTTGATTTTTTTTTAAATCCCTCCATGTAAGAATAGAGGACTAGATTTTGGTGCAGATATTAGATGGGAAGAGGTATTAGTAATTTTTTTGTATCATCTGAAAACTTGTGGATTGCAATAGTATTTATTTCATCATAATAGGACAACTTTGAAATATCCAAGTTGTGCATTTTTCAAATATTACAATGGCAAAAGGAGAACCCTCCATTAAACTAGAAGTGCATTAGAGAGAAATCTCAAGAGGACATGCATTCATATAGAAGTAAATATATGTTAAATGGCACAGTATAAAATCACAGGTATATAACAAACAATAAATGCTAAAATGACATCAGGAAATGCTAGTGGCATGCAGCAGCACCTCTAAGAACAAAACAACCATGTCAGATATAATAATCCATTTCTACAATAAAATTATTTGCCTTATCATTTGTTTCTGTCTGTAGCTCTTCCCCTTGACTTGCAGCATGCTGAAGTGACGGATCAATGCTTTCCTCTATTAAAGACTATAAATTCTTGTGACACTGAAATTCTTACTCAAGAAGAGACCATCACCAATGTTTTTGCCTAATACCTTCTAATGCTGTTTGTGCTACTCAGTGTGCCATTACAGTCATTATCTTTTCAGGAGTAGAACTGAGCAATATGTGGAAAGCTTAGTGAAAAAGGCCATTTTGTAGGATAATAACACACCAGAGTATCTCAACCTGAAAGTAAGGCCCTTTAATGCAGATTCATCTGTCTAAGTCTGTCATAATCATACCTATCTTCATCCTTTTCATTTGCACTAAGTGCCCAGCAGAAAGCATCTCTATGCACTGAAATTGCTGGTTTTGCTCTGTGATCAGATGTTTTGCTACTTAAGTGGCAGCTTAATACATATTTCTTGACTACCCTTTGTGATTTTACCCATGTATTCTGTCACAGACTGAGAGCAAAGTGAGCCTCTCCTACAGGCTGATGGGTCTCTAAGGACAGGGGGGAATTTACAACAGCCTCTCTTCCTAACTCCATATCTTTTCTCCCCCCTACAAAGGCATTATGTTGGTAATTGCTGGAGGATACAAGAATAAGCAGGCAGGAAATTCATGGTGCGTCTTAATTATTAGTGCCTGCCTGTCTCAGAGTATTGAATGAATTGGCCAAATTTGCTGACCTGCCTGAAAGCTAATGCAGAAAATGAACCATATAAAATAAAAATTATTTTCTTTTGGATCAGTTAGAAAATTACTGATCTTACAGGAGCATTATTGCTGGAGCTACATAAAGATGGGGCTAGCATGATTGTGAAGGAAACAAGAGCAAGAACAGCCCTTTTGGAATTAGTTCCTATTATCGACTGATTTAGTTGGCTGTAAACTCAGAAAATTAGAGTAGACTTTACTTAATAAGCACAAATCTGTGTTCCTTCTATGGCAAGTATTGAAAGGACTATGATTTTTTTAAATTAAAATATACTTAAATGTACATTTCTTACATAGAAGAATTTTAATTCAATAAATTTTTCTTTATAACTTGTTTATATTCCAGTTATTATAATGCTTTATGAGCTATTTCCGAAAATTGCATTATTCAGTGGGGGCCACTGAGGATAAAAGGAAAACTCCCAAAAGGGAAAACATCCTATGTGATGGACAGACTGGCCATATTAGAATGCATGGTTAGACCTGGACAGACACGGCTGCACTGTGATTTGAAAAATTGCTTTGCCTTTCTTACAGCTTAGCTTTGACAGCTGTAAAGCAGAAATAATTATATAGGCCTCCTCTGAAAGAGCATTCAGATTTGTGAGGACAGTGTGCTCATGGAGAAATGTGCATTACCAACAGTTACTAAGCCTTCCTGGGTTAATGGAAGCAAGTAGACCTGGGGATAAGGTGGAGATTAATCTCTTTTTTTTCCTGTACAACATTTCATTGTGCTTATCTTTGGTGAAAACTGGGAGAAAAGCATCATTTAGGTAACTAAAGTGCTTAGTCCCAACTTTAGAGGCATAAGAGGTTCTACTGCCATCACTGGCTTTGCCTGCATGGTAAAGCTTGTCAGATGTGTCAGCAGGGACTGATGACAAGTTGATAATAAAAGCCTGTCTTTGAAATGTACAGGAAAATAATTTTGGATGATTAGAAAGTGGTCAACAACAGCTTGTCCTGTACTGTATTCCTTAAAGGAAATGTCAGCCTTAAAATTCCTTACTGAAACTTCCCAGCTCCTACCTCTGTCCAACACAGGACAAGCTGCAGGCTCAACAGAGCTCAAACAATAAAGCTGACAGAACATAAAGCAAATTGAGGCAGTAATAAAGCTGCTGCGATTTGCTGTAAATGGCACCAAGTTTGCAGCAAGCCTTATGAAACTCTTCTTACATCAGACGTGTGGGGTACCCACTAAATGCACAAGATCACTCTCAGACAGCTATGTCAATTCCTGTCAGAACAACAGAACAATAAAGCAGCAGATTCTGCAGAAGTTTAATATCATGAAATAAAATTCCAGCAGATTTGATGGGCTGAGCATTGTATTCTATATTTTTTAAAGATAAATGCACATTTTCTGATGATTCCTGACATGTTTATTTCTTTGTTCCTTAGCACAACTAAAAAAACCAATAAACACGAAAAATTCTCCTGCAGAGATTGTGGTATTATTTTTCTTCCAGGTTTTGGAAGTCTGGCTTTTTGATGTTCAATTCATTACTTCTTTTATGGGTGATAGTAAAAATAAGTAGCCAGCTAACTAAATATGTGTCCCCTCAACCCAAACCACAACAGAACTATAACCACAGATTTATTTGAATAAAAAAAAATTGTTTATAGAACACATTTGGACAAACTTTACAATGGTTGCTAAAAGGGTCCTGAAGAAAATATTTGTTTGCTAGAAAATTATTTTGTTCCTCCTACATGGCAATGACTGGTATTTTAGGTGAATACTTATTTCGCTTTGTCAGCAAAACATTTTATCTAGAATAACAGCATTCTGGGGAGTTCAAAACACATGTATGTAGTGGCTTATTCCTTTTGCCTCCTCAGTGCTGCTTTTATGGGATGACAACACGTGCCAGCTCTAAGGACAATAGTCCTATAAGAAAGAAACTCAAACATTTTGCCTCTGCTTTGCACACAGAATGCAAAGTGTGCTTCATAAACTGCACTAAGCAAAGCAGAAAAACTAATGATAAGCTGCCTACATGACTGTGGGGAGCAGAACAAGATAATCCAAAATTGTTTTATATATTGAGATAAGGGAGATGATGACACACAAAGAAGTGAGGAAAGGGAGGACTGGGTTGGCAAGCAAAGTGTGCAGTGTGGTGTGGAAAAGAGCTGAAAAAATAACAGAGCTGAAGGGGCTCCACCCCAAAAATATGCACACCAAGAAAGAAATGCCTAGAGGGTCTAAGTGTGAGGGAAGCTGTCATATTTTTTCAGAGGAAAAGTCATGACTGGGGGCCCATCTGAAGATTTTGTATAATAACTCACACAAGAAGAGACATGGCTCATGCGATGGGAAAGCCAGTCTTGATTTTCTTTAAGATCAAGGAAGGTACCTGAGGATTGGAAGTAAAAAAAACATACCACTCTTATTTTGAAGAATAACAGGAAGGAGGATCTGTAGAAATACTGAGTTGTAAGTTTATTTCAGTCTCTGACAGGATGATGAAGCAAATCCTGCTATAAACCATTTCTGAATATATGAAGGTGATTTGGAATATTAAACACAATTTTAGAAAGGTAAAATCATGACTGACCAGCCTGATAGTTTTCTACAACAAGATCTGTCTTGGTGGGCAAGAGGGCAGCAGTAGAAGTTTTTTATCTTGAATTCAGCAAGGCTCTTCGCACAGTCACTCAACTCTCTTAGATAATCTATGAAATAAGGACAAGGTGAATGAATGGTGAGATGCTCTGAAAGGTGGATGAAGAGCTGAGCACAAAGGGTTGTGATTAGCTGAACAAAATCCATCTGGAGGCCAGTTAGAAGAGGTACCCCAGGGACCTGTGCTGTTTGAATTCTTCATTATTAGTGTACTCTCACCAAGGCTGCAGAGGATGTAACACCACAAGGAGTGGCTGACACACCAGAGGGCTGTGCTGCCATCAGGAGGAACCTGAACAGGCTGGAGAAATGGGCTGGCAGAAACCTCATGAAGCTCAGCATGGGTAGAGGGCAAAATCCTGCCCCTGGGAAGAATAACCCTGCACACCAGACAGCAAGGAAACAACTTTGCAGAAATGATCCCAGGAGCCCTTGTGGACAGCAGGCTGTGTGTAATTCAGCAGTGTGCCCTGGCAGCAATGAAGGTCAGACACCTCCTGGGCTGCATTAGGAAGAGTGTTTCCTATAAATCATGGAGTCACAAGATGGTTTGGGTGGAAGGGACATTTAAAGATCATCTACCTCAACTCACCTGACACAAGTAGGAATTTCCTTCACTAGACTAAATTGTTTGAAGCCCAGTCCAACCTGACCTTGAACACTTCTGGGGATAGGGCATCCACAGTTTCACTGGGCAGCCTGTTCTGCAGCCTCACCATCCTCATCATAAGAATTTCTGCATAACACGGAATTTAACCAAAGATCTTTCAGTTTGAATCTGAGCTCAATCCCACTCTCCATGTTGTGGATGCAGACACTAAGCAGTTTTGGTCCCAATACAGACACTGAATGGACACAACACTGGATATTCATTCCAATTCATTCATAATTACAGCCCATTCATTCAGAATGAATTATTATCCATCTAAAAGTCCATCCATCAAATCATTAAGTGTCAAGAATGTTGTTTGGGACCATTCCAAAGGCCATACAAATGTGCAGGTGACATCAGTACCTCTTCCCCTGTCCACTGATGCAGCCACTCCATCGTGGGAGGTCATGGGAGGCCAGTAGATTGGTCAGGTACAATTTGCCATTGGTGAAGGTCATGGGAGATGACATTGTCCCTCTAATGTAGTGACACAATTCTGGTGTACCACGTCCAGTGCTAGTGACTGGACCAGACAATCTCTAAAGGTCCCTTCCAGTTTAACTATTCTGAAAATCCACAGCTCTTTGATGAGACATGTTACTGTAAATCAGCTTATAGAAACATAATTTTGTGTGGAAAACTCTCCAAAGGAGTATTAAAACTGCATAATGATCAGTTCCAACATAAGAATATGATAAGGAGACTGGTGATATACTTTTCTTTTTTTATGCTTTTTTCTTTTCTTAGAGTTCTTTTGCTTAAAGTCTGACAGAACTTCTGAGAAATGCAACTCAAACTGATCTTCAAAACATCAGTAGGGCAAAAAAAAAAAAAAAGAAAGACTATGAAAAGTTACCAAGAGGAACCAAGAAGGCAAAGAAAATAACAATTTATTTACCCTAAGGAAAAAGCAAGGCAATTAACTTAAGGAAAATAGTATTTAGGAAAAGAGAAAAAACATAATCAAATAATAATACTTAAAATCTAAAGTTGATAATCAATAAAAAATTAAATAATGTGGGAAACATTGGAACTAAAGATCAGAGAACAATCTGATTTTCTGCTGCCTACTCTGAAACCTTGCATCATGAAAGAAAGACACCTGGTGAGATAACATCTGGTATGTTCACAGATAAACAGGTTTTAGGGTCATTTTTATCATTTAGTCTGATCCTACTCAGCAAGAAACTTTTGAGTTCATACACCCTATATCTTGTGCTTCAGGTTTCCTCTTGGAAACTTCTTGGAAGTTTCCAAGAAGTTTCAAATTTCAATATTGTCCTGAACTTGTTGGGACTTGAGAAAGTACCACCAGTTAGAAGGTTGATCATGTGTTATTTTGCTCTTAGGAGCATGGTGACAAAAAGATGTCTGAAAAGAAGCAGAGGGGGAAAGAAACAGGCTCCAGAAATAAGAAGGTGAAGGTCCTGGTTGGAATAGATACCTTGGAAGTGGGAAGAGGTCTGGGAGATGGATGAGATGCGTGGAGATTAATTTCTGAGGACACCCAGGAACCTCAGCCAGTGGTGTCTGTGGCTGCTGAGTGAGGCAGCAGCACAGCCTGGACAGAGTTGATTTTCTCCCTGAGCGTGATGAGCCAGCAGTGACCTCCCTGCAGGGAAGGAGAGTCATGGTCTGGTGAGCACAGAGCCACAGGAGAGGGAGAATGAGCTGCAAAATCAGGTAGGGAGAAACTCTTACCTCCCTCTTAAGTAAACCTCAGTATTCAAGAATATTATAGGCTGTTATTTATTCTTTCTTATACAGAGAGAGAAAAGAAGAAACTGGGCCCCTATATAGTATGAAGGGCTTACAGGACAGATATAAAACAAAATGTAGTTCTTTGTCCAAAGCAGGGAAATCTAAGAGTTCCTCTTAGTTTAACATGTGAAAAGCACAGCCCTAGTTTCAAATTATTATTTTTGTTGTTATTATTAATACTACCACCATAATATAATGATAACAAACAAGTCAAGCATTTGAAGGAAATTTTCTGACTTATAGGATGCATGTCCTCTGTGATGTTGAGGAAAACCAAAAACAACCAAACAAAAAAATCACAACTCACTAACTACTATCATATATTTTTGTTTGTATAAAATGCATTTTCCCTTGGCTTTCATCAGTTACCAATGGAAACCCGAACAATGCCTGCAGGTATTGCTTTTAAACTATAACTTTAAGAATTATGAACTATAAGAATTATAACTTCCCAACAAAATGTAAAAACTCTGCAAGATCAATAACTGAAGGAGGAGATGCAGAGACTCCAGGTATCAACCAGGACCATTGACTTTGACTCCTGAGTACAAAAATAATAAATATTTTGTGTTCCAGAATTGAGAGTACATCATCAAATGTAAAGAAAAACGCATAACCTTCATCAAAAGGATATAAACTTCAAATATTAAGAAAAATTTTTTTTTTACCCAGTATCACATATATTGCGAAATATACTGTTTTACCTCACATATTCATAGTACAGAATTCTTGATATTTATATTTGCATGCTTTAAATCCATGAACTGTTCCAATTGCAATCCCTCAAATGTTTTGTCCTCTGCAGATGCAGACCTGGAAAGAAGAATTAATTATCTGTACTAGGATTCATCTTCATCATGTTTGGACAGTGCAGATATCTACATTTGAGTTATCTGGATTCCAGAGAAGATCTCCAGAAACTATAGTCTTGCAGCAAGTTTTTTTATGCTAGACGTCTCCTTTAATAATGACTCAATAACTATTTATTTATAAATATTGAAATAAAATAAAACTAGAAAAAGCATGTTTGTATGACATATTTTCCACATTGGTTTTATGTTTTAGTGAGAGAAGATTCATAGGGAAATGACACAATATAGATAATTTTTGTGCAGGGCACAAGGAGTGACTTCAGTGTGCACCAGGGGCTCACAGAGCTCCAATTAAGTGAAGACAACCTGGAGGTAAAACCCTGTATCAATGTGCATGACTGTGTAGTGCACATCAATCACCAGTGCACTCAAACCTCTCCTGGCACCAGTCCTTCTGACCTCTCTGTCGTCCTTTCTGAACTGTTTCAGTGCCTGATTACTCTAATTGCTTGGAAACCACACATTATAATTTCTGGGGGTCTTTTTTTGGGTTTTTTTTGGGAGGGGGAGGTTGGTTTTTTTTTTTCAATTCAGGGATGCACAGACTTAAACTGGTCTCACTGTTCATTGAATACTGTTACGAGATTTTCTTGACACTTGCCTCATTAACAATACAGTGCCAAAACCAATTTCTTTAATAAGCTAGATAGACTGAGCTCCTACATTTTTTCAACACAAAATATGATCTGTAGAGCATTTTTACTGCTCTCCTGCCATATTCCTTCTTGCATGAGTATTTTTCTGCATCATTTAAAATCTGCACCACAGAATTGTTGAGGATCTTGGCTGATCTTTTACAGAGACAAGGCAATTTCTTTATTTTTGTTTGACAGTCCAGCTATTTACACTTCTGAAGACAATATTAGTCCTTTCTGTTACAGTGCTTCACTGCCAGCATGTTGAGATGATATTTTCTTGTTGAACAAAAGGAGTTTTTTACGACTTACTACTTTCCACTCTAAGATCCCTTATCAAGTAAATTCAGCATGAATTTCCTGCTCTTGCACATGTTATTGAGCAGCTGATCTCTGGAAAACAATTGAAAGGCACTTTACAATACCCTGTTGAAGAAGCATGTCTCCATTATCGGTCTCACCTTTTTTTCATACCTCCAAGATTTATCTGTGAATATCTGATATAATTATTAAAAACTCTACTACAAGCATTATAAATTGGTCAGTTCATGGATGACTTCTCTTTAACAGCTGCTAAAAGTGACATTAATCCATTTGATGTTTTATTTGTTCCATAAAAGTAAAACATAGTATAGTACTTTCTCAGATGCCCTGCAGATATTCCAGTGTGCTACATCAATATGTTTATCTTGATCAGATGGATGAATTACAACAGCATAGAATAGGAAGAGACATTCCATGTCATTGAATTACACTTTTGTTTTGTCACAAACAATGATGTTATGTAATACATTCTACAGACTTTGCTGTAAACAAAGAAGGATAACTGCCTGCCTGCTGCAATTATTCTGGTGCATCAAAACCATATTACTGCTAACATTAAAAACTTTCTTCTCAATTCTGGCTTTACTATACTCATACTTCCTTGTCACATATTTGCCCTTTTCCTGAAAGAGTTTTTCTGCCATCTTGGTATCTAGATATATCTAAGCAGAATACTCCTTTTTCCCCAGGGAAATGAATCCCAATTGTTTTACCCTTGGGATAGTAAGAAGACTATTTTTTTGTGGATTTTCATAGAAATTCTTTTCAACAGTTATGGTATGATGACAAAAATGACATGTTTATTTGATGAGCCATGTGGATAGACATTAATTTATGCTTTGTGTATTGGATAACTATTTTATCATTACAGTTCTCTCTGGGACAGAAACCAAGCAAAGCACTCTTTAATTTTTGCAAAATTTTTCTGCCCTTCTTAATTTTACACAAGAAGCTGGTGATGTTTTCACACAAGAAGTCTCACAACTCGAGTTTATTTATTTATTATTAATTCATTTTTTTAATACTTTTTCTTGCTCAGGAGGCTTCTCAAAATAGATCTTATAAGAGAGGAGCTTCAGGCCATAACAGCTCTGCAGGTGGGTAAAAGCAAATTCTGCTTTTACCCACCTTTATTACAATGCTATGCTTTCTATTTTGTTCACAGAATTAGACAAAGTAAAATATATATTGATTATTTTTCCTTGTTGTGCATCCTGCATCTTTACCTCTTATATTTACATTCAAATGTAGCAGGAGATGCACACATTACTTAGGAGCTCACCTCCATTGCAATACTTCTACTTACTGCACCATGACCCATGATTTTACTGGGCCATTTAAAGTTCAGCAATTGTTTTCCTTTCTTTATCAGCTGCCTGCATTGAATATTTCATTTGAATTCATTATATTGCAGTGGTTCTTTCTCCATATCATATTGCATATTAAACTAGAATAGTCATTTTCACCTCTTCTTTTAATCAAGTGATTTTTGTGTGTGTAGTGAAAAATTCTCTGTGTTTGTGAAATCATGATTTCTTGTACATTCAAAAAAATGTCCTCGGAATATTCATAATGTAAATTAACACTTCTTTTTTTAATTTATCATGTTATAAAACAGCATTAAGAACTGGGATTAAATTTATTCCTTATTATAAAACATCATTAGTTTTAGGATGTTAATATAATCTCTTTAATTCAGAGAAAGATTCAATGGTGCTGGTTGTAAGTGATTACAATTGATGAGAAAATTCTAAGAGCCCTGTAAGCTTTGTGATTTCCATAAGTCCAAGTGATTTACTAGGTGTGGGCATATTTTTTTCCTCACCAATGTAGCCCTAGCTGCTATAGTGACTAATCCCACTAGTCCTCAGCAGCTGGACCCTGGGTGGTTCCTCATTATTTCAGAGTCAGCTCTCTAATTTGCCAGTGTTCTCAGTGCTTATCGTTGCTCCTTACTAGCAGCCTCACAGATCACTTACTAAGTCTGTAACTATTTATTTTAAACCTGCTGCTTTCTTGAGTGTGAGATGTATCTGTATTGTAAAACTGCCTATGACATGATCTACCTTTTTGAAAAGGGCCATACCTCTGCAAGAGAAGGACCTTCTAATGGTAAGGCAGGATGTCACTGAGAATGCAGTAAGTGCCTAAAGAGAGAAAACTAGGGGATTGTCAACAAAATAAGAGGGAACATAAAAGAAACAGTATTTTCTGCAGGAACAGCCAGGTTAGTACTAGGAAAAACACAAAACATGGGGTGCTAAAACATTTCTATATGTTTAAAAAATACAAGCTGATTGTACAAAATTGTGCCCAGAAGGTGTTTTATTTCCTTATCAAGGTGTTATAATGAACAGCCTTTCTTGTTAACTGAAAATACTTAGGAAAATGAATGGTAAAAACCAAAAATCCTATTCTTTGTAGTAATGAAATTTAATAACACCCCCGATGTTGGACAGGACCTCTGGAGGTCAGCTGGTCCAACCTCCCTTTTCAAGCAGGAACACCTACAGAGAGTTGCTCAGGACTGTGTTCAGACAACTTTTTGGTATTTCCAAGGATGGAGATTCCACAACCTTGCTGGTCAGTCTGTGCCAGTGGCAATCACCCTCACAGAAGAAAATGTCCCCCCATGTTCAGAGGGAACCTCCTGTGTTTGTGCCCCTTGCCTCTGGTCCAGTCCCTGGCTATAGCTACAGAGAGCCAGGCTCTGTCCTCTCTGCACACTCCCTTCAGCTATGTGCACACATGAATAGGAATTCTCTGATCCTTCTCTTCTCCAGGCTGAACAACCCCAATTCTCTCAGTCTTTTCTTCCTAGAAGAGATCTCCTATCCATTCACCTTTTTTGCACATCTGCTGGATTCCCTCCCATGTGCCCTGGTCTCTCTTGTCCACATCTGGACTCAGTTCTCCTGGTGGCCCTTGCCGGTGCTTTGACCTGCAGGAAATGCTCTTCCTAATGCAGCCCAGGACACTGCTGGGCACTTTTACTGCAAGGACACATTTCTGGATCCACACTTGTTGTCCACCACGACTACAGAACCTTTTCTGCAAGGCTGCTTTGCAGCTTCTCAGCTCTCAGCAGGTATTGCTGCAGGGGGTTGTTCCCCTCCAGGAGCAGGATTTTGCTTTTATTTTGTTGAAATTTACAGAGCTCCCATCAGCCCTGCTGTCCATCTTGTTGAGGTACCTCCAAATGGCAACACAATGGGTGAATGTGGGAATTAATTAGTCTGGACCAGGAGGGGAGGAATTTCAGTCTGTAGACCCCAAGACCATGTAATTCCCATACATGTTTCACATCTGGCAGTCTCCTTTACCCAGTGATTTCATATTCAGACAAAGTCAAAATGTTCTCATAAAAGACTTCTCTTAGACAAGATCTTTTTTCTGATATTTAACTCACATTTAGCTCATGTTATGCCTTCCAGACATCCTGTATTCTTTTCTTTTCAGGTAATGAGTACATCCCTACTTACAGCTTAGGTACAAAATGAAAGACATCTGTGATCTGAGTTACAGTAAGGCAACAAAGGCAAAGAATATACATTACTGCTGAAGTCTGTAGAGAAATTTCTACATTCAAGGTCATAAGTCAAGAAAAACATTAATTCCTCAAAGGGGCACTGAGACACTGTGGGGAGAGCTTGAAGGAATATCATCATAATTCCTCCATCTGGCCACAAACACTCTGTCATTTGCTGTCCTAATAAGGAACATGGTGATTAAATACAGCTAAGCACTCAGCCTAGTTGTGATTTTTTAAATTAAAAGAAAAGTAAATTGTTTTGATTTTTAATCATAGCAAAAAAATGTATTATCAGCCCTTGTGTGCAGACACAATTCAATTCAAATTCTTACTAAGCCTCCAAAGAAAAGAACAAAACCCAGCATGGCCTAGCTTAGATTTTGTTCAAAAATACAGAAACACCTATAATCTATGCGTTTACTAATGGGTGGTGTTTTATGTAGCAATGCTTTGGGCTTATCTCTGCTGCTTTTGAAAGTATCCATACACTTATATGGGTAGTCCTTAAAACATGGTACAGGCTGTATTGTACAGACCTGACTGAGCCTGATCCTGGGGAGGAGGAAAAGTATCAGATGTTGAAGAGTGTCTGAGAGCTTTGCTAGTCTTCATATTTGCAAAATTTCCCTTACACTGCAACAATTAACTCTATTTTCTATTTTTCTAATCTTCTATTCTGATACAGACCATTTTCAGAGAGAAGGATACTGTGTTAGAATGGACTTTTGGGTTGAAACCCACATTCTTCTTTACAGAAATGTTTTGAAGCAGAAGGAGTTACAGCAATACAGAATGTCAGTCAGTCATGCACATAACTGAAGAGCAGTATTTGTTGACAGCTATGTCAAAGCATCATGCCTGCTGAAAATGGTCTGGTTTGGTGCCAAAACCCATTAAAATCACAGAACATCCTCTGTTGATTTCAACCAGATACTTTGTTTTAAGTAAAATCGCATGATTTGAAACAGAATCCCTCCTCATTATTTTACATAATACTTGGTTATTGACCAACAAGAATGCAATTCACTGATTCCAGCTCCAGCAATTCCTTTTACCCCTGTGCTTTTATGCCAAACCTACCAGAGGTGAGCTGTACTGAGAAGTTCTTACCATCTAAAAAATGTCTGATGGTCCACACGATATAAGATTGTGGATCAGCTCCACTCCCTTGTGTTTCATTTATAGTAATGATTTTTTCCTTTTTTTCCAAGCATAAATCTGAGTATGGTGTAGGTAGGAATCTATCTTCCCTTATGCATACCAGAATCTTTCACCATACTGCCATGGAAACATGCAAGTAAGAAAATACTCTGTGCCTAATTTGAGACAGTGCTAAAGAAACACTGTATTACTTAATTAAACAGCAAAAATTATATGGGGAGAGAGCGAGACAAGGAGAGGGAAGGTTGTCAATACAAAAATATGTCCTGGTATCCTGTGGCAGTACTCTGAGATGTTTTTCACATTGGTTGCTGTACCCAGTTAATCCTGTTAACTGTAAATGATGAGTCAAGTTGACAGCTTGGTCTCTATTTATGCTTGTATTTTCTTTATTCTCAAAGTTTAAATAAATGTAATTTGATGGGGATGAATAAACCCTTCAGGCTTTTTACTGAAACAGCTCAAGAAGAGGCTATTTTAAATGGAAATACAAAAATGAAAACCAGAATTTCCTGAGAGCAAAATAGCAGAGCAATTCCAAAAATTCTGCATAACCTGCTTGTGAAGTAAGGAGTGAAAAAGGAAAAAGGACCTTAAGAGTGAATGAATCTACTGTCTAACAACTTCAGCTTGGTTAGTATCAAACTACATGAGCAGAAAAATACCTTATATATAATAAAACCTATGTCTTTAATAAGGTATAATATTTGCTATAGAAGATGAGGAAAATTTGGAAATATCTTTAACAGGCACCCTGAACATGGGATATCAGTGAATTTACCTTCCACTACTGCAAGATCTAAACAGCTCTGTTCATTAGTGAAATATGTCTTAACTCACCCATTTATGGTCAGATAAAACACTAATGAAAGATCCCCTCCTCTCCCCTTTTCTCCTCTCCCCTTTCCTCCTCTCCCCTCCAGTAATTTTTTTTTTCTGATTCTTTGATGCTTCATCACTTGAGGGTGATGAAGACCTAGAGAAGGTTGCCTAGAGAAGCTGTGGATGTTCCCTCTCTGGAAGTGTTCAAGGCCAGGGACTCTGAGCAACCTGGGACAGTGGAAGGTGTCCCTGACCATGGCAGAGGGTTCAGAGTGAAATGATCTTTATGTTCCTTCCAACCCAAACCATTCTGTGTTTCTCTGATTTGATTTATTGCTCAGGACTGTAGAGACACCCATGCAGACCATAGAGGTTTCTGTTAACACAGGGGGATGTAATTCTTGCCAGACTGACATTCATTCTCACTTGCTTCCCTCTTTCTCTCAGCTGAAAACCAGATTTCAGCAGCAAGCAGAAAACTAACAGGAAAAGAAATAAAGAAAGAAATATAAAGCCTTCACAGAATCATTTTGTGCAGATGTTAGCATCTTAGGGGTATCCAGAGAGGTTCACACATTCACAAAACTTCCAGATGAAAGATAGATGACACCTAGTCTAATAAGCACTGGTCTCTGAGCAGGCATTCATTGATTTTAATCTTGTTAAATCATGTTCTAGTTTCTCAGAGACATAAACAAGGACAGAAATACAAAACACAACTCAGTAATAACCAAATTACCCAGGAGATGAAGTCAACAGTTTTACTGACTTCTCAGGCTGGAGAACAGGAGTTTAAAAGAATTTAAAGGATAAGTAATGAAAGCTGGTGTGTTTTACAACATAGCAACAAAACAAAATCAGTAGCTGCAGAGAAAGCAGATTTTTAAAGTCAAAATGTGAACAACACCCTGAAACAAGAGCAAGAAAAGATATTCCAGTGAGATTCAAATTCCACTATAGTCACATGATCGTAAAAAAAAAAAGATAATGCTGTATTTATGTTTGAAAGAGACTCATGAGTTTCTTTTTAAGGCTGATTCATAGAATGATAGAATAGTTTGGGTTTGAAGGGACCTTTAAAGGACATCTAGTCCAACTTCCCTGCTTGATCAGATAAGTCAGAGCCTTGACCAACCTGACCTTGAATGTTTCCTGGGATGGGGCATCTACAATCTCTCTGTTCTTATATATTGACACCCTTATAATAATAATAATCTTCTTCCTTATATCTAATCCAAATTGAGCCTTTCTCAGTTTAAAACTATTACCTATTGCAACAAGCCCTGCTAAGAATCCTCTCCCCATCTTTTCTTAAAGCTCCCTTCAAGTACTGAAAGCCCAGAATAAGGCCAACCTTTGCTAAGTCTCCAGTCAAAAAGTGGGTTTGACACTTTTCAGAGAGGATGGGGCAGACAAGGAACACTGCAATGCAAAAGCAGAAGTCAGTGCTAGGTTTGAGTCCCAGATCTTGAGACATAACAAACAGTAAATCTTAACCAGGTGCCTAAATGATCATGGATTGGATTGATTTATTTTTTCTCCTTTCTTTTACTAAGTGGTAAAAGTGTTCTCAGACTGCACAGAAAATTTACTTTCTCAGTGACAAACACTCCCAGAAATGGGGAGGGTCTGGGCTAGAGTTCAGAGCCTGGCACTGTGTGCCAGGTTGCACCCTGCTCCCAGTCTCACCAGAGGCTTAAGAAGCAGTTCAGGGAAACCATCTCTTTCTGTTTTCCCCATCTGTAGAATCACAGCATCATGGATGTGCTCAGGGCTTTAAGCCATCTAAAGTGACACTATTCCAATCATGGGGAGATAGCAACCAAATAACACTGCAATAATTACCACTTACTATCTTCTCCTCAGATGGAGGGAAACTTAATCCACTAATGCTTGTAAAATGGTTTAAGATTCTGCAGTGAAAGCCAGCATGAGAATGTAGAGCATTAGCCTTGTAAGTGACAGCAGAGTGCACTCTGGAAGGAAGAATAACAATCAGATCATTGGGTTAAATCCTCCAAACTCTGAGACACTTCCCTAAGAGCAGGTCTCAGTAGCAGCTCTAATCCTGATGTTAAGAAGAACTGACTTAGATGAGCCCCAGTGCATCATAAGGTCTCCTCCTTGTGTCCCTGAGCTGGAGGGATGGTATTGTACCAAACTTGATAAGAAATTAGCTTGGTGTCTCTCCATTTTGTGACAGTGACCACTGCTATTTTAGAGCAGGTAGTGGTTAATGCTGCTCCCTCCTTCTGGAACTGCTTATCCAGCTCTTGGGTGTTACAAAGGGAACATAGCCTGCTGCATGTGGATTTGGCCTTAAAAATACCAAGGAATTCACTGAAGATTCATCATTGTCCCTCTGAATAGTTCGACTGCCAATATTTTTATGACAGGCCTGTTGACTCTTTACTGCTTTTAGCCATTTATCATATGTCAAGTTGGAAATATTCATCTGGAAAAAAATCACCTCCAGACAACAAGCCAAAGCTCTGATCAACTGACCTGTATGTCCCAGTCCTCTCTGACTGCATCAGGTGCACAACATGTTGGATTAAACACTGTGTGATTTAACTCAGGAGTCTGTCTCAAAGAACTCACATTTCAGCGAGAGGCTTGGAGCCTTGATTCAGTCAAGACACAAGAAAACCCAGTGCTAACAAAAGTTATTCTTTGTGCTGACCATGGATTACTGTGGAAAGCAAAAGAGCCATTAAAAACATGCCCTATATGGCTGCAAAGTTATAGAATGCAAAGTCATGGCAGTTCTCTATTCTGGTGGCTGATGCATGGTGTTTTCCTCTACAGCCCACCAAAACACAAAGTGCCATTGGAACACAAGAATGGCATTGCTATGGTGTCCTTTTGGAATATTTAAACTAGCAAACACAGAAGTAAAAAGCTACTTATGAAGTCAAAATTTGGATTTTCCAGGTGAGTGTCACTCCAGTGAGTCCTGTATTTAAAGGACAAGACCTTTTCTTATCAAGAAAAGCAGAGATTTCCTTCTGTTTGGAGATCTCACAGGAGAGTCAATTGCTCGTGTACCTTCAGAGATCTTCTGTCTTGTTTGAGAAGGGTAATAAACAGGTTTGATAGTTTGTAGCTACCATATTATTCCTAATCCTTGTTTCCCATACTTCTTTTTTTTTGTGCTTGCCCTGAAAACAGGGATTATCTGAGAGTACAAACCATAATGACCTAATAGAAATCACCTGTCAGAGTAGCATGGTAATCACCCACCAAAAAATAAACATCCAATCCATTTCTTCCCCCTCCTTCCATCTATTTTTTTCCTCTCAAATAAGCAGCTCAGTCACTCCTGCAGCACAATAATAGAGGGAACAAAAGATACAGGAATTACATCTGCATTTAAAGGGGTCAGATGTTCACTTGTCTGAGATGAGGCATGAGAACTTGCAACTTGTATAATAGACATTCAATTTGATTAGTAAATATACAAATAGCTACTATTTAACTGTAGAATTGTCAGGGTATAGTTCTGTCCCAAACATTTCAGTTTCTATAGTCACTGCCAAAAGTAAAATTACTCCTTTCCTTTGTCTGGGGAACTGTAAGGAGGCAGGTAGAATTGTCCAACATCTTCAGACAGGTAAAGTAATGCTACCTTCTGCTCACATCATGCTGCTATTACAGATGTAAAATAGATGTTAAAATTGCTCTGTCAAATGTTGTCAGTTGGTCAAATGGTCATCACTGTAATGCAAATTTTTATTAAATTAAGACAGTTATAGTAGATTTGAATAGAACAGAATTAGACTAGACTCATTCTATTGGAATGGATTTAAATTTTCAGTGGCCAAGATTTGCCAATCTCCTTTCTAAGCTCCACCATGTCCCTTTTCATGGCCACTGTCAGACTCTCAGGGGCCCACCTCTTTTACAAGATGAGGTTTTGACTTTGCAGTATTCTCTTCCTCTCCTCTGAGTTTGTGTGGAAGAAAGGCAAAGCACAACGTATCACCACAAGTCACAAGTTTGGTTTCAGAAAAAGTATCACAAGATCACTGTGTCATATTTTTACACTGTTTAATCTATATCCTGCTACATATTTCTGCTTGCCACATAGCAACAGGGAAATGAGGAACAGTGCACAGACGTGGCAGTATCCTAAATACTTTTGTTTTCTTACTAGATATAAGCACTTTCATGAGTCTGTTCTGCAAATACATTGCTCTAATCTGCAGTAGGAGTCTGTGACACACATCAGATGATTTCCAGAGCCTCACATGGAGAAGTCCTTTGCATTTTATGTCAGAGAGCTGTGAAAGTGGGCTGCTCTGGAAGAGGAGGGGAGCCATGGGATGGAGGCATCAGCCAGGAAAGCAGGGCAGTGCCCTGGGAGACAAGGGGTACAGTCCTACAGCACCCAAACCAGGCCAGCAGAGCAGCTCTGCTGACAGCAACCAGCACAGAGCAGCAGTCACCCCACTAGACCAAGTGATGAGCCTGCTCTGAGTTCAAGAGAGCAAATCAGGATCTGCAAGGTGCCAGGCCATGCAGGGACGTGCCTGCAGTGTAGGTCAGACTAAGGCCAAGGGAAAGGGCTGGACTAAAATGCAGCTCTTGGACAGGGCAGAGGGGACAGAAAGGGTCAATACCCTGCATAACAGTTTCCACAGGGCTTTCTCACAACTAATTTGTTTCCACCTAAGCCTCCTCTAGAGTTAGGCAGCTGCATCATATTAAGGCTGACTCTGAACACAACCAGTTAAACACGCAGGCTGAAAAGAAGGAAAGAGTTTGCAGAGGAAGATTACAGAAGGTGTTTTCAGGCTGGCCAGAACAATCAGAATCTGTGTGTTCCCTCAGGTCCCTGGCACTCTGTGTTTCACCTCTGACAACCAGCATTAGCACCAATCTCAATTTATTAGACTGTCAATCTTGCCATAATTAAAATCAGCCTATAAGATAGCATTAAGCTCTAGCATACACAGCTATCAAGGCTGATCCACTGAATACCTGAGACACCTGCAGGAGCTGGCAGATGTGACAGAGGGCTTGCAGGAAACCTGCAGCAGGAGGCCAAGCATGGCGCAGTAAGATGTTTAAAATTATGCAGGAGACCCAAGTTTGGCAGTGGAGTCAAACAGTTCCCAGGATCATCAGGACGGTTTTACCTTTGCTTAATTAGATGATAACTTTGGCTGTGGATTGGCAGCCATAAGGCTCCCTGTGAAGTGGAAAGACACATCTCTGGGAAATGTGCTGTGTTAGGCAAGCTGCTAGTGATAATTGTAGATGGCAATACCTCTGACACTTATATGACCCATTAGCTTGTCTGGCAGAATAAAAGCCTAATGTCAAATTGTGCATGTGCTATTAAGAAAGTATTTTTTCCATGGTCCTAAGGCCTCAATGTCCCATAGTTAATGGGAGTAATGCTATGTTACAGCTGGGGCTGTGCACAGGGGTTGTGAGTTTTGAGGTAAAGAACAGTCTGTGAATCAATGGAGTTGTTCTCTTTAATTACTACAGCCCTGCTGATTTTGATACCTAGACCCCAGTGATAAAACCTATTATCTTTGTTGATAACTGACACTGGCAGGTGATCAGAAGAAACAAATAGTAATGAAGAGCTATAAAGAAATTCATCTGGCTGAGCATGAAACTAGTTTCCAGTGAATGCTAAACTGATGAATGTGTAGCTGTTTTTTCTGAAGGAGAATCTGAGGTGCTAATTTGAAGAGGAAAAATCATATCCTAATCCTCAACACTGGAGCAGATCTGGATCAAACAGCTTTATAAACATCTCCTTCCATATTTTTTTTTTACCTGCACATATTTATATGTGAGCAATGAGCAAGGAAGTCTGAACATTTTCATGGAGGAAATTTAAGCACAGTTCCCATGTCTTTTAACTTGCACATTAGTGTTTGGCAGGTGTATGTCTCATTAAGAGTCTTTGAAATCAGCATCAATGCATCAGGGAGCAACTTTTCCTTCTCATTATTTACTCATACTAAGTTGTAGTTGATGCCCCTACTGGCAGGGATCTGTGTGTTCATCACATCCTGAAAACACTAATGTAAATAATGTTTTTGCTTCCACTTGAATCACTGTACAAACTGACATTAAAGGGAGATCTGAATCAGTAAGGGAAAACATTTTTAATCTTAGTGGACCAGCTAATGTGTCTGACAACAGGGATAACAAAAAGAAATTTTATTATGTTAATATTTTTTTAAAATTAAAAATTCGTTGCTTCTTCATCCCTCTCCTGTCCTGTCCTTGGTTTCCCTATCTCACATGCATTCAATATCACAGTCCATAAAACAAAATGGATTTTTAGTGAAAAGACAGCACACAAAACAGACAAAGCCTGAATCAATATCTCAGAAATCAAAATGTTTTCAAATGGCAGAAATCTAAAGTGCTTAAATATGTCAAGCAAATAATACAAGGTAGAAGAAATTCTACACAGCCATCAACTATCCTCTGACATTTGCTAATGTTGGAGGTTATCAAGTCCAATACTGTATATAGAATTATATATACTTTTTCTTTTTTTTATGGCATGTACTGTTTTGAAACTAAAGATGTAGTAAGGGGATCATTTGTTTCAGCAGCAGAAATCACTTCTGTTTAAGTCTCCCATCTCCATGTGATCTATTTACTGGCATCTCAGTTTCCTTTCAGAATGTGCATGGGGATATCCAAGCATATCTGTTGTGGTAATGAGCAATGTAGGAACCCCAGGCAGGTGCAAAAGAGAGCTCTTTTTTGCCAAAATCCTTGCCTTTTTAAGCAGTGAGCTGGTTGTCAGTTTACATGGTTTTAAGGCACACAAAGCCCAAGCCAACCAACCCCCATACACCAGGATGTGGATGTGAGGCAGTGGCACAAAATGTGTCTCGTGTCTCCCATGTCTCTCACATCTCTCCTGTATTTCATGTCTCTCATGTTTTTCATGTCTCTCATGTTTCTTTACCCATATTCCAGCTGAGCTACTCTCCCACAGTTCCCTTCTATTGCAGTATGGGTCCCAGATGGATAATAATTAGCATTGACTCCATGATTCTTGAAGGCTGAACAATCACTTTATTATCTTATACCAAACTATACTTCTAAGAAACTCATGGCTCTTGCAGACAGTTTGATACAGCTTTGACCAGATTGGTCAATTGAATGTAAAACACCATTACTAGTGGCTAATCAAGAAATCACCCTTTGGTAAACAAATCTCCATAGCACATTCCACATGTGCACATTACAGGTGCAGTAAGTGAAGATAAAAATTGTTTATCATTTTTTTCACTGATCTTCTCACAGCCTTTCCCACCACGATGCCTGGGAAAGTTTTGCCTGATGCTCTCTGTGGAGAGAGTTGCAGCCACACCCTTCTCCTTAGCCTAAGTTAGAGGCTGGAGCCATGCTACAAGGCCTTCTCTTTATAAAGCCTGACCTATCAATAACACACATCCATCTACATCCAATGCAGGCAGTGAATGTGAACCTATTTGGAAGATTAATTCAAGTTAAAAATCAACTTATTCACCTGCAAAGTAATTTGGCTAGAAGTGTTTAATATCCCAATTGCCATGTAGGTCAGTGTAAAGAAGGGAGAGAGAAAAATGAGTGATAAAGAGTAGATTAGTGATTTGGCATAGTAATTGCCAAAAATAATTCTTCTTGAATGACTCCTCAGTAGAAAAGAAGTTAGAAACATCAGTCTGGTTGCTTAAATTATTTTTCATTTATTTAGGGACAGTGGCTTTTACATAAAGGAGATTGGTTGCAAGTTCAGTGCATCTCTATTCTGGACCTGATGAACGCAGAAAGAAATAAAATTTCTGTTTCAATGTTTTTAAACACAAGAGGGCCAGCAACTAAGATGCTATTTAAATACATATGATCTCATATTCTCTGATCAGGCAGTGGAGGTGGCTTAGGAAGTTACTACCTCTTAGCAGCTTTTTATTGCCTCCCTGCTGTGCATTGGTACAGGAGTAGCGAAGCTGACACATAATGACATGGACTTGCACTTTAGCTACTTCATTTCATGGAATAGTTCCTATATTCTAAGTAAGAATATCCTGACCATCTCTGAAAAACTGGTTACTAATTTCTGTCCCTCAATTGGACCACATAATTTCTGCTTCACAGCTGGAGAAAAAAATACTATCTATTGGACAACCAAGCTTTTAAATTATTTAATATTATATAATGTTCTTTCTGGCTACGTTTGTGGTAGCTGCTCTAGCTCAAGAAAATCTCTCTGCCTCCCTCCCTCTTACGTGAAAGTTCCTGCAGTGCTATGTGCTCTTGACACAAAAAAAGCAACACTTATCTGGGAGAGAAGAACCCCTCTGGTCCCTGCAGTCTTGGGGTTGGTTATTAGACCAGGAGAAGGTGATAAAAAAGACACCGTCTCACAAATTATCTGGTTGGGAAAGAGAGACAGAGGAACACAGGAGGCAGGGAAGTGTCCCTTGCACAGACTCTCAGAGGAAACCTGTGCAGCCCAAGCTCCTCCAGCCTCATCATCTGAGAGCACAAGCCAGTGATGCTTCAAACTGCCTGCAGCCCACAAGTCTGTCACGTTTTCCACAGTAGGATGAGGACAACAATGGGATAATGCAGGTACCAGCTCTGGGGAAAAAATTGCTGAGAAGGGATCTGGTTGCTGCTTTTTTAGCTTATCCAGATCTCTTAATCCTCCCTGGCATTCTCACTCACCAGAGATGTGATGGTGGCCAGCAGGATATAATTCTTGATGATTTTCTCTGAATGACCTTTCCATGGGTCAGCCCTAGCAGAGATAAGACTGTCTCTCCTGAGAGAGACAATGACTGATATATTTGGGTACTTAGCAATCGTGCTGTCTGAAGCACCTGTCACTGACAGCAGTGGAACAATACTGGTGTAGAGCTGCTCAAATTATCTCAGGTTCAGAATGATTTTTCAGTGCCATCCACTTTGCTGCTTTTCTCTCAAGAGGCTTTTCAAATGTCATATCACCCCTGCTCTTTATCACAATAGTCTCTATGTTAAAACAAGCTGTAAAAATCAGCAAGGTCTACTAGGGAATGCAGGCTGTGCATATTTCACTGCTGGGAAATGAAGAATATTTTCAAGGGAAAAAAAAAAGCTTTACATCTTTGTTGACTCTAAATGAAGACAATCTGTGGTGTAAAATTCTGCTTTCAGTTCTTACTTGTACAGGGGTTTGTACTATATCAGATGTCTCAGATTGACTAGATCAGAGCATACTAATAAACTAAATCTGAAGTCTAGATGCCATAAAGATATAAAAATCATAGAAGATAGGGTCTGAATATCTTAGATGGCTCTTGGAACCTGGAAAACACTGTGGCTGTCAGCCTGGGTCCTTGTCAGTAGATTTGGGGGTCTCAAAACCACCCAAAGAAGCAATCCCTGAGGATAGAGCCATTTGGAGCAAGACAAAGGGAAACACTGATGCCAGAGGTGATTTTAAATTGATATTCCTCTCCCAGGAAGGAGTACAACTCCAATAACCATTCTGAAACTGAAATCTCAATCTGAAGCAAAGCTGGCACAGGATTGTCTTCCTGACAGCCAATGTCTCCTTCTGCTTTTCCAGAATTAAAACAGACTTCATCTTTCTGCAGAAAACCTTCATGGTTTGAAGAGTGATTTTGGATGTGTGGGGGGATCCAATTCAATTCCATTTTTAAGTGGGAAGAGTCTCAAATCCTGAACTCACATATTCTCAGAGAATCCCTTCACCGTTTATCAGTTTGTACCTGTCACTGATGTAGAGCTCACAGCACTCAGAAGTGCCACAATATTTGAAGCAACAAGAATTAACATGGAAAATAAGATTGTGAACCCTTGTACTGGAGCTGTCTGGTTCTGAGGTACTAATTAATAAGTAAACCTAATAGAAACAAGAAATCATGTCCAAGTGAAGCCTGTGCACATCAGCATTTACTACCCTGAGAGGGAGCTCTTGAAGTCACTCAGTTTCTGCCTCCTGGGGACCATCCTGACCTGCCCCACTTGGACATTCATGAAGAATGTACATACAGGAAGAGCCTCCTCAGGAAGACAGGGCCAATCTTTTCCAGGAGGACAAGAACAATTCAGTGATCTGATCTCTGTGCTGTTGGGGACAACCAGGTCAGCTTCTGCAAGGCCACTGCTCCTGTGCAAAGTTAGAAGCCAAATTCCTGTAGTGTCCTCTGCTGAACATCTTTTTAAACCATTGGAGATTGACATATTTATTTTTGCCTGTGGACTGCAGCATAGTTTTGTACACCAGAGACGTGGGCAGTTTGCAATGTGAGTGTTGTCTGGAAAAAATAAAAACCAAAGAATTACCCTTCAAGTCCTTGCTTTGCATCACTTGCTTTGCAGTTTGAATGTGAAACTGTGGCATTTTTTATTTAATGCCCAAGCTCCAATCGCTGTTAGTGAGGACAGGGTTTCATCCATGGGGAATTATGACATTGATTTACCTAAAAAATTTCTTATTTATGCAGAATTGTACAGATTTTTTTACTCCACTAATACTTTTAAATCTTTCTCTTCAAAGCTAGAATATAGTCAAAAGGGATAAAAAAACCTTTTGCCATGACAATTTCTTTAAGAAAATTGTGTTCCTCAACCTATTCAAATGATCAGAGAATAAGAGGTTGTCTGGCAGAATAGAAAATCACATAAATTGTTATGCCTGGGCAGGGACTCTTCTATTTACTACAGGATGAAAAAGCAAAAACCAAGGCCTCAACAGGATCTGGGGAAAAGAAACTCTTCTTTCTTTGAATATAAACATCTTCAGTTGCTTTTTTTTTCTTTTTATAGTCTCAAGAATAGAATTGGAAGGCTTGATAGGATATGCTTGGATACATCTGGGGTATAAAATATATCCATGCAAAGGTAGATCTGTCAGTATTAGTAAGCATGATCCCACCTTGCTGAATCCTTTGTATGATGTGTAAATCTACTGTAAAAAAGTACAGCATTGACATTTCTAGAGGGGTTCCAGTTCTCCCAAGTTAGGCAAATGCACCTTCCTTTCTGCATTTGTTTACAGTCTTGAAGACACCCCAGTGAAGTGTTTTAATACTGGATATTGAAATTCTGCAATTCCTCACAGCTAACAAGGCAGACTGCAAGGATAAATGTGAATCATTGTAAAACAATCCCTCTCCTGTTCATTTAAAAAATATATTTTCCCCTAATGTAGTTCCATCAGCTTCTAGCATGAATAAATAATCATGTGCCAAAGTACAGTCTTCTTCTTGTTCCTGTTCTTTTTGTTCCTAATTGGTCATTAATATAGAAACAATTTTTGTGTGGAACATTTTTTGGTATTTTAATTGTAAGAGCAGAAGAGATGTTAAAAGCTATCAGGTGCTGCTGATTTACCACCAAGGGCTCTGAAAGTCTTGAAATTCCAAATCAAAGCCCTGGTCTTGGGGGTGCTAAATTGGTGTGTGACATCATCTCCTTCTAAGGTCAAAGAAATTGAAGGGACTCAATATTTCACAAGGTTGGCTCTTACACTAAAAAGACTTAAACAAAAAAGCAAAAGAAAAAATCCCCTAGTGTGTAACTTGTCTTCTGTTTGCACCTGAGTTATGAGCAACAAAAGACTCCTGAGCACGTTTCAGGAAGAGAGATGCATTGTTATTTTCTTTCACAGGAACATAAATGTGGAATAGCTGAATACACTAAATAGTAATGACACCAACATTTTGTCTCAAACACTACTAACAGCAAACATTTTAATGAATGTTTCTATGTATTCCATTTACTTTTCATCTCTGGAATAATCAGCTCTATTACTGCAGGACTATATTTCAGCTCTTTTTCTCCTGGAGAATCACCATGGTATTGTGGATTCTGAAATTATTCTGGGCAGCAGGGAAAATTGAGACCTAATTTTCCTTTGATACTGGACCACAACACCACTATTGCAAAATATCCATAGAAAACTCAAAATGTCTGTTTAATATCTGAGCCAGTATTGGTCCACAAAGATGGAGTTTAAAAAATTTTAAAAACCCAACATTTAATGCTTCATCAAAATAGTGCTATACAGACATTTGCCTCACCAAAATTAATGAAAAAGAAATCAGAATCAGCTTGCAATCATTTTTTTCAAACCAAATTATAGTTTTACATTGAAGCACAAAACTCTGTCAGAAAGACTTTTTCTTAAAATTTTCTTCAAGAGCAAAAAATAGTAACAAAAAAAACCTCTTTAGCTAAGAGTGACTAAATACTGGTGAGGTGTTTCTTCTCCCTTTTTTATCACTGGGGACATGACTCAGGGTGTTCTGTTCCAGGAGATGCATCCCCTGGGTTTTGTTTTGGCAGTTTCTGTCAGAAACCTGTGATTTCTTTACACACATTTAGTACTTTAATCTGCAGGGGTGTTTTTTGTTTGGTTTTGTTTTCATTGAACACTGAACAAAACTTTTCTTCAGAAAAGGATTCCACAATAATGTGGGTGACAAAAGGTCAGATAGTCCAACTTCCTGCTCACAGCATCATGTCTTGTGTCTTGTTGCCTCCTGTCCCATCACTGCACTTCTGAGAAGAGTTCCATGCAAGTGTAAGACTTTGAAATCAACTTGTCATGGAGTAAAATCAATCTGTGTGTGGTTTTGTTTTGTTTTGGTTTGGTTTGTGGGTTTTTTTGTTTGTTTGTTTGGTTGGTTGGTTTGGTTTTTTTGGTTTTTTTTCCCCAGTTAAAACTCTACAAATGACATATAAATTTTATTAGATCTCTTGGAATGGGCATTTTCTATTGTAAACATCAACAATTTTTTTTCCCCCAAAGAACAGGGAGTTGGCTATTTCAACACTTTAAAAAAAAGTTATTTTGATTTGAATAAGTTAATTTAAAAAGTAAATTTTTACATGAACTATTTTGAGATATATTATTATCATTGAAAACTCTGTTGGTGAAAGAAAAAACATTAATATTGAAAGCATGGTATAATATATTTGTGACCTAATTATTAGATGTGCTTTCAAACCAATTTCAAAAAAATACAGTAATATAGTTAGGGTCATGATATTTTATTTCTTTGGACTACTGACTGTCATATTTATCAGCAAACCAACCACAAGGAAATATTATTTTGACAAAGATGCCAAAGAAAATATTCAGTAGTCTACAATGTGTTTCTGAGAGAAAAGTTGGGGAGGGGAAATATCCATGGTTTAGAGTTGGTTTTTAATTATTACATCTACAAAACAGTTCCCAAAGTGACATTTGGAGATGTGACTATGAGTAAGTGTTGAAAAGTTAAATCCCTTCCTGATTTTTTAAATATTTCAATATTCACCTAAAATACATGCTTTTTGATGTCTGCAGTTTAAACTCTGCTTAACTGGTATTTCTTATCATGAGTCTCAAGCAATCCAGTACCTAATTTAATCTTCTTAGTATTAAAATTCACAGCTGCTACAAGCCAAGTCCTGCCCTCCCCTTTAATTTCTTTCCTAGTTCCTAACTTATGTAGGGAACTAGGAAAACTATTTAACTTGCTTATGACCTCAGTTCCCCGTGGTACACTGGGGATGAGAACACCTTGTAACCCTTTTCTGCCCCACACCTGCTCTGTTTTCTTCACTCTTTCAGGAACAACTGAGCTACAAATTGCTGAAAGTCAAAAAGTTTTACCACTAACTGAGTAATTTCATTCTTTCTGGGATATCACCTTTGTTCTCCAAGCTCTTGTTTCAGGCCCTTGTCAGCAATGGGTAGTGGTATTAAATGGGTGACACAATCCAGCTACTCTCATTTTCTTATAATCCCAAATCACTGCTAGCAGCAACACAGCTTGGATTAGAATACTATTTTAAAAGCTTTTGAGGAAAGAAATGTAAAGAAAAATAATAGGACAATTCTATTTGTGCTTTCAACAACATACTTTATGTAACTACATACAATTATCACTCATTATCAGTTTATTGGCACAGATACACAAAGAGCAGAATTATCCCAGAATTACTCTGGATTTACTGAGAATAAAATTATATCTCTATTTAAATAATTTGGCTTGTAGGCATCTTTAACTTTTTATACTGCTTAAAAAGATTTCAAAAATGTTAACTGTGTATTTATTCATTAGTTGTTTATTTAAATTAGAGCCAGTTTTCATCTTTCCATTCCTTGTACATGCAAAATTCTGCTATCAAAAAATACTTTAGGTCATATTTAGTACTTGGAACAATTAATCAAATGAAAGAATATTACCTTAAGAGAGAAGAGAGAGTTCTGGATGTTTTTGCCATTCAAGGTGTACCATAGAGGATGCACAGGGCCTCAGTGATAATGGCAGGCCTACAAAAGCCATAGGTTATCAGGATGAGAGTGTCCCCAAAGATAAGGAGTGAATAACCAGTATTTTATTGGACCTTCTTCAACTTCAGTTATGTCCCTTGCAAGTTCTGTTTAGAAAGCAATGTTCAAAGTGCTGCACTTAGGGAGCCAAGTGTTAATCAGGTATTTAAGTATATTCTGAACAGAGATCTCTAAATCAAACAGCTTTAGTTCTCCAGAAACAATTCAAATATTGGTAGTCTTTTACAACAGAAATTAATTCCTCTAATAAAATATGTACCCAGAAAAGGATGCTGTTATGATGTACGTGGTGAGATTAGCTAGTAACTCCCTAGATAAAAGCCATTATTATTTACCAGTATGGACTTAAAGGACAAGCTTTTCAAAGCCACTTAGGGCTGAGTGTGCCCAATTCTCATTAATTTTATGCATGATTTGGTATCCAAATCCCTTTGAAAAGAGGAATAGCTCATTTTCTGAATATCCAACAGGCATCTATGTCTGGATATTTCTTCTTGGGATCACAATTTGTATGTGCCCTAGACAGTTGAAAAGTTATTTTTCCCATTAACTTTTGAAGCAAAAAAGTCAGGACATGACACTCATGTAATATGTATATGAAGATAAAATGGAAACTTTGATCTAACAAGTCATGTGATATGAACAAAGATAGAAAGTGAGCAAGGAAAAGACAGGAGAGAATTTTTCTTTCTGCAATTTATTTCACTTCATGGCAAAGAATCCTCTATCATGAGGGGAAATGACCCCTGGCCATAGAGGCAAAATTCACAGAACTTCTAGCAAAGCCTAACTTTGTTTGTTTGTCAGTTTTTGTCTTGCCACTCCACACTAAATTCACAAATTCTTACAGATTTCTTACACAGGTGTTCTTAAGACAAGATTTTCTGCCTCAGAAGGAGGCGTTTTCCCCTTGCTTCTATGAGAAGATATCCTGCTATGAGATAAAACCAAGAGTTTTAATGCTAAGAAAATTTCTGGCAGATCTGTTATTTTTGATTAATGTTAGCAATGATAACAGTGTGCTAGAGAGCAGACAGAGCATTAGATATAAAAAATAGTAATTTCTTAGTAGCAGTAATTTTCTTCCTGCAATTTATTTGTTTGTAATTTCTGTGGGTTTGGAATAAAGAAATGCTCATTTTGGTGGAGCAGGTTAAATGAGAAATGAGTGAATTGTATATTTCCAAGAGTAGAGGTTCAGTAATCGACTGTTATGAGCTTGAAAATAAGACTTTTGCTTTATGAAATAATAACATTAAAAGCTTTTTCTGAGTTATCTGGAACGTTGTTTGGGTGTTTTTATTCCCTAAATCTCATAGAGTTGTTTTTTCATAATAGTTGATGTTTTTCAATAAATCCTTTTCTGGTATGGTGCTAAGAGCTGTCAGTGCCCTGGCTGTAGTCCAAGTCCTGCACACCAGTTGTCACTTGTCCAGCAAAGAATTTGCCATAGTAGAGGACCTAATGAAGGAATATTTGCCTTGATCCATTAAGGATCAGCTAACTTGTCTTTCTCCCTCACCAATCCTGTTTCCCTGCAGGTATACATTTTCTAAGACCACTTGCATGAGATTTCCAGTTTGACATCCTGCCCAAACCCTCCAGTCAAACACATCTCTGGGGTTTTTTTCCATCATTTTAAGATCTGCATACACACTAGATATTGTACAAACCTGCTGCAACAAAACCCCTCCAGATTAATCTCTGAATTAACCTCATTTTTTTAACTCTAGTTTGTGCCATCTGAACTCTGGTTGTTGGAACATGCAGGCACGAAAGTAAAGAATAGGGACAAATAAAAGAAAGGTTGTGGGGTTTTTTGGGTAGTTTTTTTGTTAGGTTTGTTGGTTGGTTTTTTGGTTTGTTTTTGTTTATATGTTTGTGTTTTCTCTCTTTCTTTTTTTCTTTTCTGTTTTTTTTCTGCCCTGTAATTTGTAAGCACTTTGGGAAAAACTTGTTTATGTGTTCTGAATTCACGGGGAGGTGCATATCTCTACTGAATGTTTAGCTGCTGCATGATGCTCTGCACAGGGCAGGGTATAAAGTGCTACTCAAACCTACAGCACACAGCACCTCAGTTCACATGCATTTCTAATTGACATCTACTTTTGGATTAATTTCTGATTCCCTCCACTGGGCTTTTCTAATGAGATCATGAACTACATTGGCAGAAAGTTTATACTTAAAATATAACTACAAGGTAGAACCAACCATGTGGTTAACTGACAATAGGATTAAAATAATCCAACTCAAACATGCAACCCCCCCCTCCAAATCCTTATCTGTCAGATATCTGTACTCATATTTTTTAATTTCGTCAGCTACAATCAAAGAAAGAATCTAAATACTTTCTGCTCCAGTAGTTCTTTCCTTGCCTCTCTTTTCATGCTTTAAGAATCTGGGTTTTATTAAGGAACTGACCACAGCCCCATCCAAAAGCCAGCAGCCCTGGGGGGATGTGGCTTGGGACCAAAGGGGGAGGGTGGTAATGGGAAAGGGGGATGGAGATACTTAGGTTTTACTTTGTTTCTTACTGGCCAAATCTAATTTGATTGGTGATAAAAGCAATTAATTTCCCTAGGTCTAGTCTGTTTTATCCGTGATGCTCACTGGGGCGTGATCTCCCTGTATCTCAACCCATGAGTTTCCTCATTTGGTTTTTCTGCCTTTGTGCTGTAGGGAGAGGGAGTGGGAGTGCAGCTGAGTGGGGTTTCTGACTGCCAGCCAAGGTCTCATAAGCACACACAGGGAGTACAGAGTCCTTCATCCAGAAAAAAACATCAGAAAGAAATTTAATAAGACAATAAAACTACCAGACACAGTCAGACAAACTCACTGACAAGGAACTTGTTAACATACGACATTTTTATCCTCTTGTCCCTCAGCTTTACCATACTGCTTGGATCATGCAGGCCTATCTATTTTGATACCTTTTTTTCCCTACTAAACCCACACAAGAAGTCATGCACAGTCCCAGGAAGCTCTTCCTCTTATCCCATAATGTGTCCTGTGACTCTGCGCAGTGAACCCACAGTGTGGGTGCCACTCACAGCCCATGGGACTGAGGCATTCCTGGGACAGCACTGGCAGGGGCCAGGGCAGGGACTTGTGTCTCTGACTGGAGCATTGGGGATTTTCTGCCTTCTTTGTACCCCTGAGCTTCTCTGACAAACTTTATATCACATAACCTGCCAGTGGTAACCAGCTGGACTTTCTCACCCCAGACCTCTGAGGAACCTAGAGTTCAGACACCCCTCTGCCTTGCCCACAGTCATTTTCAGGGTATTCCTAGGATTTCAGACTCTGTGAAAGGCACACCTTTGAACAGTAAACACCTCTATAAGTATCCAAGGAAACCCTGTCTCTGTGTGGAGGAAGAGGGGAGAGGAAAGGGGCAGAAGAGAGAACTTTGAAGCATGAAGAAATTTGCAGGCACACATTTTAGGAGAATGTTAAAACAGACTGAGTATAGGATCTCATGGCTGACTGGATGCTGAGGAATCCCATTCCCTCCTATTAGAGCTCTTGCACTTTAAAAAAGTCTTAGATGCAAAATGAAATAAAAACAGTGAGAAGCAATTTACAGAAGTGAACATGTATCTTCCACGACAGAAGCAGAAGGGTGAAGCCACCATCTTCTGCTTTGTTATGGAAAAACTACTATGATTTTTGAAAGAGATGCATCAGATACTTGACCCCACTTTGGGATTACTAACAAAAGGCTGAAAGACTTGAACTCCAGAGGCAGAATATATAAGAAAATGTATATTTGTTCTTTGCAATTCCTATAGTGATAGATGACTGGCTTAAACATATTTTTTCCCTTAGAAAATAAAAAGGATGCCCAAAGGTAAAGGGTTTTGTCTCTGTGTATTTTATGAAGGACTATACAAGCAGCAGAGATACTTCTAAGCTTCTAAGTGTGTACAATCCTTTGTGTAGATATTCTCTATTTTTCAGACACTATTGAATTCCACACTGCAGGCCCAGAATGTGGGTGTAATTTCCACAGCTTTTGTATATTCTTTGAATCTAATGGCAACCTTATCTTCCTGGTAGATCCAGTGACATGGGGTCACAAAGGGCTGAAAGGAAAGGCCACGCAGCAGGGCAGAAGCACCATTTGATGTCATTGGTGAAGGTCTAGTTACAAGTTCATTATACTCTCAAGATACACTTTTAAACTGCAGCTCTGATCCTGTTTCAGCTACTGTGTGCCTTTGTTTTTTGGTTGGGTTTTATTTTTCCTGAATGCCTCAAATTCTTTGTTTTCCTTCTGTCAAGCAATTACTTGTGCACTCTGAACAAATACATATTGCAGGGCTGGATTACAGTGGAGATAGAGGAGAGAAGGCTGATGCAGCTTGCTTTTTCAAGAGGAAAATTTATTGTGGAGATAAAACTGCCTTACAGCTTTAACAGAAAGACATTTAGAAGGAAAGCTGACTTGATTAATTATTTCACAGCAGACAGTAAAATATTTATTAAATACTACAAAATCACACTGTAGTGAACCAACTAATATAAACATGAGCTTATTATCATTATGGCAATAACTGCATGATCAAATTGAGCTAGTAAGCCTGAAAGTGTTTAAGGTACACGTTCCCAGGAGAGTTTGAAGCTTTATATGAGATTTTCCTGCACAGGTAAATCTATTTAAACAGTACACTAAACAGTCTTTGCAGAAAGGACCACTTCTCCCTGCAGACAGAGCATCTGAGCTCCTCCAGCTTCCCACAGAAACCACCCCTGCTGCTCCCTGCTACCAAAACCTTGCCATGAAAAGCAGTTGCAGGATTAACAAATGCTGCAGCTACAGCTCCATATGTTGTACAAGGAATGGGTGCATTCTTCTCTCAGAGGTCAATCAGATGACATAGTTATCCTAGCCTGGAATTTTTATCCTCAGTTTAATCTTGGAGTTGAGACCTGCTGCTCCTTCTTGTGACCTGAAGATGATTTTGTAAAACCCCTGTGTTCTTCAATGCCTGCTTGCCCTAACTGTGTGAATTGATGTCCTTGAAAATAGCAACCACTCCCTACAAACCTTTCCTCTGTCATATCTCATGTGCCACCAAGACAAACTACTCTAGATTATAAAATTAATGAATGAAATAGGGACAAAACACATGATAAAGTGGTAATAAAGCTACATTTGCCTTCTAAAGAGCTGCCATGGCATCCAGGAAACCTTGAAGGAATGATGCCTTGCAGGAACATGCAAATCTCAACAAAAATATCTTTTCTATCTTGGGTGTGACAGAGTCACTTCACAACAGAAGGAAAATCAAAGCTAGGAAGAAACACAGGCATCTTGGGTTGCCCAAAAGTATCTAAGGTTACCCCAAATGAATGGCAAAGTGACACAGAGCTTATGGGAGGTTAATATCTCTCTGAACAGTCATTTGCAGGCTCTGGTGATATCTGAGACAGCCCATAGTTTCAACTTTCAGCAAACTGAAATGTTGTCTCATGACTGAATGATGTTGCTCCATTCCAAAGACATTGCTGCTTACTCTGGAGGTTGCCTGTTTGGAGGCAATTTTTATTTTGATCTATGGGAATCAAGTGAAGAGATATAGAGAGGTTTATGAGAGTGGGAGAGAGGTGAGAATGACTGTGGGAAAAGGGAAGAAAAAGCTGTAATCCTTCAGCACTTGGGAAAACAAAAAATAGAATAACTTTACATGCAAAAGGGAACCACTGATGTAGAGATGTAGAGCTCGAAAGGGGAAGTAGAAAATCAGTTTTTGCTATTGATTGTTGGAATTGTTGAGTGATTTGTTTGGAACCTGAAACTCTTAACCTTTTCCAACAACTGAAAAGTTTGTGCTTTGGCAAGCAAGAGTAACTACACAGTTACTGTTAGTAGGGTAGCTAAAGTAGTCTTTCCATTTGAAAATATGAAGGAAAAAAGTAAAAGGGTTGCTTTTAAAAGATAAAGTCATCTTCATTTTGATTCAAACAATTTTTCAGAAAAAAAGGTTCAAAATGTATTCCATGTGTTAGGAGTGTTTCTATGCTCCAAGAGGCTTTCCTTTGGGTACTGTAAGAGGGTTTATTATCCATTATCTGTAACACAAAGATAATGAAAGTGGTTCTATTGTGCTCTACGTGAAACCCACAGGAATACCAGGATTTGACAGTCATGATATATCTCAGTTAGTTTCTAATGTGTAAAGCCATCACCAATCATAGAGAAGACAGTCTGTTGGTTAAATAAGTCTACAAAGTAAGATGATAGAGTTCTTAATTTATCTTCATTGAAACAGCTCTGACTGCTGTGTGGTTGATAAAATAAATCTAGTCCTATTCAGAATGTCTCTTCTCTGCCCATTGAAAGCAAGGAGTTCCTATTCTCCTGTATCAATTCTTATGCAGCCCTCATCACCCACAAGGTGGGAGTATCTTCCATTAAGACCTTGAGTAAAGTGACTCACATGTGTCAGCTGTAGATCATTTTCTTGCTCAGCCTCCCCCGGGGGAGAGAATTGTGAATGCAATGAAGCATTTTGATTGGAAGATTTTTTTAAAAATGTATTTATGAAAGAGATGGTAGGTCAAACAGGTGCAATAGGAGATGGACAAGTTAATTATTGCCCTGACAGGCTGTGGATGCCCCATCCCTGGAAGTGTTCAGGGCCCGGCTGGATGGGGCCCTGAGCAGCCTCACTTACTGAGTGGCACCCATGAAGGGGGAGGTTGGAACTAAATGATCTCTAAGATTCCTTCCAATCCAAACCATTTTATGAGCCTGTTTCTTTACTTTTAGGGGAGTTTATTGTATTATTTAGGAATAATCCCATGAAACTCCATGAACGTCAGAGATATATAGAAAGTTTAGTGCTGACATCAGTCCAGAGCAGTTGATTGGTCTCACAATCTCTTTTCCACAAAAGTTCATTTCTCTCCAAAGGCCATAGAAACACTTGAAGCACATAGACACACATATGAGATGCAAATTTTACTCTTAGACAACATAAATATAACCACTCTCCCTTGAGGACTCTAAATAAGGCTCAAGATTCTGAATTTTATTTGGTGTAAAAAGCAAGTAGTACTAAAACCAGACAATTCTGTTTGTTATGTCTCCTGGACACACCAGATCCAATGCAGACAGGAACAGCAATTAATATTTTAATTCTAAACTAGATTTCATGGTTTTAGCTCAGCCAGGAAGTGGAAAAACATGAATATCATGGTCATTGCTATAGCATTGCTGAGTCTCTTTGGACAGGTGACCAACAAAAGACATTACTCAGCAGTGTGGGTCTGTAGAATATAAATCATCCAGGAATACATAAAGGGGAATAAACTATAGACTGTGTTGCCCAGACACAAATATGAACTCTTCAGACAAGAGCTGTTTCTTAGAAGAAACCTCTTAATGTTCTTTTCTTTCCTCATCTGCATCATCACTGACTATTTTGGCTTTAATTTCAACAGTTTGTCAACTCAGGCCCAGGTCAGCTTTACAAGTTTTGTGCCATGTGTACTGAAGTGGTGTGGACTGCACATGGTGAGAGGCTGTTGACATGAGTCTATATCATTTTATGGCTGCATTTAAATGCCACACAGCACCAGGGAGATGGTTGACCTTTGGAACCCCTTTCCGACACGTTCTTTGAATGTACTTCAGTATGAAAACATTGCCTTGGAAATTTGACAGATATGTCAAATGACTCAGGGAGGTCAGAGATAAGAATGTCTCCCTGTTAATCATCCATGATGGTAGCAAACCATCTATCATGTCACCAAGACCTTTCATGTGCAGGTTTGAAACTAGATTATATCAAGTTCAGGATATTAAATGTAATTTTGCAAGCTTGAAATTGCCTTGAACTTGCATTTATGTAAAATTTCACTTAAAAAATATATATATATTTTTCCAGAGAAAATAGGTCTTACCTGAGTAGTTTTTGTGGAATAAAATTATGTATGTCTTGGTCATTTGTTTACAGGCAGGCTAAGAATGGCATTTTGCAATAAGGATATAATATTTTAAAAAACAAAAAGAAATAAAAAAAAATCAAAACCAGTGATAAATTGTTTGAGAAGAAAGAGGAAAGGAAAAAGGTCTATTGGAATAAGATTGTGAGTTTTGAGTAACCAGCTACCTAAAATAAAGGGTTTTTACTTATCTGCCATCCCACATTTAGTATCATTGTGATTACTTTAATGTGTCAATGTAGAAGATATATTAACTGTTCAGGTTTCCGTAACAAGAATGAAAAATCCTTTTATTCCTGAAATAGTATTTATAGATAACAGTAAATAGTCAACTTTCCATTTAGACTGGTATAGCACATAAAGCACATATGGCTTATAAACTGCTATTATTGTTTTGTATCAGAAATAGGAGGTACGTTCATAAAAACTGACATGTTAATTTCTAAATTTGCAAGGCAACACTTGCTAGCCCTGTGAGGACATCAGTGCTTCCATTTAGTGAGTCATGTAAAGATACATGGGATGGAATATGACCAAATAGTTGAAATGTCCTTTTCTTTGTCTTTCACAAACCTTCAAAGAAATTTCAGTTACCAAGACCTTGAGTCACCCCAGATTGGGTTGTTCTTGCCTTTGAGTTCTCAAGTTAGCAGAGATCAGAAACCTCTGTGTCCCCACCATGATCATCTGCAAGATGAAGAGCTAAATGATGCCATGGAACACAAAAGGTGTTATGAAACTATCAAAATAAAAGAATCTCTAGCATGTAGCTATTGCATAGCTGCATCATATTTTGAAAAGAAATAAGGTAGAAAACTTAAGCATAGGTTGCATTTACAGATGGGTTAAGACAATTGAATTTCCTCTCCTTTTTTGCAAAGCTGATTTTTGTTGTGCAAGTCTGTCAGATTCCAGTAGCTAATGCTGGACTGAATTTAGGTGTGGCAGAATGGGAGGGAGGACCAGCACACAGCTGCTAACGTCCCTGGTTAAACTGGTGTCACTTTTCCTCTGGAATGAGCATTATAGAAAATGTCCTGTAGCAGAGAATAAGCATCACATGTAATTTTTAAAACTCTTTCATCAAAGTAAAATTCCAGGCACTGAGGTTGTATTGCCAGTGCTCCTTCTGCTGGAGACTGGTTGCTTAGTCACAGAAATAATATTCTATTGAAACAGAGTTGAGAAATAAAAAAATATTACAATCCAGCAGAGAGCTTTCCTCACAGAGCAGTGATGAAATTGCAAACATCTCAGACCAGTATACATTGTGACTTTAATGTTTTCTTTAGCAAAACTGTGAGAAAGTAAGATCAATTTACTTTCCTCAATAAAATTTGAGGACTGTGACCAATCCTTCATGGTGCTTTGTAGCACTTAGTCCTGTGAGGTCTAGATCATCCAGGCCTGAGTTATTTAATTTATATTTATACTCAGGAAATATGTTACTGCTAAAAACCAGGAAATACTCTTAAATTAGCCTTTTACATTCCATGTGAGCTGTAGTAGAATTTGCTGCATTAAGTGATTAAAATAGCATTTCTTCAAGTAAATAAAAAGTGCAAAATGTTTTTTCACAGCTCTTTACTGCATTTGCTCATCAGTTCATTGATTTTGAAGCCAGAATGGTCTGTATAGACAAAGGGTTCCCAACTCAGAGAGCAGTGCACCCATTCAAGCCCTGAGCAGCCGGTGTCTCCAGGAGCATGTTGTGAGAAAAGTGTCAAAGGCTTTGCTGAAGTCCAGGTAGGCACATCCACAGACTTTTCCTCATCTACTGGGGGAATCACTTTGTTGTAGGAGATGAGGTCAGTCAGTCAGGACCTGCCTTTCAGAATTCCACGTGGATTTCTGATCCTGATCCCCTGCGCGTCCTCTGCGTGCTGTGCGATGGCACTCAGGATGAGCTGCTCTCAGGATGGTCTGGCTACCCACACAATGAGCTTGCACACAGCTTTCAGGCATTTGCAGCACATTCTGTTCACTTGTGTATGTTGAAACGCTGTATTTAGCTGTTTCCTGGGTTTCATATTCTCCTCCAGAAAGCACCAGAGGTGTCTCACAGAGAACGTCATTAGTCCTTTGATGAATTGCAATCATCCTGCTCATCAGTCTGGTACCAGCTGCTCATCAGTTAAACTGCTGAGCTTTGCTGATGTAGGCATTAGCATCTGCAATTCTTTCAAAATCAACAGTTGCTCTGGAAGTCAGTCCCAAAGAAATTGGTTTTTAAGTTAGGCATATAAGGTAAGTTAAGTTTGACTTGTTCTACAACTGATTGAAATGGGTACCCCAGGGAGTAATTTGATGTAAAATGAATCCTAATTTTAAAAGAGAACCACCCTTTCAACTCTGTGGTCTGTAGAGGGAGCCTTGGTGATTAGTTTAGTTTTGACTTTTAGAAGGCATAAATTCAACAACAAAAATCCCAGCCTGCATGCCTAGAGTTTATTGGTATTTAATCAACAGATCTTATTTGTATGCATCTTTCTATTTAAAAACAAATGTAATCTAGTTAATGAAAACAAACTGAGACAAAAAATGGAAATTCTACACTTGTAGTGGTAGCTATAATGAATTCCATGGAAATTTGCACTACTCTACCTGCAAGTAAGACTTTATCTTCATTTCCAATTCCCAATGCAGCATTATTGCTTGTGTGTATGAGGACTGAACCTTTCTTAGAAGCATCTCTAAATGCTGTGTTATCAAGGTATTGAAGCATTTTTAATGACTGAGAATTTACCAGTTAATCTAATTCAACAGTTGAATAATGAGGAAAAAGAATTTTCTTATTTTAATGCATGCAGTAATATACAACTGTTGGATTCAATAATAAGAGAAGGGAGTGTATCTAAAAAAAGCCAATGCAAGCCAAGCCATCTTCAACAAAAAAAGAAGATATGAAACAGAAGGAATCTTCCATATACATTGATTTGAATAATTTTCAGCTCTTAACAAAATTGCTATCTACCACAACCTTCTAGTTTTTCACTTTTTTTTTACTACAGCCCAGGTTTACAGCCCATTAAGATAAGCCATATCCCTTGAACATTTCTATTTCTGTAAATAGATTATCAGAAGTTAATTTAGTTAGAAAACAATTTTGTCAGAATTTAGGGGTTATTGAGGAATATGCAGCAATACTTATGCAGAATAATCAAATCTGTGTAATGTCCATCTTGTCCACATGGAATATTAATCACACCTTGCACCAAAAAATAGGTCTAGACACAGGCTGAGCTCCCTTGAGGGGAGTCTGGGATGTTCTGAAATTCACACATTTCCAGCACCTGAATCAAGTACTTCATGGTGGAGCAGGTTGGGACTGACCCTGTCTCAGTTTATTGACATCCATTGTTACTCCCATCCTGAGAGGACACCAAGGAGCTCACAGGAACCACAAGCTGAGGAGATCCTGGGCCACCCTAAGGATTAATGAGGTAAGTGCACTGAGAAGATCTCCCATATTTAATAAGAAAACATAAGATTCAAATTTACAATTAAAATTTCAGTCATAGTTCTTGTCACACTGGTATTTTTTAAGTTTGTATTTGAAGGCCAGAAGAATAGAACTGCAATGGCTTTTGCTTTACTGATAGTCCATAGAATGTATTATAGAATTTCCTGTTCAATGTTGGAAGTAGGATTATTTTTTATTTAGTATGTCTTCAAGTTTTTTGAAAAGACTTGTATAAATGAGCTAAAATATTTGTTTGAAAACTGATTAGTTGGGAAGCTGACCCAAGTTGTAATTCATTATTAAAAAAAAAAATAGTAACAAATGGACTCTAATTTCTCTCCCTTTTAATTAACTTTCTAGAAACTTTTAAAGCAATTATTTTATGTTTTTTTTCCTGACTTGGTAGTGCAAGGTTCTATGCAATCTGCTTTTAGGCTCAGTTGAATAGTAATAAAGAGAATTCACACTAATTGTTTATAGCTGCAACTAGCTTTGTCATTAAAAAATTTTAAGGTTGGTATCAACTTTGAAGTGTAGTAGAACCCTGTTAAAAACCAGACTAAAGAAGCTATTTTTATTAGCTTACACAGAATGTATTGAAAAGGTATCAGATTTCATAAACAGAATAAGCAATTACATGAAATGGCAGAATACTCTCCCAAAGAGTAAAAACAACTATCTCTATTTTTTCTGAAAAATAAGAATAAAAGCAGGAGTTCAAACTTAATTATGAACGTGGAAATACCCAAGACCATTCTCTGTTTCCATTATAACATTGAAGTCAGGGGCAGCACACTGAACACTTGCAGCTTAGCAGATAGTTTGAGTTCTCAGAAAAACTCTGTTCTTCAAAAGAACCCTAAATGGAATATATTAGGTAAAATCCACTCATAAAGCATGTAGATGTATATGTGGTGGGTTGACCCTGGCTGAATGCCAGGTGCCCACTAAGTCCCTCTACCCTTCCCCTCCTCATCTGAAACAGAGGAGAAAAAATATAATGAAAGACTCATGGGTCCAGGTAAGGACATGGGGAGATCACTCACCAATTACCTTTATGGGCAAAATAGACTTGATTTGGGAAAATTATTTGAATGTGTTACAAATCACCTTAGAGTGTGCTTAAAAATAAAACCAAACCTTAAAAATACCTTTCCCCAAGCCCTCCCTTCTTCCCAGTTCAACTTCACTCAGTTCATTGCATGTGTTGTGTTTACTGCTCCTTCTTCTGCCTTTCTTCCCCTGCTCCAAAATGAGCTTCCCACAGGATCACAGCCTCCTTTGGGCATCCCCCTGCTCCAGCATGGGGTTCTGCAGGGGCTGCAGGGGGATCTCTGCTCCCCATGGACCCCCATGGGCTGCAGGGGCACAGCTGCCTCACCATGGGCTGTGCAGGGGCTGCAGGGGCACCATGGGCTGCTCAGCTCTGGAGCATCTCCTGCCCCTCCTTGTGCCCTCACCTGGGTATCTTTTGAGCTGTTTCTCTCACATGCTCTCACTGCTTTCCTCCAGCTGCTGTCTCAAAGCAGGGTTTTCTTCCCCTTATAAAACATGTTACCCCAGAGGCATCACCACCATCACTGATGGCCTCAGCCTTGGCCAGAAATGGGTCAATCTTGAAGCTGGCTCTATCAGACATAGGGAGAAGTTTCTGACATCCCACAGAGGCCACTCCTGCAGCCCAACCCCCCCCCCACCAAACCCTGGGCACACAAACCCAACAGAGCCTTTTCTTTTTTAAGTGCTTCTTTGGGTTAATTGGATTATTTTTTCCCTTCAAAGATATATATGTTCTTAAAACACTTTGAGGAGTAAGGGCCATCTGATAGCTTTAAAATGGTTCCTGATCAATAAACCATATCTGAATGAGTAAATTAATGTTTTTAATTACAAATAACTTGATTGAATGCTCACAGGATACAGGCTCAAACATATTTTAGCTTTTGCACTGGAAATGTTGCAACCCCAGATTCAAGAAGAATAAAGGAGCAATTTGTCCAGAATTAGAGAAGACTTTTAGTGCAGTGGTTATTTTTTTTATCCCTCTGACATTTATAGATGAATGAGTAAAAATAATAAAAAAGCAGTTTCTGTTTTTTTCCAGGTGACAGGTCTTTTCCAAAAAACAACTGACTGCCATGATCAACATGTTTTGCTCAAAAATATCTCTGACTTATTTTGTGAAATGTCAGAATAATAAAGCATTTTTCTTCTGGAAGCTGGCCTGAAATTTGCAAAAACTACTGAAAAGCCCAGGCTTTTCTGCTTTTCTGCTGTAGCCAAACTACCCCACCTTGTGTATTTTTTTTCAAGGATGTAACAATCACTGGGTTTTGGCTGGACATCTGATATTTTATAGAATCACTAATTTTGATTGGTGATGTTTAAACTACAAGGCTCCTAACACAACGGGAGGCTGGACTGTAGACAACACAAAGCTGGGAGCAGTGGTTTGTTCACCAGATGCTTGTGCTGCCATTCAGGAGGACCTTGTCAGGCTGGAGAAATGGGCTGGCAGACCCTTCTGAAGTTCCACAAAGGGAAGAGCCAAGTCCTGCTCCAAAGGAGGAATAACCCCATGAACCAGTACAGACTGGGAACCAGGTCTGTAAAGAAAGAGATGAAGGTCATGAGGGACACAAAGCTGCACATAAGAGGTGTTCCCGGGCAGAAAAAAGGTCAGCAGCCTCTCACTGTGCATAGGGCAGAGCAGTAATGGAAGGTCAAACTACCTAATTTGGTTCTATAGCACCAAAAATGGAGTTAAACACAGGCATTGAAATGCACATCTTTTATCTAGGCGGTTTTAGATGCACATCTTCAAGTAATTTCTTCAAGTATTATTAATATTATTATTATTATTATTATATTAATTTCAAGTAACATATTCAAGTACTTATTTATTCCTATGACTATATCAGCTTAAGACAGAGACACACTTAAATAAGTCCTGTCTCTATTGAATAAATTCTCATTTATTCAATAAGAAAATGGGTTAACTTGAATGTAGAACTACACAACTGCAATTCATATCCTGCCACAAGCTTGTGTCCATACAGTCCTGCCCTGAGCTTTATAGACGTATCAGTTTGAGCTGCCCTAACCCATAATCTCTGAAGCCTGTATATCAATACACAAATATTTATTTTTGCAGTGGTAAATCCAGAAATTAGTTGCAAAATTTTACTTGGAGATTTTTTTCCTGTGGATATTTCAATTTTAAAGAGACATGCTAGGATTCAATGAGATGTCATTTTGAAGGAAAAGAGCTGTCCAAAATAGCATGTATGTTCTGGTTCATCTTGTATCACTGGACCTGTGATCAGTGGATCATCAACCCTTTGCTGATACCTTGGTTTCTACTGGACATAAATTAAGCACAAGCCAGGAAAGGTCTGTTTCTTTCTTTGGATAAGCAATCCACATATACATCAAAGAGCTGACAAAAAATTTAGTTACTCAGAATGTCAGGTCAATTTTGACTACTGCCCTCTGTAGTTTCAGAAATTTTCATTGTTTTTTAAAAATGTCAATTTAAGTTTATCCAAGGTCTATGTGGATCTCAAGAGATGTGATTTCTGGATCCTCATTCCTATGGTTTTTCATTTCAGTTATCCTAGCTTTCCTTCTAAAATGGGTGGTGCTCTGGTTTTGCCTCCTCTATTGTCCCCTGTTTGTGTCTCCTGAACTCTCTAAGGAGAAAGGAGTGATATGAGTCCAGAATATAAAAGAATATAAGATTAAAGTCTGTTTGTAAATCCATTAGGAGTTTCTAGTTTTTAAACAGATTTTACTGGCCATTAAAATTCTGATGGCTTTGCCTGACAAAGATTGTAATGAGAATAGAAGATGGCATTAAATGGAATCCATTCTGAAGATGATTGCAAAAGATACAAGCCTAACTCATTCTCATTATAGCTTTGTGTTGGTATAATTGAGAATGTTATTCAGATACCTGAAATGCTTGGAGAGAATTTTATTGTGATTGTAAAAAGGTGCTACTTAATTTGATTTAAAATTGGAACAGCAGTTGGCTACTTTTGGCATCCTGCAAATGGCATAGGAGAGGCTGATGCTGACTTTGTGCAGTTCTGCCATTTCTCTTGCATAATCCTAGCTGCTGACATTCAGAACATCTACGTGTGGGTTTAAGACTCAATTTGTGATCATCCACAAAGCTGACATGTCAGCTAGTCCTGTCTTATTGTTTAGAGTGAAACCAGGCTGCAGGAAGATCCTTAATGTTTAGGTTCTGTTGAAAGATGTCCTTTTCCTTGTGTGGATGATCTCGAGGACATCACCTCAATATTTACTCCCAGGACAGGGTGGTTTGGAATTTTTGTTTTGTTTTGTTTTGTTTTGTTTGTTTGTTTGGGTTTTTTTGTGACTATGTCTCCTATAAAAGATCTCAGTGTGGCCTGCCTAGGAATCTGAGAAGCCTCAATTCAAGGTAGTGAACCAAGCTAATATGAAAGCACAAATTTTAGGAGTGCTCAAACAGCCCTTGGAGTCAATGGTTTTTGGGCAAACAGTAAAGATGTTCTGTAATTGAATGTAAGGAATTAATTAATTAATTCCTGTGAAGTTTTAAAGCAGGGAAGCCATGCCATGACAGACACCATTTGCTAAAACATCAGTGGAAAATCATGGAAATTTGGTTTGTAGCTACTGAAGAACATTACATTTACATCTTTATTTATCTACTTTCATGAAGAAATATCTTCAGCTACTCTGCCTAAAAAAAAAAAATCTATCTTTTGCAATGATTTTAGAGATAACCTGGTAGTAAAAACCCCTGACAAATTATTGAAGTTTAGAGTTCAAAGTTCTAATTAAGGAATATAAATTTGCACTTTTGTCTGCTATTGGATAACATGCTGGCAATGTTTCACGAGCCTGCCTTCCAGATTCAAAACCCAAAGGCTTGGGGACTAAAAAGCTTATCTCTACCTATGTATCATATCCAGATTTCATTACTTATAAGAGCAGTACAATCAACAGCCAATAAATTGCAATACAAATTAACACTATTTATTAGTCACTACTAAAACCTGTAGAATAAAAAAAAAAAAAAAAAAAAAAAAAAGTAAAGCAAAGACCAGAGTCTTTGGCATCGTATTTTGGTGAAGATCATTGGAACCTGCTCTCACTTCTTGCTCTTGAGCAGTGTAACACAAAGATTAGTTGAACAAGAAATTCAGTGTGAAAGCTGTATTATTCTGTTTCAAGTATCATTTACCCTTTGAGAAGTCAGATGCAGAACAGAGCAGCAGGGAAGGAACTAGTGGGTTTCTCAGACACTTGGCAAAAAACTGATGATTTTGGCAGAAAAAATGCCTTTTATAAAATTTGTAAGAATTATGGAAAGTATACTTCAAATTTAATAGCACTTACAGAATTGCTTGGTTTTAAATCCGTTACTTTTTGTTTGGTAGGGATTTTTTAAAAAGAAATAAGGGGACGTTCTGAGTTCATTTAAATAAAATATGAGCAAATCTCATAATCATTTTTCCCAGGTTTCCTGTAAGGGTATTACCAGAAGAATAACCTATAAAAAAAAAAAATTTGAACATTTAAATAACCTTAAGCTTTTAATTTCATTTAAGATGTAGCTCAGATCAACTGAAGGTCATAATCATTAAGAAATTTTAAACAATGCAGAGTGAATCAGTTACTAAAATTCTCCAGCTTTGTACATTTCAAATAATTTGTCTTCCATTAAAAAAAAAAATAAAAGTAAGTGGAATTTGTTTGGGATTTCCAAGGATTTTGTTTCATTGTTTCCAGGCAAACATAGAAGAGGAGAGAAAGAAAATTCATAAAAATTACTCAAATTCTCTAAAACAAAAACTTGTGCACAGTGCACTTCAAAATTGTCCGCAGTATAGAGTATCTTCAAAAATAATAAAAGGATTTTTTTTTTTATTTGCAAAAATAAAACATAAGTTCCCCCACCTTAAATAATTTTTTTCTTGGTGTTGATCACAGAACTCAAGGTGAATAATGAACACCAAATGTTGTAGGAAGACCTCTGCCTTAGTACAGGCCCAAAAATGCTGTTAATACTTCATAAGGAAAGGGCCAATCATTCAAAATCATCAGTCTTGGCACCAGTATGTCCCTGGTGAATGCCAGTATCAGCTTGTTCTGAGTGCCTGTGGGCTGAACTTGCCTCAAGAACTAGTGAATGCCATGAAAATCCTTGTAACTCAGTTAGAGAACAGGTAGTAACTGGCAATGCAGCATCCTCTGAGGGAAAGAAAACATCATGAAAATATTACAAGCTGCAGGAAAATGTGGAAGAATCAAAGATGACAATCACCTGAGAACAGGAAAAGAATGATACTTAGGCTGGCAACAACAATCTGAAGCCCATATTTTTTTGAATTGATTAAGAATCAATAGGTCATACAAGTGGAATTAGTGCCAAACCTAAGAGAAAAACAACTCAGCCAAGTAACCAATGATCTGTTTTGGGCAATGCATGCTGTTCATGCAGCTCTCTGTATGTCTCTGCATGTGCACATGTATCTTTGTGTGAAAACATGTATTTGTGTATATTGCTTCCCAAGAAATCAATACAATGCCATGTTCTTGCTTAAACTTCTGCTTTGTATTATGGATTCCTGGGGAGATTCATGGCCTGCTAATGTAGTGCAAATTGTCTTACAAGATTCTTAGCAGTGGTCAATATGTTTACTGTTTTAGAGAACAAAGCATTATCCTTGAGAGATGTGGTTCATATCCTAAATAACAAAGCAATGTTTAGTGAATAGAAACCAGGGAATACAAACAGAGATTATGCTGAATATATTAATTTTAAATTATGTGGTCACATTTTCAGCACTTGCTCAGAGAAGATTTTGCTTGACATAGTCGAACTGCTTCTGATTTATGTCATGTGGATAATAAGAGAATCTGTGCTGCCATTTAAATGCACTTCATTGGAAAACAATGAAAACCATTCCAAAGGCATGCATTGTTGAACAGCATAAGCAGTCCAACTGCACAAGCAAGATATCTGTATTGATCCAAACAAAGTAATTTTAGTCTTACAGGGTAGAAAATAGAAATAGAGAAAGCCAAGATTGCATGGCTTGTCTGGACTTGGCTTAGCTTGTGCTCATTTTAGCTTCTTTCACTTGTGACAATTGTCCAGCCATCAAGTAAGTGCCATCTAAATTTGTTTAAGCTTTAGTTTAGCTTTGTGTGGTGTACTGCCTATTGTGCATGGATAAGTACTAAAGCAAGTACTCTTCACAAGCTGAAGAACAACCTCATAGCCCCAGAATAAAAATGTATGGTTTAGGCAAGGACAGGAACAAGAGGACACAATTAGTAGGGCTCTACAACCAAATCATGGTGGCCAGACACTGGTGACCAAAGGCATAAGCAAACATATAAATAAACAGGTATGAGTCAGGTGACAGAGGTTTCACAGAAAGCAAGCAAACAGGCTAACAAGTCTACTGCTGTACTGGAAAGCACAGCAATGAAGTACTGGGTGAGTCACTGTAAGAATGAAAGAGAGTCTTATTTTAGAGAGGGACTGAAGATGATAACCTTTAGAAGCAAATGAACACTGCAGAGGTGAGTATAACACCACAGGAGAATGTATAGATCCTAGAAAGATTTTATCAGTCTTACCTCTTTTACTAGCTAAAAGTATTGTGTCATCAAAACTTTCCTGTAGCAACTATTGTATTTGATTACACTACCTCAGTGTCTATTCCAGTAACCATAAATTCTTAAATCTGTATGTAAGGTGTATTTCTTTTGATCCAGAAATGTGAACAAGACACTCTCTCTCTAGAAATAGTGGCTGAATAAAGAAAAAGTAGAGGGCATGGGGAAATAGGGAATAACTCCTACTCCTGACTGCCACCCTGCTTGTTAGCAGCCTGATATTTAGGAAATTCTTGGGCCAGATATGTTCAATATTTCTTTAATTATCTAGTCCTCCATGAATTTTTATAAGCCCTTATTAGAGTAATATGGTGTCTTCTGAAAATTGCTACCACAGTTCAGTTATGCATTTGGTTAAGAAGATTAAAAAAAACCAAAACAAGACAAAACAAACAAACAAAAAAATCTCACTACTTCCTTCTTTAGAATGCATAGAGGTCTTCTTTATATAACTGTATTTTATACTGTATATGTTTTAAATAGCCATCTTCTGAGCTACGCTTTAAGGTTATAAACATGATGTCAGTTATTATTTTGCAATTCATTAACAGTTAAGAAATAATATGGGAGAGATATTGATTCAGACTCTTTAGGAAGCAATTATTTAAACCTCCACAGAAATACTTAACTTTATAAAGCCTTTATCCTGTTCTGTTTCTTCCAGGAAAACCCTCTGTTTTTTCCTTGGGACTTCAGAGACTGTAGTCTGTAGTGCAGTTTAAACACAAGAACAGGCCAACAGGGCTTATACAGGTCATGCAAATATTTTGTGACCTTGAAAATGTAACTAAATATGAGATGGTTTCTAAATTGAAACTTGATGTATTTAAATAGCTTATAGTCAACATTCTATGGAAATTCATTGTTTTTCATTTTAGGACACAAAATGAAAGCTAAAAATTTATTCCTTAAATTCATAGTTAGAACAGGTTTCCAAACATGTCCCTTCATCAAAAGATTGAATATTAACAAAGAAAAGACATTGTATTATGAGCCTGTTTTTGAGTCAGAACAGCCTTACTTTTGACAGTATAACAAAGACATCCTTAATAGCTTTGTTTTTATGACTGACATTCATCCCAGGTGAGCTCAATTGATACCAAGGGATTTATATAACAGGTACAATAAACAGATCTTGGCATTTCCAAATGAATTTCCTTGACCTGATATAGAGACATAATCATAATCTTGGGTCTTCTTGCCAGAAAATACCCCCATTCCTATTGAAGCAGAAACAAATATTAGAAAAGTTTAGGCTGTTCTTCACAATGGAGAAAATTTTATGATAGTTCATTTGGATATTAGGAAGATATTCTTTACTGTGAGTGTGGGGAGGCCCTGGCACAGGTTACCCAGAGAAGATGGGGATGTCCCATCCCTGGAAGTGTCCAAGACCAGATTGGATGGGGCTTGAAGCAACCTGATCTGGTGGAAAGTGTCCCTGCCCATGACAGGGAGTTGGAAGAAGGGAACCTCCTCTGTCCCTACCAACACTGCTATTCATTTGAGCCCTCTCTCTGTTCTCAGTGAGGGCAGTCTTCATCCTTGAGTATTTGCTTTTTTCTGTGATGAATGGGTGTAAATAGTTCAGCAGTATTTTAGAACAGTTTAGGTTTCCTCCTTGTTGGTATTTCTTACCCTTCAAATCAGTATGTGAGTGAAAACCTCATATTGCATTGGGCCTGAGTTCATATAAAGGATTTTTCTGCTAGCAGGGATTTGCTAGGCATGGTGGCTTTGGCAAGCAGAAGCTTGTTGTTAAGAAGCATCAGAGCCCTCATTCAGAAATGCTTTCTGCAGCTGTGTACAGCTGACTGACATCCCCAGTCCCTGTGTATCCATGGTCACAGATCACCATAGCTGAGTTCCTCTGCTCTATTTGTTTAATTACAAGGAAGAGTTTGCTTATAAAATGAGATCTCAGGTTTTGTACCTTATTGACTTTGTTACATTACAGTGTCACACAACTGCAGTTAATGTGTTGGTTGTCTTTTGTGACCTCTCTGACTTTTTTTTTCAATTGTCCTTACACAATTTTTTAATTTTAACAATATTCTCAGAAGATGGCATGGGATTTACAATTTTTGGCTGAAGATGACAACAAAGAGTTCTGGACAATCTAGAACTACAACATGAGAACTGGAAGACCAGCTGAAGCAGCAGGTGTTGCAAATTTGGAGCATGTCCTAAGCACTGAGGATGCTCAGAGAGGACCCAAATAATTTCAGTCCATCCCTGAGCCACAGAATGATGCTATTAAAAATATCTGACTTCTGAATGTGAACACATCCATGTGGAGTAAGCAAGTGTAACACAGAGATCTTTGATTCAGTAGAAACCTAAGAAATTCAATAATGATTATGCAAAGCATTTATGATTTTACCTGTCTGGACTTCTAAGCAGTCTAGTGGTGGTTGCTGTGAATAATGTCCCACATCCTCTCTGTTGGCAGAGGTGCAATACCACACAAATACAGCAAAGAATAAATTGTGCTGCTTTTCATTTCCACACCTTTCTGGTTTGGATAAGTACACGGCATTAACTGCTCCTTGTATAAACCTAAAAATGCTTTACAAGGCAGAGCATCAGAAAGCCACAATGCTCAGCTCAACACTTCTTGAAGAAAATCAACCCCCTTTTCTTCCTGTTCCAATCTGTGGTCAAAGGTTAATGATGTTAAAATTGTTTCTGTTTGGTTGTCTTTATTCTTACAAAGAGCTTATGAAAACAGAATGCTTGATATTAAATCACAGAATCACAGAATTGACTAGGTTGGAAGAGACCTTAGGGATCATTTTTTTCCAATCCCCCTGCCATGGGCAAGGGTGAAACTCATTAGAACAAATTGGTCCCCATCCAACCTGGCCTTGAACCATTCCAGGAAAGAGGAAGGGAGCTCCATGTGTCCTAGCCAGAGCTTTGCAAAGTTTCACACCTCCTCAGCCCCTCATGCTTCTTTCTTTTAATAATGATCATGCCCAGCTGTCCTCTTTTGAACTGAAACCACATTTTAATCAACATGAATTTTAAGAACAATTGGGTAAAAGACTTATTAATCATCATAGTTCCTCTGTGGTACATGGTGATGTCTATTATAGGAACTTGGTAGTCAGCAGCAATGTCTGTAATTCCTGAGACAGCTCATGCTCAGGAATGTGCTATCAGAAGTGTCTGACACTACTAATATGTGTTAGCATTATCTTTTGAGGTTGGCTTGGCTGCTGTCTGAAAACAAAGTAAAAAGGCTGAAGATCCACTACCATTCTCTCATGCAAGCTCTGCCCTGCACTAAAGAGATAATCAGCACTGGATTTCTTTGTATCTCCCCTTTGTATCTCCCACTTTTGTATTCCCTTCCTTCCTCTGCAAGAAAGCTCAGCAGGATTTTTAGCTTACTAGAGGCCAGTGCAGTAATGTTTGCTAAGAAAAGCTTTTCAGCAATTGTTTTCTTGCTGCTGTTTTTGGTTTTGTTTTGTTTTTTTTTTTTTTTTTTTTTTTTTGTTTTGTTTTTTGTTTTTGTTTTGTTTTGTTTTGGTTTTGTTTTTTTTCTTTTTCCCAATTCAGCAGAAAATGCTTATTCATACCAAGGAAAATTTTACTGGGCATGCCTTATCTTGGTTGTATTTGGGAATTTCCTGAGGTTGAAGATGAAAATGTGTACCAGAAAACTTTTCCTTCATTGCTGAATAGGCCAGATCGTTATGGCACATACAGAGACCAAATCCTTTGTTCCTCTTTTACCTCAGTCAAGATCAGTTTAATAAAAATGGAAAAAAAAATTCCCCATCAGAAGGTATATAAATAAGTGCAAATTTTTTCCTATTAAAATATTTTTTTATTCCTTTATAGTTAATCTCACTGGCAGACTTGTGTGAAGTTATTGATAAGGGACTAGGCTGCATCCTGAATCACATGAAAACAAGTGCTTCAACCTATCATACTGGGTAGGAAAAGGGATATGTTGTTACTTGTTCATACTTATTTGGAAGTTCATAAGACATTTTTCTTCTAAATTCCAAAGAGAGAGGGGTGAGTGGGAGAGATGTTAAAGAAAAACTGAGATCAGTCATTAAAATAAATGGCAAGTATAGAAACATCAAGTGTTCTTTTAACAACACAGACCTGAAAGAAATTCATCTGCCTGAAAAAAATTGAGGAAACACCTGCACTACACAGCCTGGCTGTCAAGAACATGTAGTGAAACCCCAAAATTCTCAGTTGTTAAACTGAGACAAATCTAAGAGCTATGCAAAATTGTACCTTGAGTTCCACCTGTGCAGTCTGACTGACTTCACTGAGTGTGAGCAAAGTTACTCTTAGACCTTTCAGAGTTACAGAATTCTCACATGGGCTTTATTTCCCACAGATTGCATTCTGCTCCTTCAGTTTTGCTGGGAATATTAAGTCCACAGAAGAAATAGGGATACTGAAATAGGAATACTTCAGTGTTCTGTTCTGTCTTTTCATTGCACAGAAAGAGGGTTTGAGGCTTGTAGGAAAGGAATATCTGATTTATACACCTCATCTTTCAGCTAGCTCAAGTAATATACTTCCCACCTCTCCCACTTGACTCTATTGGTAATTCAGGGGAAAAGAAGAGCAAAGTGAGCCAAAAATGGGAATATGGGATAAAAGGTTATTAGAGGAAAACCATAAAGTCATGGAGTGGTTTATGCTGGAAGGGACCTCAAAGATGTGGTAGTTCCAAACCCCCTGTTGTGTGAAGGACACCTTCCACTAGTTCAGGCTGCTCCGAGCCCTATCCAGCCTGGCCTTGAACACTTCAGGGGATGGGGAATCCACAACCACTCTGGAATTCTGAGGCATTAGAGCTTTAAAATATTTCTAGTTCAAAGCTGGTACCAAAATTAAAGTACACTTGTGTGAGAAGAGAGGAAATGTCATTTTGGTTTTATCCACTTCACTCATACTATTCAACACTCATAATTTCTAATCTTCAGACTCTATTGGCATTAAAACTACAGGGTATTTGGGAAACTTTGGAATATATGAGTAGTTGCTACAGTATACTTACAAATTAAACTAATCCTTAGTGATAATAGTGCTTATCAAGAAACTGGATCTGAAATATTTATCTACTCTTCACCCCACTCTTCTAATATTAGCATAGTAATCTCTTTCCAGTTCAAATGAAACCTTTGTAACACTACTTTACAGTATGTTTCTGATGTGTTCTGCCCTTGTTTGTGTAATTCATGTTTGAAATGCAACAAAATATTCTGAAGAACAAGAGAACTACATAAATCCTTTTTTAAATCCTTCAATCTTTAGATTTAAAAAAAAAAAATCCCCGCATTAATGTTTGTAAACCCAATAATGGGACCAGGTCCAACCATTTATGGCTACATTTGCAATTCAGATCTCTGTTAACATGAAGATTAAAGAAAGGATTAGTTTCTAGCCCCAAAAGGCACAGTTTAGCAGCCAAATATGAGTTGCTCATCAGATGTGCCAAAACATAAAAATACAGGAAAGATCAAAATGGTCATTTTTGATGTGTTGTCTTTGAAACAAAGACTAAAACCATTTTAAATGCCTTAGCATTCTGAATCTTCCTGTAGTACTTGCCAAATTGCTCCTTCTGATCCTGTCTCATTGACATTAAAAATTATGAAGGCCTCAGCTTGGGTGTCTTTCTGCTGAGGGTAATTTGACAGCGTTACTGGAGTGAGCTGCTGCTCCCCTGTGCTGACCCGGGGTAGCAGATCTGGCAGATAAACAAGTCTGTGACAAATAACACTGACATCCCTGTCAAAAGAAAAGACATGACTCAGACCCAGAATCTGTACACAGCCCAGTGCTGGCTCTCAGTGACAAATGGTTTTAGTCTGACAGTGTGTTTCACTGCTTGAACTTTCAACTACCAAAACAAGACTCAGAAGGAGGGAACACGAGAGAAATCCACACATACAGGCAGAGAGCTGGGCCTGCCCACTCAGAGTACTTATAAATTTTTCTGTTCTTTTGATATCCTTATCATTCCCTGGACAATATTTTATTTCTCTTCCTTTTTTCTTTTTTAAAGTTAAAAGACTAAACCAAGGAGAGCTCAATTTCATTACTTTCAAATACAAGCATTAGAAAAGAGCAAGTGATATTTTAATGAAATCTCATTCCAACAGGACATTAAGTTTCACTCACCCATGCATAGGGTCTTACATTTGGTATTAGACTAATGGAAAATTTAGTTAACTTCCAGGCAGTTATCCATGCATGCTTTCAAGGCATCAGCAGGTAGGAAATCAACACCAGGCAGTTCCTTCTGAATGTTCATCATCTTTTGGTGTTAGCAGCTTAGATCTGGATATCTACTTTTTATTTCTCTGCTTCAAATTCCAGCCAGGAATTAGTTTAAAGTTTTTCTGCACTAGAATAAAAAAAAAAAAAAAAAAAAACAAAAATCCCCCAAAAAAACAACAAACAAAAATAAAACCCAAAAAACCCCACAAAAATCAATGGACTGCTGTAGTGCTGTAGTGCTGTAGTGTGTGTCCTCGTGAGGAAGCTGGCATGTGGTCTCTGCAGGTTGGGCTCTGTCAGGAGAGGCTGTGAATGGTTAACTGTGTCAGCCAGCATCCTCTAAGTATCTTTTTCACAAAACCTCGATTCTAGAAAGCTGTTTTTTATTCATTAATTCCAGTCCTGTCTTTTAATTGTTCTGTCTATTTAATATAAAAATTTAAGTGATACTTTCCCTTACTTTAAATGACTTATAATCACCAAGTCATCCTACTCTTTTTGTGGTTGTTTTGAATGCTAGGAAAAAAATTGGTTTTCTTCAGGGTTTTGTAATGTTCTATTAATAAATATCTATTCCCTTAATAAATATCTAATTCCATATCTAGAGATCTGCTCAAAAAATTCCCTAAAAAACTTACACATTTTGGAGGCATTGTGTTTTAATGAATACAGATAGTGACTTCCTCAGTAACCAGTAATTCAAAATTACCTTTTGCACCTGTGGTTCAAGAGCAGGTATTTTGTTTTGGTTTGGTCTTTTTTCCAAATACAGAAAAAAATTTCAGTGTTTTCTTAAAAAATATTTAAAATACTTGTAGACTTATCCTCAGAACTTGTTTTTCATTTGCATAGTCTTTTTTTATTTGAGCCATTAATTTTCATTTTATAGCTTACCTTTTTGAATCTAAATTTACTTTTGGTGATTTCTAATTTACATAAATTATTATATTTTTCTTTTATTTCTTTTGATAGATATTGATTTTTATTTTCTATGTATTGGCTAATTTATCCACTAGGACAGGTTAAGAGCTAGAAAAAAAGGTCTTCTTTACAAATATCAAATCAGTACCTCTGAAATAAATAGTAAAATAGTCACAGCTAAAGCTTGGTTCATAAAGATCCGTTTTTCAAAGATCATACAATCACAGAACCATAGAATGGTTTGGGATGCAATTGATCTTGAATATTTTCTCATTCTAAAGGTACACCTTTGTCTTGGTTTGAGAAGAAATGAGTTTTTTTGGGATGGTGTGGTCAAACCAATCGGTGTTCAGATTTTAATATTGGCACCTGGTTTGTCCATTGAGGGCATGGATACACCTCTGAGAACACAGGGGGTTAAAAGCTCTGAACTCCTGGGGGAACTCTCTTTGGGTTTCGGTCCTGGAGGAGAACAAACCTCCCCTGCCCGGCTCCAAGCTGGGTGAGGGAGGGGAGGCCATGTGGCCGGAGGAGGTAGGCCAGGCCTGGGACAGAAGGGAGGAGGCCCCTGTGAGATAGAAGGGTGGAGGAGCACAGTGAGGCTTCGGGCAGCCATCCCCCCCTGCCCCAGAGGGAGAGAGAGAGGGAGAGAACCTGTGCCTGTGATAGCGCGGCCGGCGTGAAGGAGAAGGTGGGGGTGGTGCCCAGCAGGGCAGCCAGCCGTGGGAGTTCATGAACCAAACTGGCAGAGCCTGGGACTTTTAACCCTTCTTGTGGATGATGGAAACCTTGCAAATGCTGATTCATCCTGGAGTTGATGAGATAGAATTTGGGATAGCAGGAAACGGGCAAGTGAAAGATGTTGAGAAGCTGAGAAGAACCCTAGGTGGGAGGAGATGATGGAGTGGCTTTTGGCTGGACTTTTCTTGTATAGCCATGGGCAGAACCACTTGTGTTCCTGTGACACAGAGACTGCATTCTAGGGGGAGGCAATGGCTCAGAGCCAGGAGAGTGCGGTGATGTGAAGGAGCGCCTGAACAGAGACGACGGGTGAGGAGGGTGGTGGTGGTGCCCTCTGTCTTCAGAGAAGAAGGAGAGGAAGACTATCTCTGTTCAAGAGACCCCTCAGCCCCAGGGGGTGAAATCTGTGGGGAACAGGTGTCCCAAAAGGAAAGAGTCTGTGTTCTTTTTGGAACTGGACAAAGCATCCTTAAAGGGAAAAACCCTAGAAGCAGCTCTGGTCCATGCGCAGTTGTGAGAAGGAAGGTGGAAGGAAAAGGTCACAATGGCAAAATATTCTCTGGGAGGTGCCACATGTGACACAGAAACACGAGAGGTTTCGACTGTTTCCTGGGGAAGTCTGTGGTGCAGGAGGGACTCCTCTCTTTTTGAGGAATTGAGAATTGATTATCTGAAGGGTGGTGATGGATTGAGAGTGAGTGATCTGAAGGGTAGTAACTGAATTGAAAATCCAAGGTTTTGTTTTATTGTGATGTGTTGGGAATCTGGTGGTGGGAGGAGGAGGAAATTTGGAAGGTTTTCATCCTGTGTTTTGTGTGTTTCTCTTCTAGTCTTAGGTTAATAAAGTTTTTTTCCCTTTCATTCTTAAGCTGGAGCCTGCTTTGCTCTGTCTCTGATCACATCTCACAGTAGATACCAGGGAAGAAGTATTTTCATGGGGGCACTGGCATTGCACCAGGTTAAAACCATGACAACCTTCCAATAGATGAGGTTGGGCAGAGATACACAGATACTATATTCCTTTTTATTCCCCTTTCTTCTTTCCATTAAATTCTCCTTAGCTTGGAAACTGAGCTTGTTTGTAATGCCACATATAATTCATAGAGACAAGCTAATCACTAGCTTGGAAGCTGGTGGTTTCCTAGGAAGTGGTGGTCAGGACCATCTTACAATCAGTAAAACAAAATAAAAGTGATTTGGACTATCTTTTATCTTCTTTTATTAAATATAAGCAGGTTATAATCACCAGTCTCTAAGCAACAGACAGATACTAATCCAGCAATTAATTCACCTTTATCCATATAATGAGGTCCAAAATAGAGCTGGCTTGTGTTAAACATGACACCTCCAGTGAGGAAGAAAAAATAAAAAAGAACCTACCTGTATGTACATGTATTCAAGAACTCTAATGACTAACTACTGTCTGTGTGAGACCTTTAATATGTCTGCAAAATTGAAATTCTCCTTAGTAACACAGTTTTTATTTCAGTTACATGCAGTTATTTAAAACCAACCTCTTTGTTCTCTGCCTTAAATAAGAATCTTGAATAGAGTCCATTTCCATCCTTTGCTATTTAGCCCTTTGGTCTTTTCACATTGGGATCTGGGGACCTATTGATGCTAAAACTGGTACTGACATTACTACTTGTGAGTGACACCATTTTTTCTTTTCTTCACCCTTTCTTTTCCCTTGTTCACCCTTTTCTGTTTTTTCTAAACTCATTATAAGCGGAGCTGGGAATTCCAGTAATGTGAATTACCCCAACATCAACATTACAGTCACTCCACTTACACCTCTCTTTTCTCAAGAGTGGGAAAGCCAAGTCTGGCCCCCAGTTTTGTAACACGGATCTTGAAAAAAGTAAGGGAAAGGGGAATTTTTTTCCATTGTGTTTATTACAGCTATTTATTATCATACAGATTTTCACTTTAACGCAATTTTAATATAAATTCTATCTGTTCACACTTGACTACTCCAACTACTTTCCAGTGAGAAAAAGCCTCCTTATTTGTTTTTGTGCAAGATGTAGGGTGCCCCATACATACAATGCATTAATTATGGTGCCAAAAGGCTCTTGCCATCACTCGTTCATTGTCAGCAGGTTATCAAAAGATGACAGCCAGCTGGTAAAGAGACCCAGCTTCAATGAAACTAGACTTTTACAATAATATAGAAATTGAGTTTTTAGTTCAATGCACTCATAGCTGGGTATCAGCTCCATGAGGAGCTGCCCTATGGCCTCTTAAATGGTAATAAGGCACCTTTGGTGAGTCAAAGATTGCACCCCAAGGAACCAGTCAGCATAAGGCTTTTACATTTAGGTCACTACTTACACATTACTATTTCTAATCACCAGGGATTGTTTTTTCTACTTCTTTTATATCCCCAAACTGCAGTGCCTCCAAAATTTCTTAATAGTATCATATAAATATATATATATATATATTTATATGTTTATATATATATGTGTGTGTGTGTGTGTGTTTATCTTTTATTAGCATGTTAATAGCATGTTATTTCTTGACAGTGCAACCAAAACTTACATAAGAATACACTGAGAAAATATTCATATTGCCTGCAACTTTTGCTTCCTCAGTTGAGCTACTAAGAGTACTCAGGTGGAAGACAGCTGCACTACCCTGGAGAGAGCTGTGACACAAGGAAAGACCATCATTTTTGACTGCTCATTACTGCTCAACAGGTACAGGCTACATCCCTCCAACATCTACAGACTAGTTTATTTAAATGCTTTCTAATTAACTGATAAAATTACCAGGTTTTTTTAAGACTAACTAACCATTGCAGTTAACCTAAGTAATTTGCCTGAATTTAATCATGTACTGCTGATCAAAGTTTTTGCAGGCTGAGGGACAGGATTGGTAATATGAAGGGGAAAGCCAGCAAAGCAGGGGCAAAGACAGCAATCTCCTTTAACCTAACAGATTCTGAAGTGAATGTCTGTCAGTGTCTTCAGTTACCAGGAAATAAGTTGCAAACATTGCTCAAAATCCCCACATACTCTACACACTGGAAGTTACAAACCACAATATAAGAAAAAAATATAAATATGCCAAATGAGCAAAACTGCAGGTTCCTCTGCTGCTGGTCATGATAGCAGATCCTTTTTCATACTGTCCTCTTTTTTCTGCTTCTTAGACCCTCCAGCTAGACTTTAAACTTACCTTACTGGCTAATTAGGAGAGAACAGTGGTAAAAAGTAAAAACCAGGAGTATCTGAAGTGTTCCATTTTTCATCTGGTTCTGTGTGGCATTGAACATTTGGTTTCAATTCGTGCTGCCACCATTAACGATTCCATATTTTTTGCTTTAGTGGCACTTTGCCAGTTCTCTCTGTGCTCTCTCCTGGGTTTTCTGGGCACTTAAATGTCTTTTTTTTCCTAGAATTATAACTGCATATAGGAAGTTGATTCTGGAAGGTAATGTCATATATTGTGTGAGTTCGACATTCATCAAATCATAAAATACTTAAGGTGAGAAAAGACCTCAAAAATCACCAAGCCCAATTGTTAACCCAGAACCACTGTGTTTACCCCTAAACCAGGTTGCCCAGTGACACTGACACATCCATGTGCCTTTTGAACACTTCCAGACACAGTGACTTTACACTTCCTTTGGCAGCCTGTTGCAATGCATGACCAATTTTTCAGTGAAGAAAATTACCCTGGTACTGAATATCAGGAAAGCTCCCCTGGCACAGTTTAAAGCCATTTCCTGTTTTCCTGTCACTTGCTACTGGGAGAAGAGGCCAGCTCCCAGCTGTTCACAACCTCCTTTCAGGGAGTTTGAAGGAGAGATAAGGTCCCTCCTTAGTCTTCTTTTCTCCAGATTAAACAACCCCTATCCTCTCAGCCTCTCCTTACACAAATTTTTTGCCAGACCCTTCACCAACTCAGTTTTCCTCATTTGGGCATTCAAAACTTCTGGGCTGTTATCGACATTCACAATGCATATTTCCAAGAAAGATTAAAAAGACAAAAGTTTAGTATGCTCACTCTTTTTTATGGTGAATGCAGCTTTATTTAAACATTGTTAAAAATGTACCTTGATGTCAGCCCAAATAATGGGATTTTTTGTCAGTGCTGTTTTTAAATTTTATTTTTCAGAGAAAGCAGCTAACTGAAATAAGCATGAGCATGTGATGTGCAGTTCTAATAAAATACATCCCCCTACAGATCTGCTCTACACGCCTCTTTAGAATATTAAACTACTTTTATTCTTTTATGTGCTATTTAAACTGACGTGAAGATTTGTGGATACTCAAAGCCCGGAGACTATAAAAGAACATTCACAGAGATGTAAGGTAGAAGGGATTGGTTTGTTTGCTGTTTGCTTACTCTCTCAGTATAAAATATGTTTTTGAGCTAACTTGACCTCTCTTACTTACTAGGTGCATGAATAGCCTACTGATGTCTGAAAATAGTTCAGTTCCATCTTAGTCACTTCATTTATGCACAGAGATTTACCACTGCTCTCAGAAGCTCCTTGTTTTGTTAGATTCTGACTTACAACATACAAAAACCTCTGAAAATGTTTCTTATGTGCAATTTGGCTAGTTTGAGTCAGCCATCCTGACCATGCTCCCTCTCAGCTTCTTGTGCACCTGTCCACTGGCAGAGTGTAGAGATGTGGAAAAGTCCCTGACTTAGTCTAGCTCTCTATGGCAACAACTGAAACATCAGTGTGTTATCAATGCTGTTCTCATATTAAATCCAAACCACAACACTAAGAGAAAACGAACTTTATTCCAGCTGAAACAAGGGCAACCCTGAAAACTACTGAGTAGTTATTTGACATTAAGGATCAATCACTTGAATTTAGCATGAAACTAAATCAGATATTTTCCTGAAATAAAATATATGAAATCTATTTTGCTTCCTGAAAATTCCAGCTCCCAAGGTGGTATTAATTATTGTGTTGATTTTATTTATTAGATATAAATTCCCCCCCTCCCCCTCCCCCCCCATTCAAATGCTCCTGCACTCACAAGAGTTTTTAAGGAATGTGTGGTTCAGTTAGAGGGCAGGTGTGTGTGTCATGGTTAAAATGTTCTCAGCTGTAATGACAAAACTCTTCTCTCCTGTTTGAAAATGCCAGCAGGGTAACTGCTTATCAGTTCAGATTCTCCTGAAAGTCAGGGGAACATGTTTTTAATATTCCATGTAAATCCACAACTCCACCAGTAGCTGTTTCTACCTGTGACTATAAGGGAACTGTGCAAGGCTGCTACAAAAAAGGAATGACTACAGGGAAGTTTTTGCAACACAGCTGGAAAACAGAAAATTTTCTGATTTACTATATGAATCAGATCTGAAATCAGCTGATTATTATTTATTAGTTCCAGAACTGTAAAGAGCTAAGGACAAGTCTCATCTGACCAATAAAAGACATCTGTAATGTTGACACCTAACCAGCTACCTGACTAGCACATTTGAGTCCAGCTCCACCAGACAGTGGAGAAAAATGGGTTTTTTTAGGGAGCAAGCCAACTCCCTGCTGTAGCTGTTCATTACACAGTGAAATAGAACAAATATTTGAAGTGCCAATTCTTCCTTGACTTTATTTTGAATTTAGATAGTGAGCTTAGAAACACATCTCTACCCTGTCAATTCTTGCAGCTGATTCCCCCTCAGTGGGTAGAATTTATCCCATCAGTTTCAGGCTCTTATTTTTAGATAGGTTTTGTCATAATTTGACAGAACTGTGCTCTCTATTCTCTCAGAGAGGGACAAATGTTGGCTTTTCCTGGGATCCTAACCTTTCCCCTTTTAAATCTGGACAGAATGAATCCCATACCTAGTCTTGATTTAGATTTTAGCTATTCAGGATCAATTGAAAGTTGTATCTAAACACTGAGTTTGAATTTGATATACAAAGAAAATTTTAAGCGGGGGGATCCAATCAAAGAAAGTATCATAATAAATTATAGTGACCAAAATTATTTGAATATATTATTTTACTTTACTAATTAACATAGTTTATATCATTCAACTGATGTAAATTAGAATTAAGATAACTTTGCAGAAATTGAGAGTTACATTGATTTACACTGACCATTATATCCCAGAGAATATACAAAATAGATGAATATATGCTTGGAGATTAAAAATGGGTTGTATGGTTGAATTTTACCCTCTGTCACAAAGCCTGTGAATATTTTTATCATGAGGATCAGTATCTGAAAATTATCACCTGTTTATTTAATTTATCTGTCCCTTAAGTTACACCTTCTGTGTCTTTCTCTGGATAGATCTTAATTAATTCAAGACATGTAAATGAGGTTTATAGGCTTGGAGTTTCATTGCTCTTCTTTACTAGCCAGTAGAGACAGATCTCGTGATGCAACTAAAATATGAAGTTTATTTGGTTTTTGGAAACTTCTTTCTCTATAATGACAGAAAAACAATAACACAAGCTAACATTCTAATTTTTCTTTTTAATCAAGAGCAGAGGGATTAAATTGAGTGCTTGTGTCTGCCATAACAATAACTCCATTTGGAGGCTCAAAATATCTCTGCAGTGGTAAAAAAAATCTTGAAAGCACACACCAGAATTAACGTGTTCACAAACATTCCACATGAACCACTACTTTTAAAACCATTCTTACATCTGATGCAGCTCTATTTTAAGGCAGAGATTGATATGGTTTTTTGCTAATTTTCCACTGACAGTTTACCCTTCTTGTAAAAACACATTGAGTACTTACATTTCTTTTTTAATAAATGATAAATGCTTGAATTTACTAATCCTTGCGGTTGTGTTTAGAGACCATCTGGTGGGAGATATTTCTTACAGAATGAGAAAGTATTTAATATTTTATGTTTTTTTTTCTTCTATTGTGTGGGACAAAATATTTTATGTAATTAATTACATTTATAATTATAAATAAATAAATAAATAAATAAATAAATAGATACATATACATGCATATATATATAGACAGAGAGAAAGAGAGAGAGCACAGTTTTAAATTCCATTCACTGAAATGCAAAGTATTCTTTCATTTAATTTCCATGGAAGTAAAAGGAAATCCCTTTAAGAGTGGAGCAAAGGAGAAAAGCACTCTGAAGTACTCACCCATTATATCTTCTCTTTTGCAAATAAATGTAAAAAAATATAATTAGAAAGAATGCAAAAAGTGGTCAGGGAGTAATTAATTATCAGTATGAAGCTCAGACTTTTATTCAATTATGCAAAATTCATGATAATAAAATTATAATATCGTTCCACTTTATAACTCTGTAACCACACTTATTCAACAAAAATGCAAAGATCAGGAAAAGCAGTGAAGAACAGAGCAGTATAATTAGTGAAATGGCATAAGAGCAGTATGGGAAAAAGTTATATCAATGGTCACTATATCACAGAAGCAAAGGCTGCTGATGCTAAAATGGTCATCTCATTAATCTGATATGTTGAAGAAAAGAGCCCCACATCTTTTATTTGCATCTTTGATTGATTTATTCTTAGTAATTCTTTTTATGGAATTTTTTTTCAGAGACTTTGACTGTTTCTAATGCTAGAAATTTAGTTTTCTTATTTGTTTAAACAAGTATCCCTGATCCTAAAGTACACAGCTGCTTTCACCTTGATGAATGCTCCTTCTTTTGTTTTCACAAGCTACAGACAAAAATTAATTTTGACCTATAAAAACTCTTTTAATAAAAAAAAAATTAATCTTATCCTTGTGCACAGCAGGAGGATTAGGACTACATACTTTGGGAATAGGGAGCTGTGTCCTTGGGAATATTATTCTTCTGCCTTCCAGGTGGGCACTCCTGTTTTCCTGAGCTTTTTATACCTTTTTCCCCATTACTGTTCAATAGAAAATTTGATTCCTTGACTTTGATGAATGTTTTAAGCCTTGGGTTTTTTTTGATTTGGGGGGTTTGGGGATTTTGCAATGTTTTGTTTGGGTTTGTGGATTTTTTTTTTTCCTTTCTCTAAAAAATAAGAACAAAAATGTGGGGAGAGTTTGCATTACCATGGACTTCTGCCTTAGGTATTTAAGAAAAGAAAATCAATCCATGGCTGGAAAAATTCTAAAATAAAATGTATACATAGCTTGAGGACATCACACGTTGCAAATGGATGTAAAAACACTTTAAATCCCCTAATGACATGCCTGGTGTAGCACTGCAGAACTGTAGACACTGAAAGGTAACATCTCCTGCTGCTGGCCTCCGGCCATGTTGTGAGATTTCTCTCTGCTTGGACCAAATTGTTTCCAACCCTTTTTGCCAGAGCTTAATCTTCCTACACACTGTTAAAGAGCCAAGAGTTTGAGTCTTTCTGTAAGGAAAAAAGGTTATGCAGTTTCTCAAGACAAACTCCAAATTCCTGCTTCTTTACTTCTGGTAATAACAAAGGTTTCACTGACTTCACCGGATATGAAACTAAGCCTTCACTGCCCTCGAGTAATGAAATCCATGTTTCCTTTGTCATGAACATGTCTGATTAAATTAATTAGAGAAAACTTGCTTTGGGATTTGATCTGGGTTCTCCTTCATGCTTTTAATTAATTATTTGTGAGCTGACCCTCTTTTTTTTCTTGCTTTAAGGTTTTTTAAACTGATTTTTGTTCAACTAGCATCCATCAAAATGTAAAATTCCGTTTGTCATATCACTTGTATATTTTCTATGTGCTGCTTTCAATATTCTGTCCTGTTGAAGAATTTCCTTTGATATTTTTTCCTTGCATAGTTTTTTTAATACCACTTATGTTCTTTAAGCTCCAGATCATTTTCACAATTTTTGCTAGATGTGGCTGTTTTATCTAATCAAGATGTATTATTTAAGAGCAAAGAGTGATAAAGGAAATGTTTGATTATTTTGTTAGAAGCTTCCTGATGTGATAAGAAAGTATTAAAAAGAAAATAAGTATAAAATTATGAAGATATCAATTTCTGTTATGGTATTTTAGATAAATAATCACTTTTCTAAATCTCTGCTATATCTCTGAGCTTCCTGAAACATAATATGAGTACGCAGGAGATGATTGGGTAACAAGGTTTGTTGATTTCGGATCTTTTGCATCCAAGTCTAGTATAAAGCAGATATATCTTTGTGCAAATCAGCTTGTAAAAACTTTAAATTGCACTAGTGAAGTTGACACTAAACATAATTTGGTTTTTTGTTATGTACTATTGGTTACCTTAGAAAAGCTGAACTAAGAAGTTTTAACTGTGTTGTATTACAACACAAAGGTTTTCCCCTCCATGGTCATGAAGCTGCCAGGTATGGGTGGGGTCACTGTGGAAAAAGCAACATCAGACAGATCAAGACAGGTGAAATCATAATGAATGGGAAAAAAGACAGGGCTGAAATAGAAATAATATTCATTACCCTGGTAATATGTTCTAAAATTGCTAAGTGCCAGACTAAGCCTCATCCACTGTGAAATATTCTAATGACCAATGAGTGCATAAGTCTAAGTGAATTAGGAAGTCCACCTAAATCAAATAAATCTCATAACTTAGTACTTACAGATCGTTATTAAACTTAATATGAAGGATAATAAGGCCTGCCCAGGGAAAATTTTATCACTGGAAATCCATGGCCATAGGTGACTTGCAATTCCCTGTAATAATCAAAGACAAATTTTCTTTGAATTTCTAATAACTGCTTGAAGTACTTTGTTGTTTGCCTTCACTTATAATTTCCATCACACACAATGACAATACAGTGGTGGGACAATTACAGCACTCATGAACACAGATGTATTTTAGCATTTAGTTAGAAACTATTTGCAATTAGTACAAGTATTTGTACGTATACTTTGAAAATAAAGAATTATTACCAAAAAAACTCCAACAAAATACAAAAAATAACAGATTTTGATGGTTTTTTATATTTCACCAGTCTTTTGTTCCACCAGTATATAAAAAGGAAATGTTGAAGATTCAAATTGACTTTACCAATTTCTTGTTCCTCCCTTTCATGCACAGATTTTAAAATGTTATCAATCTGAAAAGCAGCTGCCCAACGTAGAGACAGCATTTCATATTCTCAAGTGGCTCAGATTAGAATATTTACATTAGATGAAAACCTATGTTATTTAATATTAGTTGAGTGTTTTATGGAAAGTTTCCATTCAGGTTGTGTTCTCAGTCTGGAAAAAGTTATGCAGTTCTCCAAAATCTCTGCCCTTAAACAGGAATAACACAAACACACATATCCATACATCTGCCCATGCAGAGAAGTCCTTTGTAGATGTAATAACATATGGTCTTTGTTTCTTATTTGGGATAGGAGTACTTTTTCATAAATGACATCTACCCCTGGGTGTTCTGTTGTGGGCACTCACCACAGCACCTTGGTAGGGCACCTTGAAACTGTGTAAGAACTTTTTACTGACAGATGCCACTGTCATCTGTGTCAGGTTCCTGGACTTTGCCTTTCTTTTTTTCTGACATATTACATCCTAAAAGTCATCTTTCCTTCATTTTCCACATCTCATTTCTCTTTCTTCTTTGCTTGAAAGACTGAAATTGCTCATTATCTGCTATAAATTGGCATCAACGGAGTTATCTCAATTCATACCAGCTGGACCAAAGCAGTGAATGGCTATAAAATGCTGTTTTATTTTATTATAGACTTGGCTTGAATTTAACCTATTATCGTATTTCACTGGCAGGTTTTTTCCCCTCCATCATCTTGTAATAAAAGTATTTAGTAAACAAACATATTAAGCTATAATAATTATCCTTAACTTAAGCACCCATATATTTATGATGCCAGACAAAGCAGATAAAGTGTGCTTGGAAAACTATTGAAGCAAAGAATGTATAATGGTATGTGATGGAAGTTCATATGCAAACCCACAGAGGAGCTCAGAGAGTGAAGATGCAGATACGACATTAGTGGTAGAGCTCACTTAATATTGATGCAACTCTCCTTGAGGCATTTGGGCTATTAATTGGGTCATAATCCTAGAAAGACCCTGCAGTTCCTTAAATTTTTTTTAGCAGTATTCGAAAGCATAAAATTCTCTTGTATCTATTCTAGGTTTCTGATAGGTTTGACTCATATTGGTTTCTATTGCATCTCTCTGTGTTTACCTTTTCCTACCAGTCTGCTTTTAAAATCTCCAACCTTCATTTGATGAGGGTAAGGCCATTCCATTTGAATTAGGATCATAATGGATCTACTTTGCAAAAGAACAAATCTGTCACTGAAGAATAGGTGGGAACAGCATTTTCTAGTATTTCAGTTTAGATTATCCCCACAGCACTATGCAGTATCTCTCAATAGTTTAGCTGGCATTTAACTATAACATTGTAAACTGATAGAAGCAATTATTTTGCTTTCTTAATATCACAGATCTCTTATGTGCAGTACAAATAGACATTGAATGGTATAAAATATGCAAAGGATTAACTAAAAGTTCTAAGTTGGTTGAAATGTTGAGTTTAAATAAGAATATATCTTTTAAAAATCATAGCAGGAACTATTTTCTAAATGTAGTCAAGAAATGGGACTACAAACTATGCAGGTGCATATAAGTATAGCAGGACAGTACATGAAGTGAATCAGCATGTTAGGTTATAAATGACAGAACAGCAGAAGTGCATTGTGCTGATTTGTAGCCTGCAGGAATGTGATATCTGTATCAAAAGCCAGTGCAATGCAAACAGAACAATAACCTATCTTTTTTTTTCCAGAAGTATTCTATCTAGCTGTACCTAGATGAGCAGCAGTATTAATTTAATCTAATTAAAATGTCTAATTTAAAAACTGTTAGGTTTGCAACTATGGTCCCCATAAATACATATCAATGTGAATAATCTCCCTCTGCACACAAAGGAGAGGCTTGCACATATATTTAAGATTAAAAGGGGATTCATGAAAAAAAATAAACATATTTGATTAATACTTTACTCTGGTCTGTTGTTTACTGAGGAACAGATGAGCAGTCTGGCAACAAGCACCCCAAAGTAAAGAGGACAATAATAAAATGTTACCTGAAACCTTTAACTCCAGGTTGTCATGAAGTTGCATAACACTTACCCATGCAAAGGAAACTTGGATTTATTGATAAATGGATATTTGTGTGTGTGCATAAGCTCCTTCTTAATTGTAACAGAAAAAGAGTCTCAAATTTACTAATACATAGCTTTTATCCATGCCAATATTATTTCACATTAGCAGCCAGAATGACTAGATATTTTTTTTCCATCAAAAATTATCCTGGTGATATGGATTTTGAAAAGATGCTGGAAGTCTGGATGTTTCAAGCAAATCCATTGTGCTTTAGTCCCAAATAATTTGTTTCTTCTTATAACCCCAAAATACAGTGTGTACATGTAAGCTAATGAAGCACATAAACTGTTTTAACATTTTTATCTGTGTACTTACACTTTGAATAGAAAAAATGATGAATGAAACTAATAAAATTTGCAATAATGATTCCTCTTTCTCTCTCTTTTTTCTTCTTCTTTCTCATTCTATTTCTTCTTTCCATTCTCTCTCTTGAGCTCTTTCCTCTCTCAATTTTTTCATTCTTTGTTTCATTCTTTCCTTTACTTCTTTCTAAAATGCAAAATAAAGAGGAGAAAAATGAGAAAAGGAGGGGGGAGAAGGGGAGGAATTAAAATCTCTCCAAGATAAATTTTATTTTCATATCAAACTCAAATTTGTTACTTTTTTCCTTCGTTCAGGATGGAAAATAAATCTCAAACTCTAAAATATTAAAATTTCATTTGAAACTGGAACCTTATTTTCAGTCATCTTTATTTATTAGCAAAATTAATGTCATGATTAAAGCTGTGCAATATTTGGGCTGATGTTTATATTACATTTTAATTCTACTCTTGTAATTTCAGCTGTTGGATTTCTTTAACCATAATGAATGTGAGTATTGAAATTTCATAAATCAGATTTCTCTAATAATTCATCTGGGTGGGAGGGTGCTTAAATGGATCCTGCTGTGCTTGAAATGTTGGATTTGGGTTTACAGTGTTGATTAGATGTCTAATGTGCAGTTTTGCTATCTTGCCCCATCCTGTATAGGTCTAATAATACTAAAACCAAACCAGTAGCACCAGCAGCTAGTGGAAAAGTTCACTTTCCCTATATCTTGCCAGGAAGTTCAATTCATTGACTTATTGAGCTTACCCAGGTTAGCATAAAATCCAAAATGTGGTTGTAGTTTTCATGTGAATCCACTAACAATATATATTATTTTCCCTTTTGAAAAGCAGAACATTTATTGGATGGCACCAAGCATGATAAATAATTTTGACCAAATTTTGGAACACATCATAGTTTTTTGTCATGGTGGTGTTTTTTTAGTCCAACTTCTCTATTTGCTCAACCAAGTTGCCTCTTGTAAGGTCAAAACAGCTCAGAATACCTTTGATGATTCATTTCTCCTCTGATTTCTATTTCTCTCAGTGTTTCTTTCATCCTTGCTCTCAGGAACAGCATCTACTCAAAATTTAATTCAGTCCCTTACTTCCCCTCTGCTCATCAGTGGTGAGGCTGTGCATGGAGTTCTGTGTCTGTTTTTTGGCTCTCCAGTGCAAGAGAGACACAGACACAGAGGAGAAAGCCTGCAAGTATGTGCTCCTTTGGACCTTCCCAAACATTGTCCTGACGGCAGCCCTCCAGGGACATGATATGAGACACTTGTGCTTGATCCCCTGTTAATTGGAAACACACAACATGAATTTGCATCTCCCTTTTAGTGGTTTTCTTCAGGAAAGGAACTGGACACCAACTTGAGGGGAGTAAATCTTATGCTCATTTGCAAAGATAAATACCCCATGCACAGTGCTCTGCATAAAAACAAGTCTTGGGAGCACTTACTGGAGTGGTTTTGTTCAAATTATATGTGGAGTGTTGGGTTTGACTCTGCTTTTATTATATAAAAGCAGGACTGAGCAGAGCAGAGCAGATCATTATGGCATCACTTAGCTACCAATTATGCAAATATCTGCGTTATCAGTTACTGTCAAATGCAGCTAATACAACTATTTGCTTAATATTCAGTTCACAAGAGAGTTAATGTGCCATTCAACTGAATTTACTGATCTCAACAATGATATCATGATGCTCTGGTGAGATTCAGTTATTGCAGGAAAAGTGCAGGGGTAAGGGGATGGATACCAGAGGGGATGCAATTTCTCAGTGAGTATGAGGTGTGAGAGTGGCATATTTGGGATAACAAACAAAAAGCTATTTGTACTGACAGAGTAGAGACAAAATTGTGTAAACCAACAACCAGCTAGGAATTCAAGTTGTTGTTAAACCACAGTTTGGTCTAATTTCACAGAGTTTTCTACAGCACTGCAATATGCTCACTGTCACTGTCACACACTCCACTTAGCAAGGTACAGTGGTACAGCCTAAGCTTCAAAGTGGTGTGCAGATTCAGCCCCCTGATTTAAGCATTCAGAAACTGGCAGCTGTTCCTTACCTTGCTGCCTAAGCTTCTTTCTATACTCAATGGAGAACAAGAAGTATTTCCTGAAAAAGACATCCCAGACAGACATAATGAATCACTTTCTGATGGAAGCTCTCATACACTCTACTGATTATGTATGGAAACTAGATTAATAACTTCACCGCCTAATTTAAAGATGGCTAAAATGAGACAAGATGAATGCCATGCATTTGAAATATACCAGTCCTGGATAATTAACCTGAATTAGAAAAGGACAGAAGTGGACATTAATTTGTCAGCTCCCAGCACATCTTTTAATATCTCTCATGCTGCCAGGTTTAGTGGTCAGAAGAATTCACAAGAGAGGTAGCTTGTGTAGGAATTGGAATACTAGCTGGTGGCAGAGGAATACAGCAGCTGACTTTACTGGCATTGTATAGACATTTTTATTTGAAGGTTCAAAATATTAAAAAGGCTGGACTTGGCTCTCTTTTCTGGCCACACTGCTTCTGTTGCAGCCCAAGACACACTTGCCTTTCTGGCCTGAGAGGGCACATTGCCAGCTCATGTCCAGCCTCTCATCCACCAGAATCCCAAAGTCCTTCTCAGCAGGGCTGCTCTTGATCAAATATGAGCATGGACCACAATGGGGCAGATCTCTAAAAGAAAAGTCTAAGAGAAGTGGAATTGTTCAGTCTAGGAAAGAGTTAAAAGTGAATGATCTGGGTCTTTTTGTACCCAAAGAGAGCCCACAAGAAAGACGGAGAATATTTGTGTACGAGGGCATTTAGTGACAGGACAAGGGGCAATGATTTCAAACTGATGGAGAGCAGGTTTTAGAACAGATATTGGGAAGAAATTCTTTGTTCAGAGAGTGGTGAAGCACTTGAATGGGCAGCCCAGAGAAGCTGTCCCTGACAAAGTTCAGGCCAGGCTGGATGGGGAGTTGAGCACCCTGGTGTAGTAGAAGGTGTCCCTGCCCATAGTAGAGGAGTTGGAAAAAGTTCTTCTTTAAGGTCCCTTCCAACCCAAAGTGATTCTGTGAGGATTTTGTGATCTTGATATCTCAAGCTGAATGCATCCAATAAATTATTCTCTTTTCACTTCATTAAAAAGTGAAAAATATGTAAATTCAGATGCAGATGCTTATTTAGGATTGAAGATAAGTTTGTATTGCATCTTATGCTTTGTGCTGGATGCCAAACATCTTTCCATACTCCTGTTCATTTAGCTAAAATTTCAGCCAGACCTTTCTCCAGGTATTGCAAGGGAAAGGAGCAATAACCTTCCAATCCTCCACCTTTTATATCCATATCTCCTACTTCCTTTCTGTTAAGAAATGATCTCAGCATTTTTTCTTTCTTTTCTCTGGATGTTTGAATTCCATAAACACTTAACATTACACGATGATAAACAATTCATCTTGTCATCACATCTTGATCTTCATCTGTTATTCTCCTTGCCTCCAATGGGACATTACTTTCTTGAAAATAGGTCAGCTATGCATTGGACATCTCTCAATGATGCATAGATACATAGCAGAATCCTCAAAACTATAATTTGTTTTTAACCTTTCCATTCCCGTTCCATGTAGTCACTATATCATTTGATGAATGGTAAGAGCAAGAACTAATTTTTGTCACAAAAGTGCTCAACATTAGAGTGAAAGATGAAGATTGTGAGGTAGCCTTTGACTTGGTAAAATATATCAGAGCCCCTTGATGGCTTGCAATATCAAAAGATCTAGCCTAGCCTTTTCTACTTGTCTTGAGATTTTCACATCTAAACAGATCCACACTGCAGATAATTACCATTAGCATATGGGAAAGGAGAAAGCAGATGTGTGTAATCAGACTTTCTATTGTGACTTTTGCTTTCTGACTTATCTAGTTTCACTATCCATGTGACTGCTTGCAAAACTGACACTTTTGCCATACCACAATTACTGTTCATTTTTCTGAGGTTATATGGACCTAAATTATTGACATCCTGGATTTCTAGCTCAAAAACTCCAGCATCTGTGCCCTCTCCTTCTAAACGCTGAACAGACTGAACCTGTCTCATAAACCAGGCAAAAAATACATTACAAACACTGACCTACCATGAAAAAGTGTGTCAGTGCAGACTCACTCTGACATATTGACTTTCTTTTCCTTCTGAAACACAAATCTGTCTTTTCCCAAACCAGAAGACTATGGAACAACACTGCACAGAGACAGCAGCTAAGGGCATTAGGCAGTATGGGTACTCAGTAAAGATATAAGAAACGGGCATACAGTAATATATCTCACACCTGTATTTCTAAGTTGCAGAACCCTTTGGCTTAGTGGCTTTTTCAGGCAAAGAATTTATGCAAATCTCTCTGTTTTACATCCTTTGATGGGCTTTATCTCCAAGGGACTGTATCACTGAGGTTCAGGAAGAAGAAACAGTGATGCTAAAAGATGAATAGACAGAAAGGACAAATTTGTCAAATAAGTGAAGGACTGCACACTCTGGAATGGGCCCATACTGGGGTGGTTTGTGAAGAACTGCAGCAATGGGAAGTGCCAGTACTGGAGCAGTTTGTGCTGGAGAGTCTCCCTTAGCAAGAACCCCAACAGTAGAAAAGCATGAGGAAGAAGGAACAGCACAGATTAAATGCATAAACTGTCTCTAACTCATGTTCCCTTTCCCTCTGCACTGCTTCAAGGGGACAAGGTCGATGAGTTGGGAAAGAATTTGAGTGTGTGAAGAAGGTTAGAGTGAGAGGAAAGTGATTTTAGTTTTATTCTTGTTTCTCACTAACCTACTATGTTATTACTTGGAAATAAATTCATCCTCTCAAGTCAAGTGTGACTTCCCTGTGACAAAAATTGTGCGAGTGATTTCCTTGTCTTTGTCTTGACCCATCAGCTTTTTCATTGTGTTTTTTCCCCTCTGTCCTGCAAGAAGGTAGAGTGATAGAGCAGCTTGGTGGGCACCTCTCTGACAGCCCAGATCAACCCAATACACAAAGTTATTCCTATTTTGCAAATTCAGATCCAGTTTCCTTTAACTGAAGATGCCCGTGAAAGGGCATGAGGAAATTACTAAGTATCTCCCCTTGTCACTGTGTTAAAGTATTCAGCTACAAAGAAACCAAGAAGTTACTGTGTTTTTCCCAGAGAGTCCCTTCCCTTTTCAGTCGACTACTTTTTTGGACAGACAGTTAGAGAAATTTTTTTGGACTTTGTAAGAAGCAAATAAAACCTTAACTAGAAACTCTAATGGAGGTGTTTATTTCAGGTAGGAAAAAATCAATATTTTTTGCTCCCAGTCCTGTTCTCTACTTCCTAGAGCAAAATTCTTTTTCTTAGCTTACGAAAATTTTCACATATAACATAGCCATAATCCTTCACTTCAAAAGTATAAATACAAAGAAGGAAACCCTGCCTAGTGAATTTAAATGCAGAACATGCTGGATTGGCAGATCAGTGAATTTGCTAATTCAGTATGTAAATCTCCCCAGGAACTCTCTCCTACAGGGTAATTAATTCACTGCTTGTTGAGTCTTTGGATAATGATAAGCTATTGGTCTGTACAGTCGACTGCACAGCAAGGTAAAGATAGTTGATAACATTCTGCAAACATTGAAAGACACAGCCTTGCTTTCCTCTTCTGCGTGAAGCATCGAGTTTTAAACACTTGACTTGTTTAGAGAACCTCCTTCTCATAAAACAATATGCTTCTAAAACAGAAGTATGGCTTTTCTAAGTATATGGTCACTGTAGCTTGACTTGTATAATCTCTTAGATGTCAGAATAAACTCAGCCACAGCAACACTGAGCTTCTTGGCATCAGCAGGAGCAAACATAGGTCAATGCTCTGCATTTTTAACAACAAAACCTTTGAGCATTTTTCGGGGCATCCTTTAACAGTTGTGGAATATGCAGATTCCCAGATCTGGCATGCTTCTCTCTCTTACCCAAGTTTTCTGTCAGACATTCCCATCTGAGTTAAAAACAACAATAAAATATTCCAGAAAATTATTACTGACATGGGAATATCAAAGCTAATTTCCCTCATTCCCTTTTGCCTTACAATATGTCTATTTGTTCATTCTCTGCCACATTCTCCTATACACTTGAATGAAAATGATTATTTATTCCAAATCATTTCCTTTTCTATTTTTCTTCTCCTTGTAGCTGACATGCTGTCACATGCAGTCTTCATCTGGTACATTAGTCAGTTCCTGAGGCAATGAGCATCCGCCAGGTTGTATTTGGCAAGGGGAAGAAGTGAGCTCACACAACAGAAGATTCTTGGATCCCAAGCAGAAACTTCCCCTCACCAAACTACATCAATAAGGGACAGATTTGAAGATTCATCAAATCAATACTCTTAAGTCCCTAGACCAAATCTTTATCTGCAGGATCCAAGCCATCAAGATTTCTAAAGCACCATCAGAGAGGTTAATCCATGATACACTCACAAGATAACAGTTTCAATGAATCACTAGCAGTGATCATCAAGTTCATCCTCCCAATTTAACTATATTGACAGAAATATATTTATATACAGACTTCCTTGGACAAACCCATTTTTTGACAGGCATTTTCAAGATTAAATTACTACAGGCACCATTAATATGACACCATTTAATTATCTAATCTTATCATTGTGGTGTTTGGGACAAAATACAAAGACAAAATGAGAAATCAAGAAAAATACAATCAAAAGACAAGGAAACTAGTTTATTTACATTCTATATTCTACTTTCTAATTGCAAATCTTCTATAACATAAGTATTAATTCACATCTTCAAGATGAAAATTTCCTAGATATTAAGAGTTACAGCCACACAGGTTCAGTATTGGCAGAGCTATATACCTCCTAACTGAAAAGGATCCAAAAACTAGATTTTGCTTTTGAAAATACTTGAGGGATTCAGTAATTTAGAAATATTTTGATAATGTCTGGAATTGTTCAAAATGGACAGATTGCATGAAAAGGATATCATCTGGTCTCTTTTTCAATTTTTGCTCTCTGTGAAGGCAACAAAACCACCCACATGTTTTTCTAACACCTGAGTGGTTACAGGACTCTGATTTAATTCCAGCCTCATATCAAAGGGTTTCAGATTTAAAATTCTCTAATGTCTGGAATGTTTTCTAACCACAGGTGTACAAGTTTTCCAAAGGCAGACCATACTTTAGCCCTCAGTGACTGCAATATTATTCTGCAGAAAATTGAGACAGGTGGTGGGAAGACAGAAATAAAGTTCTCCGTCTCCAAGTGATTAAAATAGTCTCTTGAATATGAAAAGTCTGAGGGTTTAAACTCTCCACCAAGAACTTGTTTTAGTATGTTCTTTTTTTAAAAAAAAAGTCATTATTTTAATTCTTCATTATTTTTTAAAGTATTAAATATTAGAACTATCTGTCAATTTTTTAGATTTTAGGCTTTGTTGCTAACATCAGCCAAAGCATACTTTTAATGAAAAGTAGTATCTGAATAAAGGAAAGAGAGCAAAATTCCTGTGCTCTCATGAAAATAAAATGAAACAAAAGACAGAATTACTTAAGGACATATTGGCCAAAGAACTAATGAACATACATACAGCTTTAAAAGCTCTGCAATGAGTATGCTTCCTGCCTTAGAGAAGGAAATAGGATGTGGGAGGGAAGCAAGAATGCTATGTCATTTAGAGAACACTCTGGGAAATGCTAATGTTAAAATGCTAATCTAAAAATAGAGGCAGAAGCTCTCAGTTAACAAGACCTGATGTGTTTAGGTGATCTACCAAATAATTATTTATATATATCAAGTGGATGTAAAATATAAACTAGAGAAGCTGTTCACAGACAGAAGTTAGAGCAGTTTTCCTCTGCTTGAAAGCTGAGACAGTTGGATACTGTTAAGGTATACTCCTTATCTCTGTGTCTCATTCAATTTTATTTACAACAGCATAAACAGGAGAGTACCAAACCCCTTTTCTTCCTTCTTAGATCTCACAGCACTCTACAGAGTGCTAGTAAGAACATGCTTCAGGAAAGAAGGTTTACTGCTTTGAATATCTGAAGTGAATAAAATGTTAATCTGTTTTGTCTGAAGATAGCATTCTAAGTATCTGCCTATGGCATAAAAAGAAACTTGTTGGGTTTTGATTTTTTTTTGAATGTGTTTTAAACTAAAATGGGGGTCTTTGTTGTATTTTGGATAATTCCAGTTAGTTTTGATGTTAAAATTTGGATGAGATAAAAAGGGATGGATTCTGGCTGATCTCTAAATTTGGGTATCTTTAAAGGTATTAGGTGCCTCTAAATTCCCTTTCAGTCAGTGGATATATGGCAGTATGCACAGGTGGAAAATCCATTCAGTATTGAGCTAACATGGGCTCAATTCTGTTATCTTAAAGTGCCCTCAGAAATCTGCAGCAGGAGTCACAGATTCAGCACAGGAAGTTCAGGAGACACACATCCTTCTGGATCATACTTTGGGGAGTAGATAAGGTGCATAGGGCATGCCAAATAGCATTAGATAGTTTAGTACACAAATCACGTTCTATTTGTCTACTTTTGGGTGATCTGAAAAGCTCAACAAGCTCTATTGATTGTATCAAGTAGTTCAAGAGTAGCTTACAACAGACACAGACAGGTACCTCAGCCATTTAGCTTCTTAAAGATACACAGCCAGTACCTTATAAAATACTCTGTATCCTGACTGGCTGCAAGCTGCTCTTGCAGAGGGACATAATTATTCTGTAGGTGTTGAATATTTTCTTCCACCTAAATTTAAACGTCTTAAGTATCCAAAGGTACCTTTAGCAGCACATGATCTCTCTCTTATGAGACTTCACCTTGGAGTACTGCATCCAGGTTTGGGATCCTCAAAACAAGAAAGATCAGGACTTGTTAGGGTTAGTCTAGAGGAGGCCACAAAGATGCTCAGAGGACCCGAGCACCTCTGCGGTGGAGACAGGCTGAGAAAGCTTGGATTCTTCAGCCTGGGAAAGAGAAGGCTCTGGGAAAACCCCATTGAAGCTTTTCAGTACCTTGGAAGTGTCTTTGTTTAGTATTTTCCAGTATTTTCTATGGTATTTTCCAGTTTAGTACTGTACCTAAAACCACAAGCTGTTTCTCCATCCAGCTTGAAGCACAAAAGGCAGAGATAAGAAAAAATTACTGGAAGTGCAATAAGATAAGCAAATGAATAATAATACCAACAATATTAATAACAAAATATATAAGAAAAAGAAAATATTTACACGGAAGGCCTGTGACAACAAACAATACCAGACAGCTTCTCCCACCATATTTTATTGACTGGAAGGAACTTCTTCTTCTAGAAGTGAGAGTCCCTATATGCCATCCCCTCAATTATGTTAATGTTATGGAATAATTGTATTTTAGCCATAAACCCTCCCAGCTACTGCAAAAATTAACCTGGCCTTGGCTGGAACCACAACATACATTAAGGTGACTTTTTAAACAATCAGAATTTAAGAACAAGGGGCAATGGTTTTAAATTGACAGAGAGTAGGTTTTAGACAAAATTTTAAGAAGAAATTCTTCACCCAGAGGGTGATGAAGAACTGTAACAACTTATGTGGAGAAGTTGTGAATACCCCATCCCTGGAAGTCTTCAAGTCCAAGCTGAATGGGGCTCTGAGCTGACTGATCTAGTGAATGGCCTCCCTGTCCGTGTTTTTGAAGGCCCTACTCACCCAAGAAATTATTTGATTCTATGAATCCTACATTTAGAAAATTTAATTGAGAATCTACACTGAAACTAAGTCACCTTTTGTTGCAGCAGCTTGAGTGGGCTATGAACAAAAAATCCTAAATTCCTCTTAGAAAAATAATTTTCTCCAAAAACCTTGAAATAAAAGTGCAAAGGAAGAAACAAACAAATGATGAAACAACTGGATTTTTTGGTAAGGATTAAAACAACTTGAAAGGTTGTACATTTTTCAGAAAAGTACACTTTTAAGTATCATAATTTTGTACCCTGCTATCTAATTCTTTAATTGCAAATTCTCTGAAGCAGCCTGTTATTATGCATAGTTATTACCTAGCATGGTATTGCTTTCAGATGCAGACTCTGTATTTTGTTATAATAGAAACAGCAAATAACAGTAACAAATGTACAAACTGCTAGAGAACACAGCCCACTGCCTAGTAATTAACTTGTGGGCATGTATATATAATCCACACGGTTTCAATGCCAAGAGCTCATATATTACAGTTTAAAAAACATTGCCCAGTTGTGTGAGCAAATTCCCAAACCTGTGGCAGTTTCTTTGAAGAGGTACCTTTCTGGGTAGAATTCAAGATATGTCTGCACACACTTCAGTGTCTGGGTTTCGGAACAGTCTCTGTTGGGAAGACAGCCCCATCTTCTCAAAGCACAAAACTGTATTGTTTGAGAGACATACTTTGTCACAGTGTTAGCCATGGACTGATCATCAATATTTATACTTTCAGCAAATGGATCTGTTGTGCCAATAAACACTGGTGGTTTTGTCTTCTTTTTCAATATTTCATGAGTGGTATGCAAAAGCTAGATTGTACAGTGACAGGTAACACAATCCTCTTCAGCAGCATTGACTTGGAGTTCAGAACCATGGAAAAATCAAAAACAAATATCACAATTGCATTGTTTTAATATTTCCATTTCATAGTCATTCTCCTGTGTAATCAAGCTTCAAAAAGCATATGCTCTAACTGGTGAGGATGTACTCTATTTCCAATGACTAATTCTAGGCCATGAAGAGAGCTCATTTTGTATTTTTTTATTTTTTTTATATTATTTCTAATAGTATTCAGATAAAACAGAATGGAAGTTCTTTCAGGCTACAAAATGCACTTATCTCAAATACATTCCTTTACAGTTGACACCTAACTGACATTGTGTTGCTTTTATCATTCTACACTATAGAACTATAGTGTTAAGGAAAATATTATGAACACACAGCTAAAGTTAAACCTCTGTTTATATATACAGACACACATGTCTAAAATTCTTCCCAGGCTCTTTTATGTGTTCAAAGGCACAGCGCCATAATATTTTGGTAATGTAAATGATTTAGTAGCCTCCCTCTCCTAAGTTGTCCTTGATGTTGCAAGGAGGTTTTCAGGCTAATGAAGATAGATAAGGATAGCACAGTAAGGCTTGTACAGCAAAACTCTGAAGTTTATTTTCTTGTAAAGTTGTTATTTTACTGTAATTATGGTCATATTTGCTATAGGGTTCATTTAAAATGCTGCTGGGGTCAAGGCTGTTTGCTCAAGGCTAAGACATAAGTTTGATTACTACTGAAATTGCAGAAAGAAAAGTATATGACTTTAAAATTACTTCCACTCACAGTTCTTTTGTTGGTGGGCCAGAAATCATGGACAGCACACAAACGAGTTTATTAATGTAGAATGAAAGTTATCTTTTTGAGTAAGAGATAAATAGAGATCTCTTGATATAATTCACTCACTCAAAACACTTCCAGTTTCATAGTTCTTAGCATGTTGCCATTTTTTGGGTTTTCCTTACAGTAAAGAAAAGAAGGAATACATTATTCCAAGGCCAAATAGAGATTACAAATGGTGTAATCTCTACTTTCTTTCCACTGCACTAAAAGAAAAGGTATTGTCTGCAGTGATATTGAGAATAATTTTTGAAGTTTATTTCAATACACCAAGAATTGCTGGTCACCTGATATCCCTAAGCTACAAGTGGTTCTTTATATTCATAATTTTTTTTATGTACAGTACACACAAGATTAGTCCAAAGTTCTTAATAATAAGGAAGTGGAGCCACCCTAAAAATTAGTCTCTGAGCTATTGCTGCCTCCATGCAGTCTTTATAGGAGACCAAATATAGGGCTATAGAAAGTTTCTGATATTACTAGACATGTTGAGGAGTAGCTGGCAGAATTTCCAGTCTCAAGACAGGGAACATAACAGTGATTTGCAAATAAATTGCAGAGATTTGTTGGGGGCAGTCAGAAGGAAAATAATCATATACCAATTTTCATCATAATTTCTCAGCTTTAAGCAGCTGCTGCAGCTTGAGGCTAATGCCTTGCAACACAGTTGCTCCATGAGTATGACCTGAAATGTGATGTATAATCCAAGCCTAGTAGTAGTAGTAGTATATAAGTAGTTAAATTGATTTTAACACAAAACTTGAAGGAAAAGAACTTTAAACTTTACTGTGATCTCCAATGAATAATACCCATTATGTGTTTCATGAAGACTGGTGTCCATATATTTTGTGTAATAAAAAAAAAAGAAATGGATTCAATTTGAAATACTGAAGAGGGTGTGTATTTCCTGCATATGTATTTGTATACACACACGCATATACAAACAGGCTAGTTTCATTTTGCATCCCATTGTGTCCATAATTCTGGTGTGTGCAATTAAGAAGAACATTCAGTTGATGAATTATCACCTCTGTATTGGTCCTATCATCTTGGATGGATTGTTCTTTGATTCTTATATTACTCCACTGCCTCCAGAGCAAAGATGCAGCTAGGTCAGCTTAGATGGTTAACTTTAATGCATTTTCCATTGCTCAGAATAAAGTAACCTCAGTGGCCTAAATCCTGAAGAAAAGGAGAAAATAAGTACATTATGAAGGCATGGACAGATGGGTTCTGAAATGCTGGAGCTCAGCATTTTACACCATGATCAGCCCATTGATACCATGATGCTTGATCTGCCTCTCAGATGTGCCTCTCAGGGAATGGCTTTAAGATGAAAGAGGGTAAATTTAAATTAGATATTAGGAAGAAATTATTCACTGTGAAAGTGGTGAGATACTGGCACAAGTTGCCAAGAGAAGCTGTGGATACCCCATCCCTGGAAGTGTTCAGGGCCTGGTTGGATGAAGTTTTGAGAAACCTAGTGTAGTGGAAGGTGTTCCTGTCCACAGCATGAGGTTTGGAACTAGATGACCTTAAAGGTTCCTTCCAGCCCAAATCATTCTATGATTCTATCATTAGTCACCTGTCATGGTTTAGGGCAAATTTGGGAGGAAACTTCCAAAGTGGTCCCTCTAGAAAGGAGATTCAAGCGTCCCCTCCCCCAACTGGTTTGGGAAAAGATTGCCTTGGAGAAAAGTGGGAAAAACCTGTTTAATTAACAAGTAATTTATTCACAAGCATAAAAAATGAATAATACTAAACAAAACATCTTGCTGTTCTGAAGAGATGGCAAATTCAGAAAGTCCTTTTTGTGGGGTGTAGCTCAGCTTGCTCAGTCTCCGATCAGTCCTTCCTGTGCTGGAAAGTGCCATGTCCTGGGCCCCGGTGGGCCACAGGTGTCAGCTCCCAGGGCTCTTCTGGGTTATCAGTTCAGACCAAGGCTTATCAGTTCCAAGAAAAAGAAAAGCCATGGTCCGGGGAACTTCTCTGCCTAGCTAGGTAAAAAAACTAACTAAAAGCAAAGGAGAGCTCCCTCTTGCTGTCCATGCTGCAGACAGCACAGTCCAGGAGAAGGAATGTGGAGGAGTGAGTGCAGTTTTTGCAAACATACTGCATGCTTCTTCTCCCCCTCTTTTCTCTTAAAACCAGTCTTAAAGGTTCAGAACTTAATATCCACCATAAACAGAACGGACTATTAGGGATACAAGTATCATAAGGTCACCTAGGACATCACCACTGTGAAATTCATGCAGTTTTCTTTTTCTTTTTTTAAGCTTCTCACACTGTTGGTTGTCACATTTAGCAACTTCTCAATCAGTGTCCAGCACTTTCCCACATTTTTTGGATGTGTTCATTTAGCTTAAGCTCAGGTCAAACTAGGCAGACCTAGTCACAGCCTAATCATTTGTCTGCAGAAAATAAGAGATCAAATCTGAGGCTACAGGCACTGATGATCTTCAGAATGGATATTGTTTAAAGCCTTCAAATTCTGGGTTGATGAATATGAGACATAAATGAGGTAAAAGCATTTAGCATTTCCTAAAGAGGGAGATGAATGGAGCTCAGTAGCTCTCACATCCATACTCTGGTGTTTGTGTGAACATAAGCATGCCTCAGAACTGTACTGCATTTTGCTAAGACCAGCAGTTACTACAGGTGCCTTACACTTGTAGATGAGTCGCATTCTTGGAAACTGCTAGAATTGTAGGAATGTCCTTAATTCAATGCTTATCTCATACATTTTAGATATTTGCCTGAATTGGAGTGTTCTGTCTTCTGCTAACATAGCATGGATTTTGCATGCAGAATCTTAGGAAGCAATGAACAGTTTGTGCAGATATTAGAAAAAAAGAAAAAATCCTCTAACAGACAGGAGTATTCTACTGAGGTATCTGTCTTTGGATGATAGAGCTTGCAAACCATTGGATACTGTTTGTTATTAAGTGTCATGATTTAACCAGCAGCCAAGCCCCAGGCAGCCACTCTCTCACTCCCCCTACCAGTGGGATCAGGGAAAGAAACAGAAGGGTAAAAGCTGGAAAACTCATGGGTGGAAATAAAGACAGTTTAATAGGGAAAGCAAAAGCCAAGCACACAACCAAATCAAAACAAGGGGAAAATTCCCTGCTTCCCATGGGCAGGCAGGTGTTCTGCCATCTCCAGGAGAGCAGGGCCCCATCACAGGTAATGGTTACTTGGGAAGACAAACACCATCACTGCAAATATCCCCCCTTCCTCCTTCCTTCCCTCACTTTGTACACTGAGTTTGATGTCACGTGGTCTGGAATATCCCTTGGGTCAGTTTGGGTAACCTCTCCTGGCTGTTTCTCTTCCCAACACCCAAATTTCCTCCCCAGTATAGCCATAAAAAAAGCAGAAAAGGCCTTGGCTCTGTGTGGGCCCTGCTCAGCAATAACAAAAACATCTCTGTTTTATCAACGCAAATCCAAAACACAGCCCCATACCAGCCACCATGAAGAAAATGAACTCTAACCCAGATGAAACCATCCCACTCTGCGTGCTCCCAAATTTGTTTTCGGAATCTAAGTCTCAGTAAAAAAATTTACAGTTCACTTTTTATAATAAAAATAATAGAAATACGTTGTTTTTTTAAACTTTAGCTCTTAATGCATAATTCATCCTTCAGTTAGAAATCAGAGTAATCTAAAAGATAATTCTGTTCTCTCATTTACATTTAAGAAGCATATACATGATAATTTGGGACAACAAAGTTATCTCCTTCTTTTTTTTTTTTTTTTTTTTTTCTCTGCCTCAACTTTCTTGAAGGTCATATTTGCATAACAGTTGAGATTGCCCATTCATCCAATAAAGATAGATTTTAGTCAGGCTGGAGATGCACATACTGACACCCAAAATTTCTACGCATCTTAGAGAAATATTAGTTAGAGAGATTTATTTCTTCCCTTTTGAAACTGCCTTAATATTTATTATGGTGTGTAATGACTGAGTTATATGGTTGATTGTTTCCAGGTATTAGTGCAATATGAATATATTAGCAGTCCCTTTCTCACTGTAATAAAGCACAAAATCAAATGATACAAAACAGATTGAAATGGTTCAATATGTATTTACAACCTCATATAAATGAAGAACCAGAAAGTATGTAAAATATAGAGTAGTACATAATGCTCCTTAACCTTGTTTCAACAATTGTGAAGGGCAGTTCTGCCCCAGCTTTTAAGTGACTGAGAAAATTCTTAAGAAAAGTTAACATGCAGGTTTTTTCTGTACTTATCAAAAGCTTTGTATCAATAGATTAGGAACCTAATATTGTATCCCTGCTCTGTTTGATAACACTCATTTTGTCAATTTATAGTTGAAGTTAAATGATTTACAGAGAAGAGAAAAAATGAAGTGCAGAAGAAATGTATGTCACAGTGGAAAGAAGATGCCTTACAGAGTCTTTGAAAGTGTGAAATAAACTTACTCCTTATAGGAAGCTTGTTATCACTTTTTATGCTTTAAAACTATTTAAGCCGTTAGGTTCTGATTAGAGATGTGAAAAATAATAAGTGATCTCTAATTTGATATCTCCACCCACCAGTGCAACCACTTCTAAAATGGACCAGTGACAAGGACCATCATGTTTCTATGACATTGTTTCTAATGATAAATTCCATATCTTCAGAGGTAAATTTGTGGCATTTTTCACTGAAGGAATATAGATTAATTTGGCCAATTAAATTAAATTGATCCAATTAATTAATTGGATTAATTTGGTAAAATTCATGTCCAAGTATTCTGCACTCTGCCTCTTACAAAGAAATTGTCAGGTTTTTTGTGAAATTGCCATTTTGTAACTATTAAATATCTTCCTCATACATTCAAAGACTTGTGCAACAGATCTCTATCTGCCTCTTCTAGATCAATATTTATTTTAAAATGTTATGTTCTTCTTGTTATTAATATTATGCCTCATGAATCCTTTGTTTCATTCCATAACCTGTTCCAGATTTTTCACTCCCTCCTTTTTGAGAAACTTTTGGGTCAATTTTAGCTACTGTCCTCCTCTGAGACCTTTCTAATTCTGATATGCTGAAAGATGAGCTTCCTTCAGTCAGGACTCTGAAAAAGGGGGCTATTCAGCATCTGAACAGCACCATGTTTGTGGTGACATGAAATTGATTTCAGTGTAAAGCAAATAAACACTGAATTTACAGGGCTGATGATGATCCCTGCTCCAGGCTTGCAGCCTCTCCTGCCCCCCTCCACCTCTTCCTCCTCCTCTTCTCCCTCTTCTCCCCTTTGTCTATGAAGGACCGTTTCTCACATATTTTCTCTAAATTCCTCATTGTGCCTCTGTGGTGCCTTATTCTACCTCTGGTGCATTTCCACAGAGGCTTCTCCAAACTTTAGAGACATACAATCCCTGCTTTACTTGTGAGACAAGTGCACCTACTAAACACACCTGGGGATTGGCAAAGGAACATTCTCCATAACAAGTGAGTGACTGAGGTTGCAGTGATGCTGAAGGGAAAAGCTTAGTTATTTTATGGGACACAGGAATAGGAAAACTTTATCTTCATCTCTGAAGTTTAGGGAGCTTTTGTTTTGGAGTTTGGGGCTTTTTTTTTTATTCTGTGAAAGACTAGGGGACTGTTGAAATTTAGAGCAGTGTCTGTAAGTTTGGAGATCAGGTTTTAAAATAACTACAGAATGTCAAAAGTGTGAAAAATTACAGAATGCCTTGTTTGGGGAAATCGGGGAAACCGCCCCCAACCCACAAACTGAAAGAAGATTGAAAACTTATTTACTTATAGTGTAGAGGTATCTTCATGGACAGAAAATTGCAAGCGTGAAGTCCATGTCACTGTAGTGGAGAAAGTAATAAAAATAATAAAAAATTAGGAGCTGAAGCCAGAAAAAGATTCAGGGAGAAGTGAATTTCCTAACAGCAAAGCTGGTTAATTATTGGGACAAACTGCAAAAGCAAATGAGGAAATTTCTTTGGCTTTCCATCTTTAAATGAAAACCAAGAAAACCTCATAAAATATTTCCTTCAACCAAGCTCAAGTTACTAAGCCATGTGCTGAACTACATGTAATTCACAGGAACAGTTTTGCTTTAAAGATGGAATCATAAATCATTTGCAACAGAAAATCAACATTATCTTTTTCATGAAAAGCCCTTTACTCAAAAATGATTGAATTATTCATATGCAAACAATTAAATTAATACTGAAAAAAAAGTTTCAACTGAGATCTGAAAAAGGTCTCTGAGAAAGTCAGTATCTTTTCCTTCAACATAAATAACAACAGTTATTCTGATTTGCTCTTAGAGTTTCAAAAGAGCTTTTTGGTTAACACTGTCTTTTCTTTTCTGTCCTTCCTGAACTCTGATTTTGATTGTTTTTGAGATTCTTTGTCTGATCAATTTATACTCTGGAGCTGTGTAACTTGTTGTGTTGGGTTGTTCTGTTCCCCTCTCAGTTTGTATGTTGGATTGTTCTGTTTCCCCCCCTTAGTTGCAATGGTTCAGCCTGGTTCACTCTGCCCTCCTCCCCACTGCCTGTCATCCCTGCTCCCCCCCAACCCCCCCCAGCCTTATGTATCCTTCCTTTGATCCCTCCCTGGTGCCCTGTCTGTCACTTGGCACTCCCTCCCTTCCCTCTAGAAACTTCTAGCTGGAGTGTCGAGTGATTGGATCAGGGACCAGGACCCCTCCCTTGATGTATTCCCATTCATTGGTCTGTCCCTAATGTCAATCCCCTGCATCCCACTCCCCTCTGGTTTCCCATTCGTCCAGAGGTGGTGTCCTCCCCTGTTTCCCCTGCGCCTTTAAAAGCTGCTGCATTTCTGGGATCGGGGCTTCAATCGGGAAGTTTTATTAGAGCCATTAAAGCCTGATTGTACCCTCGGCCGGAGTCAGCTCTCTTTTTTTCTGCTGGCTGTTGCTGCGAGCCCCGTCCGATGCAGGGAGCTGCCTTCACCATAGCGTGGGGCTGTATCCCTAGGCGCTGTCTCGGGTAAGACCCGTGAGTGCCTCTGCTGCGAGCAGTTTGTTTGTGCTGTTTGTTTGCCGGGAGAGAGGGGAAGGACAAACCTCCCCCACGACAGCTTGCTGCTTCAGTAACTATTATGCTAGTTTAGGGAATTATTGATACTTTTCAACAGTATCCTTGGACATTAATGTATCACCAGTATCTGTAAGAAAGTGGCTCTTCTGAAGATGGCCTGGGACATCAATCTGCCGTGCAGTCCCAGCCTGTGTATATGTACAACAGTTCTCAGGTTTTAGCAGAGCTAGACTCTCTTGTCACTGGACTTGGGAACCTGCCTTCTCACAGCCATCTTTTAATGTAGAAAAGACATGTCAACAGGTGTTGTCATAACACTGTTTAGTGACATAAGAAATATGATCTCCTGCTCCATCTGCTCGAGCTCAGTTTTCTGCTGCTCAGCTGCTGGAGCCCAGGCCAGGATTCAGGGCCTCTGCTCACTCTGAGGAATGCAGCTGCTGCTTTCCCAGCTGCTGCTTCAACCAGTAACAAAAGAGGGCACATGTCCCAGAGACAAAGCCACAAAGATACACAGACTCAGAGGGCACTGACATGGCTGATCACACATACTGCCACACACAGGATTCACATACAGCATAAACACAGGCAGTCAGGTCCCCTCTTAGCTTGCAGAGAGAACAGGTCAGTCATGGCAGCACACACACACTCCCACTCTTTGTGTTCACAAGCACACAACTATTTGCAGATCCTTCTAGCATCACCACAGCCCCTTGATTGTCCCTACTCCCCTGCTTGGATCCCAGGCCACCTTAGCTGCTCCATGGGTCCCCCTGCTTGCCTGCTCGTCCAGCTTGGTGCTCACTGCAAACACACGCAGAGAGGCAGTGTGCACCTGCAGTTTCTCCTGTACCAGCACAGCCCTGTCTGACTGATACCCTGTCCCAGCTTGAATTTACTGGGGAATACACACACTTTTCATTCCCACTAGGACTGGGGATAATAAAGCAGCTGGCACCACGCACACAGGTGCCTTCTCCAGACACTCTTCTTCTACATACTCCTTGAAATACCTTTGGTCCTTTGATAGTAGTTTTGCATGTATTTCAAACTGGGGACCAACAACCTGCTGTGTTGGGGAAAGTGCACAGCCATAATGAAATTATATTCCCAGCCTTCATGATTTTGCAGTTTAATATTTTAAGACAAAAATAAAGTGGAAAACTCCAGGGAATACATTAGAGTAATCCAAGATATGAATAAAATTATTACACTTACTGCAATAAAATATGATTATAGTACATCAACTTTCTAAATAAAGCCAAGTATATCAGTATCAGGGAAAATTAAAGAATAATTTATATCTCTACCATTCCTACATAAGGCATATTTAAAAGTGGCACTAAAGCAAAAGAACAAGGAGAATGCTTTTTGACATAAAGGAATCAATCACACTTTGAACGCAATGGGTTTATACATTTGTAGCTCCACTATGTTGGTAATATCTCAAATCAGTTACCAGTTTTATTGGAATGTCTTCCTTCCAAATATCTGATAGACTACACTGAAGCCTCATGATAATTTAATTGCTTGGCTACATTCCTGTTTATATCACAGACCAACTATGACCCTTATACTTGGGCTTTGTATAAATGACAATTCACTGGTAATAGTTGTGGAATCCTCTGAATCTTTCACCCTCAGGGAAATCCTCAGAGCCCTTGGAGAGACTTACCGTAGAGTTTACCCCACCTGGGCAGACAGAAAGGACTTCCTCATAGGCTCTTGCTTAACACTGACCCATCCCAGTTCCTTTCCCCATATGTCCCACCTTTCCCTGGCTTCTCCTTTCCCTGTACCCTCATTGGTTGTGGTACCCCTGGTGGTCAGCCCCATCTTCCCCCAGGGCCAATGCCCTTTGCCCTGCCCTTCGTCCTGCCCCCGTGCCCTCCCCTACTTAACCTTGTGCAGAGCACATGATCTTGTCTTTTGCCTCTGGTTTCCCTTCCATGTGCTGAAAGAAACCTTGCTGGAGTTGACCATACAAAAGGCCCGTCTGCCTCTCTTTGGTGAGCTTCCTGTGGTGAGTGTGGTGTGTGTTGACTTGACTGCTTTTCCTGAATGCTTACCTAAGCAGCTTTTCCATAGGAGATGCTTATTGGGGAATAAGTATAGGGAGCAGCAACCACCATCTAAGCCCTACCCTGTTACGGGTTATCTCTGGGATGAGTTAGAAGTCTGAGGTTCTTCATAAACACACAATGCAAGATTGTCCTCACCCTAAGGAGCTGATAACATAGAATTACTTTAACCTGAAGTACTGAATTTCTCATCTACTTCTCCCACAAACACTGCAGAGAACTTTGAACAATCAGTTTATACAAGGAGTAATTGAAGGCAAAACAATTGCCTCATACTTTCATCCTGGATTATTTTAATAAAACCCTTGTAACATGCTTTGCTGTATTTCATGTAGAACTAACTTAAGTTGTATAATGCAAAATAGGGCAACAGTCATAATATCCAATTAACAGGAACATGTATAAGCTGTGACAGTGACACAGTAAAGTAATTACAGGAGAGAGCCATTGGCAGTGGTTGATTAACTATTAGAAAAGCTGCTTGAATAAGTAATTGATTACCGTTCTCCATATAATAAGGGGGTATATTGTCCATACCAAATATCAAATGATAGACACTTCTCATTTAAAAAAATTAAACTTAATTTCTTTCTTAAGAAAAATGTAACTCCTTCCCCATACATGAATTGACCCCCAAACAAAAAAAAACCCATTTCTGAATTTTGAAGCAATACTATTTACATTTACACATATTTTATGTTTCACCTGTCTTCGTATTCAGTCTTTAAATGAGCCTTCCCTGAATATAATGGCAAAACTCATAGATGTCAATGTTGTTGATGTCCCAAACTGAAGTTCTTGGGGACGTATAGGGAAAGAACACAAAGTAAGACAAGGGAGAAATGCGGGCCATTGGGAGAGGAACAGGCATGGGCAAAGTTGAGGGGTTAAGTCCTAAAAGAGGCCTTTGTAAACAAGGTGGTCTCCATGTCTCTCCGTGACAAGGGGTGGCCTTGCTCACCAGGCCTTTTTGACCCACGGTTGCATCATGCCCAGGGGCCATTGTGACATGGTTCCATATGGTGACACGGAGGGCTCTTGTAGGGCCAAACCCCTTGTGTTGTCACTCTCAGGAGAGCAGCTCTCTGAGGAGGCGGCAGCTCTTTCACGAGGCAGCAGCTCCTCAGGAGGAAGCAGCTCTCCCGGGTGATCTTGGCCAGTGTTCATCAGAGCACAGCCAAGATGTCTAAGAGAAAGGAAGTGATCTCCCACTGCCAGTCCCGTGAGGGGCAGCCGCTGCTGTCCAAGCGGCGACAGGTGAGGGATGGGAATGGAGGGAAAGGCTGCAGCGGGATCTGGGCGAGGCCTGGGGGCAGAGAGTGGCAGCCAGGCCTGGCTCCAGGCCTTGCTCTGGGGAGGAGCTGGTGCCAGACCAGCCTGAGGGAGTGGCCCATGGACTGTGAGCGCAGCTGGGAACTCAGCCTGGCCTGGCTGCTGTGGTCAGCACTGCCTTGGGACTAGAGCTGGGCACACCAACACGAGGAGGTACAGTGTGCCCATACAGCCACCTCCATCTCTCGCCTCCCCTTGCTTCCCACAGGTGCCCCAGAGGCCGCCGCAGGCAGCAGCGGAGGTCACTTGGGTGACCGTCACACCCCTCCACATGGATAGACCAGTCCCCAGACTGGTCACTTCATTAAAATCCACAGGATTTGGATCTCAGGAGGACAGCCTGGAGGGAGGGCACTCAGTGCCCCTCAGTGGCACAGTCACACGCACACCAAGACTGTCCGTGTCAGACTTGCCACCTCTCCATGGCCCTCCATTGGCAGTTAAACCTCCATGGCAGCTCAGCCCTGACATGCCAAGAGCAGCCTCTGCAAGGGTCAAGATGCCCCCTCTGCCAGCAGCCCCAGAAGCCTCTGGGAGAAGATCCAGAGCACAGTGTGGGGGCCCCATGGCCAGCCGCTACCGAGAGCTTGTGTCACCTTCTCCATGGGGCACCATGGCTGCTGACAGGGCCCAGGAAACACCATCCCTGGACAGCACAGGCAAAAGGGCCTGGCGAGGGTCAGCGTCAAGGCAGGGCCATCGCCTGCCACCCCTGTGATGTGCAGGTGCCCTGCCGCTCCGCACAGGGACCCAGCCTGCCTGGAAGCACCTAGGGCACACCGAGGCAGAAGAGCTCACTGAAGTGCAGGAGGTGCATGGTGGCAAAACACCCAGAGGTGTGTGTGTTTAGAGGCCTTGCCCCGTGCCTCCATGAAGAAGCTTCCATCAAGCTCACCTGCACTCAGGAGCAGTCGAGTCTCTGCCAAGAGGCAGATGCAGAGCCCCAGGTGCTGCCCAGCACTCCTGGCTTGCCCGAAGGCTCCATAAGACAAACAGGAATCTCCTCTGACTTCCTGTCTCCTGCTGTGATAGCAGAGCCACCCTCTGGCTCTGACAGCTCACAGCCCAGGGACAGGTCTCTAAAGGAGCCAGAGGAGAAGTGGGAGGAAGAAGAGCTCCCAGACCCAGAGGCTGCAGAAGATGGGGACAGTGACCCATGGAGTGTGTTGCTTGCCCCATTGAAAGTGAAAAAGGCTGAGGCAGCAGCTTGTGCCACTTGCAGAGATCCTTGGGACAAGGACCCCAGTGAACGTTTCATCTCAGAGGCTGAGGAAGCCTCAGGCTTCTCGCCTTCATTTTCATCTGGAGGCACCTGTGAGAAGAGCCTCAGCCCACTCAGCTCCCAGAGGCAGCCCTAGCTCCCAGAGGCAAGGGCGCAGGGAGGCTTGGAGTCGATAGACATCGGTGAATGGATGGATGCATGCATGGATGGATGGTGCCCAAGGCAACCAGCTGCCACAGGTAGGTGCTGCTGCCAGCCCCAGCCCAGTGTGCCCAAGCCAATTGCAAGGCAGCCTGGTCAAGGAGAGATGACAGAGGAAGGATGGCAGTGCTGCCTTGCTCACTTAAGGCCTGAGCTGCAGAGTGGGGGTGCATCCTGCCTTGCTCCCAGGCTGCATTAAGAGCTGAGAAATGCTCCTTGGACCTCAGCATTGCAGGCAAACGAAGGCATGCCCATCTTCTTTTCATATGGCACATAGGAAAACGCCTCCCTGGATCTCCACAAAATGAACAGGAGAAAAGGGCCAGCCTGGAAGAATGTGGGCCCCCCATCTCTGCCTCTAGGACAACCACTAGTCCTGTTTGCCATGAAGAAGCACAGAGTGACAAAGGACTGACAGGATGCCACTGGAGCCAAGTGTGGTGTCTGTGTTCTGCTTGATTTCTCCACTCCATACCTGCAATTTACCCCAATGCCCTCCCTTCTCCTCCTTACCCTCCGCTATTCCTTTCTATCTCTCTACCTCCCATTGTTAAATAAAATCCCTTTGTTGACTTTGGTAGATGGTCGCATTTGCACCTTAATTGGCTCAGGGGTGTCTTTCCCTAATTGCATCTTAACAGGAGCACATGTCTGCACACAGCACTCCAGGTGTGGCCCGCTCAGTGCCCAACACAGAGGGACAATGACTGCCCTGGTCCTGCTGGCCACACTATTGCTAACACAGAAGGCCAGGAGGCCACTGGTCCTCTTACAGGCCTAGGCTCACGTTCGGTCACTGTTGGCTGGCAACACATGGGCCTTTCCTGTTGGGCAACTTTCCTGCCACTCTGTCCCAAACCTGGGGCACTGCAGGGCCTTCTTGGGATGTGAGGACAGGACACAGGTCTTCTAGAAATTCAGCCTTGTACCATACATCCAGCCTGTCCATGTTCCCCCACAGAGCCTTCCTACCCTCCAGCATGTTGACGCTCCCACCCAGGTTGGTGTTGGCACAAATTTACTACTGAAGATGCCCTTGCCCACATCATCAGGACACACGCTTGACAGGACTGCACCCAGGGAACACTGCTAGTGACCAGCCACCAACTCGATGCAGCTCCATTCCCAGCTACTCTCTGGACCTGGCCATCCTGACAGTTCCTAAGCCAGCCAAGAGTGCCCCTGTCCAAGCTCTGGGCTGATGGCTTTTCTGTGACTGTGCTGTGGGAGGTGGAGTCAAAGTTTTGCTTGAGTCCAGGGAGACTCCACGCTCAGCCTGGAGCCCTGAGGTGTTTCACAAACACCTCAAAGGACATCACATTACTCAGGAAGGATCTGCCTTTCTTAAACCCATGCTGGCTTCTCCTGATCCTTCATCTGTCCACTCTGGGCCTTGTGATCCCCCTCATGATGATCTGCTCCAGAGCCTTGTTGGACCATGAGGTCAGGCTGACAGTCCTGCAGTTCCTTGCATCCTGCCTGTGGCCCTTTTTGGTCATGGGTGTCACATTGGCACTTCCAGTCACGTGGGACCTCCGTGGCTGGCCAAGACTGATAATAAAGGACAGAGAACTGCCTAGCAAGCTCCTCTGCCAGCTCCCTTAGCACCCTTGGGCAAGGCCCAGCCAGCCCTGTAACTTGTCAGTGTCACAGTGGCTCTGCACATCACTAACAATTTCCTGTTGGATTGCAAGGACTCTAGTCAGCTCCCTATCCCTTTTTACTTTTTCAGGGCTCTAAGAGAGTCTTGTTTAAGACTCTCTGTTGAGAAGGCATCGAAGACTTAAGCCTGTTCCTCATCCTTTGTGAGTTTTATTCCCTTCTTCATCCAATAATAATTGGTGGTTTTTTTTTCCCTCCTCTTTTTAATAGTGTCTTTATAGAAACACATTACAAAAGAGTCCAGATTAAGCTCTAAATTTGCTTTTGCCTCTTCTTTTTATTCTTTTTGCCCTAATGATGTCTTTAAATTCTCTCTGGATTTCCTGCTCCTTTTTTTAAAGGTGATTTTTTTTTTCCTGAGCTGCTGCAAGTGATCGCTGCTCAGTCTGGCCAATCTGCTTCCCTGCCAGCTCCTCTTTGGTACATAGGACCAGTCTGCTCCTGAGCTTTCAAGATTTCTCTCTTAAATATTTCCAAACTTCCTGGGACACTTTGGTTCCAGGAATAATTGCTTTAATATTCTTATCATCAAACTTCTGCAATCTAAGGATCTATACCTGAACTACTGAATATAGGTCCCATTTACAGTTGAGAGGGATTCTTAAAGTTACAGTGACCTTCCTATTCTAATCATGTACTTGAATATATGTAGGTTCTTTTTAGATTGCTTTATGTTTTTTGGGTTTTTTTTTTTGATAACATTGCAAGTAACTCAGTTGAATACAAATATTTTTCAAAACTAGTATCATTTTTACAAGATATCTGCACTTTATATATAAATGCATGTAAATAAAATTGAAAGTATATATAGCAATTTACAAATGCCTGCACAGACATTTTTCATATTGTGTTTAAAAATGCTACTACTGAAAAAGAAAAGGACATGGTATGCAAAATAGTATGAGGTTTGAGAAGTTCAGGTGTTATCAGCCAATGTTGTCCATCATTTCAAACTCAGTATAGCTATTTAACTGGTGAGACAACATATTCAGCTATGATCAGCCATTTTTAACTACCACTTCAACTTAATTTTTTAGAAAAAACAAAATATGTTGTGTTTCTCTTTATTTCATTCATGGCACATCAAGCAAAATAGGAATTGGCATCACTAGATGAGTAATCAAACAGGTGGCATTCAAACTGGGTTTTGATATGAGCCCAGCAAAGACATGAGGCAGCTGGCGGATTATTTTGCATGCCAAGTAAGTCTGATGAAGAAAAGCAATTCTTCCAAACCCAAAAAAAAAACCTCAACAGAGGAAAAAAAAACTTAAAAAGGGAAAAAGAAAAAAAGAAAAAAGAGCAAAATCTGCAAACAGAGGAAGATTTTTTCTGAAGATTTCAAGAAGCTTGTCCCTCTTGGCTAAGCTTTTCAAATATTGCTCATGAGAGAGGGTCTAATTCCTGTCTTGGCCTGTCTACCTCTGTGAACTTTGAGGAATTGCATGATTTTATTTCTTAAAGCACTCTCCAAAGCTTTTTAGGCATCATTATGTCTATCTGGATTTCCAGAGGAATTCAGTTAACAATAGAGAAGTAGTTGATGTGATTTTAACATACAGAACACAGATTATAGAACAATACTTTATGCACGAGGAAGATTTGGAGCCAAATGTGTTTGGAAAGGAAATAGCCCATCCCTGATTTATTTGCATAATCCCAATCCCCTGAAGAAATATGAAAATAATTTTGTCTTTTTATACATTTTCTATATGTAGTAGAGATCAAAGTGACATCATCAGAGCAAGGAACCTGGATGTAACGTCTTCTCTAATATTATAGAAGAGAAAAAAGGCCATCATGAGAACAATCTTCCTCCACAATCCACTTCTGTAAAGAAAGGCATCCCAGGACTGTTATGAAGAATGAAAAAAGTCATACCTTTGGACTGAGATCTCCCAGGATTTTTAAGAATTGAAATGCAAATAACCATGATTAACAAATTGAAAATAACATTGAAATGACAGCCCTTCTGAGGTCTATATTGCTTTCAAAATTTTTGAATAGCATGGCTAATAAGTTGTCAGAAAAAAATCCAAAAGTCTATTTGCAAAAGCAAATGCACAAAATGAAAGAGTATTTCAAGCATGTTTTTACTCCAAAGGAGAACTCTAAATATATAATATATAACTATATATGCAGGTAAATATATTGTAGTTTTTAAAACTATGACTCTAAAACAAAAAAATGGTTCTTAAAATATTCATCTCAACTTTTAATGTACCTCAATCCGATTTTTAAGCCACTGAATGTCAGTTGTAATACTAGCAATCACAGTTTATCTTGTGGCCACAAAATGTTTTCATTAAAACAAAGATCATCATAATACCAACTGACTTAACAATTAAATAATGTTTTGCTTAAGAAAGAATTCTAGTTCTTCAGGAAATGGGTTTTCAGTTACCAAATTATCTTTTACTATCTTATTTAATAGACTTATCTGCATAGCCCTGTCTTTTTGGCATTTTTTTAAACTTCTAAAGAGGAAAAGCACAGTCAGTATGGAACACTCCTATATTACTCCTATAGTTCAAACAGTATAGATATCCACAAAATGGCCCTGAGAAAGCAAAAGGATAAAAAGATCTACTAAATATATAAAATGGAAGCAAAAAATTTCCAGGGCCTTTGTGTAAAGTTTTGCTGTTATTTTGTTGGCTTCACAGACCATGAAAATCATATGTAAGAGCCCTGATTTAAAGGTGACTAAAATGTTTAGCAGCTTCTGCATCATGAATGGTGTTTCTAAGATCAGTTTGATTGATCTTATCTATCAGTTTGATAGTTCTTATCTTCAATCCTCAAGCCTCAGCTTGTGTAGAGTTTTCATACCCTTGCATTGCTTTACCTAAAACATTATTAGTCAAATTCTGTTACCAAAAGTAAAGTTTTTCTTCCAGGAGTATGATGGTATGCCATGAGCAAAATGGTAACAGTCCCAGCAGAAATCCCTGGGAAAGACAGAGAAATAGTTATCCTCTGTAACACAGGAGAAGAAAAAAAAAAAAAATCTTGGTGACTCTAAACCATCTTTTATAGACTGAACTTTTCACAGAGGCTATATTTCAATACTGAAATACAGCCATTTTCATGGAATATTTATTATCAACACATGAACCATCTATCTGAAAATAATATCATTAAAGCAAAGGCTTTCAGTGATCTGAGGAAAAATAAATGTTATCAAAGACTCAAATTATACTCTTTGTTTGTTCTCTCTAGAAAGGCACTGCCAACTCTTGAAATAATCAGGGGCAATGAGAGGTTGTTTGACACCTTGCATGCAGATCAAGAACTCAAACACTAAAAAATTATTTAATTAAGAAACTAATCTCTACATACCCATCTAACAACATATATTTTTAAATTTTATTTTCTCTTTGTTCTTGTAAATAATTTTTGTGAAAAAACTAACTTCCCAAATTACATTTATTTTTCAGTATTCTTAAAAATCACACTGAATGTCATTAAATCTAAGGAAAAAGAAGCAACTTGCTTCTTCCTTTGCAGCTTCTTTCCTTCCTTACCTCTGAAGGTAAAAGGTTGGAGGGGCTGGTTTTGGCTGCCACTTTCTCATTGCATTTGAAGGCTTGAAATGTTCAAGGTTTTCTTTTCTTTACATTGTTTAGTCTATTGTTCTTTTGCATAGTGAATTTTCATATGGAATATCACATGAAATATGATGTTTCATCCCTCTTTGGATAGCACTACAAAAGCTTTCAGATTCTTTTCAATATTTAAAAATGGCTTAGGTGTCTTTTTATTGAATACTTGAATTGATCAATGCTGATTTCTGTGTGTGCTTCATTTTTGGTCCAAAAATTAAATGAGTATATTTTGTCTACTTGTAAATGGCAAGACAAGCAAAGAAGCTAAGGGATCTTACTAAGGGTTTTGGTTTGTGTTTTGGTTTTGTTTTTTTGTGTTTTTTTTTTTCCATTCAGATTAAAAGACAGGGCAATAAAATGGCATTTCAAGAATCTATTAAAAGCATAGGGAACAAGGGAGTGCAAGTCCCCTGGACAGATCCTACCTATCCTCAACCTTCATTATCTCTTCAGTTGCATGTAGATTCATGACACTAATCTGGACTAATCCAGAATTATAATTTATGTCTTAGAGCAGCACTGGGGATGGCAACCACAAGGCCCAGCACAAATGAACTGAAGACCTGTTAGATGTAACCTAGCATTTGCCTCTCACAATTTCATGTTTATGAGCATCATGAAGTCACAATTAAAACTAGAAATGGAGAATAGATATTTTCACCCAACTGCTGCCATCTGAAAATTGGATGCCTGGTTACTCTGTGGTTTTTCCTTGCAGGTATGAAATGCGACCCTATTAGGAGATAGACCCACTGAACATGTGACAACTGTCTCCAGCATGTTCTGAGTTTTGTCTGGTAGCTTAGCTCCAGTATGCTACTTGCAATTGATTACAGTGAAATGAAGTGAATCTATCCCCAAATCAGGGAGAGATGGGCTCCTTCAAACAGGAATTATGTGTAATAGATGGTCTGCACTTTTCTAGCCCTTTCAGAGAAAGCTAGAATAGATTCAAATCACTGTTTTGTTTTGCCTTGTGACACATTGAAATGGTAAAGATACAGCTTAGAGAAAGTTAAGAAAACTAATGCCATGATAGCAAATAATACACAGTTGCCCCAGAAAATGTGTCAAACAAGTCAACTGTGGATGAAGACTTTTGCTTTTATATTTTGGTGATATTTTTGGTGCTTTTCTTATTTGTTTGTTTTTGTGGGGTTTGGGGTTTTTTTGTTTGTTTGTTTGTTTTTTGTTTTTTTACAGCTGGTATTCTGTAAATGTCTCGAGGTCAGATCAAAATTACCAGCAAAACTGTTTCTCTTCAGTGTTCTGTACAGAACTAATGATCTTCCTCTTGTGCCTTTAAATAACTCCTGGTTTTGCTGTATTTTATTTCCACTTCAGCCTTTTTCAATATGTTCACATTTTTATATCTTTCCTGATTTGAATAGTAGAGCTTTCCTTAAGAGCAGAAGAAGCTTAGTTATTTAGTACCACACTTAGAGCTCAGATGCACCTACATAAATTCAAACTGAACCACCAACATCAGCAGGGTTACTCTGAGAGTCACTGTGAGGTGTACTGGTGCTCTACCTCTAATTACAAGAAGACATCTTGGTTGGATGGCAATTGGTTTTATGGGGAACAAATGTCTTGTTCTTTCTACCTAAGCAGTGTAATAAAAATAGGATTATTAGAACTGTGTCAAGGTGCCTAAGAACCTGAATTTGGACCCTGAAATATTGTGTCCGGTGTCACTTGAGTATTAATAAAAACTTTCCAGCTGAGGTTTGCTACTTAAATCATGGGTAGGTGAAGCCTGTGGAGAGTAGTTGGTCTTGTCAAAACATGTCGCAGTCATGATAATTGCAAATAGTAGAAACTTATTTTTCTGATAAAGGTCAGTAGGAGAAATGGGCAACACTCAAGTTCAGCTTCTGCACCAGTTGAGTGATTTGTGAGGCTGTGTCTCTCCTGGAGGTAGGTTGCTCAAATAATCTGTTAGGAACTTATAGTCCTTCCTCCCTAAAATCCAGTGTTTTCCCTCCTGAAAAGATTTATGGACAATTACTAACCTCCTTTAGCTGCACACTTTCTCATCTATGCTCCATGTTTGTTGCTCAAGGCCAAACAACGAAGTTGGTAGAAGGGGTCTGGAAGTACAAGTAACCCTAGCAAACAAAAAGGAGATGGGATTTCTTCTCCTTGTCCATGCTCACACTTTCTGCCATGTCTCCAAAACAGAGATCCAAAACCCAACTTCTTTATAATCTTGTATCTGCTGTAAGAAGACTTATTCCCCTGCAGAGTAATATATTAAAATGAATAAGTGCTCAGAGAGCAGAAGGTCCCATATTTGTCTTCCTGTTTGCTTCTAAAAGTTTTTATGCAAATCTGATCCTTAAACTACTGATATTGCATAGCAGATATCTTTTGGACAAAACCTGCCCCTCTATCTTAAAATTCAGTGTGAGGGAATTTAAATAGTTATAGAAATATCTTGAGATTAATATGTTTCTTCAAAATATCCTTTGACCAGTATTGTATCAAAACTGGCAAAATTATTTTTTTCTAAGTAATTCAATTTGAAGAAAGTACTTCCTTTCTATTTGATTTTTTTCTAAGTAATAGTATTTTTAGCTGTAACTTTCACTTTTATTCTTGAGTTATTGGTGAATCAACAAATTATTCTTTCACTACTTGTCTTCACAGGACTCAATTACTAGATTTTTCTATATTTATTAAAAAGTAAAACTTTTTGCTTAAGATACTATAAGATCCATAAACCAAGCAAGCCTCTCATGAACTTGTGTTATTGAGGTTTTTTACTGTAATTTTAAAGTTTGATATATTTTCACTAAATATTTAAACTAACTGTCCCTGTTACAGGCAAGCCTTACCTGCTCAAGATCTTCAAACTAATTTCAGCTATAAAACCATATATTTTTTTTTAATTTAACATTTTTTATTAGTGATCATTGGCAAGCAGATTGTAATAAAAGAGACACAAAGATGATTCTTCACTGTTACAATGTGCATCTTTAACCTTGAGATGTTACAAGAATACAAGACTAGGAAAAGAACAATCACATTTTCTTGGAGAGAATTTGTTCATTTACAGCTGTAGCCTGAGATTTGATAAGATGATGATTCAGCTGGTGGGATGGAACGTGATAAGAAATTATAATAAACTGGCTCTAGGCCAAACCCATAAAAACGAGGTAGAAAATTTCCACAGAATTACACTTCTGACACAGACATATGCATAATTCTTTAGATTACATGTAAACATTCATTGATGCTGGTATCCAGTAATCATTAATTCTCAACAATGAAAGCTATTGACACATATAATAAATAAATAAATAAATAAATACATATATACATACATACATACATACCTAAATAATCTGGGGACTCCTCTTAGTTTCAGTGCATGGGACTAAAAGAAGAGCAAATGAATATGGGAAGATTGTTTTTAAATGGACTTTCCTTTTCTTCTTTCCCTGGTTTTCATCTGCTACCTTGGACTCAGTTTTTCTCTTCCTGTAATACAGAACATATCTGTAGCTCCATTTCACAATATACTCAAGACACGTTTCTGGGAGAGGTTGACTTTCAGTGGAAGAGCTCTAGGTGGTTTGCCAGGATGTTACAGGATATGCCCAACAGAAGATCTTGAAATGGAGTGGGGTGAATAATGGGTGTCACAGACCTCATTTGTTTTTCATTATCAGTATGGAATGACAAAGAAGTAAAATCTAATTTTGACTTTTTCTTAATCATTTTATGGTTACTGCTGCCTCACACCTGTAGAAAGGATGTACCTCCTGATGTTTTCACATGATAGGCAAAGTACCTAACCATGAATGGCAACTGCTTTACAGTGGTTATGCCACAGTATTCATTTAATCCTTATTCATTACTGCAGATGTTGCTTCTTATCCTTCAGTGAGATCTATTTTCTTGCAGTTGCTGTGGAATATATTAGCACATCTGTGTCTTTCATTTTCTCCAAATATTGCCCCAAACTAAACACACGTTCATGAATCCTGGTTTAGCATATTGCTGACTACACTATGTTGCAAATGAGTTGTTTAGTCTGCTTAAAGAAATCACTGGCAAAGGTATCAGGAAAACTAGGTCTGATAAAAATCTGTAAAAGGACAACAAAGCTCAATATCAAGGTTCACTCTTCACCCTACATGGTTGAAACATACAGAGGAAAATCAGATAAGAATAAATTTAAAATTATTGATGTGGAGGCTGGAGATACTAAGGGTAAGGATGGAAAGTGTGAGGGTGAAAAGGGGAGAGGGTAAAGGAGAACCTTTCACTGAGTGACAAGTTTCAGAGTGGACCCTATTTTCAAACTTAAACTCCGACTTGACCAGTGGTTTCTGTCTAAAGGTTTTAACAGCATTCAATCAATTGACAAAGTTAATTCTTATAAGATCAACAGAATTTACTGCAATTACAACAGTGACAATTTTAGATCTGGGAGGGCAACATTTACGCTATAGATGTTATAAGGTATTTACATCAATTCACATCCAGACATGAAGAAGGTACAAAGGTATATTGGGAAAAAATCCCCTAAAGTTCACAGAAATATTCATGTCAGGTGCCTTTGCATTTCTCAACAGGCTTAGGATTAATGAGCTTCAAGGACTTGGGATATCAGCCCAGGCTCCATCATCAGCTTTGGGTTATGGCCCACTAAGTATTTCCAATTCAAGAATTAATGAATTTTGAGAGGTGTCCCACTCAAAGGGAGGTCCTGGCACTGCATCCTGTAGTTCAGGAGACCTTGAGAGCCTCACTTAGGGCCACTTTTTATAGGACCAGAAAATGATGGTCCAGTAAAAGTAGTCCATAAAACTTCTATCCTCAGGTTGATTATCACTGGAGTTTCTAAAATACTTGCAAATTTTTTCCAAAATTCCTGTATACTGTGGGACCAGAGGTTCCACACTCCAGGTAGGATAGTATTGTTCCACTCAGGCTTTGATTAATGTAGGGAATGTTCCAAAGCTGTCAGGGGATGATTGATTATATGCTCTCTCACCTTTAACCTCAGTACCACTCCCACCTTGGCCATGTAAGAGTGCCTGTATGACCAAGGGACAGTTCACTTCCCAACTCATTACACAGAGGTTAAGGCCTAATGGAAATTATTATGGCTCAGTTACTGGCTGGGGTTAAATGGGCTTAAATCCCCCTGACATTCTTGTATCTACAAAATCTCTAAATCATCAAAAAGTGTAAAAACCTGGCTCTGCAATGGAATGCCATATTTCCAGAGCTTCTAGCAAATCACAATGAGGATGTCCTAGGTTTTTTTTCCTGGACTGCATTCAGAAAAGGAGACATAGTACTTTACCTAAGAATTACAGCTCAGGATCACTGATTATAGGCAGGAAATTCAGCAGCTGAAGATCATAGGCACCTAAAGCTCAGGACATGATTAGACTCAGTCTGCATCTCCTCAGATAATCAGTAAAAGCTCTACCTGCAAAAAGCTACACAAATGCATTCATCCTTTGATGCATGGTGTAATCACATTCCCATCCATTTAATGTCAACCATGTTGATTCATTATAATTTTAGTTTCCTAAGAAAAATATACTAAATACTACAAAATCTAATGCTTCACAGAAGTCTAAAAAGCAATGTTTTCAGCAATAATACTACCTTTATCAATTCAATCATCAAAAGATTATTGGAGTTATCAAAGGCATCCACAGGGAATTTGTTTGTTCTGGTTCATTGAATTTTTTTTCTGTTCTAGAGACCCAGCTGTGAATTATCATTAGTATGGCAGGGGAAAACCATTTACACTTCTTTAAGCAATCTTAGAGTCTTTTTTGTTTTTCTCTTACCATCCCTTTCTCATTTTTGCTTGTTTTTATTTTAGTCTGTTCTTTTCTTTCATAAGTGACAAATTCCCTGCTGCTTTCTTTATTGATTGACGAGAGGCCCATGCACCAGTGAAAGCTAGAAAGCAAAGCTGCTGAAAGATGTTTCTGAGTATTGTTTTCTTTAATGATGTGGAGCAGCCCTGAAAATAATGTCACCCTCTTCACACTCATTGGAATCCAACCTGAAATAGTGTGCATGTTTAAAAGTCATAAAGGATGTTGTTTACTTTGATGTAGTAGTGTCTGGGTCCATAAATTAAAAGCATCAGCACTGTGTACTTTTCAACACTCATTTTTTAACTTCCTCTTCTGCACATAGGCAGGTTTTTTGTTTGTTGGTGTTTTTTTTGTTTCACAATGGTATAACAGTATAATTTTTTCTGTTAGGTTGGTAAAGGCATTGAAAAACACACTGCTTGTTATCAGCCTTATTTTTAGATTTATATATATTTATTAAAAATGCTCTTCCACAAGGAATTCTACGGTCCTGACAACCAGGGAGGAAAAAAGTTGAGAAAGTGGTTTTAAATTTTTTGTGCAGTATGCTTTTGGTTGATTGACTGCTTGGGTTTTTTTGCTTTGGTCTTTTTTTTGATGGTGTTCTTTCTTTTTCTAGTTTTCGTTTTGTGGGGTTTTTTACATCACTGCAAGGACTGTTACATCTTTCAGAATGGACATAGAAGAAGCAGAAAAAGAGGAAATGTTAGAGGTCATTACAGATGGAAACTACAGAACGAAAAATGGGGAAAGACTTTACTCCAACCTTTCAGTATATTTTCAGATTATGACATCTTTCTATGTTGGTGAGAATTGAAAAAATACCACAAATTTATAAAGACTTCAAAAAAGTTTATTATTCTTATACATTCATTTTCAAAAGCTAAATTCTGGATTTCTACTAGTTGATGAATGTTCCCATTTCCCTATCAAGTGATTTTTTTAGGATGTGTTTTTACTCATGAAATTTGTAACTCTAGGCTACCCCATAGACTTAGATTTCCACGGCCAAGGGCATTTTCACATTATTTGTGTGTTTTCTTATGTATTTTGTATTCATGGTGATTAACTCAGTCTTTTGGACATGGTGATCCAACGAGTCCTTTAGGATTGTCTCTGTGGTAGAAGAGAACATCACAGTGGGGTCCCTAAACATGCTTTAGGAGAATTGCTCCATCCCCAATAAACACAAAGGGCCCAAAATAATCAAAGAATCACAGAATGGTTTGAGTTGGAAAGGAACCTTAAAGATCATCCAGTTCCAACACCTCTGCCATGGGTTGGGACATCTTGCTCTAGACCAGGCTGCTCAGAGAATTGTTCGTAAATCTCCTCAGAAGCACTTTGTATTCCCAGGACAGGCCTGTTCATGCATATTCACAGCACGTTGACACAACTATGGAATTTCTACTCCTAGAATTTTTTGTTTAACAGGAGGAGGGAGATCTCAAGACACATCAGATAAAAGCCCTATTAGATTAGGCAAAATACATAACAGGCATGTCCTCTGGCACTCAGTGGCACATCTTCGGATCTCCTATGAGGCAAATTGATTTCCTAAGGGCATGCCTAGAGTGACATGACATTTTTTTCTCCCTCCATTAGAGGATGTTCCCTTTCAATGTGCTTTACCCCTGTGGGACTGAATGCTGAATAAAGCATTTCCCATTGGAAGAACAAAAGCAAAACCTAACTTTTAATCTTTAGCACGTTGTTGCTACAGACACGTCTGCAGGAGGACAAGATATTTCCTGTGAAAGTCAGGCTGCCTACTTGTTTGGCTGAGAATAATGCAAGGAAAACTTCATTTTCTAGATAAAATGCTATGCACGGGGTCGGACTTTCCCCCCCTCCCCCTCTGTCTCTTGAGATGTGTTAGCAGCTGGGAAGATAATGTGTGTCACTGCAATATCTGCAGCATTATCAAAGAGAGCATGGGAATGGTCACATCCCCATAACAGTAATAATTTGAATTTATTCCTAAGGCATCAGCATCTTCACCCAGTCTCTGCCTGAATGACAGCTCAGAGTCTGCAAAGGCATCACAAGTGATCCTGGTACACTATGAGCAGCCAACTAGGTTGACAGAATTTATAAAATTCAGCATAGTTAGCTTCTTTTCTCAAACAGTTTTCAATCACTTTTTATTTCTATGTGTATATATGTATAATATCTGTGTGATAGCCTGATGCACCCCATACAAATTAAGGAGGATTTGCATGGCTGTCTTCTTGTGAAATCTTTTTTTTTTTTTCTTTTCCTTTCTCTCTTCTTTTAATAGAAAATCTGTCTGTCAAGGATGAGGTTCCATTGTGTTAGCTGCCATGTGAATATTCACTAAGAAGGAGACAGGAGACAGTAAAGATTAACAATAAAAAGTAGGGAAAACATTGTTATCCCTAAGAGGATGAAGTAGGGAATTATTAGATGAATATTGTAGGACTGAGGACATTAAAATAAAGCAGTAAGTCTATGCCTTGGCTCAGGAATGACTGACCTTCTTTTGTCCTTGCTTATCTTAGGCCAAGGTTTATAAGACAGATTTAAGGATATGCTTTTTTAAGCATTGATAATTTTCTTTGAAGCCCTTGAGTGAAATTTTAGTGGGTCAGGCTTTTGTTGTTGCAGACTGTGACTGTTTCCATGCTCAGGGCACTGATATTCTACTCGCATTTCAAACAGCAGTTGTTCCTACTAGAAGGCAGTATCAGACAAAGCTCGGGGGTGTCTCCAAGGGCACAAACCAAAGAGTACTAAAGGTTAAAGCTGAAGAAAATTTCCAAAACCGCTAGGGAAATCATCCTTTTCTTCACTTCTAGTTGGCTACGGGCAACTATTCTTTCTTTCCTTTCTTTCTTTCTCTCTCTTTCTTTCTTTCTTTCTTTCTTTCTTTCTTTCTTTCTTTCTTTCTTTCTTTCTTTCTTTCTTTCTTTCTTCCTTCCTTCCTTCCTTCCTTCCTTCCTTCCTTCCTTCCTTCCTTCCTTCCTTCCTTCCTTTCCTTCCTCCCTTCCTTCCTTCCTTCCTTCCTTCCTTCCTTCCTTTTTGCACATTAGAGGTGAAGTAAGGGACTCCAGGAGAAGTGATGTGTACTGAAGATTAGTTTGCAGACAGATAGGTGCTTGGGTTTGGGTCCATAAGAATGCCTTGAACACACACATTATTGTCACAGGATAAACTGTACAATAAGATATGGAATCACTGAATTACAAAATCATAAAATCATTAAGGTTGGAAAAGATCTTTAAGATCATCAAGTCCAACTGTCAACCCAGCACCACTATGTTCACCATCAAACCATGTCTTTATGTGACAAATTCACATATTTTCTGAATACTTCCAGGTATGGTGACTCCACTGCTTCCATGGGCAGTTTGTTACAATACTTTACAACTCTTTGTGTGAGGAAACTTTTCCTAAGATCCACTTTAAAAATCCCCTGGTGCAACTTAAGGCCATTTCATCTTGTCCTATCAATTGTTATCTGGGAGAAGAGACCACCCCCCACCTGGCTTCAATCACCTTTCAGGTACTTCTAGACAGTGATAAGATTCTCCCTGAGCCTCCTCTTCTCCAGGCTAAATATCCCCAGATTCCTCAGCCTCTCTTCATAAGACTTTTGCTCTGGCCCCTTCACTGGCCTTATGAAATGGAGGCTTCCCAGTTCCTCAGCCCAAATCCTGAGTAATTTCCTAGAAAAAAACCTTTAGTCTGCATCAACTACAGGTTTTGGAGCATATAAGATAAAAATTATCTACAGTGCATTCAAACAGCTGATCTGGTAGTTTAGTGAAGGAATAAAGCACCCAAAATCTTTCAGAAGGTGAATATGGACAGGTAGAGAGAGGTGAACACTTTGAAATGGGTTTCATAAGGAAGATTAGAGTAAGCAAGAGCTCTCAAAGTAAATTAAAAGATAGTTGAACTTGAAGTCAGGGAAGTTCTTATAATCTAAAGCATAGACGTTACAGTCCAAGCACTCACTTGAACCCCATGTCTAGTCCTTTCAAGATTAAACTTCAGCTCTAGAGGACTTGGCCTCCCTTAACACTGCCTAGATTCATGGTACATCACGACTGGCAAATTGTTTTCTCATTGAAACTAGTTCTTGTTTCCTGTACTATTTGAAAAATGCTGCATAAAAAAGACTGAGTAGAAACAAAAATCTTTGAGGGATAGAATATTAGAAACTTACTTTCTACTATATAAAATAGTAGAAAGCATGTAACTGCTTCTGAAAGGAGAAAAAAGCTGAGCAAGGATTTTAAGGTGGTAAAGTTCACCATCAAGATTATTTAAGTGAATTAATTAATTTCTCATAGAAGTCCATCTATTCTGGAACACTTAAAGTTCATTTCTGCCTATAACATAGCAAATCATATGACAACAAGTAAACATATGCTGCAACTCAAACTTTGGTATGTTACAGGAGTATTCTTCCCTGCCTGAATTTATTGACTCCAGTAAATGGTTTTGTATTAAGAGTATAAAGTGAGCTAAAATTATTAGCTGAGTTTTAAGAACCAAAATTAAAAAGGAAGCAAACAATCTCCCTCACTTCCTTGAGGTAATTTATTCATTTCCAAATGACCAGATTTTGGAAAGGAAAATGTCTTATATAATCCCAATTTTTCTACTTGACCATATATACAGATATACATTGCCAGTATTGATTTTGCTTCTCTGGGTTACTCAGTGTCATCATAACTCATGCAGTGTGTGGCATTATACAAACAAATGCATCCCACTTTTGGCTAAAGATTAAGATTGGCTTGAGAAACTCAAGAAACTTTTATCTTTAGGGAATATGAACTGACTGCTTTGACTTTCCTCAAAACTCAAGTGACCATCAAAATGTAACACATTATGAACTCTTGTTTTTCTTTGTCTCTTTGTAGAATCTGTTCTGTTTTATCTGACATACTCAACAAAGACAAGGACAGAGAGTTTCCACTCAAATTTTCTGCTTTTTTTGGTGTTTATTCTTATTTTCCACTACCCAAAGAGTTCATTTAATTTTTTGTTCACTTACTTCTTTATTGGAATAAGCAAAGTGGTGGAGTCTGTGTTAAAAAGGAGTGGCAACAGGGTGTTGTTTTACTATTTTGTTTATTATTCACTACTCAAATGACTTTTAATTGGCATTAAACTAAATTACTTTCTGACAAGTTGAATCTGTTTTGCACACAGAAGTAACTATTAAGAAATCCATTTGTCTTTTTGTCAATCCACGAGCTTTTCCATTAACTTTTCTTCCTCTATCCTGTTGGAGGGGTTAGAGGTGAGAGGGAGGGCTGAGCAGCTGAGTGTGCATTTGACAACTGATCAAGGCTAGCCCTCCATGATTCCCTAACAGGGTGGAGAAATGGGATGTTTGGGAGCTCCTAGTAAAAATGAATGAGGTTTCAGTTCACTTCGTTAAGAGGATGTTCCTTTTTTTTAAGATGACTGTTGCAGTAGTGTTAGGAAAATGTATGTTTTCTAGTCACTGGAATTCCTGCAGAGAGCTGAATCAAGTATTTTTCCCTTTTCCAGGTACATTAACTTCTCTAGTTTTCTTGGACGTGGATATACTACCTAATAATTGGCTTCCAACAGGACTGTCTGGCCTTGCTGAACACTAATGATAATGAATCTTTGTTGGCTCACCCTAAGCATGAATTTAGAATCTCTGTTGCTATGGATGAAGTTTAACGTTGAAGAGAATTGATCATATTAAATTTTCCTGCTTCATAAGGTGAACCATTTCATAGCCAGGCAGTAACTCTTGAGAAAGAAGTGGTTCATAACAGGTAGGATGAAGTTCTGGTTAATTTTACTGTATATGTAATTTCCTGCAATGGCAAAGTATCAGAAATACTTACAAATGGTGTACACTAATGTAGCTTATAAATAGCTTGTTTTTGCAGTGTTTGCACAGGATCAGACACACACACACACACACACACACACACACACACACACACTTACATTCATGTACATCCAGGAGCACTCAGGCTAAAAACAGGCACTCCCAAGAGATCAAGTAAATGAATTTTATGTTACTAAATCAAATTATCAGAAATGAGAGCACCATGGAAAATAATAAGTAATATTAATTATTCTTTTTCTGGTTTTAGGGGGTGTGCATTGTAGATTGTTTTATAAGATATAGAATTGTAGCATTATGTGATTTTGGAGGATGCTGATTTTAGTGGTGACTTTGATATGGATAAAAGGAAGAAAATTAAATGCAATCCAGCATGTAAACCATGGGAAAAGGCTCAGAATATACTGTGTTGCCTTAACAGTGAGCTGCTTTTTGTGGTCAAGACAACTGTGCTGCCTCTCACTTCTTGTCTGCTGATTCTGCAATTCTGCCTTGGACTCATTCAGAGCCTTGAGTATTGGAGCCTCATGGTTCAAGGCAACACAAATACAAAAAATTAGTAGACGAAAAGTAAATATGTTTTCATAATTAAAAAAAAAAAAAAACAAGCAAAACAAAAAAACCCTAGGAAATCACAAAACAATGATTGCTATTTTGCACTCTGGTCAGTTTCTGAATATACCTTGAAACAGACAGCCTGAATAAAGGTCTTACATATATCCAAAGTTACTTTTATTCATAGTACCAAGTATGAGTTTGGATTTGTGCTGAAAACAATGCTCCTAATACCGGGATGTTTTCATTACTGCTGAGCAGTATTTAGAGGCAGTCAAGGCCTTTCCTACTCTTCATCCCACCCCATCAGCCAGGAGGACACACAGCCAGGATAGGAGTTTGACTGACCCTGAATGATAACCCATGTCATATAACATCATGTTCAGCAAACCATCTGGTGAAAGAAGAAAAAGGGGTACACCATTGGGCAAAATAGAACTCTGCTTTCATGGGAATACCTGCCTGCCCATGGTAAATGATGGATGAATCTTTATCTTGCTTTGCTGGCATGCACAGCTTTTGCTTTACTAGTAAAACTGCCTTTATTTAAACCCATGAATTTTCTCACCTTTATCCTCCCCTTTTCCTTGGGAGGATGTGAGCAAGTGGCTCTATGGGGCTGAGCTGCCAGCTGGGGCTGAACCACAGCATCACCATGTCAGAATTTGAGAATTACGCTGAGTTGATCACTCTAGGCTGTCCTTGTTCTAGTTGGAGAAATAAATACATGAATTTTAGGAAGAATTCAACAGTACATTTACAGGGCCAATTTCAATCAAATGAATATGAGGAGATCGTAAATAAATATAGATATATAGACTCATAAAAGAGAAAAACAATTTGATTAAATGCATCAAAGTAGTGCAAGAGCAGTGAAGAGTCCTTAATCACTAGGTTATAAAATTATCCTCTTTAAGATCAATACAAAGTAAATACATTATTTCAAATCAAACATCTTTGTAAGTGAGACTGGCAATTATTCCAGGTCACTCAAAGGTGGTCAGGGCATTCCTGTAGCATGGTAGTTGGGTCCTAACAGAGAGATTATCTGTTTGGATACATGAATTTCAAGTGAATGAAACACATCTTCCTAAAAATATTGGTATGCCACTTTACAGTCACTTCTATAGTTTGTGAACCTATATATCAGACAAAGAGACAATTCACAATCATATCTTTTACAGTTCATTCTGTGTCACTACAAGGCTGCCTCTTAGGCTGGTGGTTCACAGCTCCTGTGTTGCTGTGTGAAATGAGGTGTGATCAGCTGCGAGTCTTGTGTTTTCATTGCAGATATTGTGAACTGAACAACTTCATTTGCTAACTTTGCAAAACAGTTTGCAGAGTGTGATCCTGAAATTAAAACAACCTGAGAGAAAATCTAACTGACAAAAGCTATGGAAAGCCTCATAAACATCTGTTGATGAGCAGCATTCACATCTATGCCTGGTTTTCTGACCTGGATCCCATGCTCTGCCTTTCCGGCTTTACCTGAGCCATCTTTCGGCTATAAACAAAAATATAAACACGCTGGGTGAACCCTGAGCTGGGTCTGAGCCTGATTTGCTGTACCTGGCTCCCATGTGAGGGAGGTCCATGCTCCCCCTCACCTTGCTACAGTGTTGGGCTCCTGGCCCACCATCCCTTGTAGAACAGGCAGACATCACTGTTCCCAGACATAAAACACATGCTATCATGAGAAAATTATGCATCTGGTGGGTCACTGTGCCTGTTAGCATCCAGATGTCAATATTATATTACATATGATGCTCTGTAATGAGGGATAATCTTCACAGGCTTGACTTAAACTGAAGATTTTACATCCACTTTGCCTCATGGGACATTGTTGTTGTGTGTTTTCTTTGTTTGACGGGTTTACTGCTTAATTTGTGGTTTTTGTTCACTGTTTGATCTGTTGGTTTTGTAATCCCCCTGTATTGTCCTCCCCCTGCCTTCGGAGTGGCACAGGCTCCTTATTTTGTATCTTGTGTTTCTAAAATTAGACCTGCTCCTTTATTGTTATTCAGTTCAGTTAGATGTCAATCTCTTTGTTTACCACCCAGCCACTCCCTACCAAGTGTTAATCCCCAGTCTCCCCAGTTGTCAATCCCTCTTGTCCCTTCCTCCCCCAGAGTGTCAATCCTCCCCCGAACCTGCCCTCCGTTCTGGAAAATTCCCTGTCTGTCCTGTACCTTCTAGAACCCTATTGGTTTACCCAAGTTAGGTTCCTCCTTATTGCTCCCTTATTGGTTTGTGTGTAAAATGTTCTGCCTTCAACCCTTCCCCAACCATTCCTCTATTGGCTTGTTACCCTAAAACCCCTCCTTCCAAGTGAGGTTATAAAAGTTCTTGTTCGCCCTGAATCTTGGTCTTGGGGTCCTGGGATTTTGGATTCTTGTCATGGGGAAATAAAGCCATCCCTGCTTCACCTCAAGACCCGTGCTGCTGCCCTTTGTTCCTGTGCCGAACCGCTGCTGGTAGCTGGGATTTGCGGAGCTTGTGAGGGGGATCTGTCGCGCTCCCGTTGTCGTCGTCGCCTGGCTGGCAGCAAAGTCAGTGCCATGGCAGCTGGCTGGGCCAAAGCTAACACCGCGGCAAGACATGACCTGTAGAAACCTGGTTTTATTTTCCATCTTGTAGGTTGGCTTTAGTGGTTTTTTTTTTTCCTCCATTTGAAACACTGATCTTCGCTTAAAGCAGGTACTAAGACAGTTTTGATTATTTTATGTATCTTAAATTACATCAGAAGAAAGTAACTCCTGTCATAAATATTGAATAGGCATAGTTGAATATTCATCTTGGCTGGGGAAGAGCTGGTAAAATATTTGTCTGTCACAAAATGTAGACAGTAGATACAAATAATCTCACACCAGCATCTTTGATGTGTTTTTGAAGAGATGTGTGTCAACTGGCTGTATAAAATATCATTGGAATCAAATTAAATTAAAACACTAAAAAAATTTTCTGGGAGATGAGTTCTGGGTCAAAGACTATACTTGCACTTCCGATGTTCAGACATTTTTATGTGGGACCTGGTTTTCCAGTAGTTTAAAAATGCTGCCAATCATCAACTTGTTCTTTGCAATGAAAATGTATAGGATAGATCAAGGGAATCTGTTTAGGGACTTCTATAAGAGAATCAAAGAGATGAAAATGGAGATTATGTTGATGGTGGGCAGGCAGGGTTGTGTCATAATAATATATGCAAGTTTAATAATGGCAAAATAGAGAATCATAGAATTATAGCATCATGGAGCCGATGAGGTTGGAAAAGTTCTTTATGATTGTCAAATGAAACCATAGCCCAGCACTGCCAAATCCACCACTAAACCATGTCCCCACCACCGTTCAAAGGATGATGACTCAACCACTTCCCCAGGCAGCCTTTTTCAATGGTTGATCACCCAGTGCAGATCAAATGAAAATACCACACTCAGCAAAGGTCACCGTTAAGAAGTACACTCAAATACTTCTAAAGGATCATTTGGAATTTTTCCAAGCAGTCTGAATGTTCAAAACCTGAAAATGTTGAAAATCTGTCCAATTGGAGAAGTGAAAGTGGGGGACTAGATTTCTTTCTTTTTATTCAATGTTTTGTTCATTTAATTCTTCCTCATCTGGGAGGGTTTGCAAATCTGGAGATAAAATGCAGTATTATTTAAGAAGGACCAAAGTGGATGGGGAGTCTAAAGTCCTAAAGTCCTTTCAAATTCGTTCCTGGCTTGATGTAATTTATATCTGACTTTCTAGTTTTGTACCCAGTAGAATGTGAATTCGACCCAGAATTACCACTTAATGGGTCTTTTTCTCATTCCACTTTCGCAGTAAAGTGCTGGCCACCTTATCTCTAGAGATATCTCTTCCAGAAGAAAACTGGATACCCTACCACATTATCAGCATTCAAAAGCTTTTTTTTTTTTTTATTCCCTTCAACAGGAAACTTACAAATGTGTCAGATTAGATTAAATGGCAGTTTGCCCTGCTTGAGTAAAAATAGATGAGAAAAACCAATATCTATAGAAAATTGTAGTGAATTACAAGCTCAAGGAAAAAAAAATACTCGGGCTGAAAATTAAACTCTCTGTTTCATGTGTTTTCTCAGAGAAATTTCTCTGAGACAGACTTTGAAAGTAAATTATGTCATTCCTGTAGTTTTCACTTCTTCATTTGGAAATATGTAAGAAATTTGCATTTTCATGAGTAATCAACACTTTCAAGTAATCAGTTTGATGGATTGAGTTTTTCCAATGTGATGGTGAGCATCCACTTGAAAACCAAAAGCATGCCAGAAAATGAAGATACGTAAAAGAAACTACTTTCATAATAAAGTCTAGATAATTTGAGTTATAAAATTACAAAATTTTAATATAAATTCTGCTTTGGTGATCATTTGTACAGTACAGTTAATTACATCACTGTGGTGCAAATGAATAGCTAGTAATGAAACAGCATCTGTTTGAGTCAGCAAAATTAACAGTGGTTTCAAATGTCCTAAAATCCTTTTATTCAGAGAGTGATGGAAAGATAGGAGGAAAAATTTTACATTTGTAATCTATAAAATGGGATTTATCTTTAGCTTTTTTATAGGTTCATTTTTGCTGTCTTGTGCATTGATTTTGCAGCAGATCTGATGAGAATAGGCAAAGTGAGAAGAGTTCAGTTGATCAGAGGAGAAGCCATTTCACTTGGTCTTTCCTGCTCTCAGTTTTGACTTCATTTTGCAACAGAAAAAATGAAATTTTAAGAGCCAGAGAGTATTTTGTGAAAAACATTTGTTTGGATTCTAGTTTAGTGTACCTCAATATGAATCACACAGGCAGGGTCTAGGAGCCAAAGTTTTCAGTCCCAGCTGATCACCCTGCTTGTTTCAGATATTATTTTCCTGACAGATCTTTTTCCTACTCATTGTATACAAAGACATACACAGATTGTGTGTGTTAGAAATATATACATATATTTTTATAAAAATAGACATATTTTTCCCCTGGCAGCTTTGTATAAACTAAATCAGTGAAAGAGTAATGGAATTATTTCTGCTACTTTTAGTAACAAATAAATCCTAACAGCTTAAAAAACAGAAGGGAGAGAAAAAAAGAAATTTTATTTTTAATATTTTTTAAATTATATTTTAAAATTTTGAAAATTCATAACACTGGCAAGTTTTCTCCTCAGTGCATATGGATTTCTCACGCCCACATTGTCTCAACTACAGATAGTGTCAGTTCCAAGTAAAAGGCTGTGTTACACCCAAATGGATGATGGATTTTCATGTTTTCCTCACCTCCCAGTTTTCCATGGCAATTTGGCCTGCCAGGGCATGATGTTTGCAATACTTTAAAAATATTAAATAGGATATGCTAGCACAGAACATCTCCAGAGCCATACAGGCGGCACTCTGCGCTGCACTCCCTTTTGTTAGAAAATGAATGAAGTTCAAGGTCTTGCATGTTCTCTACAAAGTATTCCTGCTCTTGGCTTAGGATACTTAAGGAAAAAAAAACAAAACCATCACCTAAATCTTTGAGTTGAAGAATTTGGATGGCAGTTTTAGTCCCTTGGTGCAAGGAGCTGTCTGCAGGTACAGGAGAGCAAATGAGAGAAAAATGGAATATTTTCAAGGGGCAGTCCAAGGCTGGGAAGTAATTCACTTTGGGGACTTGGAACTGTCATAAGTGTCACCACTTCTCACTCTAAATGCTCTCTCTAACAATACCTGGCAACTTGCATCTGAAGAAAAGGAGAACACATAAGTCATACTATTACAGTTATTTCTTTCCCAGGGAGCAGTGGAGAAAAATATTAAGAGCTTAGAGTTAGTCTTATCATTTAAAACACTGTAAGAAACCTTTATATATTAGCAAGATGGTCTGAAAAATAAAAATAAGAATGAATAGAATAGAATAGAATAGAATAGAATAGAATAGAATAGAATAGAATAGAATAGAATAGAATAGAATAGAAAGAATGGAAGAGGACAGAACTGAGCTGAACTGAATTTTCAAATGGAGTTTAACTGAATCTACTGAAAGGTTGCTATCTTGTGCACAGGAAGATAAACATTCTATTTATTGTAGCTAAAGCCTTGTACCTGAAGGTGAAACATGCACTGGCAACAGTCCATGATGGGTGATTTCTTTGATATTGCTCAGTATTTTCTTGTGTTCTCCAGTCTGTCCATGTGCAGCCACCTGGAACCACATGCCTTATTTCACATTATCGTTTCTTTGAAGTGAGATTGCATTTTTTTCAGGCAATTGTAAAAAGCCCATTTCAATAATCTTTTTATTTTTTTTCCTGCAGTGGAATTACTCAGTTCTACCACAGCAGAACTGTGGCTGCTAAAAGCTGTCAACACATATTTTGTGTTCTTTGGCTGTAGTACATAAAGGGAAGAGAGTTGAAGAAGGTCGTTCTAGAGTTCAGTAGGACTCAGGAGTGACCTGGTCAGATCGAAAACGTTTACCTCCCCCCATCTGAAATAAATGTAGACTGCCTCCTGGTGTAGCTCCACTGCTGTCTCTATCTGTTAACAAATACAAGAATCATTGTTTTGTTCCCTGTCTGCTTTCTCAGTATTTGTTTCAGAGCTTTTTTCCATGCTTTCTTCCTGACTAATGAGTCACAGTTTTTTAATTCCTTTTTCTGCATGCATTTATAGGTTTTTTCCTCATTTTAAACACAATAGTTATGAAAATGACACTATTTTTATTAATTCTATCACAATTTTATTGTGCATGGACACAGATTTTTTTTTCTTTCTGGCAGATGTGAAAATACTTATTGTGCAAGTCTGCCTAAGAGGAAAGAGTGGGGAGAGGGGAAATTTGGAGTCAGTTTGCTGTTTGACATTTGATTCAGTTTATCTGATATTTGATGCTGTGCTATGTAGGTGCCAGATTCAAAAAAACTAAACATATCTAAAAGTGAAAAGCATTTTTATGACCTGTTTTTTGTTTATCCTCAACACTAAAACTCTGGTCTGTGTTCACAATCTGAAGAAGAAGAAAGAAAAATCCTTATCAAATCCCAAATATTTCATGGAATAAACTTATTTCCTGCAGGAAAGCTGAGGAAATAAAGGTAGTTTTGAGAATGGTCATTGTGCTTTCTGTGCTCACACTGTCCTTCTAAATCTGTAATGTGAACTCCATGGCTGAGGCAGAGCAGTAGCATAGAAAGGATGAAAGGGCCACTCTTTGCCAGCCCTCCCTATAATGAGTACAGTGGTGAAATGCTGAGAGTTTCTAGGAGATTGCAGTGAAGCAAACATGGAAGGGGTAGAGGAATACAAGTAATAGAAGACATGAAGGTACTAAAGATGGTCAGGAAGTGGCAGAGAAAAGACAATGTAGGACAAATTATAGAAGTACTTTGTACGGCTGCAAAACAATAGGCTTGCCATGCATTCTTTTTTTTGCTGTGTTTACATGAGGAATATTTTGCTTTCTGTACTGTACTCAGAACAATTAACAGCAAAGAAGAACACAGTAGTGTCCTGAGCAGGTTTGCTGAGTATATGCAATCTGGGGGGGTCCAGCTGCATAGCAACTGCTGCAGTCATTACCATTGTACTGTTTTGTTAGCTCTCAAATAGGTGTATTTGGCTTTTGGCAAGATGTGGATGGGGTGCAAATGTAGCAGAAAAACAAAAACACGTTATCAATAATTTACAATTGTGCAAGATCCATTTTTTAGCAGGAAATGTGCATTCAGTATTTTGTAATATATAAAGTCACTTGCCATAAGTTAACATGTATGGTGCTCAGCTGTATGTAGATCATGAATTACAAACCTCCCTCTCAAACCCACACTCTGAAGAAATGGAAAAATGACCTGAAAATTTCTAATGCCCAGAGATTATCTAAGAGATCACCTCACAGCTACTGTGACACCTTTGTCTTGTAGAAAAGATGATAATGAAAGTGACCCAAGAGGGAAGAGACTGCTCAAGAAGTTTATGCCCTTTTATTTCCAGGCTTCTCAATTCACTGGGCTATACTATTTAACACTGAGAGAAATAAAAACAAAAACAAAACCAGAAATCCCCATAAAAATTCTTCAGCTATTTGTCATAGAAAATAGTCTTCAGGGTTAAAAAAAAACCACCCAAACAAAACAAAAATGTAAAGACTTGTGAAGGCTTATACAACAATCAGCTAACTCATCATAATAAAGTCAGGTTTGTTTGCACACACTGCATTATTTCTCACAGCAAAATGAGAGTTTCTTTATCAAAGGCACATTGGCAACTTTGGGCAAGTGTTCTGTCCAGATGAGTCACACAATATTGCTGAAAAATTTTGAAGGCCGCTCCATTGGCAATCTTTTAGAAAACAGAGACACACACAGAGGCCACTAGGCTGGGATGCAAGCTGTGCCCCACAGAGCTGAAGTACAATAAGTGTAGCATAAGAAAATGAAGCAGAAAGTGTCAAATACATGACAAATACCTTTCTGGTTTTGTTTTCGTTGTTCTTTTGGGGTTTTTTCCCCACTTTCCAAACAAATTAAAAGGATTTGTTTAGCATTACAAAGTTGTATTTGACATGGGTAGTTTCAGCATTTTCTCTTCAAATAATATGGCCTTTACTCTATGGGTCTGCTTCTGGAAGAAGAAGATAGATCCTACTTTACATGTAAAATTTTGGAACCTCATACTAGTGGGATATTTGAAATGGAATGACTACCTTTATATTTTCTAGTACATGCTGGTTCCAGAGCCATTTCATGGAAGAAAAGGTAGGCTTGAAAACAGTCCATGAGAATATCCACAAAAATCCTTTTTATAGTCGGAGCATGAATGACCTTTTGCTTTTTAGACAAAATCTTTCAGGGTACCTCCATTTCTTAGTTGTGCTTGCCCAAGTGTGTTACCATGGTGATTAGGAGATTCTGGAAATTAACTTTGTTTGATGATTATTGTGAAACATTTGTATGTGAGATGATGATCTGTATTTCAGAATCAGATCTTGAAGAGACAATAACCTGTTGGGGATTAGCAGCTTTTCTCCCATGAAAAATAAAGAGCAACAGAGATTAAAGAAGGCCAGCTTTGTAATTGATGGATTGAATCATTAGTGATTTCATTCCAGTCACACCTCTTTAAATCAGCCAGAACTGCATCCCAGTTTGCTAGTAATTTTCCACCAAAAAAGCAATTGGATATGTAAACACTATGAAAATGAAGCAGCAAAACCAGTCAAACAAACCAGCTGCCAAATCATGTGTCTTCTGCCAATGACCAGTATCCTGCAACACCCTGCTCTGTCAGTGAAAATGTTCCCTTTGTTATTCCACAGTTACAACTGCAGTTTCAGTCTTTCAAGAGTGGATAACAATGACAACAGCAATGACACTCTCTAGTTCTATCTAGAGAAGAGATATTTCTTCTTACTGGAAATAAAATAGCAGGAGTTTAAGGTATGTTGTCTAGATGGATGTAGACTTCTTATTATAAATAGACATTTGTCTGTTCTTTATAGATTATATTTTCTACTGACAATTGAAATAATTTTAGCAAGATCATTGTAATCCTTGTAAATTGAGGTAACCATTGACATGAAAAATGCATAATTTTTGAAAAAGTAGAAAATTTAAAGCAGGAAACACCACAGCATGAGTGTGTTCTGATCCTGGATTACCCCAGCTCCTTTCACTAAGCCTGGAGCACCTCCTCTGCCACCTTCTTCACTAACCTTGGTGTCTGCAGGGCAGCTCCTCTGAGGTTTTTCTCATTCCTCACTCCCATCTGCTGTTCAACAGGTTTTATCCTTTCTTAACTATCACAGAATATTCACCTTTCCTCTTACTCCGCTGGAGTTAAACAGCAAAGATCCAAGATCCCAAGACAGACATCTGTGCTGCTCGTAACCATTCTATAGGTTGAATGTGGTCCCTTAACAACTGTTCTCTGAGACCAACAACTGTTCTCTGACATCTCACCTGTGCTTTATCCAGCTGGTTGCCCAGATATATTCACTTGAATAAGCAGAAAGGTTTGAGAAACAGACTCTCAGAAATCAAAGCAAATGATGTCCACCACGCCTCCCTTGGCCGCAGACACAGACAGCTTATCACAGGAAGCAATCTGGTTGGTCATGCAAGATTTACCCATGATATATTCATGCTAATTGTTACAGCTCTGATTTTTATATCTCCAGAAAAATGTTTCAAAAGGATTCACTCCATGGTTTTCCCTGGCACTTGTGTAATTGTCCTTTAGTCTTCTGGATTGTCTGAATTTTTGGAAAAGGTGTGTGATATGTCCTTTTCTGCATCCACCAGGAATCTACCCAAATCTCCTCAACCTGTTGACAGAGGACATTGGCTATGTCTCTCAGCAGCCTTGGATGTACCTCTTTGGATCCCACAGCTTTATAGGAGTTGATTTCAGTCTAAAAATCACTGACTCTTCCCTCATCCATTGATGATACTTCCCCTTGAATCCTTTCTCCGGTCACAAATGTCTGAACAAAGAGGGCACTGATTTCCTCATGTCTCTTATATGTTTAGCTTAATGGATGGGTGGAAACTTTCCCATTCAATTGTTTAATTAATCATTTACTCTGCCAATAAACAATATAAAACCCAGAAGACTTGGAGATTTGAAAAAAAAAAAAAAAAAAAAACAAAAACCAAACAAGCACCAAAAAACCCCAACAAAAAAAGACCACAATTCATGTATATTGGTTTATAATTTCAAAGATTTTTATTTACATTCTGGACTTTTTCTCAATTTCTCTTTCTTCTGTCCCTTTTTTTCCCTGCCTTTTCTATTTTGATGTTAAAAATATCACAGCAGGGCTAAAAAGCATTCTTAAATGACTAAAAAATGGCAGAATTCCTCCTTTCCTGTAACACAGCCAGAAAAAAATAGTTTAAATTAATTGTAATCTGATGTGTGATTGTTTTATTTCAATAATCAGGGTGCTTTAACTATGATTCATAGGCACTGCTCTGTTTTGAAGTACACTTGAGGAAGAAAAGAATTCAGACCTTAGTTCTTCAAGGCTGAACACATCACACAAAAGTCAAAAGGTCTCACTTTTAAATATCTCAGCAATGATTCAGAATCTTACTAATTTTTCAAATACAAGATCAAATTGGCTTTTGATGAGGTGCAGAGGACCAAGCTCTCAAGCAATCTGTTGAATTCCAGAAAGCAATTTATATGTTATTAGGAAAAAATTCTGAATATGAATTTGGAGTGCTTGACCATGAACAGGGTTCAGAGGCAAGTGGCAAGCAAAATCCTTGGTCTGTAAAAAACACCTTGAAGTGAGGGAATAAAGAAGCATAAACACAGGCAATTCAAAATTTCGAAGTGATATGTAAAGATTACCTTGGGAAGTTAAAGCAGATGGTCATTTTACACAGGGTGTTTTTTAGAGGGTAGTCTTCATTATCATTGTATTGGGATCTGTAATTCACATCAGTGAAAACGAAGAGAAGATCAAGATTTTACTATGGAATAAACTATTTCTAGGATCAAAGTGGGGGCACTAGTACATTCTATGTGTTGTGGTTAAACCCTGGCTGAGAAGTCAGTCCCACACAGCCACACACTGACTTTCCCCCTGTAGGACATGGGGCAGAGTCAAAAATATTAAAGTAAGAAAACTCACGGGTTCAGATAAAGACAGTTTAATAGGTAAAGTGAAAGCCATGCATATTAAAGGAAGGAAAACAAAGAATTAACTGACTAATTTGGATGGGCAGGCAGGTGCTCAGCCATCAGGACAGCAGGGCCTTATTACACATAAGGGACAACTGGGAAAACAAATGCCATCACTCCAAACATCCCCCTACTGCTTCTTCTCTCTCAGTTTTATATGCTGAGCATGATCCCTTGTGGTCTGGGATATCCCTTGGGTCAGTTGGGGTCAGCTGTCCTGGCTGTGTCCCCTCCCAGCTCCTGTGCATACCCAGCCTCCTCCCTGGTGGGGTGGGGTAAAGAGCAGAAAAAGCCTTGATGCTCTGTAAGCACCACAGATAAAAACAACCAGAATTGACAACAGTTTCCAGCACAAATCCAAAGCACAGCCCTGTGCTTGCTAGTGGGAAGAAAATTAACTCCATCCTAACTAAAACCAGCAGGGACAGTACATTTCCACATTCCACACTGTGGTCTGTGTGTAATCTGGCCACCTTTGCTGACACATCTTTCTGCTAAGCAGAACCAGTCAATGGAAATGGAGATACTAGACTAGAGACATTAAACAAAACTGTTCTCCCTCCGTCCCTCCCTCTTTTTTTTATTATAGCAATCTAGATGGATGGGAAGGCATGTGAGGGCCTCTGGCTGTATGGATGGTGAAGATCCTTAAGGACTCTAGGAAGTACAGGCGGAGTAATAGACAGAAACTAGAAATTATCTTTGTCAAAAATGTACAGTTTTAAGGTTTTGAGAATTTGAGGGGATGATGTCTTGGACAAAGCCCATGGGTATTTTGCCATGATCTTATTCAAGACTAGTGAGTTGTGAACTTGGTATTTTTCAGGTCTGTGGTATCTATCTAGGGAGAAGAGCAGCAGGGAAAAGTCACACCTCTGTTGAATCAGATCAAAGTTCTGTCTAGTCTTGAAATGTTCTTTACCAGCAGCAAATGCCTATGGAAGTGCATAGGAACAGAAGAAATGTCTGTGGCATCTTCCCTTCTCACTCTCCTGTTATATAAACTTCCTCAGCTTCCAGCAATCTGTGAATGATGGATAATTGAGAACATACAAGAAAGGATCTGCTACATATGGATGTGCTCAACTACAAGTAGTGTTCACAGTTTAGATTTCTGGAGATTTTGGAAGCAATTCCTGAAATGAAAAAAAAAGAAAAAAAAAAGTGCAACTCATCATGTTGCATGAATTGAATTTTGAAGAAGCATTCATGTACCAAACATGGTATATTTTATTAACATTCAAAATCTTTTGATTCTGCAATGATATTTTTTATGTTTTCACCATCAAAAAGCCTATAAAGTCAGTGTTTTTCAGCATTATTAAGAAAAAGAAATGCTTTTAAGCAAACAAGGTGATTGATCTTAGTTTTTCAAGCATCTATTTGTTTGGTTTTAAACCAGGGAATTTAATTCAAAGGACTTTTCCAGATAAAGAGTTATGGTTAGAAAAAATAGTGAGTTTTGAGGGTTGAGTGGGTGTTTAAGAAAATTTTTGATAAGGATGCATGTCCTGTAGACTAACTACTTGAATATTCCTTGTTTCATTCCCCACCCAAAAAAAACTTCTGCAGAGAGAAAGGAGAATTGCTAGGAATATGGATGAACATGGAAGAAGGGCTGATAAGGGGTGGAAGATTTCTCTCAGGAGGAAAAGCATAAAAGATAAATTGTAGAGTAATGTAAGTAATGTAATACTTCTCCTATAAAACTCAAAATGCAATAAGATTGAATTATGAGGAAGGTATGATTATGCTGTTAAAGGATGCACACCATTATGCAAAATGCTAAAGAAAGAAAAAAGTGATATGTGACTACTGAACTAGATTCTGTCTACAATAAGTGGTGGTAATAAAAAATATTTATCTAAAAATCCAAATGAAATATTTTTCACATAATGCTATTTATTAAACCAAAATATTGCATTCTCTTCTCTCATTTTGCTGTTCAATCTTGAGATTAGAGACCATTATTGTTGAAAAAGTAAGAGGCTTTAAATTCTTGAAAACTAAGTTCTTTAATAATAAACTCAGCGTAAAGGCATAGAAAAAGTCAATCATGATTTTTTGATACAGCAGTCAGCAAAATTTAGAAGAAGAGATGATCAACAAAAGCAATTACAAAAGGATGATGTTAATGGAAAAACATTGGCACACAAACTAACAGAAGGAGTCTGGCTTTCCTCAGCCTGTCTCCATTGAGTTTTCCAAGGGAAGTTTTTTATCACTTCTGAGATCTGCAGTATAGGAAAAAAGAAAGAAACTCATAACAGTAGTTGAATTTTTTGTGGTCCTTCATTCCAAGTCACCCTCCTGTCCTTTACCTACCTTTCTGGGGATTTGTCAGGCACTTACTGAAAACTGTTATTTAAGTGCACTTTTAGTGCAGCTCCTTTGGTTTTCTTTTTTAACTCCCTGCAGTTCCCAGACCATATGTTCTTTGACAGTCTTTTTAATTAGTGACAGATGGATGAAAGAATTTTCGATACTAGACTGAATTTCTTGCTGTTGTGATTTTTTTCTTTAAAATGAGACTTTCCACACACTATTAATTTCTCAAAATACTTTGGCTTCTTGTTGATTTTTCTTCCCCTCTCTCATTCTATCAATGCCCCTGCTTTGTTTTCAGAAAAAAAGAAAGAAAGAAAGAAAGAAAGAAAGAAAGAAAGAAAGAAAGAAAGAAAGAAAGAAAAAGACTATTAGTTTGAACTGTGGGAGTTTTTTTAATCCTTTCTTCAGTGGCAGCTGATGATCCTGTAGGTCTAGTCTGCTTCTCATTCTGATTATTGTTGTCAGGATTTCTGAAAGAAAAGCCTGGGATTCAACTAAGTGAATTACACTACTGTTAGAAAGAGTTTGATAATTTATTTTAAAAGCATGTCCAGGAGACAAAACACAGCAAAACACCACCACCAAAAATACAAAACAAAGAGTAAGGCAGTCTCTGATATAATATGACAACCATCATTTCATATTGCTTTTTACTTTAGGACTACACAAATGCTCCTTTTATGATTGTCATTCATAATCTTGTATTTTCGTGGTTAGTTGTTTATTTGGTGTGTCTTCTTCCCCGACTGACTCCTCCACTGCTATGGGTAACAGAGCTTATTGGGCATTTAAGGGCTTTATAAATTACTTGCAAAATAGTTGCTCTTTCTTTTGCTCATTAAATAGTGCCTTGCTTCCAGGGAATCTGGTACTGCATGTGCTGTGATTTCACAGGCATTTTCAACACATCAGTGTTACCTTCTGCCAGATAAAGTACAAACAAACAAAAAAATAGCACTTAGTCCTCTTTTGATCTACTAATCCCCTAAAATTTATTTCTTCAGGGAAAAAAATAACAACAAAGATGTAGTTTTATGCTTAAGAATATAGTTGGTAACAAAAAGTAAGCAGGGTAGAAATTCAATTGTTGGCAACACAATAAGTGCTGCTAGTGTTGAGCAGAGAAGGTTGCATTGAGAACTCATAACAACCTTCCAGTATCTGAAGGGGGCCTACAGGGAAGTCAGAGTGAATCTTCATCAGAACCTGTAGTGATAGGACACAGAGAAATGAGTACAAACTGCAAGAGGGGAAATTTAGGTTAGGTATTGGGAAGAAATTCTTTACAGTGAGGGTGGTAAGACACTGGAACAGGTTGTTTGGGGAGGTTTGGGGAGGTTGTGCCAGGATGTCCCAGTCCTGGCAAAGTTCAAAGCCAGGTGGGATAAGGACTTGAGCAACCTGCTCTAGTCCCTGCCCAGAGTAGGGAGGTTTGGAACTAAATGATCTTAAAGGTCCCTTCCAAACCTTCAAATCCCATGATTGTAATTGTGAAAGGTTTTATTGTGTAGATGTCACAGATAAACCCCAGCTGGCAACTAGGTACCACACAACCTCTTCTGCACCCCTCAGTGGTGAGGAGAATCCAAAATAAGATACAGACTTTGTGAATTCAAAACAGGTTAATAATTGAAACAACAACAACAAAAAATACTAATAGTAAATTAATTAAAAGTATAAATAAAATTATAATATTGAAAATATAATACTGATGCTAGAAATTAATAGGGGAGAGAGAAGGTGTAAAACTCAGGACAAACAAGTGATGCAAAATACTATTGCTCACTACCCACTGACCAATGCCCAGCTGGTGCCTGATCGGTAATTGGTGGCTCCCAGACATTTCAGATAACTACCACCAATTTCTTTACTGGTATGAGATTCTCCTGTGTGAAATATCCCTTTGGCTAGGTCAGGTCACCTTTATGGCCATACTACCTCGTGGCTTCTTGAACACTTCCTCTGGCAGGGCATGAGACACTGAAAGTCCTTGATTTAGAGTAAAAATTACTGAGCAACAGTCAAAACATCAGTGTGCTACCAACATTCTCATACTAAATTCAAAACACAGCACTGTACCAGCTACCAAGAAGAAAATTATCTCAACAAAAACTAGGACAGCAGACACTGTCATTTAGTTGTAACTTTGAGAAATGTTTATCCAATAACACCTACCACAACTAGCCAAACCTATGCAGACATCCTAAATAAAGCTGTTTACAAGCAGAGAGTTTGGAATGACAAGATGGGTGGCTGGTGTAGATGTTAATAGACATCTTCTTCTCAGCTGGAATGGGATGGTACTTGCCAGCAACACACCCAAAATTGCTGCATATGACAAAGTGGATTGTATATCTACCTTGTATTGTATATTATTTGGATAAAACTAGATATTAGCATCTCTTTTCCCTGCACAGAGAACAAATAATGTTTTCTTTCATTGGTTGGCCAGAAAAAATACTAACAGAATATTTTAGAATCATATTCCATGGAGGATAATTCTAGTAGTGTATGCAACTATTTTTATCTTCTATTAATCTACCTGCTGATTTGCAGTTACTTTCCATACTAATGTTTACCATTTTGCTGCCTTGCTATGGTCCTTTAGGATGAAGAGAGAGATTGAATGTGTCCTTTAAATATTGCTTCAATTTCCTCAGTCAGAACCCCTATTGAGAGACAAGAAATAACATGCAAAGGAACCTATTTATCAAACAGGACACACAGTGATCGTCATTTCTTATCCAGTCACCACTATTGTTTAACTTACTATACTTTTTTCCTGAGTAAAAAAATCCTGAGAGATTGAAGAGCATAATGTATTTTGCATTAAAAAGCCTTTCAGATGAGTTCCTTGAATATTTACAAAGGAGAGGAAAAAAAAGTTTTTGTTGCTGAGCTGCTTTGGAAGAGCAGATTGAAGCCTAGAGCTCAGCAGCAAAGCTGCTGCACCTGTAGCTGAGTGACAGTGACAAGCAGCTGGTGGTGATTAGCACAGCAACAACCCATCTACCCAACATGTTTCACTCTGATAAAGAAAAGAGCAAACTGCACAAAAAAACCCCAAACAAACAACAAGCCGTCACAGCCTGCAGCCTTCACTTTCCTCATCAAACCTTAGGGGGGGTATCTTTTTGACAAAGGGATCTCAAGAGCAGAAACAGTGTGATGTGTGTTTGTGTTTGCTCTCCCACTCTTAGTTAGGGCAGACTTAGAGGAAATGTAAAAAGGAAGTTGACACCACTATCAAATTTTACTAGTTAAGTTCAAAACTGTCATTTTACTATGGTGATCAAAAATGAAAAATACCTTTCTCATAGTAGGTCAGCTATTACAATGCTTACAAAAAATGGTGGCTGTGCTGTGTATATGTATTTTTCTGAATCTAAATTCATGTTATTGTATCAAGCTACTGCTTTAAATAACCTACATAGCAACCCAAAAAATGATGACTGATATCATATAACTTGTGGATCAAGGATCATTCAATTTAGAGAAGTGTAGAATCACAGAATATTCTGAGTTGGAAGGAACCCACAAGAATCATCAAGTCTAACCCCTAAGTGAATAGCCCATAGGGGGATCAAACCCACACCTCTGGCATTATTAACACCATGCTTTGACTATCAAGGAGCTGGAAAGTTAAGCCCCAAATTTTAGTTGAGCTTCAAGCCTAAATTTCAGTCTCATCCCTTGAAAGCTGTTCACTTCACACCGAGATGGATACCTCAGTTATATCAGGTGAATGAGTAATGAAAGGGTATTTAGATGAAATTTTAAGATAAAAAACAAATGCAGAACCAGTGTGAAGACATCACTGGAGGATGACTAAAGAAAGTAGGCCAGGTTTGTATCTAGCTGGAGATTGAAAACTCCCTAAGGATGGAGACTTCACAGCCTCCCTCTGCTGGCTGTTCCAGTGTTTCACTCAACTCACAGTAAAAAACTGCTTTTTTCTTCTGCTTAAGTGGAATTCTATGTATTTCAGTTTATGCCCATTGCCTCTTGTCATTTCATGCAATGTCACTGAGAAGTATCTTCCTTTCAGTTATGTCAGTGCTTTAAAGGAAATCAGATTTTGTCTGAATTTCTAAATTCTTGATAAATGCTGGAGTGATTAACATATTTTAGTATTATAGTGTAATCTAGAGGTACCAGATCAGATTAATTCTCTAGATAATGTGAGGAAATGTAGTAATCTACATCAGCAAGGAAAAAAAAAAAAGAAAAAAAATTAAGCTAATTTTTTTTCTTCATTTTCATCACAGGGTGTTGTCAGAAATCGAGACAGATCCTGCTTCTTTTCATTTCAGCCAGACTGCAATTTTTTTTTTGCTGGAAGCATCCCCACCATTTAGGTTTCAGACCCTATAATTTCATGCTCTTCACTAATTAGTCAGTTTTTTTCTTGTGAGTGAATGTTTGCTTTTTACACCATTTTTTCTTTAAAACATCCAGTTTATATAAAAGCCCTTCTACAAAATAGGAATAAGGTTTTTTTATTTTACAATATACTTATTTAAGTTTTAGGCTAGATAATTAGTTGTCTTTCAGACTATAATCTTTCATATATATATCAAGACAATAAAGCCTCATGGAAGTATGACTGCTTTATAATTATCTATACTTATTGGACATGGTGTTTATTTAAAAGTAGAAAGCAAAAAGGTGGCTACTTCAGTGATTTACAAGAAAGCAGATCTGCAATAACTACATGGATTCCTTCACACTTGTACTTTTATCTGAAATTAGATACTGGGTTTTTATTTCAAGTACTTAGAGTTACATTAATGAAGGATTATCAGACATTTCCTATAAAGACCTTTCAAATCACCGTAGCAGAAACACAGAGATCTCCTTATATCTACATGACATTTTTGTTCACATCTGAGGGACATTAGGGGAAATCCTGGCTCCAGCAATGTCCAGAGATATTCTGATGAACTCATTAGGATGAATAGCTCAACTCTGGTTGCTGGTTCACCCCATTATATTGTAACAGTGACAATCATATCAATTTCTGCAAGCCCTTGACCATAAAGTTACACCATATTACTACATCTGGCACAAGAACTGAAATTTCTGCTGCTACTAAAAAACTCCCAAACCCAAAGAAACTCAGTCTATATTTGAGTTAATCATGAAATTTAAAAATGGATGCTTTGATCATCATATCCTGTATACAATATCTATATCTTAAGGAAAAATGATAAGTATATTAGGAGAGGATTAATGCATCTTTTTTTCATTATTAAAAATGAGAGGAAGTGTAACTTCTTTTTTAAGATTTGCATGTTCAAATCCCAAGTTTGCAACACTGGAGATGTCTTGAATTGCACTGGAAATTGTAAAAAAAAAATTAAAACAATTTCCATTATTTATTGATATTTACTTTCATATTTCAACATGCTTCTGATGCATAAACAGCGTTTCTATTTCCACTACTGGGATTATGCTATATCCTTTTGTTTCAGGGCATGCTGCAAATGTAATAGAAATTTCTTAATTTTACAGAATCTGTGGATTCAAAGAAAAGTGATAACTGAAAAATAGCAACACATCCATTGGCTATGCTCAGTGATAAAATGGATACCCTAATATTACTGAATCAAATTTATGGGTGTTATTGATGTTATCACCTCTAGAAAGCAGCAAAAAGAAAGCAGTGGAAAAAGCATTTTTTTTATATGATTGGACACACAGAAAAGCCTGAGTCAAAGTCTCCAGACAAATAGCAATAACTGACTGGATCAAGATGAACATTTAGTATCCCAAGACTATAATTGTTCTGCTTAGGTCTTTTATCATTAAATAGTTTATTTTCTCACACTCATTTCAAATTTATACTGCTGTCATCCATTGTTTGACAAGAGATATTTTCCCATAAATTTTTAATAGATATAATTTCATAATTCCCTTCACTGGGTCCCAAATCTCTTTTCTCCTCAGTTTCTGTGATGCATGTAATGTGTAGCATTTATTATCTCACTGGAAAGTTTTGGGAACATGTTCACATTTGATGAATTTCTGCAACGAATGTAGCACAGTGTAAAAATACTTTGTTCCGAAGTTTAACATAGAAACAGATGATTTTTCTTTTTGCTATCCTTTATACCCTCTCACCTTCCTCTCCGTCTGTTTTGTATTGAATGAAGCTTCAAATTTTTTCATATCAAAAAATGAGTAAAATCCTTGCAACATTTCCAGGTATATTTCAATTTCTTTCAGAAAGACAGCAGGTTTGTGTGGATGAAAATAATTTGTAACTTTTCCCCCTGTTGCTTGCCCTTCTAAGCTACTCTGTTTGTTTTTTTGACAGAAACAATACCTCTGAAAAGCTGTGCCTTCATGGCCTAATCCTGACAACCTTTTCATGTGTATCTCTTTTAGATGCCTGTGAAGATTTTGTGGGCATGAGGCATCTCTGTGAAAGAAAATATGCACATTTCAGCTCTGTGCCATGCAGAATAATATATGCCTCTGCTCAGCTGACTTTGTTTGGTTCATTTGGGTCTTAAGGGTTTCCAGGAGTACCTGCCATATAGAAGCTCTTTCCTAAGTGCACATAAGTCCTGAGAGGGTTCTAGCAGCAATATGTTCTCCTTTTCTGTTCTTCTGAAAGCTCAGTCTTTCAAGGGACATTTTAGATGTGATCAGGAGCATATCCTCTACTAGAGTTCAGAACATGTCAGAGTCAGAAAATTGCAGATTTAAAATCATTAGATAATTCATTTATGTGAATTGTTCTTCATTCAAATCCATAGTCTAGCCTGAAGACAGAGATTCCTACATTTTTCCTCAACAGAATTTGCAATGAATACACAAAGAGGGCTGTCAGCTCCAAAACAAACTAAGCAGAGTGTTTCCAGGAAAGGAACTGAGAAAATATTGACCTTGTAACACAGAATCTGTTACCTGTATTTAACCTAAGTCAGTGACAACACAAATTGGCACAGTTTGGAAGCCAGAAATGAAAGGATATGTGATGTGAAAGTCAAGCGTCCATGACACGTGTGATAAAGTATCTTGATAGAAGAAAGTTGCTTTGCATAGTGCCTGTAGGACTTTTAAAAAGTGCCTTATGAATATGAAAAACAAAGCAAAAACAAAAAAAAAGATAAAAACTGAACCAAAAACATCAGTAATAAACAAAGAACCTGAGCAGCAGAGGGATGTGAGAAATCCCCCAATGATCCAAACTCCCATAAAGTTACAACTGAGGTCTCATTAACCTTGCTTAAATGAAATATGGGGGGTTTTTGTTACAGACATTTAGCATATTGTCTATTTTTTGGAATAATTTTGTCATATTCTGTATCTAAATGCCCTTGTCCTTTGAAGTCTCATGGTAAAACTTAATTCACAGGTACCTTTTTTGTTGCATTCTCCTGTCCAACCTCTTAAAAATCCAGTTACTGATCAAACTGATTCATTTTTTCAATAGTTTGGTTTGATTGGTATGTGGTAGCAGCCTTTAGGGCATAGAAAATACAGAAACACTGTGTGGAAATATAAAAATTTTCTGCTTAGTCTAATAAACCATTTTTCCTCATGAGATTTATTGAAATTTAAAAGCTTTTTAGAAAGATGATGCTTGCCATGGACTTTGGCACTACCTTGTGCAATCAGGAGAGTGTTTCCTTTGCAAATGGGATATACTGGGATATACAGTGGATTAGGAGTAGCAGGCTTTGCACAGCTGCTCCCATATCCCTTCTGGGTGAGCCTAATTTTGGCTCTGAGATGTCAATAGTATAATGACAACATTAATGATTTCAGAATGTGCCAAATAGTTAGCAAGTCTTTATTATCTCCAAAAACAAGAGGTAAATAGTCGGCAGATAATGCTTATTTTCTGCCACAATTACAGTTTAGAACTGACCTATGAAAAAACATAAAAATTATTTTAGGCTGCATGATTCAGTACACTTGGACACAAAGATCCTCCAAGGTGAGGTTAGTTACTGTAATTATAGTAGAAATTAAGGGAGACATTTTCTATTGCCTATTCATTTCTTAAACAAGTTGAAATACCAGAAACTTGGGTCAGACTTTATCTACAAGGTGGGTGAATCATGTGAGCCACAACAAGCTTCCTGCATTTTTCTTTCTAGATGTACAGAGTTCTGGTTCTGGTGGCTGGAACATTCAAGATCATCTTGTTCCAACACTCCTGCCATGGGCAGGGACACCAAAAAAGTGCACTTCCCATCAATCAAGTATGATCATATAAACATCAAAAATGCAGATTTGAGGATGCCTCTGGAAATTCTAATTATATCCTTGCTCCAAGATCAATTCCAAAGCAAGGCCAAGTTGCTATAGCACCTTTAAAAATGGTGCTGAAGATCATAAAGAATATTCCAAATATTCTCAAAAGCCTCTCTGGGCAACCTTTGTCCATGTTTTGACATCCTCTGAGCACAGCTCCTCTGTAACCTCTTATTAGCTCAGAGTAAGCAGCCATTAGATGCCCTTTGAGACTTCTCTTCTTCAGCCTAAACACGTAATTCTTGCCAAATCCACTTGCAATTCCCAGGCACCTTGCTCTTTGTGTCTCTGCACATGATCCTGGGGGACTGGGGACTTGCTCCATATTCTTTCCAGGGACTGAGACTGAACTGACAAACCTTTGATTCACCACATCCCCCTTGCTGCCCTTCCAGGAGGTGGCTCCAGATGCAGACAGGGTTGAGGCTGAACATACTTACACCCACACCAAGACAGTTCCTTTATCTACACCTATCTAATCACAACCATCACTTGCAGGAACATCAGCCAGGGTAGTCAAATTCTGCTTCTAAACCCCTTTGTCAATCAGGTCTGAAAGTTGCTATTTGGAATGTGCATATATCAAGGACGATGCACTCTGCCCAGTCCTCATCTCAGAAGCTGGTGTCTTCCAGCTGATATTTTCAGATCTTTGCTTCTTGTTGGCTGGACCTATTTGAATTCTGCATGGATTTCCTACACTCAAAACAGAAAATTCATACCCATGGAAGATGTTGCATTTAAAATTTAATGACAATGCAGGCTGGACCCACTTGATAAGGCACAAAGCTCAGCCAGAAAAGAGATCTGACCATCAACCTGCTCACACTGGCACCTTCTTCTTTTTGTCTTTTGTTTTCTCAAGCTTGCCCCCATGATCTACCTTAAACCCTCATTTTACAATCTTTGGTCCTTTTCCTGAGCTGTTTTGCACTAGGTTTCACATCCTCCCACAGGTCATTGTAAACAAGTCTGCTACTGATCATTAACCACTTCCTTCTTATTCGTAGGTGACAGATCCAGGATGGCACAACACTTGGGCTGCGTCTCCAGCACTTGCAGATAAAAATCCTCTGTGGATTATTTATGTCCTGATATAATGTTTCTCTAGAAGATCCTCATTTAACCATTGATCACTCTTTATGAATAAATGACATTTTTGAAAGTCAAGGAGAAATGTGTTTTAAATATAAACATAATGTAATTGTACCTAAATAGAATAAGCATAACGACTCTCGTTGTATTTCACTGTAATTTAAAGAAAAGGTTGTCAATAACTTTTTTGTTATAGACCTAGCAAGTCTCCTCTCTGTCAGGGGGATACATAAGTTTCCATCTCAGCAGTCTACTTTTAAATTGCAGATGGTTCTTTTTTTTTATTTTGTTTTGGTTTCAAAAGCAACCTAGCTAAACAATAACATTTAAAAGGGAATGAAAACCAGTCCCAAAGGGCTAACGTGAATAATGTACCAATTATTCTCTGTGCTACAGTTATATTTTCTGCCTGGAGAGAATACAAAAAAATACTACTGTAGTTAAAAAAAAAAAAAGTGAATAAAAAGCATTGTTGTACATAAGAAGTGTCACTGCAAGTATTAACCATTCCATTCCACAAAAAAGTGAATTGCAGAACAGTCACATTTCTAATAAGCATTCTGCAGTTTCAAGATGAGTTCATCCAAATTATTTTTTTAATAAACATTTTCATGGCCAAAAGCCTTCACCCATCATAAAGAATCTTTTTCATAAAAATTCCTTTCTAAATCTTATCAAATGATTCATTAAATAGAGATATTGTCTTTCTTTATGCTATAACTTCTGAAGAGCTTCAGAGTAAAGATATTCTGGAAATCAGAAATCATTATTTTACCATATGTAAAAGTTTTATTTTTATATAAGAAATGTTATTTTTATATTTTTCTCCATCCTGTTTCCTGTCCTTTTTATATTTTCAGAAAACATATTGTTTGGCTTAAGTAGTATTGGAGGACTTTGTATTCAATAATGTTTCAACACAACTCACTGAGCTCCACTACTTCTTTGTATATCAGTTATTGTCTGCACTCCTCCTTTCATGCCTTGATAAATATTTGCCTCTATGGCACTATAACAAATGCTTTTCATTTTATGTTTGGAAAATCTTTTCTTTTTTAAATCTTTTAAAATCTTTTTAAATACAAGTGCTACTCTGGTACTATCTGCCATTATTAAAATAATCTTACATTTTTCCTGATGTGGTCAAATCAATTGCCTTAAAGTTGACCTGATAAGGTATTCTTTTCATATATATATACATACATATTATAAGCATGTGTATCTCTATTTTATAGATATTAATAATAAACATCTGTATATCAGTCTCTTTGGATAAAGAATTGAAATTACCACCACTGTACTAGGCAAATTTTCAATCTATGGTATGATAAGAAATTATAAGCATATTATTATTAGAAATTATAAATATGTGCTCCTCTGAGAGCATATTGAGGTGTTTAATTGTATCTCAAGAGTGCCACATCTCAGAGTTCGTAAATTTTAGACTGAAGATATTTCTAAAAATGAATGAGATCCTTCTCACTTTAATTAGGTTTGTGATGTTCAGTCTGTAATCCAGGAAGTCTTAAACTCATTAGACATCAGCTACATGTCCCTTGGACTAAGGTGTTTGAAAAGATAATTCAATCCTGAATAAGGTCAGAGAAAGGAGTTGTTCTGCTTTGCAGCAGTGGAAAGAGTTTGATCATTACCTGCTTTTGTTTGAAGCACAGGGAACCAGAGAATCATTAAATTTGGATAAGACCCCACAAAAAAAAGACTGTAGTTCCATAGATGATTTGATCTTGCTTGTATTAAGCAGCATATTCTAAGGCCAGAAAAAAGCATAAGTATTTGAATAATTTCAGGCAGGCAAATTGTTCAGTGGATTCAAACAGTTCTTTAAAAGTGATACTTATATGGATTATTGGTGTGTTTCATGGTAGTAATACAAAGACTAAGCTGGAAAGAGACAAGCAAAAGGACAAGGGGATAAGTAAATCTAGAAATACAAGGTTTAATTAGGGTCTCATGAACAGTTATGGTTTCAGGCAAAAATATATATTGAAAGATATAAAGACATTTTATTTGCAAGAACCTGCCTTGTCATTCCTTTCAATATTTTTTTGTATAGAAAACTGTATTGTTAAAAAAATTAAGATAAACACATCAAGCAATGTAATTCAAAGCCTTTCTGGAATTCTAAGGGTAAGTTTATAGGAAATACTGGACAGTTAGCAGATTAGTTATTTCTGTTAGTGTCTCCATCTAATTGCCTAAAATCAATTAGTTCATTAAGAAAAATCAAACAGTTCTTTATTGTTCATTTGCTTTCAGAAATGAAACTAGTAAGAAAAGTTCTCATACTCTGAAGAAAGCACACACTGGAATCTGAGAAAAAGGTATGTTAGAATCAGTGTAAATTTGCCAGAAGAACAATCTAGATTGGTGAGTTTTTTTCCACTCTCTATAGAGAATGAAATGAATGATGAAATGAATTATTTCCTGATGAAATCCTTATGAAGAAATAGAAAGAATAGTGATTATGTGTCTTTCATTCTAGCAGTGGAATGATAAAATATGTCATAGCAGTCAGTCAAAATATCATTACACCTGTTTCACTTTGTTTTGACTAGTCTAATAATGCAGCTGCTAATTGCTATGAGTGCAAACTTTGAACATTTAGTAGAAGGTTTGTGACGGCATTCACAGGGGCCTTAGGATGAGGGAAGAGATGAGAAAGTTGACTCCATGTTTTAGAATGCTTGATTTAATATTTTATGATATATATTATGTTAAAAACTATATGAAAAGAACTGAAGAAAGGATTTCATCAGAAGGTTAGTTAAGAATAGAAAAGGAATGAAGAACAAAGGTTTGTCTCTGACCGAGACAGTCTGGACATGTAGACTGTGATTGGCCATTAATTAGAAACAACCACATGAGACCAATCACAGATCCACCTGGTGCATTCCACAGCAGCAGATAAGAATTGTTTGCATTTTGTTCTTGAGGCCTCTCAGCTTCTCAGGAGAGAAAAAATCCTAAGGAAAGGATTTTTCATAAAACATGTCAGTGACAAAGATTCTCTTAATTTTCCACATTAAACACAAACTAAGGCATTTTAAATAAAACCATCCTCAGATAAAAAAATGAGCTTATCATTAAAAGTGGAGTGAAAACTCCTGGTGGTTTTTATAGAGCAGTAATATCTTTAGGGATGACAGTGGGAAGAGAACTTTCTACCCCAGGCTAAACAGCAAAAACTAGTTCACTTCCATGCTTTTAGAATTACTCCTCTCTGGGCCTGACTTCTGCTCCTCCACCATTTAGCATTTATTCTTAATGTGTTCTGTGAGCCCTACAGCATTCCTGGGACACAATCTCTGTGTGTGTGTGTCTGTGTGTGTGTGTGTGTGTGTGTGTGTGTGCTTGCCTGTGCTTATTTTTCCACACAAGGAGATGGCTAAGGTGCAGTTTAATAGTGTTAATTGCAAAGCATGAGGTTAATGTTGCTTATTGCCTACCCTTGGAAGCCACACTGGTAATTCAATGGTGGCATTGCCCTTTCAGTAGTGCACAAAGCCTCTGATCTTGGTGCTTAGGATACATAATGCACAAGGATCTATTTGGAAAAAACATGGGCTCTGCTGAAACAACCTGAAATCAGGGATGCTGCTTATTTAAGACAACTTCAGGATCCAGCCAGGGACAAAACAAATGTGTAAGACATGTGAATAATAAGGGAAATTTGAGCCCACAGTGAAATACAGAGCAAGTTGATGCCTCCTTTGAAACTTGGTAGTGTTTATGAAATGATCACGGAATCAAGGCAAGATCAACCTAAAGTGCAGGGCCATTAAACAATATGATGTAGGATCAGGACACCCTTTAGACTTGCAGGAAAACATTCCACCAGGAGCTCCCTCAGTCCCTGGTGCCAGCAGCCAGGGATGGGATGCTGTAAGGTTCTGTGCTTATGTTAAGGACAAATGCTCATTTATTTACCACAGAACAGCCTGGAGGAGGCAGAAGAGTGGAATGGAATCATAGAATAACCTGAGCTGCAAGGGACCCACAAGGATCATAGACCCCAGCCCCTGGCTCTGCATGGGACACCCCAAGAGTCCTACGGGGTGTCAGAAGATGATACAAGAAACAAACATGCCTAACAGAATGAGCCAAGGAAATAGTGATTTTATCCCTAATTGGATGCAACAATACTTTAGAACTCATCCAGAAAGAGGCAGCAATGATGGGTGAAGGTAAGAGGAAGCTGTTCTTTAGCAACTGCAGAATTCTCTTGGGCAGGAGAGGCACTTGAAATGAAGCAGCAGCTGCAAAATGGCTCAAGGACTGAGTGGCACAATCTGTGAGCTAAATTATGGTTGACAAGAATAAGGGTCTGCACAGTCATCTAGCTGTAGACTATGATCAGCTCAATTCAGTTTTCTATCACACTGGCATATATTCATCAAGGATTAGAAATTATGAAACTTATACAAGCATTTTGACAATAGCAATCTGTTGGAATGTTGGGAAAAAAAAAAAACAAAAAAACCAAACCAAAACAAAAAAAACAACAATAACAACAAGAAAACTAACTCAAAAAAAAAAAAACAAAAAAAAACAAACAAAAAAAGGTGACTTTTTACTGAAGTTTGTAAGGACCTTATAGGTAAATTTTATTTTTAAATTGAAGGAAAAAGAATTTAAATTTTCCAGGGAGAAATGAAAGGACTATGCAGGATTTGCTGTGAAAGATCATTTGCCCTGCAATTTAGGACTGGGTCACTAAATCATCAGATTGGCTCCCTTTTCTCATCTACACAAAAAAGTACAGTGATTTGAAGGACCAGTTTGTATGTAAATAGGAATATAGATCTGCTTCTTGTACAGAATTAGGGCAACAACAGCCCTAGGCTTCTTAGGTTGACCAAAGCTGGTTAGGAAGCAGATGATTAATTGTGGCAGGTTTTGTGTACTTGTCTCTTCACATAAGGATGAGAGGGGAGGTAGATCTTCTGCCACTTTCTGATATTTATGCTGCATTCCAGCAGGGATTCACATCATTCCAAAGCTTCCTTCCTTACCAGTGAGACATGAAAAGAGAAATGACCCCTACCTGGACTAACCCATTCCAAATGTCAGGCGAGACAAATCAGTGACTGTGGTTTTAGTGGGGCCAGAGTTTGAGCCAGCTCAGCTATGCCTGTCTGCAGGCCTTATGTAGCAGCAGCTACTACAGAAGAAAGGAACTACAGCTGGAACAAGGCTTTTTTTTGACCAGAAGATGAAGTTTGGCTTCAACTAACTTCATTTTAAATAAAGCATTTACAGCTGAGCTCATCATCCTTGTTCCTTATTCTCTTCAGCAGAGATATTAAGTTTCTCAGTGAGTGATTTCTTGGTCCTATTTTAACCAACTACTTTATTTGAAGCTGTATTGCACCAAGAAGGAAATGCTTCTTTCCATTGACTGGAAAAGGAGCTAAGATATTTAGTTTGGCTGTGAACATTGTGCAAAACTAACCAAACTCTAAGTCCCCAATTCATTTTTCTGCAGTATCAGCCAATAATAAGATGCTAATATCTGGCCACAAACGTACCCTAAAACCAGGCTGCAGAATTCAATATAGAGAGCTCTGGAAATGAGAATTATGAAGTCAACCTGAGAAAGAACAGGCAAAGGAAATGGATCTATGAAAGGGGCATTCTGCATCCTAAGTTATATCCCAGGACAGGTCAGTGCAAAGAGAAGGGTGTCACACAGGGTATACAAGTATAGTTTAAAAAGTAGTTGGAGTCATTAGTTAATGAAGACCCTATACAAGCTGCTGTTCACAATTAGTAATGTTCCTGGGAATGTCCCTCCTGTGACAGGATTGGTACAAGGCAATAAAAATTGTGGCATTCAGATCTCTGGTCTTATTTCAAAGGCATCATCCTTCTGCTGGGTCTCAGTGTCAGATAAATCTTCTACTTTGGTGCCAGTCTGGGACACACTTGTTTTTTATTTAGTTTTGATTGCTTTTAAAAGTTTGTCACATTTTTACTCTTGGAAATGTACATAGCTCATGTTTTTCCCTTTATGATATTTGTGTACTCCAAACACAAAACTTGGTATTTGTGTACTCCAAACCTGAAATCATTAGGGCTTCCTTGGTATTTTTTGCTTTGAGTTAAGCCATTTTGGTTCCCTGTTTCTCCCCCCCTCAAAAGTGTAACTGTTAATTTAGTCTTTCTGGGATATAGAGACTGGTCCAGCAAAGTGAGTACCTTTACCATGACGCTGTTGAGGTGGAGCCAGCTACAAAAGATATGAGGGACTCAAATGATGAATTGTGTGGGTAACTTAAATATTTGTTACTTCTTCCAGAAAACAAAACAAAACAAAAACCAGAAAGGAGAATGTGTGTGTCAGAAGGGAGAAATGAGAAAAAAAACCCTCACACATTAGAGCTTTGAAATGTATCCAGCATTGAGTAAGGATTTCAATTTAGCAACACCCTTAATTTGTTTAGCTGGTAGAGTAATTTTATAAAGAAAAGTAATAAAGAGAGAAAAACTACTAAATAGTTTTAAAAAATTACTCCACATAGTAATATTTACTCTTTCAGGGAAGAAGCCACCTTCTCAATAACCCATTCCTTTTACTTATTGGAACTAATTTCCCTGTGTTCCCTCTCCCCCGGTGTATTTGATGGTAGTACAGAGCACATAAAGTACCTTATTTATTAGTTATGAATTAGCTGAGAATGTCTGAAGGTTTTGATACCATTTTTATTAAAGTCTAATGCTATTTTGCTGAAAACAAAACAGGAATAACTTATGAAAGTGGGGAATGAGAGGAACAGGGGAGTAGCAATTGTTCTTCCTGCTGCTGATGCTTGCTTGTAAACCTCACTGATAAGAATAAATAGACATGCACACAGCTTTATTATGTACTATAGAAACTAATAAACTCTTGCTGCTATCAGGATGTTTAAAAAGCTTTTAGCTGGGCTGGTGGCTTTATGTTTTGTGTTTTTTTTCCACGCACCACTTTCTTTCAATATTTCTCTGACCATGTGTTTACAGCAGAACAGTAAATGAAATGGTCATCTTTTAAAAAAAAAATGTAAGAAGCAACTAGAAAAAAGCAGAGAAAAAATATCATTAAAGCTGCAAATCAGGCAGGTTAAGGGTTTCCCCACTGCTGGCAGTATTCAGAATTTACCCAGAAGTAACAGAGAAACCATTTACAGTGACCAGTGACAGGTAGTGAGGTTAAAGATTCATCTCCACAGGCACACAGGAGTGCAGAGGCATAAAGGCAGGCTGGGGAGCCCCAGCCTTAGACATGAGTTCCAGTTTCTTCCAGGACTGCTCCAAGCCTCTCCCAGTGGGACAGTGGAGCAGTTATCCATGTGACCTCACAGACAAAGGGAGTCAATGTCTGGGATATGGGATCCCTGATGTGCAATATCAGGGCACTGATATGGAGATGGTCCGTCTTCAAGAGAGGCTCAGCTTTTGAGCTGGCTAATCAAGAGACCAGGACCTTCCAGCCAGTTATTGAGTTGTCCAAAGGGTCTAGAGATCAACCAAGGGACCCTTCTGCCCATGTGTGTCTCTGTGTGAGAGGGTTCTGGGTCCAAGAGCCAGCTACTGAGTAGAATGTGTGTCTAAGGGGGACTGCAGGGACCCACACTGTGCATGTGTTGGCGTGAGTAAGTGGGTCTGTGAACCACTAATTGGAGTGAGATTCTTACTGTTTAAATGGATTAATGGTTGGAATTGCTGTTCTTGGAGCTCTTTTCAAGCCTAAATGTTTCTCTGATTCTATGATCTTATGTCCAAGTGTTAGGAGCTTTGAGGTCTCAAGATGCAGGGCCAGAAACTGGGCAGGACTGAGTGCCTGTGGTCCATTACTGTAGGCAATACATATATATGTATCTTTTTTTTTTTTTTTTGGTAAAGGGATCAGGTAGAACATTCTTGCTTTACAACTGCAGGGACACACACACCTGGTTGTACCAAGTAGCCAGAGAGCAATTTTGTCAATTGCAATAGTTCATAGAGTTTCAGCACCCTAGGGGTCTCAGATGCATCAAGAGCCAAGAGGCAAGATCCAACCCTAAGCAGCAACAACTCTTCTGCTTTGCAACTGTTTTCTGGCTCCAGAGAAATTCTAACCCAAGCTGTGGAGTGAATCTGGGAACCACTGCCTGACAGGGAGGTGAATTGCCACTGAATTTCTTCTGTGTATGAGTTGACACCTTTTCCTAAAGTCTGATTTCTACAAAACAAGGCTATTAATAATTAAGGAGTGAGTAAAAGCTCATGTCACTCCTCAGCTATTTGGTATTGGCATTTGATGACAGCCACATTTCCAAATGTGATTTAGATTCTGGACTTTCCATAAAACAAAATAAAGTATGTCTGTCTAACTGAATTTGAGCAGTCATCTACTTTCGACTGTTCCTGATCATTCCCCATGAAATATTTACTCCTGAGACAGCCTTCCCATCTATTCCCACATTTTTAATTTCATATGGGTGACAAGTGTCAAGTCTAATTCCCCATGATCCCTTTCTCTTTTTTTCTATTATTCTATTTATTTATAACTAAATATCTATAAATAATTATTTTGTTAACTGATTGATTCTAGGTTTTGGCATGCAAAATTTGGCCCACTACAATCACTCCAGATTCTTGGAGTTTCCCCAGTAGAATCTATAAAGATGTTTAAGGTATCAGTAGGAGCCTATTTGGACTGTTTATCTCGCAGATTTTGCTTTTTCAACATCCCTATGTAGGAATTCACTTAGGCTTCTGCTTTCCAATGTCAGACATTGATGCTTGTTCATCAAGAGCCAAGAGCAGGAAAAAGCTCAACATGTGGCATCTGTGATTTACTTATGACTGTTGCTGCAACATGAAAGAATAACTGGAAGCACAGAGAGTGAGGAACACAATTCCTCCTTTCTGGAATCAAGGACAAGATACGGGGCTTCATTTTTAATGCAAAATATGAGGGCAATCTTAGGAACCCACACTGCTCTTCTCCCAGAGGACAACTCAGGAAGATGTTCTTTCTCACTTTTTCTCTTCCTTCTCTGACCTGATCAATCCCAAGTACTTTTCCACAAAGGCAATTAAATTTAACAGGAATATAACCTTTTCCTTGGCCATAATGGGCTCCTTATTGGAGAACATGTTGCAATGAGGAAAAACTGTGTTCGAAATTATTCAGGAACAAAATTTTATTTTAGGTGTAACCTCCAAAAAGAAGTTGTTCTGCTTGCCCTTCAAAATAAAGAGCAAATGCTGCTGTATTTTCTCAGCAGCTGAACAAGTCTTTTTTTACACTTTTCTGATCAAACTGTTTAGAGGTGATCTATCCCGATTCCAGATCCTGTTTTAGCTCAGGTGGTAAACTCTGGATTTTTAAACATTGGAATGGGCCCAAGGAGGTGGTGGAGTCCCACCCCTGGAGCTGTTCTAGAAAAGACTGGATGTGGCACTCAGTGCCATGTTCTTGTTGATAAGGTGGTGATCAGTCAAAGGTTGGACCCGAGGATCTCAGATGTTTTTCCCAACCTGATTGATTGACTCTGTGATTCTTCTGGTAGAATCTCAGATGTCTCTGAGCTGGAGATTTTGACCTGTCCATTGTTAAGCTGTGCAGACAGAGGGAACATACCTACAGCAAATCTGGCATTGACACCAAGATGAGAGAAGTTGTCACTGACCTGAGGGGCAGGGTCACTGTTCAGAGGCTCTAAACAGGTGTGAGAGATGAGCTGAGAGAAAACTCATGGAGTTCAGCAGCACCAAATGTGGGAGCTTGCTCTTGGGACAAAGGGAAGTGTCTGAACTTAACAGCTCCCAGAAGAAGAGACATGATAAAAAACTGGATATGTATATTTAGAGCAAGAAGCTCTTAATATGAGTAGGGTTTGGAGCAAAATGGGTACCAGGAGATGTTGAATTGGCTTAGGCTGGAAAAGCTTCCTGTAGAGGCATTTACCTATTCTCTGCAACCACTAATTGAGCCAGACTTTGACAAAACTCTACAATGAAAGGACAAAAGGCAAGAGTCAAAGATATAAAAGGGGAATTTCCAAGAGACTCAAGTAAAAAATCCTTTGCAAGGGGAGCAGTTATCCATAGAAAAGGCTCTCCAGAAGCTTTGTGGAGACTCCTTGAAGCTATTAAAAACCCAACATTTCACAGACCTGAACAACATGATCTAGCTTTAAATACATACAATCATAGAGCAAGTGGAACCTTTAGAGGGTTTTTATGACTTTTTTTTTTCCTATTTCTGTATATATACACAAAACTTAGTGTAGAAATCTGAATTTCCTTATAGTCCAGATAACAGTTAAGTAACAGTCTTGTGGATCATAATGATGTTATTTTACTAATGCAGTCCTACCTTAAATCCAGACCCTACGACTCTCAGGTAACTTTTCCACCTACCCTAGTTCTAAAAATTGCATATCATATCAGCAAACTCACTGAGGAACAACCTAAATAAATGACTACCAATATGCTTCTACATATTGTGCTCTGTGGGCTTCCTCTCTTGTAGAGCAGGAGGGACTGTCACCTTTGTTGTATCAGAAGCCAAATAAGCAGTTTAGAATCTCAGAATTTTGCCTTTTCCTTTCTCCCTCAAAAGGAACTTGATGTAATAAAAATTCAATGTTCTTTTAACAGCAAGGAAAAATTTAGCAGCAATAAAAACTGAGGCTTATTTTGGGTCTTGACAGGTACGTGAAGAAGAAGAAAGTTTTGAAACAATTTTGAAGGATAATTCAGTTCCAGAATTCGATTTGGGATCACAATCTGTTGTCTGAGGTTAGTATTTATTCCTTAAGGTATTTCAATTTACTGCAGAAGTAAAAGCTAGAACATGGTACAACTGTCACAGAGCCTAAGCTTTAATGTCCATGTTGCTAACCATGACACCCATGCCCAAAGGGCTTGAACCTGTAAGTTCTTGTTCAACAAGGACAGTAGGTGGGAGGAGAAATGATACATGAATAGAAGTAAGATCAAACACTAGATATATTTCTCTGCACAGACTGGAAGCAAAATGTCAGTCATCCACTAAAATGCCTTCTTATTTTCAAGAACAGGAAGGAAGAAATGACTGTTATTCACCAAAAAATGTGAGATCTGACAAATTAATGTGCCACCTTCACAGCCAGTTTATGCTGATTTATACTAGGGATTCTGGATGGGGTGCTGAAATGTAAAACTCAGCCCAGTAACAAGAGATTTCCTCATGTGGCCCTGTTAACCCTGTCACAGCTCTTTGGGAATCAGTTAGTAACTGCACAATCCAGGTTGCTTCCCAAACTCTGTCCTGCATTTTTACCTCATGTTTTCACATCACAACTGGTATGTGCCCAAAATGAAGGATCGGCTTGCTAAATCCATGGTGTATGCTTTTGTGCACATGCCAAAAAAACCCCTTCCTTATCTTCTGGATTCATTGGGACATTCAGAACTCCATTTGTTAAAGAAAAACAAAGCAAAAAAAAGAGCAAGTGTTAGGTGGCTGCTGTACCACGGAGCCCTTTAAGGATTTAGAAAATTCAGTTCTTCTTTTTAGGCAGTTTTTTGATTTTGTTCATTGCATTGTGGATGTTTCAGGGGTAACAAGTGTTATTCCCTCTCTGATTTCAGTGAATTTCACGGAAAGTTGAGCTGGCCCATGGGTGACTTTGGCACATGCTCTTTAAGTTTATTTGAGCTCTTGTCATCAATTATATTTGACTTCAGCTTCAAGCAAGCCTTTAAATAACTTAGTAATCTGTAACAAGGCATGCATACAACTCTTCCTGGCAGGGGCAGTTTTTCAGACTCATGTACTTTAAGCTAGTGACCACAGGAATACTGTATATAAATTATATCAATATACATGATATATCAATTATATATATATATATAAATTATATCAATAAAAAGGTTTTTCAGGTTCGCAGGGACCTGTTAGGGAACTCAGCTTTTTTCCATGAGAAAGTCTGAGCCCCTCACTTAAGCACTCATCTTGCTGTAGGCAACCAATTATATACATTATAATTCTACTTCAAGTGATAAAAAGATTCCTAGGTGAGGTTGCACAAGAAAGAAATCGTAAAAGAAATCTTGGAATAATTTTAAAAAATCTTTATGTCAAGAGGAAAAGATGAATCTTGAGACTGGATATGAACACAATTGATTAAATGTGGAAGGCATATTGTTTAATAGTTCTGTAACTGTTTTATGGAATTTGATGGTTTGCACCAGAACTCACTGAAACAGAAGCCTAGGAAAATAAAATTTTCTAAGATTATACAGTAACCTGAGGCCCTTCCAGATCAAACTCCCTAAAGTGAATTAGCAACAATATTTTTAAGAGCATTTTTTTATACAGCGAGATGTATTATTTTAACTTGGTGCTTCAGTGGGTTGGAGGAAATAGCCAAAGGCTCTCATTTGATTGTGATATGTCAATACAAATTCCAGTTTTTTCACCTCTCTGTTGAAGATGCTTTCTTAGTGGTGATAGAAAATCAATGTCTTTCCTGGAAGGCAGGATTTAATTTCACAACTTTGGGAAAAAAAAAAAAACCAAACCAAAACAAAAAGCATATTTATAAGAGAAGAAGATCAGAAGATCTTCACAGTCAAACATTGTCGGTGACTTCCCATGGTTGGACTTCTTACAGCTTAATTTTATAACAGATTCTAGGCTAGAGATGTGCCTGTCTTTTCTCACATCTGGAGTGTTTTCTGGTGCTGCTCTGCTGCTTCCTTCCATCTGGGAAACACCAGTGGAGTAAAAAGGCATGGATCAATATGTGGAGGAAAGAAAATGTAAGGAAGAAGGTGATACAAGGGAAAGGGATGATAGGAGGACAGAGTGAAGAAGGAAGGAAGGAAGGAAGTGGTGGAAGGAAGTGGCGGAAGGAAGGAAGGAAGTGGCGGAAGGAAGGAAGGAAGTGGCGGAAGGAAGGAAGGAAGGAAGGAAGGAAGGAAGGAAGGAAGGAAGGAAGGAAGGAAGGAAGGAAGGAAGGAAGGAAGGAAGGAAGGAAGGAAGGAAGGAAGGAAGGAAGGAAGTGGCGGAAGGAAGGAAGGAAGGAAGGAAGGAAGGAAGCCTTGCCTGTTCCTTAGTTGAGTTTCTTCCCTTCTTTTTCCAGCTTGGGGAAGGAGGCTGTGCCAGTGACCTCAGCCTAGTTCATGGGTCTGTGCTGCAGTCAATCCCCATCACTCAGGGCATTACCCTGAGCACAAAAGGTACAAAGACATGAGGCAGTTTGGGAAAAATTGGGACATTTTCCACTTTTAGCAGTACCACAAAGAGAAATGACAAAGCCTTTATCCCCCTGTGACCTTTCAGGAGGGTGGCTGAAACAAATCCCTAAGAGCAAGTACAGAGGGTTTTCTAAAAAAAAAGAAACAACCTTCTTTCTGTTCTTACTACCACAACACTTTTTTTTTTTAAAGCAGTACCAAGCCTAAAAAGAAATTTGTATTTCCACTCAATGCATTAGTTTTGACTTCTTCATATTTTAATTTTCTTTTTATAGTCTACAGCCTTGCATGCTCTTAAAAGAACTTTTCTTCAATGATTCAAAGACAAATCCTTCCATTTTGGGTCTGATTGATATTTGGGGTTCTCATTTCTCTTGAAGAGTTTATATAAGCTTCTTAAGAAAGTTTAGCAAGGATTTTTATGTCTTTGGGATGTGGGAATGATATCTTTAGCAGCAATTCTTTGATTTGCAAAACACCCTCATTTTTTATCCCATGCCTTTTTGAGGCATAGAAAGAATGAATTGAGGAATGCAACTTTTTTTTTTCCTATGTAAACCTTAATGTCTTCTGTGTAGAAATACCTGGGACAATTACATTGCTATTTTACCAGCAGCAAAAAAAACCCAAAACAACTACAATTTGTATAAGCTTAGTGATGTACTCCAGCAGCAGGGAAAATGAAAATGAATCCCTTGCCTATATAACATTTCCTTCAGGATAGAAATAAAAAGGCAGATATAGAGATTGCCCATAGTCAGTAAGGGAGCTCGAAGAAAGCAAGACAAGCAGGTTCAGTACTGACAGTCTTCTGTTTGTCAATGACAGTTTTGTAAACTGGATTATTCAGTACTTTGGGACTGCTTTCTGTCTTTTTGTCTATTCTTTTTCAAAAGAGCTTAAGAACATATTTTTGAGAGTATTGTATTCCCACATAATACTTGAGATTGTTCCGAAAAAGAGAAATTTTTTAAAAAGTGTTTCAACAGCACGTATGAAATGAGCTCTACCTATGAGGGTGAATTCATTTTTAATCACTACTCAACAGTAACTAAATTCCATTTGATATTACCATAAAGCCATAGTACTGTGCATTTTCTTACTACCACTGCTAATCCTGCCACTATCCCCTGTAATTCAGAGTGTTCACCTCAGTAGTAAAACATTTTTGTCACCATTCTTTTTTCCTCCTTGACGACAAATTAGTATCTTACAGGTATTCTTCAAAATCTGGGATCCTACCAACTGCTGGTAGAGACCAGGGTCAATTTTTCTTGGTCATAAATTAGTCATTTGTGAATGATAGGCTTAAGATTCTTGGTTTCTAAATTGGAAAACAAAGTGCAAAGACTCCAGGCCTTAAAACACTGTGGTATAAGTTCCAATAGGTCACCTGGCTTGTTATTTGAAGCTGTTGCTGTTATCACTGTACTCAAAAAATATTTTATGTTTGGCCAACTCATGATTTTCAAAATGGCATCCCTGATGTTGAGTTTTTGATGTTGATTAAGCCTTCTAAGACTATTTGATTTCCAGGGGAGAAACCCTTATTCTTAATTCTTAAAGCCTGTATGACCCTCACAGAGTTTTCCTCAGACATCTGATTTTTCATTAGGCTCTAAAAACCAGGTTAGAATGGTCAAATTTTGTTCTTATTTTTATTACACCTTTTTTTGGGTTATCCAGTAATTTTACATTTACTTCAGATCTTGAATTTTGTTGTTGAGTAACTTACTGCCCAAGTTTTGATCTTTACACAGTCATGCTAACATGAAATTCAGGATGACCTGGATTGTGGCTTACTAAAATATCAGATGGATATTCTTAGTCTTTTTAAGAGACACATTGTGATTTGTATGATGGTATTGTCAGTTAAAATACCAGGCTGGGTTAAGTGAAATGTCTATGCATATTAGATTGAAGTGCATACCCTTACCAGTAAGGCTTGCTGCCAGGGCTGGACTTGGGGCAAGGAAGGAGAAATAGTTTGCTTGCTTGTATTTGTGATTTATGGTAAGGATAAAATATCTGAGAATCTGGAAAACTAGCATATACTGCTCCTTGATTGCAAACTTTCAGTTTCACCAGCATCTCTTGATAAATTGTTCTATAGAAGTCTCAATTATCATTAAAGTTCTACATTATAAATGCATCTTACCTCTCAGTTATACTCCCAAGATTAATTCCTTGGCATAAGCTATCCCTTTCATCATTTTGGACCATCTTCTGTTCTGAACACATTTTAAATATGAGCTCTTGATCACTAAATCCTAGTTAGCTAACAACTTCCATTCTAGCAGACTCATCTTCATCAATGATAGTGGTAATAAAGTGAGAAATAATCATTGAGATTGTTTTAGTGACACAGGGGAGGAAGGATGAGATTGAGTCACTCAGGGCTATTCAGAAACTGTTTGTTGGAGGCAGAATAAAACAGACCCTCTCAGTTCCAAATTAGTGCCTTCAACACAAGACCATCCTGGCAAGCATGTGCTGCTGACCCTACATGTGTGAGGCCCCCATCTGTTTTCATGCATAAACAGAAGGTAAATTGAACTTTTTCATGTGAAACTTTATTCCTCAGGTGCTATAGCTTCAAAAATTATATATATATAAAAAAATCATAGTAATTGGAAGAAGATGTCAGAGTATAACAAACTCTCACATTGTAAATCCCACTATGAGATGAATTTTTTTTACAAGTGACTTGGACTATTATCCCAAAACAGTATGGGAAATTTTAATTACTGATTGCAATGACAGAGAAAAGTTTAGCTGTTCTCTAATATTTTATTTACTACAAATTCATGACAGTTCGACTGCAGTTAAATGAGGTGTACATGATAATATACAGTGATTTAGTCGGTGCCAATATATTAGCAAACAGATATTTGTGTACACATCCTTAATGTCTGAAGTGTTGCATAGGGAGCATGTGACATCTTCTTTTGCAGGTTAAAATATCCAGTATATTTCAGTATTTTTGTCAGTCAGCAAGAATGTTAGTAGGAGCAAGAGGGTTTAGTAAGAGTTTTGTGGAATACATGGAATTGAAGGAATCAGTTTTCTTGAACAAACACTGACAGCCATGGTGGGCCCTGTGCTAAGGCTTGAGATCCTCAGAGATCAACCTGAGTGACCACAGGATAACACTAGATGTAAAAATAAAGGGAGATGTACTGGAAAGTTCTAGACACATAGAGAATGAAAGGACTCAAAATGTGTTCTGGTAAAAACATTTGATAAAAAATATTCCTGTCCACACAAATGTGTAGTTTTGTTTTCATAATAGATTTACAGAGCTGCATTAAGGAGAGGAGGTGAACATCTCCACGGGTGGGATCTCTGCAGATCATTAGGGCTGTTCACCTGGGTTCTCCATGAGAGTGGAGTTCCCAAAAGCAGAAGGAAGAGCAGATCTATTCACTATCTATATTTCTTTGCCTAATTCATATCATATTGTCAGTACTGCTGTTATTACAGCAGTTTTGTTGCAATACTGAATGCTTTCGGTCCTTTAATTGGCATCTGGAGTCCTGCACCCTTCCTGGAACAGAACACTGGGCTGAGGAGGGCCAGTAATTTTGCACAATATCTATAAATTGAAATTCACATTTTACCTGCTTTGCTTTTTTTAAAAAAAGTGTAGGTGTACTGCAGAAATGGACCATGTTAGGATCTGTGTTTGACATCTTGCCCAATGGTAACATCTTAATTCACCAGAAAGTGCTGCAGGCTCACTGTGTTTCAGTTCTTTGCTCTGCAATACTATGTACACTCAAGTGCATTATTTTTATGAGCTGTGTTTCCTAGCAGATCTTCACTGCACAATGTAAAGAGACTGCAGTGTGAGGAACAGCTGTAGTGAAAACATTCCAGTTATCCTGTTGGCCATCAAATTCGAATTTTGAAACACCAGATGACGCAGTACATGATCTTACAAAATGTGGGGAAAATTGCTTTAGCTTGGACAGATGTATTTTATGTAGTGACTAAATTAGTCAGTTTTAGGACAGTTTTAGCTTGTGGCAAGCTACAAGCATCAGCGAGAGTTGTTAGTCTAGAAAAGCAAATAACTTTCACTTTTATGAAAGAGAAAATGATGCTGTTGTTTACAAAGTCTCAAGTCTAGTGTGACTAATTTAGCATTTAACTTATGCATGGATAAGCCTCAGACATAGTGTTCTAAATATGTGTGGTGGAGAGGGAAGGGAGGGGGGTGTTAAGAATGGAAGAAATTGGTGGGAAATGAACCAGTACCCCTGGATGAAATATTTTCATCCCATAACTAGTCAGTGGAGAGCAATACAGTGTCTCTGACAACCTGCTCAGAACCATCTAGTTTGACTAAATTAGCTCCCTGAACTAAAAAGGCTTGTGGCTATAGCTGGAGGTTTACCAGTCTGCAGAGGATTTAAGCAAACTGTGGTGAACTCAAGACTGTCACAGTGTGAATTGCACTACCAGCAGGTCAATACAGATAAATGGCTGTAAGATAACAGAGGAAGTAAAAAGAAGCATGGTGGGGAAAAAATAAAAAAAAAAAAAAAGAAAAGGAGCAGAAGAGCAAAAAATACTTCATAAAAATATGTGTATCAATAAACAACAAAAAAATTTTTGAACCCTCAGGCATGTAGGGAACGGTTATCTATGGCATTTTGTTTACTGAAGGCATTGCAGAAATGTACAGTAATTTAAATATATATCCATATTTATATACATATATTGCAGGCGTTATTTTTAATCTAAAATTTGGTTGCATTTTGTCGTTAGTAAAAATGTCAATACAAAATATTTGACTATATGTTTCTATGTAGGGAACTCACCAGGGTTCCAGTTAATGGACTAGTTTGCATTGAAAAATTACTATATAAAATCCTATTAAGAGCCATCCCAATAACTGGGCTTGATATTTATATCCACACTTACTCTTGCTTTTTGTTAGAATACAGAAATGCTTGTTAACTAAAATGAAAAAAAGTCATAGAATAGAATTAAGTGCATGAAAATAAAAATTAAAAGAAATATATGCTTCTTACCAAAACAGTTTCCATACCAGAAATTCCTGTCCTGGATCTGAATATACAATTTAGGACCTCTCTTTTTCCATCTTCAGAAAGTTCTCTAAATTCTCTTTTCTGTACCGAGATAGGAGGCACTTCTACCTTCTCTTTATATTTCATTCTCCAACTTCTGTAGAAAACCTTCTCTCTAGTGCTCAGTATGTTATAATTCTTGGAAAGTGCTTAAAGATGACCTCCGGATTAAAGTCCCTCTGCAAACACAGACAAATATTTAGATTGTGGCTCCATATCGTGGCATGAAAATTTTCTGATTCTGTCAAGATAAGCATCCCTGGCCACATGCCACAGCTCAAAGACACAGGCCAGGGGCAGACCCACCTATGTGTTCACAACTGTGTTGTGTGATACATAAAGACACATCAATCCAGTGCTTTTAGCCTCTACAGCCTCTCTGCCCACATCATCCAGTGTTGCTGTTCCCTAAATTGCATTGAGTAAGATCCAGTGAGCTGAAGTTTCTTGCACAGAAACTGCTTCCATACAGAAAGTAACTAGGAAAACATATGAGATTTCAGAGCAATTCAGAGCAGAGCATTTGTGGCTTTGTCTCTCTCCTAAGCCTTCTGGAAATTCTTCAAACAGCCTGGAGTTTGTTTAGTCATGTTCTCCTGTAAATCTCCTGGTTGTAGAAACTCCACCCAGATCCTGGGCATCCCTACTACAAAATTTAATACTTTCAATTTCTAATGTTGCTTCAAAACTGATCCAAAAAATTTGGGATCACGCTTAACAGTTTCTGAGAGTCAGAAATTATCTGCACTGTGTAGTTGACCAACCTTGTTGATTCAAAGCCTGAGTACACAGTGCAATTTCCAAAATCAAGATTTCTCCTGGCTCTGTCTGGGCAGCCAAGCCTCCTGTTTATCCTGACAGGACATTCCCTCTTCTGCCTGGTGGCAGGTCAGAAAGGAGATCAGCTCATCTTTTTTGGTTTAGAAAAGCCCAGAAAAGGCAAAGACAAAAAGGAAAATGCTAATATAATGCAGTTACATACTGTGGATAGGGAGGTTTGTGCTACCTGAGCAGTCAGGACAAGAAAAAAGATTGAGGCATTTAACAAGGCTGTAGTTAAAAGAAACAATCCCAAACCTAAAAATACACAGTTATGCATCTTCATTGACTTTAAGCAAATAATTTGAGCTGCTGGACATGGTTTCCCTGATTTAATGAAATATATGGAATGAACAAAATGTCTTTCTTTTTTCCTGGGTTTTTGTTAATATTTTTCCCACTGCACTGAATTTGTCTAAGACAGCTGTACCTTAAATATGTAATTACTTTCCTTTGCCTACTGCTACAGACCTTTCCTTGGGGGAAAGGTATCAGAAGAACAGTTATCTGCATCTTGGATGAAGTGGAAAATTTAGTTGTAAGTGGCATTTACTGCTCTCTTCAGCAGCAATAATCCAACCATTGAAATGTTACTAAGATTACTTCTTTTGACCCTTTTTAACAAGATCACAGCTGCCAGCATTTCAAGTACCCTTATCAACCAGACCCAGCAGTGGCTTCAGGAAAGGCATTACCTGATGTGGGAAGCTTTAAGGTGTCGGAAAGAGCCAATCAGCACCAGCACAAAGCAACTCTTATCAGAAATCCCTTGCTCTTTACTTTGTATGATTGTTCCCTTCCATATTGAGGTGGGGGCTGTAAGAATGATTGAAGAATGAGCTTTGTGAGAAATGTACAGGCATTTTCTCTACATAAGTGTCTTTTATGAAACATCAACTTATTAAAGCAGTCGCTATAGTGTGTGCATTGGAGGTTGTGGGAGTGCAAAGCTTTCAGAGGTGAGGTTTGCAAAACACTGGGAGACATTTAAGGCGATCAGAGCAAAAAAATCAGCAGGTCCCATCAGTATGGTCTGTACAAAATTTCTACTGTAACACCAAAATCATGGAAATTTTCCCATTTTCTCATCTACTCAATTGCAGTGTCTCTCTATAATCAGGGGAAAGACAAATTGATACTACAGAAGAAGGTGAAAGTACTCCATGGTAGAAAATAACCTTTATCAACATCAAAAATTAAGGATTGGAGAAGAAGCAGGTGTTGAGCACAATTAGCTCTCTAGGAACTCTTTCAAAGTTGAAAATTAGAGCTTTTATAGACATCCAAAACTAGTATGAAGTAGAGGGTTTAGGGAAATGTAATTTGATTTTTCTATTTTATCATAGAATCATAGAATAAGTTTGAGCTGTAAGGGACCCATCAGGATGTTCAACTCCTTGCCCTGCACAGGACACACCAAGAATCCCACCATGTGCCTGAGAGCATTGTCAAAATGCTTCTTGAACTCTGTCACGCTTGGTGCTGTGACCACTTCCCTGGACACTTGTTCCAGTGTCTGAAGACCATCTAGGTTGAAAACCTTTTCCTGATATCCAACCTAAACCTCTCCTGACTCAGCATCAGGCCATTTCCTTGAGTTCTGTCACTAATCATAAGAGTGAAAAGATCAATACCTGCTTCTCTGCTGCCCTTCATAAGGAAGTCGAAGACTGTGAGATATTCCCTCAGTCTCCTCTTCTCCAGGCTGAACAGACCAAGTGACCTCAGCTGGTCCTCCTCAGACTTCCACTCAAGAACTTTCACCATCCTTGTTTCACTTTTATGGATGCTCTTTAATGGCTTAATGTCTTTCTTATATTGTAGTGCCAAACCTCACACAATACTCAAGGTGAGGCTGCCCCAGTGCAGAGCAGAGCAGAGCAGAGCAGGAAAATCACTTCCCATGTCAGGCTGGTGTTGCTGGGCCTGATGACCCCAGGACAGAGTTGTCCCTCCTGGCTGCCAGGACCTACTGACTCATGTTCAATTTGCCATTGGCCAGGACCCCAAGGTCTCTTCCCACAGAGCTGCTCTTCAGCCTCTCATTTCCCAGCCTGTCCACACAACGCAGGCTGTCCCATCCCAGGTGCAAATCTGGCACTTGCCTTTGTTAAGGGCTGGTCAAGGTCTCTCTGCAGAGGCTCTCTGCCTTTAAGGAAGTTGACAGCTCCTCCCAAATCAATGTCATCAACAAACTCAATTAGTATTCCTTGGAGTCTTTAATGAAGAAGCTGAAGAGCACAAGGACAAGGATGGAGCCTGATGGAACCCCACCAATGACAGATCTCCAGTCTGATGTCACCCTACTCATTGCAACTCTTTGTGCCTGACCTGTGAGCCAGTTGCTCACCCATCCCATTACACAGTTACCCAGCTGAATGCTGCACACTTTGTCCATAAAGATACTTGTGAAAGTACAAAAATATTTCATCTACTGGCTTTCCTCAATCAACTCTGGGGGTCACCCTTTTGTAAAAGGAAATTTGGTTTGACATGAAGGATTTTCCCCTCATTAAGCTGTGCTGGCTGTGACTGAGGACTGCTTTGTCCTATGGGTGTTTTTCAGTATTTTCCAGAATAATCTTCTGATTTCTGAGACTGACTGAGTATATGTTCCACCTTTTCAGAAAAGGATCTTGGAGTCCTGGTGATCATCAAATCAAACAAGAGCCAGCAATGTGCCCTTGTGACAAATAAATGTATTCTGCAAGGTGAACAGGGCATTGTCTGGTATTGCCTGTGTGCAAAAATTTTCCATTATTCTCTATTTTGCTGAATCTATCTCTAAACTTCGTGCCTGCTCAATACAGTAACATTCAAAGGATTTGTTTACACATTTAGTAAAGATCAATATGTTTTCAATATGCCTGGAATTGCTTAATGAGTGTCCTGAAAATATGATGCAAGATGAAAAATTGATTTGATGTGATTCTTGTGTGAGACCACCTATGAACTCATTGATTTTTGTTGGATGTCAACTTTGCAAAATTTTTCTTAGAAGTTTTCAATTCTGAAACATCTGTGATGAAATTAAAGGCCCACCTGAGTCAATAAAAAAGCTTTGATACCTTTCTGGTTTTGAAAACTTCCTGCAAGTGTGCACATTTTATAAAAGGTATAAATATATTAGCAACCATTGGTCCACTTCTTTATAGTACATATTTCCTTTTGAACATTATATGCGTTCCTTATAAATAAAAAGAAAAGGAAACAGTAACATTTAATATTTCCCTTGGAGTGATTAAAGCATTTTCTTGGGAAGGAAAATTAGTGATCCCTACTCAAGCTCTTCTATACAGTAACAGAGGAAAGGTAGGATTCTAACTCATGCTTTTCAGAAGACAGAAATTTTAATAATTCTTTCAAAGGGAAAAAGGATTTTAACTTCCAAATAGTTTAGTTCTCTCAATAATCATAAACTGATCCTTGTCCTGAAGTTAAATAGCTAAAAAGACAGGAAGGAAGATAAAATGTCTAGATAAGAAAATAACTTTTTGCCTTATTGGGTTTGCATGGAAAGGTTTTGGTATTCACATTTCTTCATATTTTTCTAGGTGTCACCATAGTATTTGCTTTCTTTGTTGTTATCTTATCAACTTTTGCGTGGATTAAATACTTTTGGGCTCCACTGCAAAATATTTCAAGATCCATTGCCCAGATCCATCTTTTTCATGGTAAAGTGATAATGACTACATTATTGATTGCTAAGAAACATATTTTAATCTATTATTGTTATTACTTTTACTATTCAGAAGGTTTAAAAAATTTAAACAAAACATAATAAATTGTATTTGCTTATAGTGGGGGGGCTACAGAGGTGGCTTCTAAGAGGAGTGGCCAGAAGTTTGTATCATGTCCAGCAGAGCCAGTCCTTGGTGGTTCCAAGACAGACCCACCACTAACCAGGGCCATCAGTGACACTGGTAGTGAATCTGGCATAATGTATTTAAGAAGGGGGAAAAGAACTGCACAACAACAGGTAAAGAAGAAGGAGTAAAAATATGTGAGGGAAACCCCCCTGCAGACACCAAAGTCAGTGAAGAAGAGAAGGAGCTGCTCCAGGTGCCAGGGCTGAGATTCCCCTGCATCCCCTGGTGCAGCCCATGGTGAGGCAGCTGTGCCCCTGCAGCCCATGGGGGTCTGTGGGGATGCAGAGATCCCCCTGCAGCCTGGGGAGGTCCATGGGGATGCAGAGATCCTCCTGCAGCCTGGGGAAGACCCCACACTGCAGCAGGAGGATGCTGAAGTAGGCTGTGACCCTGTAAGAGACCCATGACGAGGAACCAGAGTTAGCACATTTAGTCAATGCATGAACTTTTATAGTATGAGGTATTTGAGTGTGTACTGTTCCCATTTGTCTCCTGTTGAAAACACTCTACCTTGTAAAAATGCATTGGTGAATAAATAAATCAACAAATAATAATCTTCAGCGACCCACAAGTTTAAGAACAGAGAGCCAGTCTTCTGTGCTAAATGGTTACTGTTATGGTTTCCTACAGTCTCAGCTGATGAATATTTATTAACTTACAGAAACAGAAACAGCTTCAGCAAAAAAAATATTGGACAGTCTGATACCTGAATGACTATGTCTGGTCTCAAGTGACTTTTCAAAGGCTATTTGTGTGCAAATACTTTCACGGAAAGCTCAGGATTATATTTATCTTTCTTTATGGGTTTCACTGTCATTAAATTAGAGACTCAGTCTCCTTTTGTTTTTCACATAGTTAGATTTATGCTTCACACTTTAAACATGGCTAGATGTTCTGAAATTAATACCTGAGCATAGTCACTGATCAAACTCTGTGTTCAGCTGAAATTCTGGAGGGTGGATTGAAACATCCCTGATTTAAATCAGAGGGTAGAGTTGATTCAGGGTTTCATTCATTGAAGATGAGTATTTTTAATTACTGGGTACCCTGTGAAAAAGGAGGGCCCACAGCTCTATCTTCATCAAAAAGTTTTCAGGTTGGATTACCTACTTCAACAGGACAGCAAATTGTAATGGGAAAGATGCACCAAAATACCTGGGAAGCATCATCCAGATGATAGTATCAGCAATTAACTACAAGATTTCCAGGGTCAGTATCATGAATTTATAGATTTTACTCCTGAAAAGCTAGATAAGTGATAACACCAGGCTGCAGATGCTGTCCTATGAAACCACTAAAATTAAGCATTACAGTTCTGACCTTAAGCCCCTTTGGAGTTACCTCGGAGTTCCCACTGTGGATGTGGAATCTCTCTCTTCCATAATTATTATCCATTTTGGATCTAGCACAATGGCACAATGCAACTAAGAGTCACGATGAAGATCAGTAGAGAAAGGAAGACAAAAGGAATATAACCATGAGAGTAACTAGATTAGGACACATTTAAATATTTCTCTAAAATTTTTCTGCTGCTTTTTCTTCCAGGCAACAGAAATGGGCCTGACACCAAAATCTGATTTGAGTGGACTGAAAGGTTTCTGCAGTTATATGTGATGGCTCCAAATCAGTTATTCTGAATTATACATAGAGTAAAGCCACCTGTCTGTAATCACCTGCCATGAGAATGGTCAGAATAGTAAAGTGGTACGTAAGCACAAACTGCCAGTGTACATTTGGGCTACATGTGAGCATTTTATATTAATATTTCTGTCAGATTCTATCCCTTTCTGTAGGTTCCTCGCTGCCTCAACTGCTTAGAGCAGTTTGGTGTGAAGGATTCTTCCTTCCCATCATCACAGTACCCAGTGAATAAGAATGGTTGGAAGCACCTTTAGTTGAAGGAGATTTTAAAAAAATGACAAAGTACATGTGGATTTTTGTGTGAAATATATTTTGGAAGACATAAGTAAAACAAAACATGAGAGAACAAAACAACCACAGCAAACAAACAAACAAACAAATTTCAGAAGAGCAGGAAATTTTCCTTATGTCAAGTTTGGCACCCTAGCTCTATTACCATGGATGAATGCTAGGATGGAATATTTTTATATGAATATCTCATAAAAAGAACATAGACATCATTGTATTTTCAGCTTTATTTTTGTCTGCAAGTAAGGAGGAAACTGGAGGGAACTTAAAAGAATTAAATAAATGCTGTGAACTGATCATATGCCCCAGGTGTTCAGCTAGAGTCAATTAACTCCAAGTGATTATTTTCCTTAGTTGGTACACATTTAAAAGCTGTCTACATTTTTCCAGCACTACTAATAGAATTCTCTGAATTTGATTTATGTCTTGCACAACCTGTTGCTGGTTTTCCTTGAATTTCATAAAGCAAATGGTCATATTCCACATACTCTGCTTCCCAACAGGACAAACTTTAACATATCAGCTTTGTAAATATGGTTAGCAATGCATGGTTGGTCTATGCAGCTTATTCTGGGAAAAAAGAAATTTAGTCTTCTTCATTGTTGTCTGTGAGTATTCAAGGCCAGTGGATTAATTTATTTTCCATCTGCATCACTAGTTTAAATTTTTAGGATAGGAAACATTTCAAATTACAAGATGTGCTGGTTGTAGATGTGCTCATCTGTGATTCAGCCTCATCTTCTGTTTTTTGTTTGGTTTTTTCTGTTCTGTTTTGAAATAAACAGCTGCTTTTGATTGTCTCACTAATAAGAAGAAAAAGCTCTAAGAGAGAGGTAAATCATATAATCCTATTTAAGTCAAAAGAAAGCTGCAATTGCCCATCAATGAGCAAAAAAATGAGTGCTTATTTTGACCAGCAAGTTCTTCCTCCCTTTCTCACACCATATAGCATGTGAATCCGAATGCATTTGTTACAATTGAAAAAAAAATAAAAAAGAGATATCAGGAGTATGTTTAATGGAGGCAAAAGATGAGGGTACTTTGCCTCCACTGATGGTATTTTTTCCTTTACTGACAACATAGATTGAGTGCCTGGTTTAAATTCCAGGTGAGAGAGTGTGGATATTTCTGTAGGTAAACTACAGTCTCTGTGACTCTGCATCTTCTTGTACTCTGTGTAATGACTGAATCCTCAGACAGTCACAGAATCATAGAATATCCTGAGTCAAAAGAGACCCACAAACCTCTTCAAGTCCAACTCCTGGCCCTGTGCAGGACGTCCCAACAATCCCCCCCCTGACTGGCTGAGAGCGCTGTCCAAATGCTTCCTGAACTCTGTCAGGCTTGGTGCTGTCACCACTTCCCTGGGAAACCTGTTCCACCTGCCCAGCCACCCTCTGGGGGAAGAACCTTTTCCTAATATCCTATCTAAGCCCACCTGGACACAACTTCAGGCCATTCCCTTGACTGCTGTCACTGCTCACGGTGGATAAGAGATCAGTGTCTGCCACTCCTCTTCCCCTCATGAGAAAGTTGTAACTGCTATGAGCTCCCTCAGCCTCCTCCAGGCTGAACAAGCCAAATGACCTCATCCTCTCCTTGCATAGATCCCCAACATTTTACTGAATTTGCCTTTGGTCAATGTAAACTTCAGGAGCTGGGAAGATTTTAAAACTGCTTTGAACATTCACACTGAAATCCAAAACTTGATCAATGATTCTGACTGCAAGTTTGCTGGACAAAGTGAATAGAAACAATGACTTCTGTCTTTGTCCAGCAGAGTGACAAAGGGATCTGGAAATGTCTAGGATTATATGGACTGCAGATCTTCAGTAACTGCCCACTTAAGGAAGTGCTAATCTTTCACCTGAAGTATAAAGCCCAGGGCATCCAGAGTGTGCTGATCTCCAGTACCTAGAGAAGCATCAGTTCTGAGCTAACATTGATAGATAAAGGCCATGACACATTGTCCATTCTTCACAATTACAGAGATTTTCAAGAGCTCAAACGCTGCCTTGGACTCATTTCTGGTAGTATTTGCTGAATGTTCACAGCCAGTTCTGAATAGCAGAATCCAGCTACATGATTAACATATTTGCACAGGGTGATTTGAAATATCTCACAAAGTAACTTTTCAGGTTCTTGTTGGACTTTGATGTGTTTACTTTCTCTGTTTTCTTTTAGAGTAATCATGGGCTGTTTCCATGGCATTTTGTTAATTTTCCACACTTTTGTCCTTTCTTGACTGCCATTCAGTTCAAGATTTGGTAGGAAAAAATACCTGAGTGTTGGTCTAGGTCCAGGTCTCTTCAAGGACATTTCCTGAAAAAGAATGAAATAATTGCTATATAGTAGTTTTTCAAAATTATACATGATGGAGAAGTGTTGCATCCAGCTTATCCACTATCAAACACATTGTAATGAAAATATAGAGGCCTTATTTTGTAACCAAGTCTATGTCAGCCCAGATTAACCTTAAATTTCGAAAACATGTCAAGTAAGAACACAGTTGAAAATGTGATCTAAGGGCAGCATCTTTCCAAAGTAAATATTTTTCCCCATGCAAGTACTTCACTAAGATAAAGAAATAAACAAAATTGAACCTGACATTGAGAAGATCCCCAAACGCTTGAACTGTTTCATGGAGAGAAAAAAAGTCTCCCCACAACTTCTGCCTGAAACCTGATTGATCAAAGAGCCCTATTCTGATCTCTCCCAATTGTACTGCTTAGCAGACTTTGAATGAAAGCAGGAGAAATGGAAACATGACACCAAGGGAGAAATAAAACAAAACAAAAGAAAAAACCTCTTGATACTTACTCAGTGTGTCACTTTGAAGGAATTATTTATCCATTTTAGAAAGCTATTCTATTTACCAAAATGCAAAGGTTTAATATGAGCAAGAATGTTCTGAGGCAAATTAATTTCAAGATAGATCCTCAGCAGGTGTAAATTAGTGTAATTTGATGCAATTCATAGTCTGACCTCAAGCTTCCCCAGATGAGCATCTGGTCTGTTGCGTGTTATGTGTTTTAACAGGCTAAGTATTATATTCAGCCATTCTAAGGAGCTTTATTTTTTTGTGATTTTTCTATTCTCAAATCATGCCTGGTGGCTTGTTAATAGCAGGAGAAACTTCAACTGATTTGTTACAAAGTCTCTTTTTATATTGCACTAAACTAAACTCCTTTAACCTTTCTCTATGACACATCTCCAAGGATATTATTCTTGCTGCTCTGCTTCTTCCTAGCTCAAGGGCGATTACGTTCTTGCTGAGGTATTGCAGCCAAGCTGCAGAAAGTGCTCTGGGTGAGGTAAACCAAGCTCCTTTCACAGCAATAATGCCACCTCCTAAGAGCTGTGCTACCCTCCCACAGCACACTGAGATGGCATTCTCTTCATTTTCTCTTTGGGAGCTGTATATTTCATGGCACATTTAAAGGACATTTTTAGCATTTTTCCTTTTTTCTTTTTCCTTGTTTTATTTGTGTTTGACCTCTTCTAGCAATTTTAATTCAAAAGACAGGTTCCTCTCTGCCTTCCTGATTCAGCCTTTCTTCCTCATTACCTTTTTGGATATCATTTTACTATGATTAATTATTTGAGTTCAGTAGCATCCAGGAAAACTGTAGCTAACTGCTAAGATGTTTTGCATAGCAACAGGGAGTCCATGTTCTAAGAAGCATAATGCAAAAGGAAGGAAGAGAATTAGGGAAGAAATTGAAGCCTCTAAAGTTCCTATCAAGGCATGGCTAAACACCACTCTTGTCAAAGTCTCACACAGAGACATTAAATCACTTGGCCCACAGCAATTCAGCGCCTTGCCCAGAAGCTGCTGAGTACAGAGCCATTGCTGTCTTCTCATCATAAAAGTAAAATATATTAAAAATATATAAATACCTTGCCACCTAATAAATGTCGGGTAAATTCATCATGTTGTTAATCATGAACATTTGACTGATCATGCCAGCCAACCAGTGTTATATTTGGAGATATTCTTCTACATAATTTCTGGAATAATCTTCATGAGTAAAAATAAGTGATCTCTCATTTTGTATTCTCACCATAAGTCAGTTCAAGTAGCTGACTTATTCCAAAGACTTTTGGCATGGATAGAAAGACCATGTGATTCTCATTTTAATCCAGTATTCTGTTTTTTAAAAACTTCATTTCCCTTAAGGTTTTTGGGTTTTTTTTCGCTCCATTATTTGTCACTTTACCATTCTCAAAGGATCCTACCTTTCCACAACTGAAAAAGTGACTAACCAGTTCTTCACCCCTCTCCCCAGTTATGTTGGCTGATTTAATATCCTTGCCTTTCCCTTTGTCCTTTGTCTCTAATTCCTTATAATCATTCTTAAGAAAATTCATCTTTCATTTTACAGTTGCTTACTTTCTCTGCCATGAAATCACATTATTTTTCTTCAGCATCTTACCATTTAAATATCACTTTATTTTTCCTCTCTGATCTTTTTTTTTTTTTTTTTTTTTTTTTTTTTTTTGTTATTTTCACTTCCTCCCAGAGCAAGCCACATCCACAGATTATTAGATTCTGGGTAACTTTTAAAACTTTTTGATCAATCTTTTATATTCTTGTTTACATCTTGGTCTAATCACATTGGGTTTTGCCTCATGCTGTCTTTCTGACAATTAGGACAATATTTATGAAACAAATGGATTATTTACATGACAGTGACTTGTAACTAATATCAGGGTGGTTTTTTTTATATTCATTAGGTTTCATGATTTATCAAAACACTTCCTTGCCAGCTGTCTCCTCTACAGGATAGAGAAAATGAATGCTTAATATGTCCTGTGATTATTTCCTTTTAGCATCCTTTACAGACTAATGAGGTTCTTATGAAATGACTATTTATGAAATTATATGAGATAGGTATAGGTCAGGCATAAATTATTTTGAAAAGGGACAGAATGCTTGGTCACAAGAATGATGCCTTAACTGTAAATGAAGTGACTTTATCCATGTCATTTCTCTTCCTGCATTACCACAATAAAGAGGGACACCAGTGGCATGGGGAGCCTCTCCTATGAGGAAAGGTTGAGGGAATTGGGACTGCTCAGCCTGGAAAAGTAAAAGCCTTGGAGAGACCTAATTGTGGCTTTCCAGTACCTGAAGTGAACCTACAGGAAAGATTGAGAGAGACTATTTACAAGGGCAGAAAGAGAGTAAGTTTAGTTTAGATATTAAGATGAAATTCTTTATTTTGAGAATGATGAGGCCCTGGAACAGGCTGCCCAGAAAAGCTGTGGATGCCTCGATCCTGGAAGGGGTCAAGACCAGGCTGAATGGGGCTCTGAGCATCCTGGTCTAGTGGAAGGTGCCCTTGTCTATGGCAGGGTGTTGGAATTACATAATACTTAAGATCCCTTCCAATGCAGGCCATTCCATGATTCTATGACTCTAAGATAAACCTTGATTCATCTTCAAGTATGGGGTCGGCTGTCTGTCTCTGCCCCCACACACGCTCAGGATGGTTCTTGCACGCTGGGCTTCAAAGGATGAGACTGGACGCTAGGTTTTTTTGGTCTTCGGAATTGTTTATTATCTCTTATCTAAAAAGTCCTTTCTCTGCCCGAAGGATCTGACCAGCACGGCAGCCAAAGGCACTCTGCCCACCCCCAAGGCAGTCGCATCTTTTATAACAAAAACGACGTATATCATATTTACTTTTTATCCCTATACTTATCATCTTCGTCACTAACTACACCCTCATCTCAGACCAATCCCCAAATGCCAACACCACTCCAGAAGATGGAAGACAGGAAGAAGAAAGAAGAGTTTGGTGGCACGCTCTGATTCTTCCATCTTGTCTCTACAACCCCCCTGTACCAAAACCTCAAAATTTGTGATTCACCTTATAATGATATCTTCCCTTCACCATTTACACTCGAGTGATTCTCGCAGGTTCTGTTTCTTCATACATAGGTGGCACATCTCTAGATGGATCAAAATCAAGCTACCAAGTGCTTTTGGCAACATTCTAAGACTCTCAAGCCCCCCAAGGGTTCTCTCGGTAGCTCTGGACATCAGGAGTGATGTGCTGAGCTCCCACATTCAAGGAGCTTTAAGATCCAAGGATCAAAAATATCAGAATTTGAGTACAATCACTGAAAAGAAAAAGCTTTATGGGAGGTAAATTAACTCAAGTTTTTTTGTGTGTACATGTTTTAAGAACAATATTTATATATGGCTTCAAATAAGCTTTGCCTGAAACATCCTTTAATAACCATTGCTACTGTCATGGGATTATTGTGATCATCATCTGTTTAATGACAAGTAGAAAAAGGTGCAAGCATGTCCTGTTCTTCTTTTCAGTGCAACACCCTGGAAGTCTTCAGTGACAGAGCCTCTCATATTGCTGTGCCTCCAGACCTCACAGAATGTGTGAGACTGTAACAGTTTTGGGATCTGACCATAGCAGGAAGAGTTCTCCTCACAGTCCTCAATAATCACAAGTACCATCTGAAAGCACTGCCCTGCCCCAGATGCTGGGGGTGCAAAAGGATGGGAGGGGACACAGCCAGGACAGCTGATCCCAAGTGGCACAGGGGATATCCCATTCCATTTGGCATATTCCACACATAAACTGAAGAGAGGTGGAAGCCAGAGGAATGGGGTGACATTTGGGCTCTGGTGTCTGTCCTCCTGAGTAACCATAGTGCATGATGAAGCCTTGCTTTCTTGAAGATGAGAAGTTATTGAATATTATTTTTTGTGTTACATGCTCAGCTCTTGCTTTACCTGTTAAACATCTTTATTTCAGCCCAGAGCTGGGGTGGAAGTGAGGAACCTGATCCTGCACAAAAAAGTGGAAATCTTTACAATCTGGAAAAATATTGTGCAGGAGGGAATGAGAGTGAGATTGGACACTTCTCAGTGGCATGCAGTGACAGGTCAAGGGACAATGGGAACAAGATATCTGAACATAGAAAAAACCTTTTTTTTTCACCTTGCAGGTGCTCAAGCACTGTTACAGGTGGCCCAGAAAGGCTGTGAAGGCTTTCTCACTGAAGATATTCCAGAGCTGTCTGGATGCTCTGGGATGGCCCTGTTTGAGCAGGGAGGGTGGACCAGATTCTGTAATTTTGTAATTCTCTGATGTTGTGAGTTGGTGTGGGTTTTTTTCGCAGAAATCTAATTTGAAATTTTAACTGCTATCATTTAATGATACACTTCCATTAGTGCAGATGAATTATGTAATCTATGCCTCCACCCTCAGCAGGGACAGGTAGCTTGTTTGATCACCTTGTCTCTTGTTTTACCATAAATTATTTCAAGCATGGAAAGATTCTCTCTCAGAGAAACTCTTGGACTTTTCAGATGAGCTGAAATTTAAGACAATTCAACTTCTAGATTTCTTTTTTGGTAAAAAATAAAAGTAAATTCTGCAAGCCAAATTAAATATGTAAAAATTATGTTTTATAATTTAATTTCTTTTTCCTGAAAAATGTTTGACCTGTTCTATTTATCAATACTTTGAATGAAATGGCCAGAGAGGGAAATTATTGTGAACATCATTCAGTAAAACTTGTATTTTTTTTGTATGGAATTGAATATTGTGATGCAAGTCTGCAGGTAGCAAATGTTTTAAAATATAACATTTCTGATATCACTGCTTTCTGGTTTTATTTTTATCTTTTGGAGCTTTTAAAAATCCAGTCAAACCTGCAGTCAAATGCAGCCAAATCATTATAGAATGATTACCACCCTTCATCATTGTTTCAAGATGTTCTGAAAAAAATGTTTAATGTTTTGTTATCATTATCACAGGTAAAATATTTTTAATTTTTTCCTTTTCCATTTAAATTAATCTCATGCATCTGATGTTGAAATGTCTTGAGCTCTTAGTTAAAAAATCCAAAAAATCTCAAACTGAATGAACATAAGACTTGTTATTGCAAAAAACTAAAAAAAAAAGCTAGGGTAAAACAAAAAAAAAATCCCAAAATAATTGGGAAAAATACATTTTTAATTAGGAGATTTAAAAATAAAGCAATAATTCAGATGGGTAAATAATGAAGAAAAAGCAAAACAGAAAGATGGTGACGGATAAAAGCCAGTTGATGTACAACCTGGACTTCTTTGATGCAAACCTATAGAGGTAAAACTGCAACAAAACTTAAATATAAAGGGGAAAGGTCCCCTTCCAAATGACTGCACACACATATGCACATATATACATATTCAATAACCAGAAAATTAAAAATTGCTTTCCAGAAATCAACAAAAGTTTTGATTGGGCAATTTATATCCTGGATTTAATAATGCTGAAAATGTCCTCTGCCAAAAAATAGCAAAAGAACTCCAGATATCAGTGATGCCCTCTAATGAAGAACACACACCTCTAGAGGTTTACTTTATGGGGAAAAATTCTTTAGAATCACAGTGGTCTTGGTTGGAAGGGACCTTATACATCATCAGGTTTGTGTGATCTATTGCACTAATTTATTTCTGCAGCAGTGCTTTTTCCAGAACAAACTATTCCAGTGCTCTTCAACATCAATAAATAAATAAATAAATAAACTTCCTCAAATACCATCATCACAAAATCAGTGTGTAATAGAAACCTAATTCTTCATGGTCATGAACACAAACAGCTCTGTGGGTTTGGACAGGGTTTAACTGCAACCACAGCCTCAGCTCTAACCACAAACTCTGGTTTATTGCTGTTTGTGTCTCAGCACTAATTGCTCTGCTACATTTTGAGGGTGGGCAGCCTAAAACAAGCTATATTTATCCTTTTCCCTCTCCACCTGCACACAGCCACCCTATTTGCCATGACTAGGAGATTCTATGAAGCACCTTTTGTCAGTCAGTAGTGCTAAGATGGGCTCCCTCATCGTGTCTTTGATGATGAATTTTTATTGGCACCTTAAGGGGAGTAATTTTCCAAACCATTGTTCAAAAACCATTATGGAGATAAATGTTCTTTCCTTTTTTTTTTTTTTTTTTTTCTTTTTTTGCTGTCTGATGATATTCCCTGTGCCATCATTGTATCAAAGAGCCTTTTTTGTTTCCTGGGAAAGAAAGCAGCAGCTGAGCATGAATGAGCTGTTTGCTGTGAATCCAAGTGGGTGATCATCACATGGCTGCAATAATCTCAGGGCTGGCAGCTGCTGGGTGATGTCACACACAGCCCTGGCTGACATCACGCAGCCAGCTTGGAGCAATCCTGTTGCCAGGCAGCCCTTTGCTGTTCAAAGTCTTGTTCAGCCAAGGGAAACACAACTGCTCATTGCCCTCCTGAAAGGCTACACTTTAAAAATGCCAGCACTACAGACTGAGCAGCGGGTCTGACTGGAGGCTGAAGATGAAAAATAGCCTCCCACCTGAATTCTGTGCTCACAAAGTTTGCCAATAGCAGAGGCAAATAGTTTAGATTGCCAGCAAAGCTACTCTGCCCAATTTCTCCTCTAGTTCATTTTGGTTGCTGGAGTCCCATAGGCCATTCCCCTGATTCAGTTCATGTGCACAGAGCTGGTTTGATCTGCCAGTCAGATCCTAGCTCAGCTCAGTTTGAAAAGTGGTGAGCCAATTGAGGCTGACGTGCTCTGGATCACTTCCATTCCCTCCCTGCTATGAAAGTGTGATCTGCAGGGATGCCTTAGTGGCCACTACCTCCCATTGAGCTTGAAATGGTTGAGTCAGGCTTTGCTAATAGAAAGCTTCAATTTGTGGACCAGGCTCCTGCAGGAGTTCAGGGCAGCCTATGCAGCTATGCCTTCACTGCCAAGTGCAAGTGTCTGATCTTCCCAGGATTTTCACTGACCCCTCACAACTGCTCATGGCAGTGAAAGGCAGCAGCAAGTCAGTAAAAGGCTTCCTGGGAGAAAAAAAGAGAATGGTTATTCACCAGAATGAGAATTGGACACAAGGTCTTCAACCTCGCCTACTCAGTGTTTCTGTGAGAGAGGAATCTGTTTTATAGGGTCAGTGTAATGTCTCTTCAAATCCAGTAATTAGCCAGCTTAATTGGGGTAAAATACCTTACTTGTGTGAATGGGGTGAATAGCTCTGCAGTGACTTAGAAAAAACACTTTAACTATGTTAGAAAAAAGCCTCTCCACAGCAAGTGTAGCAAAAACTGAGGTTGGACTGTGTCATTTAATCAGACTCCACTGTGAGGATAAGAAGTTACATAGTTCTTTTTCTGCATAAAACTACCAATATTTTCTCATTTTCTACTCTGAGAAAATTCATTAGAGATTTGCCAGAAGATCTCTGCAAAAGGAAGATTTTACTTACTCTGGTCGTTTGAGATTCTTAGGCTTGACACTCAACAGGAAACTGAGGGTTCTTCAGGGAGTTCCTATACGTTAACCATATGTAGGATTCAGCTTGAGATTAAGACCTCAATTCTGGTGTGAGTGCATTGCTATTGACAGATGAACAAGGTGTTCATCCTTCCATTGTAGACAGGGAAGACCCAAGACTCTCCTCTCCGTTGCCAATCAAAGGCAATGATGCCTATTTGAAGTTTTTGTTGTACTCTGTTTATGCTGTGTTTTTAGGTACACACATTTTTTTCTCAAATGAGAGATAGAGGCCGGGCAAGATGCAGAGGAGATAAAGTAGCACCTGTGTTTGGACAGCTGAATCCAGCCCCACGTGTCCAGCAACTCAAAAATATCCATCACCAGTAAGAACAGATGATCCCACAAGAAAATAATATCTTAAAGCATTCACTTCAGCTTTCACTTCAGCAGAAGATGTCAGCTCCCTTGATATAAAGCAATCCAGTGATTGTTAAAATAAACCCCACAATGCAGAAAAGCTGTGGTCTTTCTACTGCCCACTCTTCCTAATCAGGAGCATCACAGTCACAGTTAAATATGCTGTGAACTTCGTATTATGTTAATGTATTAATTACATGTAAATGATTTCAGAATAAACTAGACTCATGCAAATTTGTTGGCTCTGAACTTATTTTATTCTGACAGAGTAGTGGGCACAAAGCAAATTAACATTTTCAGAACTCATTAGTATATGTGAGCATCATGCAAAAGGGACAAATCAGTTTGGTAGGCTTCCATTATTTTAGGCCAAAAAGCCAATCATTTGGATGACTTGGGATACCTGCAAAGCACATTGCAGGCTGTGAGAGTTCTGCCAGTAACTAAGAGGGAATAAAAAGGTCAGATCCTTGGACATGGTGGCTCATGCAGTGACAAAACACGAATGAAATTTAGACTCAAGCTTTCCTAATAGATATGTGGAATTATCAGGTGGAACAGGCTCAGTGGTATTAGGTGGCTTTAATCTGCCTTCATGTAACACTCACTGGAGGATCGTTCCCTTCAGTATTACAAGCCTCTAGTGCTTTATTTTAATTGTTCAATAAATTTCAGAGATGCAGTAATTAACCTGCTTTGGTTAAATATAATCAACTACTTACTTCTAACCAATTAAAAAAAAAAAAAAGAAAGTTTAGTCAAGTGCATCAGTAGTCAATACTTGCTACTAATCTGCCATTTGCTAAATTTTTATCTTCTCTCTTTACAAATATTTGATCTATGCAGACAAATCTTGATTTCATCATGATTCTGGGGGAATATATTGATTTGTGTAATTTTTTAAAAAAAATCCCTCAATATTTGGTACCAAATACAAGACTTAAAGGATTTGGGGAATGAATCATACAACACAATTTTATATTGTCAGGGAAAAGGATTTGATTTACTTTTGTAGTTGATGCATAGACACTGATACTTATTTAAAGTTCCTTATGTGTGAAAAAACAGATAAGAAGAGGGGTAGGGGCAATAATACATAACTTGCTAGAAGTTTCTATCACACAATGCAAAATACCTGCAATAACTGGAGGAGTGAGATCTTCTCAAGTGGCCTTATCTGTTTAAGAACAATGAAAATAGTCTTTAAGTAATGTTTGTGAGGGAACAAGCAAACCAAAATCAGAGAACAGAATGCCTTTGAGGCATTCTGAGCCAGTGGAAGAACTCATGTACACAGCTCAGCAGGCCCTGAGTCACCAGTGATGTGAAACAGCCTACCCAAAAGAAGCAGTGCAGTATATCATGTGGAAATATCAACCCCTCACTGAGTACTCCTGGACTCCACCAGAGGTGGTTTCTTTGGGATATGCTGTTCAGAGCAAAATTTGCCTTCAGGTACAGAGTCAGGTGTCCCCATATCATCCTCCACACCCGGGTATCAACATGTCTGGAGTCAAAATACCTTACAGTGTTGTTACTCGACTGCTTTATATCTTACTTTCACCACAGCACCAAGTCTGACAGAGTCAAGAAGTGTTTGGACAATATTCCCCATCCCATGGCTTGATTCTTCTGTGCAGAGTTTGATTTTGATGATCCTTCTGATCTCCTCCAACTCAGGATATTTTTTTATCTTGTGATACCCTGAGAGATTGCTCACACACAAAGATCTGTAATCCATACTTTACTCCAAATGAATGAGTAATGTTATCAATTCTCATAGGATTTCAGGTAGATTTTTAAGATTAATGATCAAAACTTATTATCTACTTCTTGCATTCTATTTCTAGATATATTTCAAGCTGTTTTGGGCACATGCCTTCTTGTGTCAAGGTAGCAAGTCCCACAAGGCAGTATACTTGTTTAAGCATGTTTTCCAATATTTCTGTGACCAATGAAAGTAAGAGAAGAATGATGACAGGAATCATATCTCTGTCTCTCCCAATCCCTTCAGCTCTTCTAACTTGTAAAAGGTTTAATTTCTGCTTTTAAATGAAGTAAATATAGACAAAGAATACAAGAGTAATGAAACCTTGCTTCAGCTGCTCAAGGAAGTCTTGGACAAAGAGAAATTGGTCCTCATGGGTGACTCCAATTACCCAGACATTTGTTGGGAAAACAGCACTGTGACTGTCATAAATCCTGCCAACTAGACCAATTTGTCACAAAGAGTGATTTAGAACACTTAAAGACCAACTGTCAGAGGTAGTTTTAATATGTTGTAAAAGTGACTTAACAAAGATTGATGGTAAGGCTCACTCTATTATTTGCTGCATGGATTAAATGTACAAAATTTTTTTAGAATCAAGCTAGAATGATTTATACAGAGATGAGAGATGCAAACAGGTGGTGAAGAGTTTCTTCTTGAGTCATGAGGTCCAGAAAGAAACCCCTGGCTTTCTAAATTCCTCCTCAGGGGGAGCATAGGTGCAGCTTGAACCAGACTTAGTCCTAGGCTCAGTCAATGGTTTATGTCTAAAGGATTGTATATATGGAAAGTTTATAATAACTAATATTAAACATCAGTTTAATTTGTATTAATTCAGAATGCTCTCAGTCACTTACTCAAACAGCACAGACATGTATTAAATCCATTAATTAATATCAAGGCAGATTTAAATAAAAAAACCTTGAAAATATAGGTTGGGAGGACCTCACTTAATCTTCACAAGCTGTTTCACTTTCCACATTTCTCTGTGTTGCACCACACTTGCTTGTTAACATGGACTCAGCCCTTGGACAAAAGCAGACAATATACAGAAGATTCTTATCTCACATTCTTTCCCTCTTGAAAGTCAATGGGCATTTTGCCATTTCATAGCATGCTGCTTGATTTTATCAGTGTTAGGGATACTGGAACAATATGCTGAGCTCTCTAAATAGAAAATAGTGAAGACCTTATCTTACTAGATCAATACATATAAAGAACCAGATACTGTTCCATTTAATTCAATAAACACTTTACCTTTGATTTCCATGCATACAAAACAGGACTTCAGCATGAGATTATTGTTGATTTCTCATTTAAATTTTAATGAATGATTAAAAATAGAGAAACTGAACTCAAAGAAAAGCAACTGAAGCTATAGTGTCCTTTTTCTTGTAAAGAATCAATTGAACTGGATCACAGAGAATGTAGATAATCTGAACATTAAAAATGTATTAGTATTATACTTTGTCAGAATATGACCATGAGATAAAGTTGTTGGGGGAATAAAAGCAGAACAGCAGAGGATTGCACAAAGGCTTTCTTTAGGAAAGTACTAAACCAACAGCTTAATTTTCAGGCCATGCTTAATCCTTTTGAGTTCAGTGGCTTAAACCTTTCCCTCACTAAAGAACAAACAATGAATTGTGGCCTGACAGCCTCACTGCTGTGAATAGCTGTGGCTTAGGCCAAAGCCCACAGCACACAGTAAACCAGTTCTGCAGCAGAATAAGCACATTTTGGACAAGGCAGATAGACTTAATCTGCATATTTTGTTTCTAGGGGTGTTTCACTCCTTTAAACACAGAACCATAGGAGAGAGGCAGATTTATTCCAAACCAGAATGTCTAATATGTAGAATGGACTCAATGATCCTGATGGATCCCTTCCAACTCAGCATATTCTATGATTCTATCACATGAACAAACTATCAAAGCAGAAAATTATAATAATGGTGGAATATGCATATGTCAGACATCAGAATAAAAAACATTGAGTGTAAAATGCTGCAAAGTTTAATAAAATAGGTAATTTGAGGATAGAAGAAGGAGAAGAAGAGAATGATTTAGTGATTTTTTTTCATATTGCCTGTTGGGCTCAATGTGTTACTTGTTTTGTCACCTGTAAACCACAGTGGCCAAGCTCACTGGCTGAAATTTAGAACATTTGAAGAGCTATAGCTGTTAAGAGATATATGCAGAGGTCAGAAGATTGCAGTATATTTGCTTTCATTTCTTGGAATCACTTGCAGTTGCCTGGTCTGTGCCTTGGGAAAGCCTCAGATGCTTAATTTTTCAAGAGCAAACCCAAGAGTTTTGAAGGAATAGTTACATATTTTAACACATAAGAAGGGATTTCTGGAGGATGGTGTATTTGAAAGAAAGGTATTCTAAGGTTAGGTGATTGACATGAGTGAATAATGCACATAGCCAGATATGAAGCAGCAAAACTGGTTATAAACATTATCCTGCAGAATTCCAGAGAATCAAATGAACCCTTCTATGGCAAACAGAGGAATATGATCTGCCTGTGCTGTTCAGTGGCTCCATGCTCATGAGCTGATAGGAAGCATTCAGGCAGGTATTGCTCTGATGGGTCTGCTGTGGATATTGAAGACATTTCCCTGGCCCTCTCACTGAGCACACACAAGTAATACTTCATAGTGGTTTCTTTTTAAACTTCAAGTCTGGCAACATTTAGTGTGATGTTGAAGGATAACCCATGTACTTCTATCCAAGCAAAATTCTCCCTATATTTCTCCAGGGCAGAGGTCTCAGCTGTTGACAAACACCTTTATTTGGATAAATAGTACTTCTGTGTTTTGTTGACTTATGCTATGTGCTGTTAGGACTATGTTGAGAAAATATATCTCATAGAAGACCCTGATGATAAGAATGAAGGATATTTATTACAAAATGAGAATTTATCAAATGATTTGTATATGGCACAGACTTCTACTAGAATATTTGAAAAAATTGTGCAGCCATTAGATTGTTTTCTGTTGTTCTGTGTTTTTAATAGTCTTTTGTAAAATCATATGAAAACCATTTCTAAACAATTCTCCAGGACAATAATTCAATGACCAGTTTTCACCTATTCCAAAAGAACTAGAGGTAGATTACTTGCTCTTAAAATTATGGAAAAATAACGTAAGTGAATGTTGTTATAAAGAGACAATTCACATTAATGTGGAAATCCCATCCTCTTTCCCCTGAAATGTGTGTTCAAAACGTGAAACCTCCAAAAGCATACCAATGTAAGAATCTTTAGTATAGAACATCAGCTGAAAGTGTTGTCTAGAAAACTTAATGCCTTCATAGTGACAGATGTAAAAAAATAAAAACAAAAGAAATCCCTCAAAACTCGAGAAAAGAAAAGAGAAAGAAAAGAAAAGAAAGAAAAGAAAAGAAAAGAAAAGAAAAGAAAAGAAAAGAAAAGAAAAGAAAAAGAAAAGAAAAGAAAAGAAAAGAAAAGAAAAGAAAAGAAAAGAAAAGAAAAGAAAAGAAAAGAAAAGAAAAGAAAAGAAAAGAAAAGAAAAGAAAAGACTGAAATTTAAACTGATGTAGGGTGAGGAGGAGAGGAGGGTTAGTAGCTGAAGCAATGCCCCAGTGACAGACAGAAGTGTGGTAGAGATTCTTTACGCCTCTGAGGCCACCTTGCAAGGTAAAAAAAAGTCTCCACACAAAACATTTCATCAGGAGGAGTAACAGATGGCCTCTTAGCCTGTCCAGAATACTGTAATTTGCTTGGTGAAAGAATGACTGAAGACATATTACTACCTAGTTCCTGGAGTATGCTTCAGAGACAGCTGTTGCAGTTTTCCTAAGAGAAGAAAATGGGCCTGCTGGTGTATTGTCCATCATCTTGGCTTACAAGGTCACAAAGGCAGAGAATTAGGATTATACATTTTGCACCACGATTGCAGCATGAGTAACCACTGCCCTGTTCCTTTTTGGATGCACTGATGTTGTTCAGGGCAGATTTATCAGACATCAGCCTGCCAGATCCTCTTCATCCATATATGACTCCTAGTGCTTCATGCATGCAATGATGTATGATGCACTACCCCGGATGGTGATGGATTCAAAAAGAAGTGTTAAAATAATTTTTCTTCCTTCCACTGAGGACAGGGATCTACCTCTGTATTTATTATTAATCAGAGGAAGCATCAGTCAGGCAGTGGCTGCAGAAAATTAAGCTCTTCAATTCAATATATTATGTAAAAAAAATCATGTAGCGAGAAGAAATAAAACAGTGAATGCTTTTTCTGGCATTCATTTCACACAGGCCACTAGTATCATTCTCCCCATTTCTTTTCTGTTTGTGTGTTCAGGGCTCTTACTGGTGTCTGACCCTGCCCTGCACAACCACCTTGTCTCTAAACTGGACACACGTAGACATGACAGATGGACCACTTGGTGAATAAGGAATTGTCTGGATAGTCACCTTCAAGGGGTTGTGATCAATGCCTCAGGGGCCAAATGGACAAGTGCAGTTCCCTTGGGGTCAGTGCTGGGACCAGCACAGTTTGGCATCCTTGTCAGTGACATGGACAGTGGGATCGAGGGCACCCTCAGCAAGGTGGTTTTGGGGCACAGAAATGTTAATTCAGCAACGGAGGACTGTGAAATAATTTCCCCCTCTGAAGGGGACTGTGACCTTAGCCATCTTCTGGGTGATTATTTCTGCCATTTACTGGGAAGGCAGGCTGAAGTCACTGACCTTTTAATTCAAATGTCTACACTGTGTCTCAGTTATACAGATTAGTCTTGGCAACAGAGATAAAAACATTATGAGCATACTGCTTGTCTGTGTCTGCATCTGAAGGTAAGGAGAAAGGTTTCACAGTATTGCCTTCTTGACCTCATTCCACCACAAAGGAAGAGCTGGAATAGAGTTCCCAAAGATTTTAGCCTCTTGAGATGTCTTTCAAGCATCAGGATTTCCAGGAATCCTGACACACCCCTGACATGACATTTTTAGGAATGGTAATGAATGTCCATCCATTTAACTTTATTGTCTTTTCTAGATTGGTATCAGGATGACAAAAGTAAGATATTTCATGAAAAAAGAATTCTGTGAAAGCAGCTATAAATTTTACAACTTTAAAGCTACACAGAAGTTGCCATATTATAAGTTACAGCTAATTGACAGAATCACAGAACCAAAAAACCATTGACATTGGAAGGACCTCTTGAGATCGAGAATCCAAACGTCCTGCCCCAGTAGGGTCAGCTAAAGCAGATTGTGCAGGACAGTGCCCTGAGGAAAAATCTGCAGTGACCAGACAACCTGTGACAGTGTTGTCACTCCTTCAGTTCACAAGTGTTTTATTGTGCTCAGCTGGAATTTTATATAGGCTTAGTTGTTTGTTGTTGGGTTTTTGTTGTTGTTATTGGGGTTTTTTTAATGGTTTTGGTTTTGGTTTTGTTTTTTTCATCAATTAGTTCTTATTAAATCGCTTGGTTTCTTCTGAGAGTCTGTCTCCCCCATCTTCATTTTCTCCATTCCAGTGTTTACACAGAAGGATAAACCTTCTGAACCTTTCATTTTACAAGCTGAACAGTCCCAGCTCTCTCAGCTTCTACACATATGAAGGGTGTTCCAATCCATTAATCATCTAAACTCTAGGAGATTTTGTTAACAGTTTTGGGGTTTGTTTCCTTGGGTTTTTGTTTTCTTTTCTAAGACACACAGTCAACCATGAAACACCATCAGTGGAAACAGATGGTTCCATCTTCTTCTGAGTAAGGCATGCAAAATTGCTGTCTGTTGGTGTTTTGTTTGCTATATGGCTTCGCTAAGAATTCAGACTTGGCATCTGGGTAGAGAAAACCTATATAATTTTTTTTCCCATTTGAAACCAAAGGACAAGCTAATTTCATTGTTTTTCAATTTATTTTTTTTTACTGTGAAAGTTTGACCAGTACAGTTTAGCCATGTCTCTGCTCACCAGCTTTTCCTACCTTCCCAGTTTCCTGGCAGTTTCCCTAGATAAAAGCCGTAGCTGTACTCAAAAAAAAAAAATGTTCTCACATTAATTTTCTTTCAGGCAAGACCTGATTAACTGCCCACATCTCAGGGAAAATGTTCAGCTGGAACAACTGACTAGCTGAAGAGTAGGAATCTCTACCCAAGAGAAGAAAACCTCCAAAGATGTCTTCAGTCACTTGTGATTGGGTAAAGGTAAGAAGAATACTTCATGGCGAGGGTTTTTATTTATTGAGCAAGTTTTCTAGATGACCTTTATCTACTGAGAAGGTAATGTTTTTCTGTGGAATGGAATTTCCATTTCTCTTCCCTTCTCCTAGCCCTTAAAATTCATACTAAGTGCTCTCCAAATAGATTTTGAGTAAAAATCAAATAGATTTAGAAGAATAGCCTTTCCACCATTAGCAGGACTTGTGATCATTCTGGAACAGGGATCTTAATTTAGGAAATCATCTTAGGCCTTGAATTACCACATATGTACAGTATGTTTAAATCATGTACAGATTTGATAATATATCCATGCACTTCCAGGAATAAATATTGGCCTGAAAGAGATACAGAATTGTAATTTCTAATGCTTGAATGCTCATAGTACTGAATTAATCCATTAGGGGAAACTCAGATTAAGTAAATTATTTAATTAAATTAGTTAATTTAATGAGTAAATATTATTTATCATTAATTCATTTGCTCTGAGAGTTAATTTATCTATGCAAAAACCACCTTAAAAGAAAATTAATTCTTTGGAGAAAAAAAAAAAAATATGCTTTTGCTAATTGAGTTTGCCATATTGTCTCAAGCTAGGCTAAATTGCAGCAAGAAGGTAAGCCCGAGAGTAAATATGATTTGTGGTTTATTTTATTAGTGTTTAAAGATTATCCTGTTAGGTGGAGAATATTTGCTATGGAAAATTGATCCTGTTAATTTATCTTTGTTTAGAAAACATTAGAGGTGATGTTTAGATCATATATTAACATTTTATCCATAATATGGAAGATCCAGATGCTCATGTTGTGGTTTTAACTCTGATTGCTTGCTCTTAAACTTCTTCTTATGGATTTTTACATTTATGTAAAGTGACAATTAAACTTCAATTATAAGTTCATTCTGGATTGTCTTTATTTTCTTTGTTTTCAATTAAAGGCTTTTTTTCCTCTGTAAAAAACTGTAAGTTGCTTTCTTTATTTGCTCTGCCATCTGTGTAACTGCCCGTTGGTGTCCTAATTTACATTCTTTAGGGATGGGGTCTGAGCCCTGCTGAAGCCAGTGGTCATTTGGCAAATCACAGTTTGATTATGGAGTGTAGGGGTACAAGGGACAACTCAGTGGCATGAAGCTGTGTCAGGGCAGGTTTAGGTTGGAAAAAAAGGAAATAAGGAAAAAGTTCTTCCCCCAGAGAGTGGTGGGCCACTGGAAGAGGCTCCCCTGTGGGAAGTGGTCACAGCACCAGCCTGACAGAGTTCAAGCAGCATTTGGACAACTCTCTCAGGCACGTGGTGGGATTCTTGCAGCTGCCCTGTGCAGGGCCAGGAGCTGGACAGGATGCTCCTTGTGTGCCTCTTCCAACTCAGGGTGTTCTCTGATTCTATGATCTCATATAGAAATGGGATTAAATACATGCATGAGTCAAGGTCAGTTGCATCAGCACCTACTTAAACTCACAGTAGCATGGTCTAAATATTCTAATCCAGTACAACACACCCTGTGATTACATTTTGTATTTAAACCTCACTGCAAAATGCAAGTGGTGAGCCACACTCTCAGACTGGCAGAGCACCACCTCCAACAGCCACACATTAACAGGGCTACTCCTAGAATAAAACCTGAAGGAGTAAACTTGGTGGTGTTCAAGCACATTAATTTCCCAAATAACTCTGCTTGTGAAAGGTAAACAGAGCTGGCGATCAGGTGAAAATGTAAAATAAAAAACATAAGCAGGAAGATGTTAAATGAGTGATACAGAACAGCTTTCACTGGACAACTCCAAACCCTTCAGCTTGAACTCAGCCATAGAAATGAGTGATTGAGCTGAGGCCAGGAGAGCCTGTGGCAGACAGCAAGGCTGGGGTGCTGAATCAGGAATGGATGAAGGAAGTGTCTGTTCTGTCAAACTGTGATGCAGATTGAGAGGTTCTGGATTCCCCAGGCTCTGCAAATGCTGTGTCATCTGTTTTGTGTGGCAAATGTCAACAGAAGGTTGTAAACCTGTATTGAAATTGAAATAAGAAACACCCGGGAAATAGAGAATGGGAACACTTTCAACATATCAGAAAGAGGTGATCTGTTTTTTTTTTTTTTTTTTCACAGCTAAAATAGATTGTGTTAAGAGTAGAAGTATGTTGGAGATTGGAAAACTCTGTAAGTGAATGGGAGGTGCATTTTTAGTCATTGAACCATTAAAGGAGCAGATTATCTCGTGATTAAATCTACTTAATAAAGCTAATAACAAAAAATCGTCCAGTCTCTGATCTGATGTATCAAATCAACAAAACATTGTTTTGATTTCCTGCCATTTGCTAGGCCCTTCTAGATCCTACTGGAGTTGAAAGTGGATGTGAAAGTCCACCCTAGACTTGAAACTCCTCTTGGCATGCAGGAGAGCCAGGGGAATTGTCTTTGAATATGTTCCACCCTGACTTTCTCTGCCTGGAGCACTGCAGTCACATTGATGAGGCTAGCAAGAAAAAGAAAATTAGAGCTCATATAGACATGGAAATAAAATTAAACAAATTGAATTTTTTATATATTTTTTTCTGGCTCTAAGCACAATTTTTATCGAAAGAGAAAAAAAAATTAACAATTTACCTTAGATATAGTTTTAGTTGTTCTGAGCGTTCAGAGTTAAAATGCTGAGTTCTGTTCATTTGTGCACAAATGCATTGAGTCCAATTTAATTAAAAAACAGCTTTAACAACAGGTTTATGTTATTGAAAAAAAAATAGTTTCATTTTTCTGTAGGATATTCGTGTATTAAACTTGCTGTTTTATTAAAGAATATATCAATCCAGAAATTACTTTTGTCCTATTCTCTGAGATATTTTAGAGTCAGATCTTATAATTACTCAGGTAAATCCATTCTGTTTTAAGTAAATGTTTATGATACTCTCACAGAACAGAGAATTCTAGTTTCTCATCTGTTTAATATACATCATTATTTTTAGACAAAAAGGTATTAATTTCATTGCTCCAATAATCAAAGCTATAGAATGTGGACACTTAGTCTCTCTCAAGACTGAACATAAGCCCTTCTTCAAAGCATTTGTCTTTGCTTTTATTTGTTTTATGAAGAAGAAAACAATAGTGGGATGATGGATTTATTCAGAGAGAGATCATCCCAGAAACTGAAGCCAGTGATTCAAAGATACAAGAAGGCTGGCAGGGTGAAAGGAGGGAGAGACACAATCCTGCAGGAAAGACTGAGCTCCTGCTCTTCATGTCTCATCCCTCAGGATCTCATTATTTCCCACCTCGAACACCTTCATGTCAGCGTGCAGCTCTGAGTCCTGCTCATATCACAGTGCTGCTTCCCTCCGCAGAACAGAGATGTTTCCCTCAGAAGCACTGTGGGTTTCCAGGGTTCAGAGCAGAAAATGGATTGAGTATCATCTCTCTAGTGTGGCTGAAAGAATCAGGATGACTAAACTCAGTGTTCTTGGTGTGGAGGAGAGTGGCAAAGGAGAGGGAAAGAAGTGAATAGAAACAATAGAATCCCTTACTCTGAGATTAATTAAACCCACTGACTTAACATTCAAAGGACTAAATTATTTCCTAGACACCTCTCTGCAAGCAGATATCTGGGGAATGCTACAGTATGTTTTATTTTGTCAAAGTTTGGTTGGCACCAGCTGACATTTTGGAAGCATATTAGGAGGAAATTCTTTGCTGAAACTGTGGTGAGGCCCTGGAACAGGTTGACCAGTGAAGCTGTGAAAGCTCCATCCCTGGAATTGTTTAAGGCCATCTTGGATGGGGCTTTGAGCAGTCTGGTCTAGTGGAATGTATCCCCACCTACAGAGTGAGGTTGGAATCTGACAATCTTTAAGATCCCTTTCAACTCAAACTATTCTGTGCTTCTATGAACTCCTGCAAAGCCCTAAAACAATTCCTTCCCTTCATAAAGAGTTGAGAGGAAGACATGCATTTTGAGGCTTCACATCTCATCAGCTTGAAAAATCGACCCAGCATTCCTAAGAGCACAGAGCTTTGCCCTACAGTCTTGAATCGTGAGATTCTGTGGCTATTAATAGAATACATGAAATTATCCTGAAGTTGATGCACACAGCTGGTGACGAAGGTCACTAAAGATTTGCCAAGACCTTTAACAAGCCAAAATAAGATCTCTAAAGTAATAAAGTGCATAAAACACAATAGCAATCTCCTTGGCTCCTGAGACCAGCAAAAGTAGTTTCTATTGCTAGGTAATTTTAAGAACTGCTGTGTAGTTTCCACTTTCATTAGCCATAAGCAGGGGAGAAAGTGTGAAACTGTAAACCATAAAGGAGCAAGTCTTTTCACTTATTTCTGTTGCTGCCATTCTCTTCAGTGCTATTAAAATCTCCCATATGAAATGGTGTTTCTCTGATATAACACCAAATTTGGTGTTATATCAGAGAAATGGTGTTTCTCTGATAGAACACCAAATTTCTCCCAAATTTCTTCTCACTTTTTTTGGTGAGTGAAGCTGTTGGGTAGGAAAAATGTTTGCTCCCTTCATAATCAATGCAGCACTGATTATGTGTGTTGGTGACATACTTAATCTCATTCTGATTTTCTGGATAATCTTATAAAGCCAAAATAATCCTTGTGATATTAACATGGTGATTCCAGATTCCATTCTAATTAAATTAAGGCTGTGTGACTGGGATATTGAAGACATAGGGACAATTCTCTTGAAATAAATTAACTGATCTTTCGATTTGTTGAGGCTTAATCAAAATTAACGAATTTCAAGGCTTACATTATACTCAAAATTTTGATCTGAGAGATATTTTTCACTCATTCTTTCAGAAAAGGGGGTAAGGTGTGGGATTTTTCTCCTAGAAGGTTATATTACCAGACATTGTTTTCAAAAACAAAACATTTCTCTTGGGGTCCTTTGTCCTTCTTTAGGTCTGTATCACAGCAGAAAAGTCTTACTTTTTTTTTAATGTTCTCAAAAAACATGTTACAACTCTTCATGGCATATCTGAGCTGAGTGCTGACTTCGGAAGCTTCTGCCAGAAGATGTTTAATAATACTGTCAGTCCCAGAGAATCCATGCCCTGGCAAGTTCTGACAAGGTGCAAAGTATTGGACAGGTGTGAATTTACCATCTGCACTTCCCCTACAACACTGAGCCTGTGTCTGTAGGAATTAACTAAAGGGAAAACCTTGAGAGGGAAAGTCCCAGTGTGCCTTGTTCTTTGAGATATTTCCTTGCTGGGGAGCAAAACAGCCATAGAGCACTGGTAGAAGACTGTGTATCTTTGTTTCCCTGTCTTTAGAATACCCATATAACAAATAAAACCTTGAGGTTTGTTTGTAGATGTTCAGTGCAGACGTTTGATGATACAAGCCCGCATAACCCTGTGCTGTCTTAGCAGAGAGCAGAAGAACTTTCTCATTTCAGCATTGCCATTTTCAGAGTGGCGCCAGTTAAACCTGAACCGTCTGTGCCATCGGAGGAAGGAACTACTAAAAATTAATCTGTTCTTGACTAAGGGGATTTGTGGCTAGAAAAATGGTCTGAGGGTCTAAATATTTGCTTCTTTCTCTCTCTGCTAATAACTCAATAATGAACTACAGCCAAATTCCTTGAGCTGCCTTATTTTAGAAGTCACTATTCTTAAAAAAAGAAAAAAAAAATTGCTTGGCCTCAGGAATATAATACAGAGCAGGTAATTTTGCATGGCCTCAGGAATGTAATACAGAGCAGGTAATTTAGACACAGGCAGTCAAAAACTATATACGCAATACTGCCAAACACTCATCACTATAAATGATGATAGCTAATTCTGAACAATTAATTTAAGTGAAAAAATTCATATAATTGAAAGTTTTACTTTGTGATAGGGAACAGGAGTGATCTGGCAGACAGGAAAGTATCTCACCAAACAATTAATCCAGGAGAGCTGCACGTCTGTTCACTGGGAATTGAGAGCTTCATGTCTCTCCCTGACAGATGGTACTATCCAAGAGAGGTAAATATGACATTCTCTTACACTAGAGTAGTAAATCAGTGACCCAGGAATAGGGGAACAAATTCTAAATATCAGCAAATCCTGAAAAAATTTAGCAGTCCTAAATATCAGGGAATGTTTAATGTAAAGCTCTCTTAAGTTGCTTTACACTCTCCTGGCCATAAAATAATTTAAATTTGGAGAAGGCAGGAAAGGGAGAGAATTTTCTATTTTTAATGATGAAGCTAAACTCTTGCACAAGTACTTGTTTAGAGCCTAAGACCAAGGGTTTGAAAGATTTCCTCTCGTCTTACTCCTTGGAGACTGGTCCTGATGATTTGGATATTCTTAGTCTCATCTTTACTTTTGTGGTTAACTCACTGTCCCACAAAAACCCCACAATTACAGGAAAATTTAGGGTGGAAGTGTCCTTCAAGATGTCATCTGGTTTGGCTCTCCACTCAGAAATGATAAATTCCACAGCACATCTGGCTGCCCAGGTCCTGTCCAGTCCTGTTTGAAACATCTCCAGTAGTGGATATTCTAAAGCAGCTTTGGTAAACCTGTCCCTGTGTTTGTCCATTGGCAGCAATCACATGGAACTAAGATGTACAGGAACAATTAATGCAATCAAGTCTCCTAAGGATTCTGCATGAGAAGGTGACATCCTCAAAAATTAATGGCCACAATACTTTGCAAAATGTCTAGCTCGTGACAAGAGACAATACAAATAGCTATATTTTTAAAAATAAATAAATAAATAAATCCCTAACCAAACCCAAAAAAATGTCCACAAAAATACTAGTGATCTGGGATTTTTTATAATGGCCTTTGGCAGTAAATTTTCCAGTGTCTCACCCTGGAAACCAGTTGTCTTCTCACTTTCTGTCCCAGGCGAAGCAGTGAGTTCTTTCCAAGATGTATTAACTCTTAGAAATGATCAGGCTTTTGCAAAACCTCAGCTTCGAGGTCTTTTTTCCCCTGTTGCATTTACTTTAAGGTTATTGTGATAGAAAAGGAAATGCCAAACCCCTTGCAGGTAGGTAAATCACTGAATTCAGAGTCATGGTGCATCTATGGCAGGGGAGCATCTGACCCCAGCTTTGTGCTCACACATGACAGTTCTTCAAATGTTTGCCCTGTTTATGGGTCACATGGGAAGTTTCCAATGTCAAGGAATCACGGTGCCACACATAGTACTGGCAGGAAAAAAAGGTCAGTGTTAAAAACAGGAGTTTAGCACAGCAAACACCACAGAACTCTGTGACTTTTAAAGTAGACCCTCATGAAGAAAAGAATACGTTCCCTGGGAGCTCCTTGATGCCAGCTGTGGCATTGGAGATAGTTGTTAACTGTCATGTGAGAACTGAACTTTTCCATAGGTCAGACTCTTTGTGGTGCCCAGTGGCAGTAAAAAGGGAGATGGACACAAACTGAAACACAGGAAGCTCCATCTGGACATGGGGAAAATCTTTACTGGGAAGCTGGCAGGGCATTGCACAGGCTGCCAGAGAGGCTGTGGAGTCTCCTTCTCCGGGGTATTGAAAACCCCCCTGGGTGTGACCCTGTGCAACCTGCTCTGGCTGGACCTGCTTTAGCAGGGGGGTGGTCTGGACGTTCCCACAGTTCCCTTCCAGCCCCAACCATACTGTAATGCTGTGAAAAACTTCAATTTCTACAAAAATCTGATTGTCTCCAAAGGTCACCTGTATCCCACCTGCTTGTACAGTTTTTGTCATTTATCTCACAGCATAATCCCAGTAAATCAAATACTAGAGGAAATTAATCGGCTTCAGGGTAAGACTGAAGAAAGATTTCAAGTAATTTGTAAACCAAAAATTTTCTGTTTCTTTTTGTATCAATTGGCATTCAGTTTTTACAGATCACTTTGTAAACAGCTTAACCCTCCCTCTGTAAATATATTAAAAAAAATACAAGTATGAATACATTGTGGTTTTATGATTTATTTTAAGAAAATACCGAATAAGTCTTTTTTCTCATTGAAAACATAGATAAAATAGTTTCAGTAAAATATGAAGTTATTTCTCTTTGACTTATATCTGACAGATAAAATGTGTAAACCTTAATGTCTTCTTCAGGCCACATGCAACAGTTTATTAGTTTCTTTAAACATACATACACCCTACAGTATTTTCTTCAATGCTGGTTTCGTAGAGGAAGAGGGCTTTAATTTTACTTGTGACATGAAGAGTGACAAAATGTCCATTATCTGGAGACAGAAACTGAGAAAATTTTTGAATGTATTTGAGGTTTTTAATGTTCTACACATGTCCCCATAGGTTTCTGGTAAGAAATTAGGATGTAGATGGGGAATTTACTTGCCTGGATATTGTCCAATAACTGCTCTTCCAGTTGAACTATTTTGATGATTAGTTGACTACAGTAATCCTGCTGAATCTCACTGTTTTTAATTTCTGTTCCCTTGAAACTGTGGAAAACAAAATGGAATTATCTCTAGTATCACACTGAGGCTGCACATAAATGTCTTCTAGAGATCTTTGCATTTTTATTCCCATTTACACTAATGCAAACAGAACAAAAACAATCTGATGTTGAGGTGTGCCTAATCAGTTATTGTGAAAGAAATTTCTTTGGCAGCAGTTAAAAACTGTCCTCATCTTCAGGTTTCAATAGTAACTCACACAGGAAATTAATGTGAAGCCTGATTTATGTAAAGTGTGGTTATATCTTTTGAAGCTTACAAAGTTACCAGATTGATCAGTAGCATGAAGGACACTGAGGAGAAGCCTCTAGAGAAACTTTACATGGTTTATGTGTCCGAGATCTTGAAAACCTGGTACAGAACAGCTGGAAGAGAATCTGTAACTCACAGCCCATGGGGTGGAGCCTGCATTGCCCAGCGTTAAATATTAGAATTTAGACATCCAATTTCAGGTGCTCATTCAGGCTCCTTTGATGAGGAACAGTTACTATCAGGAGCTACTAATCAAAACCTATGATATCCAAGATAATTAAGACAAATTGACCTCTCGGGGTCTGTTTCTCTGCACAAGCATTAAAGGTACTGTGAATACTAGCTTAGGTTAGATGTTTAAATTCTGGAAACAGTCTCTTATGTCAGATGAATCCTAATTTAAATCTAAAATGAAAAGCAACCAAAAAAGGAAAAACAAAACAAACAAAATCCTCCCCCAAAATACAAAAAAAAAAAAAAAAAATCCAAGCCAATACTAAAAATCAGCAACTAAAAAATAAACAACAACCACAACAAAACCACAAAACACCCCACCCCAAAACCTGGAATTTGCATTTATTGGACACATTAAAATTCCTAAAACAATTTCTTTGATTTTAGATTATTTAGGTAAAAATTATATTCTTTCAGAGCTAATAAAATATATGGCCAATTTGTCTTTTCTGCAATGAAAAGAATACTGGAAGTGGTTATCTGACTTCATTCATCATGAGAAAATCTATCTGATTTTAAAGGGGAACAGTGTACACTGATTTAAAAAAGCCAGTGAATATAAGACCAGGTGGTGTAAGTAAGGGCTATTAACAGCTGATGGAGGTGAAATCCTTTGTACTTCCTAAAGATAGAAAGGTGTTCTGGGCATCTAAGCTGAATAGTGACTGAATTAGTAATTACATATGAATATTTTTATTATTAAGTTGTGGATAGGGAAAAATGCAAACACCTCCTCCCCACCAAAAAACAGACCCAAGCTGCAGCCACAAACCCCCAAGAGCTTCAGAAAGTTAGTGTCTGACCCCTCAGGATCAATTTTAGAGCATGTAATAAGTTAAGTAATTGGGCAGTCTTTCCTAGCCTACAGAAAAATGCCTCTTGATGCAATTAAATGGCTCAGGACTCAGAAACCCAGACCTACCAGTCTCTTCAGCTTGTGACAGCCAGTCATGTGTGAGAAAGGTCAGTCATGTAAAAGAAAGTAAATGAGTTCTGCAAGGATTTAACTGGAATTGATGCAAAGCTCTCCAAACAGAAAAAGGTGATGAAAAGTTCAATCAAAGTCAGATGCAGGAGAAGATGCTCATTAATATCCGCAAACACCACGCTCATCTGTGTGGCAGGGCTGTGTACTTAATGATGTGATCAAAAGTGATATTTAAGAGAGGAAAATGTGCTCCATCCCACCCCAGCACCATACATTGCATATCCCGCCAAGGCTTCTAGGAAGAATAAGAAAATTTTCATATCTGCAGGAGGATTTTATTAAAGGAAGAAATGCATTTATGTGAAGTCAAATAAATAGTGTGCTACACGCTGAATATGGTATTATTAGAGTGTTCAAAATAAAACAAAACGTACTCTAGGACCTCTCTGAAATTTTTTTAACATCAGAGAAAACTATTAAAGATAGAAAGGAGAGGTAATACTAGGAATATTAATGAGCACTCACTGAATTGGAGAGGTATTTCAATAGCATCGCATTCTTGTATATGTACTGAGAACAATAAAAAAATATTTACTATATATATATATATATATATATATTTATATATATATACAATATAACAATAAAAACATTAAGTTTCACATTTGAAGGGCTCAGCAATTAAGATAGGCAAATTAATTCACCTAATTACAAAAGAGATCTCTTTTAGCAAATTCTATCAAATTTATGGGTAAATGACAAATTTATATATTTTAGATATTTGAATTTATATATTTTAGATATTTGAATCAGAACACAGAGTTCCAACTTTTCAAAGCAGAGCAGACATGTGACACTGGCTGGTGAATAACTTGCCAGTATTAAGTATTTAATTTAAAAATCAGTGGCCAAGGTACCTGCATTGCTCTGGTAAATGAAGGAGAGGCACCTGCAGCAACAGCTCAGATGACAATTTGAAGAGCACTAAAGGAATTAACAGTCAGGTATTCACCTTTCAGCTAAAGAGACAAGCAGAGCCACCCCAGAGCTGCAAGAAGAGAGACAGGTGACCCAAGAATGCCAATCTATGTTCCACCCACCCCACTGCTAAAAACACAGATTCCTACTGATCAAGAGCCTCAGCTTGAGATAGTTGGTTTATCCAGAGAAGGGCTGACTCACTGTTATGGACTGTGCACAAAAAAAAAATCCAACGGCCACCTCCAAGACCATACAGAATCCTCATCTCAGTTTTGGCATTTTATGAAATTCAATAGTTTTACTCCATGAAAAGTAAGATAAAAAGGATCATTTTCTTTGAATTTCCAGGATCCAAAAATTACTGAAGCCTAGAGCTGATACTGTTATTTTTCAGAAGATAACGTTATTTTAATGACTGAGGGATACAATAATAATGAAAAAGTCTTCTTGTGTGGTATTTAATGTCACACACTGCATTCCTGAGTTTTTACCCCATCTTTATCCCGTTTTTTCACCTGTGCAGAGATGGTTTCATGAGATACTTTCCTCCCCCTGTGTGAAATAATGAGAAAAAAAACAGCCTCTGAAGAACAAGATCCAGAATTATTCACAAATGATGGGTGCTGTCAACCCAGGTATGAACACAGAGGTCGGGAAAGACTCTTATCCTAGTGGCACAGACATGAAGCTGAGTACAGAACCCATCTCAGGAGGGCTTCATTTATTTAGATACTACTGAAGTAAGTGAAAAAATAATCTAATTATTACTTTCAAAAGGATTATTTCTCCTTCTGCTTTTTTTTTTTCATTATTATTGCTGCTTTTTAAGATTCTGCTTGATTTCCTCTCAACATCTCTACCTACAGCTTGATTGGAAGACAAGAACATGCAATTATTTGATCACTTTTCATTTCAGCTGATTAAATGAAAAAGGAAGTCTTTGCTTGGGTCAAAGGTTATTACAATGCATAATTAATTGTCCAATATCATCATAATCAACAACTTTCCTGTTTCAGCCTCTTTGCATCTACCAAGGGAAGGGTGGCGTTAAGTAAAGATATTTAATCAACGGTGCATGATCTGCCAGAAATGGATTTCTCTAAGGGAGCATTCAAGCAGTTATTAGGAGAGGTGCTGAAGTGAAACCACCCTCCTCTGAGCACACTGGGTTACACTGGTTTGCAGGGAATGAACTTGCAGCTTATTGAACAAAACATTTCAGCCGCAAGTTCCATCTCCATCTGCTTAATGAATTGAAGTGTCACGAAAATTTGAAGAGGCAGCCCAGGAAAACAAAAATGTAATTTAATGCAACAAGAATAATTTGCTGGCCAACTGTACAGTATTGATGGGATTCCAGACAAAGAATTTAGATTATGGCTGTTGTTACAGGAAAAAACATCTAACTTGTCCAATGAGTCATAGGTTTAAAAGAAGATTTTCTAAAATATATCACCAGAAACTAAACTTTTCACAGGCTTCTAGATGACCTAATTGGAAAAGCAGTAAATCTAATTACTTTAAGAAATGGAACTGAAAGGCATCTCTTCATCTTTAATGCAGTCAGGAAAACATATCCTGCATAACTTACTCAAAAATCACCTAAAATCTGAAGCTGTCTGATAAACATGTACAAACTGCTTAAAATCTTCTATCAGTTCCTGTTATTTATCTCATTTTCTCTGTACTTTTGGATGCAATAACTCCATTTACTGCATCTGGAATATCCCCAGACACCATTAAGTGGGCACCCACTCTGTTTTCCTCTTCTCAATTTCCCCAACACAGTTAATATTTTATATGCAAAACACACAAGCTGGCTGGTGATGTAGCTCCTCTCTTTTTTCTTCATTTCCCTCTACAGATCACTACTTAGTAATGTAGTGTTTATTGTCTTTTACCTGCCTATTAATTGAATTTTTCCCCACTCTCAAAATTCAGCTGCAGGAATGCAGAAAGGAAAAGATGTTTCTCTAAATCATGATCCTCCAGCATGTCCCCTGGCACAGCTTTGGCCTGTTTCAATAAACCTGCTCTCCCAATGCCCTGACCTTCCTCACAGGGCAGCACAAGCCAACACAACACAAACCTGCCCAAGGTACGTGTTTGCTACCAGAGTGCATGGACATGACCATGTGCTTTAGGCAGAATGAGTTTCTCTCTGCCAATAAAACTATCCCACAGCATTTGCCCTCTGTGCCACAGACTGCTTTTATTTGCCAACACAGAAGTAAAGAAATAGCAATTTTTAGGGACCTTTGACTATAACCATAAATAGTTTGATGTGGTGTGTCTGTGAAGATGACATTTTGATTACATGCTAGACTCTCTCCCTTTCTTCCTTTACCTCCTTTATCACTATAAAGATAAGGGAATTTATTCAGAGCCTTGATTGCCAGGGATGGGATTCTGTAATTAAATGTGCAAAAAAAAAATAGTGTAGGATGCAGGCACAAGTGATACTTAGCCACAAAAGATAAGACCTCAAAGTTTAAGAATTTGTGGAGAAAAAAAAAAAAATTAAAAAGTAATGGAAAGGATGATGGAGACCAACAATATTCTGGTTCTTTCATGACAAAATAATTTAAATATACAGCTGCATTTGGACTTCAGTGTACCCTTTTCTGGGTAAAAAAACAAAACAAAACAAAAAAAAACTGTCTGGATGGCCAGGCCCAGAGAGTGCTGATGAATCACAGAATCACAGATTATAATCAATTGGTGGCCAGCCACAAGTGGTATTCCCCAAGACTAAGTGTTGGGGACAGTTTTCTTTATTATCCTCATCAGTGATCTAGATGAGGGGGTTGAGGACACATACATGAAGTCTGAAGACAACACCAAGTTGAAAAGGAGTGAAATTGAAAGGATTGTCAAGCACTGGAAGTGCTGCCCAGGGAAGTGTCTGATCACCATCCCTAGAGATCACAGAATCACAAAATCCTGTGATTAAAAGATGTGTAGATGTGGTGCTTAGGAACATGGTTTAGTACTGGACTTCTAAGTGTTAGATTTACAGGTGGACTGGATGGTTTTAAGGATCTTTTCCAACGTAAATCCTACTATGATCATAGACAACACTTTTAGGTCCCTTCCAAGTAAAATACTCTATTAGTGTGGTCTAGTCTAGTGCAAATACAGTCATTTGGATTTTAACATTAGCATAATTTGAGGAGCATCTGGAAGTGTGTCAGTAGTTTAAAAGGTGCTTAGAAAATTTTCAAACCTTCACTCTCCTTAGAGAGAGAGCTGGGATCTTTACCCTAGGGATCCATATGCAGATCATGATATTTCAGTTTTCATTTAGTAATTTCATTGTCCCTGTTTTCTTAACTCTAAGGCCTCTCGACCTCTGTAAAGTTTGCAGACTGTATCCTGAACTTGGAATTTTACCTGAAAAACCTGAGGTCCGTTTCTGTGTGCACCCATGGCTATAATTTTGGAGAGCAGTGAAATGAAGTCTCTTGTTTGCTGCAGGTTCCCTGAGGTCTGAATCCACCACATTCTCCCTCAACCTCTGTACCACTTCCCTCACTCCAAACTGAGCCAGCAGTTAAGGAACTTTTGCATGAATTTCCAGTGCAATCAGAACATAAGCTACTGAATTAACTGTAATAACACTTAATTATGTGCTTACAATGATAAACATGCCTGAGTGCTGATCTAGCTGAAAACTGTCTGGAGCTCAGACCTCAGTGCCTGCCTCTGCATTCAGCCTGTCTGCTTCAGTTTACTCATTTATAAGACAGAACCTTTGCCTATATGATAGACAGGCTTATTCAATAAATATTTTAAACTGCCAGGGATTCTTGGATGAAAATCATTATAATACAAAAATAGAAAAAATATTTTTATTTAATCCTTTGGTTTTCAAATGAACACTGAAAGAACATTCCATGTTCAGGTAAAAGCAGAATGAGTATAATTGCAAATGGTCGAAAAGCTCACTACTACAGAACAATTTATTAAGTGTGATAATACCCAACAAAACTGAAATTTTTCAATTAACTTTTTCCCATAGCAAATATCTGAAGCTACATGTAATGAGCAATAATATTATTCTGTGATGGATACAATTTAAATCCCAATAGTTTAGTTCCTAGTTATACATCAGGAGATATAATAATATATGTATATTAGTTCCTAATAGTTATACATCAGGAGAAATATTCAGAGGAGGTTTATTTTTTTGTTTGTTTGTTTGTGGTAAAATCCTTTAGAGCTGTCAACATTTTTAAATCCTCCTCTTTCCCCCCTAAATTTAAATTGTATTTTTATTAAAACATTTTCTGCTTTTTAGGATTGAATATATTAAAAAAACCCACCTATATATAAACTGGTGGATTTACACCATAAGAATTGCAAATCCTTTATAGGTTTTGTTAAAGCTATTTTCTTATCGGACTGGCAGTTACAACACCAGGATTTCTTTCTGTTTGCAGCTGAAAGACATTTCATAAATGGCAATTTACTAGTATAGTCATAGAGAAATCTTGGATTTGCTCCTGTTTTACAATAGAATATGACTCTGAGTGGGTCTTCTTTCCTTACCTTTCTGAAGAAAGAAATTAATCTCTCAATGTCGAATACTATAATATCTGTTATAAACCTTTTATCATTTAGAAAAATAAAAGACTTTTACCTACTCTTCATTCTTATTTATGAAGTCAATACAATTTCCCAGCAGTGTACAGAAACTTAGCAGGAGCTTATGGATGTTTACATAAACTCCTGCAGGGTGAATTTTTTTCCTTAGCATAATTTCATTTATTTCTTTAACATTCTGTGTTTCTGTAAAATTTACTACCTCAAATCAGCAGGTTCTTGCACGTCTTCTTTTTGTGCCAAGAGTGCCCAACAAAAAATTAAAAAGCAACCCAGACCTTTCTTTTCATTGGACAGGATGCACACTGCATGGAAATACATTCAGAATATACATTGACAACATTAAGTGTTCAAGCCTCAAGTTTCCACTATTTCATCTTGAATGTGTCACACCTCTAATCAAAGCATTTTAAACCTTAACTGTAACACAGGATAATTTTTGATTGAATTAAATATACCTAACAGTATTAGCAATGGCCACATAAAGTGACTCTTCTTCACTGCTCCTGGTGAGGATTTCTTCCTCTTTTGAAAAAATAAGTTGATACTAGTATTCATCTTTTCAATTTTTTTCTTTCTTATTTTCTTGCCTGTTTGTTTTCTGGCAAACAACTTCATATATGCAAAACCTCACAAGCAGTGATTAAAAAAGGAATCATATTTAATACCTCCATCTTAATGTCCAAGTGGAATTCACTGTCACATATCTTTTCAGCTATCTTTAAGGAATTAGCCAAAATAATCAGTACATACAGAAGTTCTCATGGAAGAAATATCAGAAAACACTGTGAGATACCTTAAATTCCTTTAAATTGGGATTTTGTTTTCTGTTGGGTTTGTTTGTTTGTTTGTTTAATAAAGGAATAGAAAATCTTTCAATCTTGTTTCTCTTTTATCATTTTTTTGGGGTTTTGAGGGAAATGATGATGCTCAAAATGTACAGTTAACACTGTTATGGGGCATCATCTTCTAGAACTACAATTAGAAGAAATGGACATGCAAGGCTTTCAAATTCCTGACAGTTGCTGCTTACTAGGAATGATGGCTCAAGGAGGTTTTCTTGCTCCTCTACATGACCCATTCTGAAATGGTTTAGATGACCCAACCCTTTAAAGTTATTCTCTACCCATATGAAGGTAGTCTGGCACTGTTAGCACTGGTGAGGCTCCAGATGTCTAAAATGCATTGCAAGCATCAAAGGTTTGTTGTGATAACTGCCATTCCTTTCAAGAGCACATGGTCTCCTCCCATAATCCACTTCATAGCTATTAATAAATTCCAGATCAACAAAGTCTAATGTGCCACCTGAATAATGGTTCTGTGTGCATGAACATCTGTTTTTAATGGTGTGGTGTTATGGGGAAATATAAATTTAATCTGAATGAGGTCTAATAATATGAGCACATATTTTTCAAATTAGTCAGCGTGTATTAATGGTGTTTATGCCAAAATAAAACAGTTTTCTGACTCCCTATAAATATAGATAGATATTAATAATTCATGAACCTCCTATTTTGTGATATCATGTCCATATCACTAGAGTGGATTTAACTTATTTGGCTTCCCATGTCTATAAAGCAATGCTGGGTCTAGAGCTAGGTAATTCAGTTTTCCTTCAAAGCTAAAGAAGTCAGAATAAATCTGTGAAGGCCACAATGAATCTGATTATGGAAGTCTGCTTTAGCATGAGATTGACTGTACCAATCATGTCTGTTTCTCTTAACTATAAAGGAGAACCCAAGACTCAGATCTAGGTATCTATAAGGTTCCTATATCTTTGGTCCCACATCAACCTTACTATTGTGGGTTTTTTCTTCCCCACTACCAGAGGTCCATCATTCCAGAGTGACATCTTCCCTGGCTTCTGTTAGAAAGGAAAACATTTTTTTTAATAATGAAGTGACAATTGTTAAACATCAGATTAGCCATATAACTTTTCCCAGTGGCAAAGGGAGACAGAGGTTATGTTTTGTTACCTGGCTTAGCACTACACTCTTTTTGCTGTGTAACTATTATAAACTTGGTATTGTACTGAATATCTCCAGTCACACTTACAGAGATATTGACATAAACAGTGATTAAAACAAGTCTCTAGATGGACTCATAGTCAAACCTTTGTGACTTGCCAGCATTCCATCTTGGGCCACACCACTGAAAACAGCACCTGGTTTTGAGCAGAAGTGTATCTGGTAAAAAAATTATTCAAAAGATGTGACCACAGAGACAAACTGGAGTTTCACAGCTGCTGTGTGTAGTGCATGGAAAAGGTTTGCTTCTCAGCCAGGGAAGAGGACCAAATACTGTTTTTTCTGGCATCCCAGACCCTAAGTGCCTGCTAGCTGACATCATAGATGATGTGGTGGGATGAGCAGCTGCTGGCACAGTGGGAATATAGCAGATCAATTTCCCAGTCCTGATCCTAGAGAAGTTTCAGTTTATTATGCTCTACAACTAAAATGTTTCCAAATGCATCAAGAATTGGCCTCAGAGAGGAGTGTTGCCCCTGATATTGTCAGAGGGATATATACAGGTTGTCAAGAACTAACTGTCTTACCACTTTCCACAAGGTTTTGTGATGAGGATGCTAAAAGGCTGCAGGATACAGCAGCACTCTGTCCACCTGAACCATAGTCTCAATCAATAGTGTGATGACCCCTGATCAATTGGATGCCCTTGTGGGGTCTGCAATGGTTTGTCCCATGAGTCACTTACAGGTCCATCTATATATGTTTTTATAAATATATCTATATATACACAGAGACAGCACAGGAATTTTCTAATCCAAATATGCTGCTTAGATTTCAGATATTTCCTTTACCTATATTAGGAACAAACCACAGCCTCATTAAAAATTAAATTTAAAAAATAAAAGGTAGCAAATAACACCAACACAAATGAATACTCAATAAATTTTCTGTGTTAGAGGTCTGAGTAAAACAGTTTATGCCAGTGTGGGTTTTTTTGTTAGTGCTTAAATGGGCTGCTGTAGTTAAGGAATTGCCAGGTAATGTCTTAATTCATTATGGACTGTAAGATAAAAGCTTATTTGATGGATGAATCAGAACAGCTTCTTAATTAGAAGAATATAAAAAAAGAAGAGTTGAACTGGAAGAGCTTTAACCTTTATGGAATTGGGCTTTTGTTACTTTTTCTACATTCGTGACTAATGAGCACTTTCTTGAAAAGATGAGGTTTTTTAGAGATCAAAAGCTGTATTTAGAAAGACCTTTTGGTAGAAAAGGGGAACTAGGAAGACAGAGTGTGTAAATGAACTATGTACATGCATATCATTAAAAGTTTTAGAATGGTTACTTAAGTACAGGAGGCATTGCTTAACTGTGTTTTTAGAGATGTTTAATTAATCAGTTGTTATAAATACACAAAAGAAATGGGAATTGCCTCAGAGCAAGCAGAAGTGCAATCTGAGGGCAGGACTAATAATTTAATCTGATTTAACACTAGCAGTGATTTTGGAATTCCATCAGACAACAGCAAATTACCTTGCTTTTGAAAAGGCTCTTTACCTTGTTACAAGTAGAGGTGAGGGGAGAATTTAAGCAGTCCTTTGTTACATGACATTTTCTTGTCTCAGCCATGATGTGAGGGCTTATTTCCATTTTGAAGTTTATGATTTTAACTATCAGAGTCTTGATTTTATTGTTATCAGCTTCACACTATGGAGTTAAAGGGTGCCGTCTGAGAGACACAGATGCCTAAACATTAGTGTCCATCATTTAGGATATTCAGTGTCACCACTACCTGTTGCTGCAGAGCAACTCAGGTCTCTTAAAGACCCTGAAGACCCTGTCATACCTTCCACTAGAATACTTTGGGTTACAAAACATTTCCTATGCACTATGCTTAGATAAGTGAAACAAACCCTTCATAGCTAGCTGAAGACCATCCTGTTCCTCAGAACCCTTCTGTCCTTCAACTTTCTGTAAACTTAAAATTTATAGTTAAAGATTGTTTTTCACCAAGCCTGGTCATAAGATGCTGTTCAGCACTAGATAAGTTCATACCACTTGAAATTCATGTGCATTTCCTAGAAGAAAAATTATTCTCTGAACTGTAATGACAAGCTTATTGCAAGCAGAGTAGTAGTAGAAATCCCATTTAAATTTCAAAAAAGGGAGGAACTGAACCAGTTCTTGTTTCTTGACTTCAGAACAAAAGAAATATAATTTCATCTTTGTGGAAGTAACAATATGAGGGGGTGCATTACATGGGCTAAATCCATAGCAATTGGCTAAACCAAGAGATGCTCTTGGACAATGGGGCTTGGTTGTTTTTACCATTACACTGTTCCCACTGTCTGTAGCATCACTGTGACATCTGCAAACTGCCACAGTCTCAGAGAGGTCACAGATATGGCTGGAGATAAGGAGGTCCAGTGACCAGTCCCATGGAGTCAAAGAATCACAGAACAGCTTGGTTGGAAGAGGCCTTAAAGATCACTCAGTCCCAACCCCCCTGCCATGGGCAGGGACACCTTCCACTAGACCAGGTTGCTCAGAGCTCCATCCAGCCTGGTCTGGAACACTTCCAGGGATGGGATGTCCACCATTTCTTTGAACAACCTGTTCCAGTGCTTCGCCACCCTCACAGTAAATAATTTCTTCCCAATATCTAATCTGACATTTGACAATTTGAAACAATTTCCCCTTATCCATGGTCTTGTAAGAGATCCCTCTCCATCTTTCTCATATGTTCCTTCAGGTACTGCAAGGCTGCAATTAGGTCACCCAAAAGCCTTCTCTTTTCCTGGCTGAACAATCATGATTCTCTCAACCTTTCCTCAAAGGAGAAGTGCTCCATCCCTCTAATCAGCTTGGTGGTTTCCTCTGCACTCAGTGCAAGAGGAGTCTGTTCTTTCTGTGCTGGGGCCCCAGAGCTGGATGAAGTACTCCAGGAGAAGTCACGTAAGAGCAGAGTACAGGGGCACAATCACCTCCCTCATTTTAGAGATTAAGAGAATCTAGCAGTAAAGAAATTGGCTTTCTCTCCTATGAGCTACTATGTCTGAGACTGTTTCTAAGCATGTTGAACCTACTATAACAATATATTGAGACTCAGATTTTTCTAACTCGCATGGGCTTCTTGAAGTAAAGAAATTGCTGTGGGATCCTTCCAGAGTAGACACTGACACTGAAATATGTCCTTCATTTTTCCAGTGTGCAGTCTGTGACTTCAAATTAGATCAGATACAGAGCATGCCTGTGTCAGGAAAGGATCAAGCCAGCTCTAAGTGTCACAAGCCCAAGGATGGTGAATGGCAGCAGTGATCAGGGAACAGTGCTGTCTAAGCTGAAAGACTGTGCACAAAGTCAAGTGTTCAAATGACATTGCTAATGTGAGGATGAAAATCAGGTGAGATTTTGTTTGTTTGTCTTCTAATATTTGCTGGCTGAAAACCTGGAAAAAATTAAGGCTGCCTAAGATGATGCTACACTGATGGATCTGAAACTCAAAAGATGGGAAAATCCTTGTTTTCAGTCATTGTGGAACCATCTTTTGGACATTTTTTGATGGTGAGCCAGCAAGGGTTGTGAGTCTTGTTTTCAGCAGAGCTCCTGCAGCACAAGGCTCCTTCCATGAGCATACCACTTAGCAGCCTGTCTTGGTTTAGCCAAAATATATTCCTGTGTAAAAAAAGATTGAAAATTTATGTGAGCAAAGAATCAGCATGTAGCAATTTACATTTTTATCAGTGAGGAGGTGTTTGATCCTTTAACTTATACTGCATTATGCCTGTATTATAAATACAGGCCCTGGTTTTGTATAGATAGCATTAGGCTGTGATACTGTTCAAAGAAGAAATTTTATCCTGTTTTTGAACTACAAAGCTATTCAGATTCCTTTTCAACTGATAAACTCAGTGTCATTTAATTTATCAGTTGCTTACATAAGAGGAGTAAAGAGATATTGAATAGCCACAAGATGAATACCCTTCCATTAATTTTTATTGCTTCTGAGATTGTTTTATTTTTCTTTTCACATATGGAACACGATCAAGAGAATTAGCCAGGGGAATCAAAGTATTATTATTGGTTAATATTGTTGCTATTTGTATCACAGCAACACATAAAGGAACAAAATATTGCTGAGAACACTGTAAAGGACTTGCAATCTAACTAGGCAAAATGCACTCGTCTTGGTTCAATTTAAACAGAGGACAAGTTACTGAGGCACAGAACTGAACCTTAATGGGAACTGGTTTATAACCTTTTCTTCTTCAGGAGAGATTTAATCACCTTCCCTCTGTCAAAACAAAGAAAGTGTTGCAAATGGTATTTAACATGAAATATGTGGGCTCTCAGCACGTACTACAACCTTTACCCAAATGATTAATCATCAGCCACTGATTCCTTAGATATTAATTTGTGTTTCTTCCTCAGTATCTGGTTTTGTGTGATGCATTAATGGATTGATGCCTTTTGCCTGTTGTTCCTTCAAAATAATCTTCAAGTACATGGCCAGGCTTAAGGAACGCATGATACAAAACCATCAAAACCTACACAGTATTTAACTTTACATGAACAAGACAAGAGCAAGAACTCTACCATGGCCCCTTTGCACATATGGGATTTTTCTCTATGCTTTGGCATTATATTCAAGGGCAGAGATTGACCTTCCTGAGATGGGAAATGACACTGGGCTGACATGGAATCAGTGTCAAAGCTCAAAAGTGTCACAGCTCTGATTTGTTAACCACTAGTCAAGTGCTTTCACCTTATGTCCTACTTACATAGCTGATCTTATATATCTGGCAAAAGATGCAGTGTGTCAGCTGTAATCATAATCCTAAACTCTTACTTCAGTCATGCTTAATGCTGCCAAACTGCTGCATAGCCTTAGGGCCATGATGTGATTTTTCTTGGGATTTGTCCACGTTTTTCTGCCCTGTAGACTACAGCCAAAGCATAAATGAGCTTGCATTCATGGTTATTTTTCCTGGGTTTAGGAGTGGCCTTGGTTTCTGAGCACCTGGCTTTGGATATAACTTGAACCTTCAACCTGCTTATGCTAAAGACCTTAAAAGCTTTGTGCTCACTACCCCTGAGAGGACAGGAGTCTGTTATTTTTGTCTTTTAGATGAGAAACTGAGCTATAGAAAAAGAGAGAAGCAGGTACCTAAAATGATTTGTGTTTTTCAGTCTTCACTGACTTTTTTAGGTGTCTATGTGTTAAATGTACATCAGTCCTTTGACATGTCTCAAGGAATTAATGTTTTTACTAATTTCATCTTTCAGAGATGAGATCTTGATCTTAAATTCCCTGTCCAGAAAGGAGAGAGAGAGAGAGAGAGAGAGAGGCACTCTTGAATTAATGTGGTTTTTCCCCCCTATTCTAAGACTGCTATGATGAATTATCTAGGTTCCTAAACATGCTTCTATCTTTCCATTTACTATAGATATATTTTGCATGGCTAGAATATTAAATTAGATATCCAATTTTAAATGGTCAAAGTTTTTTCAGACCATTCTACCCTTAGTTACCATTTAAAATGTCTCTCAAAAAGGTGCCACAGGCTGTAGGAGACAACTGAACACAGATGTCTCAGATCATGATCATTTGTCTCAAAACACAAGACCATTCTTATTTCTGAAGAAAGGCTTGCTGAGACTATTTATTATGCTTAAAGCCAATATGATCATATACCTCACTGGAAGAGGGCTGTTATGAATCATTAAGATACAATGCAGCTTTTTCTTGGAAGGAATACAGATAATATTATGAATGTACTTATGAAACATTAGTGTTTTGGAGATGAAACTACAGCTGCAATTAAATAAATTATTCACTCTTTGATACTACTAAGTGACCACTGATATTTCATTCCTAAAGTTGTTCTGCTAAAAACAAGGGCTTAGCAGTTAGAAGTTTTTTGTTTTGTTTTTTTTTTTTTTTTTTTTTTTTTTTTTGACTTGTACACCAAAGAAAGGGTGAGGACATGAGGACAAGGGGAGGGAAAAAGGAGAGAGAAGAGAAGAGAAGAGAAGAGAAGAGAAGAGAAGAGAAGAGAAGAGAAGAGAAGAGAAGAGAAGAGAAGAGAAGAGAAGAGAAGAGAAGAGAAGAGAAGAGAAGAGAAGAGAAGAGAAGAGAAGAGGAGTGAGAAGAGAAGAGAAGATCTGAATGAAAAATTATTCAAAACATGCAAAAAGAAATGTAAGAACATATTGAGCTATTGCCTGGTTTTAGAGGTGGGGAAGGATTTATTATCTCATTTATTGTGAGACCCTCCTCTGGGACAATCAGAAAATTATTATTTATCTTTAGTCAGAAATACATTTTCATTTTTTTCAATATATTTTTATACTGACCAATATTAAATACACACTGCGGCCATTCATGGGTACCTACACAAGTCAAAAATTGATGAATGGTGATAGAAATTTACAGCCTGTTCTGAGTCCAGAAATGAGTATTCAGATGTTATTTTCTTGTCCCTTCCTGCCACTGTTCCCCTCAACATGGTCATAAGACGTGTAATGTTTTTATTTATTTATTTATTCAACTATCTATCTTTTGATCATGTATTTATTTTTAACAGCCTGTTTCCTCCACCTTGAAAACACCAACAACTGACATTTTTGCCTTCATCAAGACCAAGATATTCCCTTTCATAATCCATGCAGTGCTGATTGGGAAGAAGAGGGAGTAAGAATGCCCTTACTCTTCAGTCCATCAGGTTCAACTGCGACTATAGGGTATTTCCCAAAGGGAAAAGAACTGAGGGGGTTCTGATCCATCCTGTTGCTATAAAAAGATGTGACAAATCTTCTCTGTATGCAGAAAATTGCTCTCTGTTTTGGATTACTGCTTACATATTTTCTTTCTTTTGAACTATGGGATCTAGATGTCTACCACAAGACAAATAATAAATTAAGTTACTGGTGGGAGCTTGACAGGCATCCAAAACACTCCCATGCATGAGAGCAATGTCTTCAGAGTTAATGAAAAACTGCCTGGGAATTTTTGCTTTAGAATATAATTTACCTGCCCTAACAATCTAAAAATAGATATCTGATCTAAGTTAATCATTTATCTATAGTCAAAGGAGAGGAATACTTACTTCTGAGGAATGAGTCACCCTGTCCTAGGGCAGATAAATCATTCTGTATACGGGCTGCTTTTTTCTTCATTGAATATAATGAGAATCCAAGAATATGTATTAGGTTATATCTTTAAATCACATATAATCAAAATTAAGGGAAATTAATCCTGCATGAGATCAGATGGGGCTAAAAGATCCTAAGCTATCTTTAGTTCTACAGCTTGTGTAGGACAATCCCCTTGTCTTTCACTTCATTAAATATGTAAGAATTTAATCTCCAGATACAAACTCATTTATGGCTGAACTGTGAGAAACTTGGGAGCCACTGTGGATTTGAGACCTGGGCAGCTTCTTGGGTATCTTTTTTTAGGCAGATAACCTTCTAGTCTCTGCAGTCTTGAGATGAAAGAGATGTACTTTTAATTGGCAGCAACAATAGCAAGCAGTGGTCATGAAATGATTTTTAGAGAATTAATTGGTTTTCATGGAGCTGAAGATTTTTTGCATCAGTATGAATATTTTCTTCTCAGATTAATAGATTTGAAGTGTACACATTTGAAATCTCTCTAAAATTATTGGCATTTGGATGAGTAATAACCTGTTTCTTTCACTACATTTCATGCTAAATTTTCCTAAAAATATTGGAGTCATCATTAACCCTGAAGACAGAAGACCAAGTTTACATGGAGGAAAAAAGGCTTGCAATTTCCATATTTCTAATTTATGCAAAATGATCTAGTAAAAGACATTATCACTACCCAAGGGTCCCACCTCAGCCATAGAATTCAAACTCATTAGTAATGGCTTCTATTGAGAGTAGCATTTAAAACCCACTGGGGTCAATGAAAAGACTTTCAGAAGTTACAGGAGTAATCTTTGAATTTATTGGGCTTCTGCTGCAAGAGGTTTTCACTCCAAATGGCTTGTCAGGAAACCCTCAAATGTCTCCATGTCTGGATACTGAACTCCAAATGCAGTGAAATCCTTTAGTCAGGTTATACAGCCAGGCAGGACACAAGGGAACAACATACCAAAAATGGTGGTTCTCTTCAGCTGGAAGCCATCCTTAAACGAAATGCAGAAGGCAGAGCTGGGGTAAAATATTTAGCACCATGCAGAAGATCTGGTTCACCTTCCTATACAAGTTCTCTCCTTGGAGGAAAATAAAAAATAAATTTATGAGAAACTACAGTGGAAGGGATAGAATACATAAGGATTCTGAAATTTTGTGAGGGTTCTCATGAGCAGCTCTTGGCCTTCTCTGCCTAAATAATTTTTCCCTGTGTTCAGACATGAAGGTGCCTCTAGAGTGCCTTCTTGTTTTCAGCAGGAGATGTGGGAAGGAGCCATTGAGCAGATGGTTTAGGCACCTAAATAGACATGTGAGTTGTTTTTTAGTATTCACATGCTTTTCCCATCATTTTTCACTAGCAGTTAGATAATCCAGCCAACAAGTATTTCATCTGAGGAAACCATAGCATCTAGCATCCATTCCTTAGTATGTTTGTGCTAATAGGGATTAGTAGTCATCAGTCAAGGATGAAAAAATTCTCAGTGTGTAGAAGGAGAAGCAGAGATCTGCCTGACTGCTCAGGCATGCCCAGAAACCCAAGCAGGCACGGATTTCCCATTACTTATGACTTCTGAGCCCCTGCTCTTGACACAGGCTGTGTGGCATGCTGTGAAGAGATAACTTGATTTAATCATTTATTATAAAATACTAATGTGAGACTCTTACTGTGAAGGCAGGGAGATGCTCTAAAAATCATATGTTTTCTGTAATACTTTGCCTAGTTTAAAGTTTGGGATTTGCATTTTTAACACATTTAAGTGTGACCCTAATTCACTTCCATGGTCTTTCAGGCTCTTGGAAGCCACTGATGAACCTGGAGGTTTTATTTTGTATATTTCTGTTTGTAGCTGCATTTTACCTATTTGAGAAATTTTTTTTACCTCCCAACTTTTTGAGTAAAACTCCAGAGATGCTCTGCCCTCTGGGTAGGTTGAGAGAAGGTTGGACTGAGGCTTTTTCAGGACAGAGGGTGCATAAATCTGAACGGAATGACTTGGAACTGCCTGAGGTACCTGTCAGTGTGTTCTAGCAAAGGAGGATCTAATTACTGATGTCAGTTGGTCTCCAAAAAGGTTTGTATGTGGTCCATGAATCAAGGAGGAGGGACCTGAATCAGGACCAAACACAACAGATGATTCCTTTTATGTTTTCATATGCCAGGGCTTGGCAGCATTGTTAGAATGGAGAGACTGACAGTGGTTCCAATATGAAAGCCCATTTGCACAGGGATTCATCATTGTCTTTTAATTTGCCTCATACTCATATCTGGCACTTGATAGTCCCCATCCTCTTTTTGCTTCCTTACTGAGGAGATTTTTCTAATTTAACTTAAATTTGCTTGACTGCTTTAGTGAGGGAGGCTATTATATTATCATGCCAGCAGTTGACACGGTGAGGCTGTGTGCAATGCATCACCACTCTCAGGGGTCTGTACCTTCCTAAATTTACAGTCCTTTGACATGAAAGACTTGCTTTTGCACCAAAGTGATGCTTGGTGACTCTCTTTGCACCAAAGTGATGCTTGGTGGAAAAATATTGTCTTCTCCACTACTCAGCTCCTTCCTTCTCACTTGGTGTGGTAGGTGAACACCAATAGTACACCACCAAAAATTCCTCCATTATAGAAAACCAGAAACTATTTAGGAAGTGTTTGAGTTCAATAAAGTTCTATAGTTCACCAGATAAAGCAAGCAGTTGCATCACAGCACTAAATTAAAGCGTTGGCCAAATAGAAAAGAAGGGGCTGGGAATAGAAGGTGTCTTAAACCAACTCTGCTGATGAAGAAAATATATCTTGACCTGCCCCTTAAGCATTCTGTGTACAGGAGAGTTTTAAAAACAGCCTTGAGTCTGCTGTTAATGTCTGCCTGAGGAAATTAATTCATGTTCTCTAGATCAAATTGTGAAATTGAAAGACAGTAATTGAAAGACAAATGTTCAAATGTTAATTGAGTACTTAAAAATAACACCTCAGCCTTAGAAATAAATTTTCTGGGGGAAAGAGGAGGAGAAGAACATAATTTCCAATTAAAAATAAGAGTTGAAAATCTGAAGATACCCAAACCTGGAAAATTGAATTAAAACTTAAGAGGTAGATTATTATAATTAAATTTAATTAAAAAAAAAAAGAAAGCTGTCCTATGCAGTCTATGTTTTTAATTTCTTGAACTGACCTTTAAGAAAATACTTAAGACTTCATAACATTTAAAAGTATGAGGTAAATTTGTAGGAACCAGAGCAATCCTCCACATGACTAAGGGGAACAGCCCACAGACACTTCCCTCTGCCAATACACCAATGGGCATCCTAAACATTCATGCCACTTTATATCAATTCTGACACCACTGGTAGACACCCCAAAGTGAATTAAGGACAAGGTAACAAGTTTAACTTGAAATTCATTTGCTTTTGTCAGTTCACATCAGATCCTTAATGTCATCTTCACAGACATTTCATGTTTAATATTAATGATCTCTGGAGTCTCATTCTAATGTATTCTGTGAGCTTCTTTGATAATTTAAGACTATTTCAGATGCCAAAAAACCCAAGGCCTATTTACCCATGTAAGTATAAGGTTTGTTGAAGGTATCATTAGAACTTTATGTGGGCACATCATCCCTGCATTATTGACATCAACATTTCATTTGAGGAAGGAGCTGCAACTAAAATAGGAAATGAATTTATTAAAAACAATGAGATTACTTCTAATGTCCTGATGCTCAGGGTGTTCAGTTAAGAAATTGCAATAGTGGATTCCTCTTTCCATTGGTTGCAGCTCTACCATGGACTCTTGCAAGGAATTTGTAACTCCTACTATTTATACCTTTGTGATCTGTTTGTTATTTATATATTGGGAAAGATAGAGACATCTTTAATCTATGATATCTATGATTATCCTATTCAAGCATTACTTTAACAGCTTCTGTCTGTCAGCTGTGGCTTAAAAGCCACATGTTTATTTTCTATTAGTAACTCTTTGTGGCAAAAGAACCGTTTTAAAATATTTTCATGTTTTTGATTGTAACCTGCCCAGAGAAGGAGTATTTGGACAGGGTCTTGTAAGGCCTTTATAAATTAGCAACCTCCAGAAAACCAAGCATCCATGTTCAAAGTCTGTCTGTGTGTGAACAAATATACACACAGAGCTTTAACCACAAGGCCTGCATCCCTTCAACAAGAATTTAAAGGGAAATTTACTGTTGGTAAATTTTACTATTAGCACTCATTATTAGCAATTTGCAATAAATTTTCCAGTCTCAGATTAAGGGAATAAGTCTTCATTTTTAAAGACTGAATTAAAATTCATTTAAATCTCTCAAGAGAAATTGTTGTTCTTGATAAACATATTGTGGAGCATTTACTGTAATGCGGATTTATTTCTTAATATCTTATTCTTTTTAGCTCCCAGTTTACAAAAACACTTCTTCATATGTGGCTGTTAATTTGAGTTTCAGCCAGTCCCAGAGAGAGAAAATTGAGTGGGAAAGGTGGTTGATACAAGAGAAACATAAGCTATAAGGGAAATAGGGAAATAAAGGAGTGACATGAACATAATTTGTCTCAACTGGGTGTTTCACACCTATTGTAAGGTACTCTGTCTTCTCCCTGACCAAAGCAATAAAAGAGCACAGGCCAATGCACTTGCTTATCTCACTCCTGTCCAATTCCCCAGCAGGTTGAGCATTAGACTATTTTTGCAGCAGATTTCTGTTGCCACAATGAAAAATCTTGTCCTTGTTGTGTTTCTTCCAACAGGGATTGCACCTGAGGGACTTCAACATTTTCCCATATAACAAAATGACTTAATCTGATGTGTTTTTAATTAAACATGTCCAGTGATAAATCTGGAGCAGGCAAGGTCAGAGAAGCTCCCATCTGTTTTGCAGCTCTGTCCACAGTACAATCTCCCCGTCAGAAAAATTCTATTTTTCCACCTGCTGTCAGTTCCTTTTTGTGTAATTTTCTTGCTTGTGTTGCAAATCTAAGGGAGCTGCTGACCTTTGCTCCCTTGAGGCTGGGGAAGGGATTTTATCTGGTCATTGTTCTTCTCATGTTGCTGGTGGATTGACTGATCAGGTGTACAAGGTTTGACAAGAAAGAACCTGCCTAGCCTTGTTTCTCCAAGCAGAAAGACTTAGATACTGATAAACATGAGGAGATGGAAGCCTGGATTTCAACAGTTACTCAAGAATATCTCTAATCTATGCTCAGTACCTTGTTGTTGTGATATCAGCCACATCACGATGGCATCCAAACTCCCCTGGCCAAAGAGAGAAATCCCTTTTCAGGAGAGGATTTATTTTCAGCACCACAGATGCTCCAGTTGCTTCCTTTATTTGCATTGTGAAGATTGTTTGATGGCAGTCTGGGTTATGAAATCACAAGATAATTTAGGTGAGAAAAGCCCTCTATGACCATTGAGTCCAGCCATTAACCCAGCATTGCCAAGCCCACCATTAGACCATGTTCCTAAGAACTGCACCCACAGTCTTTAAATGCCTACAGACTCAACCACTTCCTTGGGCCCTACTAGGAGTTTCAATGATGATTAAATGTCAAAATCCATATCTGAAAATAAGGATAATGATAAAAATATGTTTCATTTGGTCTTTGTTAGGAGGTTTTTATTTTCCCTTGAACATGAGGAAGACCTTTCATATGCAGGGGGCCCAGCACTGGAACAGGTTACCCAGAGAGGCTGTGGAGTCTCCCTTGCAGGAGATATTCAGGTACAATCTGGACATAGTCCTGTTCCATGTGCTCTGGGATGATCCTGCCTGAGCAGGGAGGTCAGACCAGCTGACCCACTATGGTCCCTTCCAACTTTACCCTTTCTGTGATGCTGTGTTTTTTGATAATCCCTTCTTTGTCAGAACAGTATCATACTGAGGAAAAAAAATCCATCAATTTCAATTCGAGATTAAGAAAGTGCATTGAAAATATAATTTAATGTTTAGAGTGGAATTTTCTGGAGATCCTCTGAGATCAATTTAACTGTAAGGATGATTTTAGTTATGCTTTTTCAGATAAGTCTGCGAGTACAGAGAAGGAATCTAGGAGAGGTGAAAGAGATGATGAAAACTATGGATAAAAGAGAATAAGTGTAATCTGTACTCAAAGTAATTAACAGTTGAGAGAAATTAATTAGGCATAAGTATATGAAGCTTTGAGAGTGAGATAATGAATAATAAAATTGTATGATGGAATTTGTATGAGGTTTCCTTTCAAGTAATACATAGGCAAATATTAGAGGATTCTTATACTAGTAACCTAAGTTTAGCCACTTCATATTTCTTTATATCTCTTGGACACTTTTGTGTTTCTGAAATATAGATATCAAGTGAACAATTGTAAAGTGATAGATGTAAGAATACTGTCTTTAAAGTAAAAGAAAATGGTGATGATACTCATAAATATAGAAACCACAGAAAATTAAGAAGGGTGATTTCCTCATATAGTATGATTTGCAATATTTTTATCCCTAAGAATTATGAACTCGGACATCACCAGCAAGAGTATAAGAAAGCAACACAAAACTACCAGATGAAAGAATTTTTTTTTTTTTCTCTAGTTCTGAGCCATCTTCCCTACAGGGCCATAATTCCTACTCCATTCCAAGAAACATTCACAAGTCAATCAGAATCAGCCCTCTATTCTCTTATTTTTCTTTGTACCAGCCAACGACTACTACTGTTAAGACAATGTCAGTTGAAAAATACTTAGGTTGAATTCAAGGTTTGTTAATTAACTTAAAGGAATCATACCTAACAAGAGATAAAAGTCTTACAAGGTTTGGGAGAACTTTTTTCTCTTCATTTCAATTGTGTAAGAAGACGATGACTTTTAGTCAAGAGCAAATGTGGTTAAGTTACACTTGAAAAAGAGGCTTAAAAATGAGCAGACAGTAAATATCCAAAGGAAAAGAGGATAGAGATATCAAGAAGAATTTCAAACATCTACAAAGGAAGATCATGAATGGTGTATAGAAAAATAAGGACTAAGATAATTCAAACAGAAGAAAAAATATCTAAGCACGTGTGAAGATTCAGGCTGGAAATGTTGCAAGTTCAGAGGGGGATGAAGAACCTTTTCTGGGTAGTGAATTTTAAAATCTTTGTGTACATGTGTCTGTGTGTACAGGTGTATTTGGAACATTTACATATTTAAGCATACATAGCTTTTGTATCATCCCTGGTGTGGATCAATGAGGGCATCCAGGGTGAGCAGGCTGCCTTCTCATTCCAACATTTACTATAAACAGTGGACTGAGAGATTTTAGCAGGAGAATTAAAGGTTCCAATCACCTAAAAATAGCTTGGAAACAAAATAAAAATAGAAGGCTATAAAGAGCTTAATTATTTTCAATGTCCTCTGGGGGTTTCAAAGCACCCAACGCCCCAGAATCTGACTTTTATTGCAGAGAATAGACAGCACTGCAGATAATGAAAGTCTGATTAAACAGAGTCCATCATAAGAACTCATGGACATATGAGTCAGTAATTGGGACAGTGATTGTGCCTATTGAAGTCATAATTTACCATCTCTGGGAGCAGAAATTCCTTTAGAGAAAAAAAAATAGAATCTGCACCACAGGATGCTTGATGGTTATCATATCAGCAAGGTACACACCAGTCTTCTATTATCCATTAGTTTAGATTTTGGGAAGAAAATTCTGATTACCCCCACATGAAGATTTAGAAGAAGAAAAGTGAGTGAAGAAAAAAGTTTGATTTGATCATCTAATGGTAGAGGAGCGCTAGGGGTTTAAAATCTTGGTTCTACCCCAAATTTAACTGCACATAGAAGAGTTTCAGCAGGAGATGCCATGGGTTTTGTACATCAGTGCAGGAAATTCAAATTGAAGATGGCTAACAAGGAAGAATACTTAAGCAACCTCTTTCACTTATGATTTTTTAAAAGGTCTCTGTTGGCTAAATGAAACGTGCTCTTTTCTCAGTCCTCACAGCTGTGAGGTTCATAAAGCAATCACAACAAACAAAGGATGAATTGGTTTTCATGAAAGGTGAGAAGGGTTTTTATACTCCAATTAGCTCTCCCTATCAGGATAGTGGTCCTCAACAGAGGATAATACCAGTATTAGAATCAGGTGGTGCAGCTAAATTTACAATTACTGTAATAGCATTTCAGGATATTATTGTAAAATCCAGGTGTCTTCAGACAGGAATTACAATCTTTAAAAGTTTTTATTTGATAGAGATTATCAAATATGAAATGAAGATCTAGAGGGAATGTTATTGAAAAAATACTGTGGGAGAGGAAGTTTAGTTGGTCTTTATATTATATTTCTTTCATTTAAAGGAAAAGATTTAAGAAACTTTGTCTCACTGCTTAACATTTAAGAAATATGAACATGAGAGAATAAATGCAGATGCACAGAAAATAATCACATAAAAAAATCTTACTAGAAGCATCAGCTGTAACTACTGTGTAGTGCCTTCTGTTACAAGCATCTAAATCATACATTTTTTTCATTTATACAATTATTTTTAAGTTTCTCTCCTTTAAGAGTGATTTATGACACTCAGGTGAGGTGGATTACTTGATACCACAGGGAAGTCTTCTGCTAAAAGAGGTCTCTCTCTCTCCCTCTCTCTCTCCTCCCATTCCAGAGAAGAGTGATACACTTTATTTGAGGTTTCTTTGTTGACCCATACAGGTTAAGTACTTATTAATTCCCACGTTGTCTGCCCCAAGTCAGTGCTGACAGGAGAACTCATAAATGTGGTGTTCTGGAGGCAAGACACACACAAAGTTTTTCAGTTAAATGATGGTCCTCTCACCTTCTGATTAAATTCACTTAAAACTACTTAGTGAAAAGCATCTCCAACCATAACTACCTTGTAAAAACAAGGCATCAAGAGCTAAGTGTCAGACTGCCAGAGCTCATTCCACTGCAACTTGCCAATGTATTCTGTGAGCTATTATCCAAACACTCAGGGATTTAGTCATAACCCTTCTCTGATGGTGGAAAGGAGAGCACCACTGAACATTTGCTCAAGCTAATCTTTATCTTCCCACTGGCTATAAAGATTTACTAAAAGTAGAACTATAAAGCTGAAGAGGAAGGTGATGTTTAATCAGTGTCTTTGCCATCATTCTTACTGCAGCGCACAACTGATATCCTTTAGGCAAGTGCTTAAATTCTGCACAAATAGGTCACCAAAAAGCGCTGAGATAGTGTTTTGGTCTGCAACAGCTTCAAAGATTGTTGCTAATAAAATAATAATAATGCAGAGTAATTAATGCAAGTCAGGTATTTATATTTCATTTGCAACATACACACACAGACACACACACACACAATGCCTACCATGTCTTTGACAAATTAAAAGTAACATCACAAAAAGTCTTGATCCAAATTAATCCTTCATCACAATAATAGATACTCAACTGAAGATGAAGTCAGAATCTGGTGAATATAAATGGTTCAGCTGATGACAGAGGAGCCTGCATCAAGGATTTATTTCATGGGTTGCTGAACAGACTCCTTGGCAACTCAAGGAACCATATAATCTATTCATACTCATAAATTCTTCAAGCTCCAGATAAAATTAATTTGACCCTCCCTTTCCCATAATTCCCATAGAAATTCTATTCCAAATCTCCTCTTTTAATGTTGTTGGAACCTACCTCCAGTTTCCAGCCTAAAATGGTTCACAGACAGCTTTTGAGAACTTTCATACAATACCACAATTCATCTGGCATAATTTATATTAATGCATTTTCTACCAATCAGTTAAAAAGCAGATCAACCTCATTTAGTTTTTAATTAGAGCAATGCTCTCCCCCACTGAAAGTACCAAGGTATGTCAAGCTGGTACTATGACATCCTGTATTAGTTGTGAGGTGTCTTTAGTTTACAGATGGAATTTTTAACAGTGAGATTCACAATCATCAGATGGAGGTTTAAAACAGGAGCTTAACTTTAATTCTGATATCTGTTCTTTTCTTGAGTCTATCTGCTTAAATTAAAGGCAGCACTTAGGGAATGGGAATACAGGGTCTGGATTTGAGAAGCACCAGTATTAGTCATGATTTTTTTTTTTTTTTTAACCTGTCAATGGAGGAAGTACATGGATGTTTAGATGTTTGGTCTCTGACTTGGGTCTATCATTCCCAAACTTTCTGACTTTAGTAATTGTGGTTACTTAAATAAAACTATAAAATAGTGTTTGTGATTTTACTGAGAGAAAAGAGGCACCGAGGATTTTTCCCCATCTTGGATTTTATTAAATGGAGGATGTCTTATCCATCTTGATTTCAAAGAGATTTCTGCATTTGCAGAGGGAGAAGTGAAAAGCAACAGGTGTTTACTCAACCCTTCAGTTGGTCCTCATGCTGCCAGCAATGCAGAGGCAGCACTGAGGGTGAGTGAGCCTGAGGGATAAAAGACAGCCAGAGATTCAGGGTATATTTAGTGTCTATCTGTTGTATATTGATTATTCTTTTGAAACTCCTCCTAGAAGACCTGCAGAAGTGAGACATGAATTACTGTTTAATTTAGTCTCTTTTCAGTGTCAAAACCCAAATAAGTTTTGACTAAATTCATCAAGGACATTTTTAGGAGTCTTTTTGTGTTTATCTGGAAAAGTGAAATCTTTAGAAAACTGGACTGACTTTTAACCCTTGTAAAAGTTTTGAAAGTTTCAAACTAAAGTTCCAGTCTGACATGCAATATGCATGGTCCCTCAAGCTTTTCACCTGCCATATTTTTCATCACTTTCCTCTGTGATTCTCTGTGGAAAACTATAAACAAAACTGGTCCTAGAGATAAAGATTCAGATAAAAACAAGTATATTCTTAAAGAAAAAATTCAAAATGGTCAAATATAGCAATATTAACAGACGTCTAAATTCCAGAGACTTCAATAGAGCACCATCACCAAATTTCTTATCTGTCTGGGGAGCACTGAGATATGTCCACTGAAACTGCCAATAGTTAACTTTACTCAACTGTTTTTATATATGTTTATTAAAAATTAAAAAATAAAAATAATTTGTTAGGAGCGAGTTGTGGCTTTTTCTCCCAAACACATCATAACTTACTTATTGAAATTGCTGAAAACAGGTACAAAAAGAAGCAACCCAACCCCAAGCCACCCAACCATAAAAACAACTCACATTTTTTTTTTTTATCTACAAACTATATCACAATATGTGGAGAAAGGGAGCTTAAGCAAAACAATCTTGCAATTTTACAATCATTTTATCTGTTCATGCTTATTTTGAAATAAATTGAACAATCATAAATATTGAGCAAGGATGGCAATTTTATAACAGGGTTTTTTTTATTAAACAGAAAGGCAAATTAATGCATTAAAATCAAGGTTCTGCTTTCTTTCACCTGTTGTATAGCACTTTTAGACTAAAACAACTATTTTCTTATGTGGCTTCCATCTCACCCACCATGAACCAAGCATTCAACATACCCTGTCTTTTATCTCCAAGGTGTACAGGTCTGGGACTAGCAACCCTAACCTCAGGTTTTTCCCAATTTTCATGCACCATGATCCAATCTCATGCAGGTCCAGCAGCAAAAGCATATTCCAGTTGATTGTCTCTTCTCAGCAGAAAGCACCATTGCTGCCAAGAGACAGTGAAAGTTTTTGTAGCTGATTTCATGGGACCTGGGGATAATTCACTCTGCCTAAAAAGACACACACTAATTTTGAAAGAAATCCACTTGCTGTCATCTGCTAGAACACATTCAATTTAGATAAATTCTTGAACTGGGATTCTCATGCATAATATATGCTGTTAAACAAATAGAGGCACAACCACGACATTAAGAGTGTCCAAATTATCCCTTAGATTTAGCATCCTGGCTGTCCAATTTCTTATCTAAACTATTACAAACAAAGGCAGAATTGGAAGATTAAAATTTTCAAGTGACTGCTGAAGTTCAAAGAGTGCTTGTATTATAATAACAAGTACTGTACATATTTCATGGAAGTGTTAGCCAGCTGATCTATATGTTAATTAGCCGACTATTTGAAAAGGAAAATTATTCAAGTGCTTTCATCTCATTTCCAACACAAGCAGCCATGCTGAGTACATTAGGAAGCATCATTCCTGCATATTCTGGAGTCAGCTAAGCTCCTTTTTAGGCACTGGAGGAGGAAAAATGGAACTGAACTGATAGCCAATTTTATGGCAGAATGATTTTCAAGCAGAAAACAATCCATTCAGAAAAAAATAATCTAAACTCTCCAAAGGAAAAAAAAAATTCTGTAGGACTTTCTGTTGAAAAATTGTGATTACAGTTTTGGTTGCTATTATCTACATGAGAAAAAAAATAGGAAAAAAGGAAACAAGATTGTCAAAAACCCTTCATGTGAAGAATTAGGGAACTGGAAGTAGGGTTGGTGCAGATGGGGATGCTGAGAGCTGGAGAGGCAGAGGAAGCAGGTGAGCAGCATCTGGCTCTGGCTCCCTGCCTGGAAGATTCTCATCAGAGTCACTCCCTGCCTTCTGGCAGAAAATGAAAGTGACAAGAGGTCAGGAGGTGAAATTGACCGGAGTGCTCAGTTGGCAGGAAGTTGACAAGATACAAAAGTCTCCATTTGCCTTCTCCAAAAAGAATTTCTTAAAGACTCAGTTCAGGGGGCTGTGGTGGAAAGGGTGGGAGAGGAAAACAAGAAACTTCCAACCATTTTAATTTCCTTTTCAAAACTGGTATTTGTCAGGTCACAAATTTATTTACCTGGTAAGATTTGGAATGAAGTCCTCAGGCTTCAGCACTGAGACATCCTGGATGCAGCTTTGAGAAATGGAGAGAGGAGGTCAGAAAGGGATATGAATGCAGCTGAGCATTGCCTCATCATCCTCCTTCTTGAGTACCCAAATGCAGAAATGGGCAAAGAGGAGTCCCATTCAAAAGTGATCTGTGGGTAAAAATGTCCCACAAAGATCTCAGTAACAGCAAGTTCCATTTCAGAGGTACCATCAGCTCCTTGTGAATCCTGCTTGAGCTGGAGCCATGTACCATGCAGCTGGCACCAGCAATCTTGAACTGCATATAAGCAATGATTTTTATTCAGAGCTGTATGTTATATTTCAGAAAGTAGTGCACTGAATTTATACTATGAGTTTTTTGGTTTTATTTTATTTTATTTTATTTTATTTTATTTTATTTTATTTTATTTTATTTTTCCGGCAAATGGGGTCAATGAAGATTTTTTATTTTCTGGACTAATCACACACAAAAATACTCCGGAGAATAAACACAACAACCTATGAGGTTTAGCACTGAAACTGAAACACTCTAAAATATTACTTTAAATAGAGGAGTAATAAAAGAAGAATACTAGCATCACATTCTATGGTGGTCATAAAACACATTCACTTCTTTCTGCTCTGGGTAGTTCAGAACAAAACTAGAACTGAAGCTGTGTACAATTGATAATTTCAAAATATTAGACACTATTGCAATTTTTCTCACTGTGCAAAGTTCTAGTTGGAAAAATATTTGACATTATTTCTCACTCGTTTTGTTTTTGTTTTTGGGGTTTTTTTGGGTGTTTTTTTGTGGTTTTTGTTTGGTTGGTTTTTTTTATTTGGGGTGGGTTTTTTTTGTTTGTTTTTTTGTTTTTTCCTAGGCGCTCGCTTAACTTTTGAAAACATTTCTATACTTGTCTGAAATTTATGTTACCCAGCAATTTTGTTAAGTGCTGCAGGAGTGTAGGATGGACTGATGACAGACTTCATATAAATATAAACCACCAGCTAATGTCCCCCTTTATAATACATGCGTACAGTCTTACCAAAATCAATGAAGCTGAGCTAATTTACATCAGGTAATGATGTAGCACCCTGAGATTACATTTGCTCACATTGCTTTATACATATGTATACACAAAGAAAAAAAAGACAGAGGGAAACTTTAGTTTGCAACTTCTCTGTGACTTATTTCCATGTATTCAACTTATCACTTTTCCCAGTGGACAATTTCATCTCTTTAAGCATTTTCTTCTCCTTGAAGTCATTGCCACTGAATTTAAACATTGTCTCAATAATATCAGTTATCTCATCATATTAGTTTAACCTTTAGAATCTATGACCTTCCAAAAATGAAGATGGTCTTCTTCCCAGTCAGTTTAGGAACACAAATGAATATAAGAACATTGAAAGTTCATGTCAATTCATGTCTACAACTGCACATTGGGTTGGTCTGCTTTCTGTATAAATGAAGTATCTGACCTTGCTTAGATTTCAGATGGTTTTGTCACAGACACACACACACACTAAGGAATGCTGCAGTAAATGTCCAGAGCCCTCCTTTGACTCTCACTGAGAGCACAAAGTAATTTCCTACAGTATCAGAGTCAGGACATAACTTTTCAAGGGGTCGAATCTCAAACTGTCCTCAGAGGGTGGAACATTTATTCCCTTTTTTATGTTGTTACATTCCAAGAACATCAGAAAAACGTCAATTCCCTGAAACTCACAGAAAGGGAAATCACAAATTTGTGGCAGTGGTTAAGAACAGAAGCATATGAGACAGAGTGGTGGAGAGGGACCAGCCCCATAAAAAGCAAGAGTAAAACTGCCCTCATCTCTAACCAGATCCAAAACCATGCTCTGTTTATAGTTCCAGACTCTGATGGGAAAAAGAGAATAAATCTGTCTTTTCATTTATTTGAGGGTTGGACTATATGACCTTTAAAGGTCCCTTCCAACCCCAAGGATTTTATAACTTATGTTTTGATTCTGTATCTGTCCTTCTTTTCCACTTATAACTGTCCTAAAAAATGTGAAGATATTAACCCTGGGTATCAGAATGTATCATCTTCCATTTGCTGCCAAACTGTGAAGACAAGATCCAGTACCACATTTACACTCTCAAGAGCAGCTTTTTATAGCATTCATCTGCACAACAGGACTGCCTCACCAGTTTCCCTTGTGAAACCACTCCACACATAAAATCTGTCAGCACGGTGTGCTACAATGCAGGCAAAATGACAAAAAATATTTAATCTAAGCTAACCTCTAGAATATCTCTGACCTTAAACAAAGGTTGAGAAAGAACATTTACATTTGGAGTAGTTCTAATAACACTGGGCAGTAGTTCAACTATATTTTTTGATTAATGTTTTCTCATATTGAATTTCTTTTGCATTTGCCTCTTATACCACTTTAAAGCCAAGGATGTAAGGCCAGAGGTTGCTATTGTTAGACACTACAAGAAAAAATAAAATAAAAAATGCTGGTCCCTGCATTAAGTTTTAGTCTTTGGTCTAAGTTCCAAAATTACTTTCTTTCTGGTTTTAGTGTGGTGCTGATGATTCCTGGGTTACCTGTTACGGTCTCCTTAAACTCAGCAATAACCAGGAAGATAAGCAATATCTGCAGAATCCCTGAAAGGTCTGCCAGCAGATTCTAGCCATCCACTGGGAGGCAATTATTCTGTCATCATTTGAAGAGAATGGCCTATCTGCTTCTGGCAGGCATTTCAGTTCCAGGCATGAATTCTGGTTCTGGCCTTGCTGCACATTCCCTGTGTGATGGACGCCCTGGTCAAGAGTGCCGAGCAATCACACGCCGGCCAAGAGTCAACCTTTAAACAAGGGATTCAGGATCAAAAATGCCTTTGTCTGTTCTAATTAGGATCAACACTTTTGCTTTCTTCATCGGAATTCATTTATTTTGTTGTCTGGGGCTGACATCAGCACATGATCTGAAGAAGAAAGTAATTTGCTCTTTTCTTCATTACCTGATGCTTTCTACTTCTTGTGTATCACCTGTAAAAGGAAACAACAAATAAACTCTTCCAATGTCATCTTGTTCAAGTGAGCTAAAGCCTTTTGTTTGGAAGTAGTGCTTTCCATGCCTTTCAAACAGTCATGAATAGCATGTTTTATCCTTTTTACCACCTAGACAATCTTCTCTGAACTCTGCTCCCTGATCAAGGGGGACATCAACAGGTTGTTCATAAACTCCTATATGGTTTTCAGGTGTTTTCCAGCAGTGACTAACCATCCTTTTGGCTCATTAGGAGAAACTGCCATTCCTCTGCAAGATGTAAATGCAGAGGAATGAGACACAGTATAAACCATGAAAGCATGACTAATTCATTGCAATAAAATGCAAACTGGCTTGCCTTCTTGCCTACACCTTGACAGCTGACATGTTCTGAATTCTGGTGACAGCATGCAGATCTGCATGGGAAAGGCTGAGGTGAGGGGACAGCAGGGAAGACAAATAGTCTTAATGTTTTTTAATAGATCTAATAATCTGATATGATTCATGATTCACCAGAGACCTGTGCTTTGGGTACTGTCAAAATGGCTCACACAGATTGGGACACCAATGCTAATCCAACACTGTCTGGTTATTCAGGACAACTTCCCTGGTCTCCAGAAATTACTCCAGGAGTTGGGTAGTGGTCCTCAGTCCTGTCCTCAAAACACAGGAAACTTATTTGGAAACAGCTGATTCTAGCCTTGACAGTTTATTCCTGAGCTGGAATCAACACATTAGTGGAAAGGCTGGAGGGGGAATCCAGCAAGGAGGAATTAATTCTGTTTTCTCTGTGCTTGATGCATGTAAGCCATCTCACCCAGACATTCAGTGAGATCTAAGTTTTAACCTTCCTTGTTTGTCAATAACTATCACACATGGCAGCATGTGCCTTTTGAGCAACTCCTTCACTGTCCTTAGTTTTTTGCTCTCAACTGATAGAAAGGGTGAGAAAATATATTCTCTAAAAAACAGAAGGAAAGAACAATGAGGAGAACTAACACACTACCTTATTGAGCAAGTGTTATTTACATTTACCTTATTTTTTAATTTTTTAGGATTTTTTTTATTATTTTGTGGTTCTAGAAGCTCTGTAATGAAAAATAGATGGGGTGATTCTGCCTACCTGGATTCAAGCACTAATGACACTCTCATGATCAGAAACAAAGATGGATGAAAGGACATAGTTGTTCCACAAACACAGACAGCTCCTTTCTTAACAAGGTGGTTGATGGAGAGGGTATAACCTGCTCCTCCATTACAGAAGGATGCTGAAGCATGGAGAACAATTTGCTTTCTTGCAATGACATACATTCCATTCTCTAATGGGCATCTTGGTGTTTCTGATTTCAAATGGGAGTTTTACACAGCAGTGGAAAGGCTATTTTCCTGGGTTTATGACTCAGATCAAATTTTGTGCTTTATCACTTCAGTATACCTAAGATGAAAATATTCATAAAATTTTAATTGTATTTTTATTACAGTCTTTATGGGCACAAAGCCCTTTTGTATGTGCAAACTCCTCTAGACAAAAATCCTTGGTGCTGAACTCCAAGATACATTTGGTATATGTACACTCAAGTGTGTCTGTACATACATTTTTATGTTTATATGCATGACATTTGCACAGTATTTGAGGCACTAAGTCTCTGTATTCATGAAAATATACAGCTAGGGAGGCTTGACTCTGCTTAACTGAGTCATTTACCAGTGTAACCAAGGACAAGCCAGGGAACTTCTTCCTAATTAGTGTAGTATAAATGAGAGAAAAATAAATGAACTCCTGAGCCATTAGAAGGTGGAAATAGATCCCCAAAACATGTCCCATGTTACCCATTCTCTTGGCTGCCTTTGATTCAGTAGTACAACAGTTGTGTGAATGTAGGATAACTGCACACCATCAGTGCCACACTCTTTGAAGAATGTTAGAATTAATGGTGGTTTGGCTGGCAGCACAGTACTTTGTGTGCCTCACACTAACAATGACATAATTTACAGGATTTAATTAAATAAAACACTAAAAGTTAAAAAAGAAAAAAACTACAGAACCCCCCCTTTATAAAAACCTGTGTCCCACAAGTTTATTTTTTTCCTTTCAAGATTCCATAGCACCATTATGCTTGTGAAACACTCAGCAATGAGTCACATGATAAGAAGCTTTTCCCCTCTGTCTCCTTTTCTTGCTTTGCTGTAGTTGCTCCTTGCACCAATGAAACCCGTGCTCCTTTCTTTTACTTAGTGAGATTTATTTGATGCATCTTGAGGACAACTGATCAAGAGGAAACAAAGATTCCTGGGATTCTGTGATTAGACCATGTGTGTCTGGCAGAGCTTGTTAGTATGTCTACCCCTGATGAAATGAAGGGCTGCTCAGCTTCTGCCATTCAATCTACCACAGTCACATTAAATTACACTGAGGGAAATTAAAAAGGTAATTTATTTCCCTAATTCCTGGTAATAAAGTACCTCACACTTTTAAAAGCTTCTAAAATATCAGGACCTAATTTGTTAAATTGTAAAGTCCTGGAATACCTGTACATTAGGATCAAGAAGGAAGACAGTAAAACAATTTTCAGCTAGAAATGCATGAGTTTCAGAGATTCTGTAATGTAATTTCCTAAACTAATTAATCTGAGAGAGAGGTCATTAGGGTTAGATATCTTTAATAAAAGCTTGAGAATTTCTTCCTAACTTTTAACAGCATGTTCCTCTCACCCATGCTGTCTATATTTTCTTTGCAGTTAAACACTGTATCTTTTGGGGTGTTTTTTGGTTTGTTTTTTTTCTATGTATCTGTTCAGCTGTTAATATTTTTTGTATAAAATTTGCAATAATCTCCTTCTCTGACCATAACTAAATAATTCCATGGAATCAGATCATCTGCTTGAAGAGTTAACGGGAAAGTTGCAGTACATTTCATCTGACCCAAGATCATACACTAACATAGCATGAATTTTGAACTCTGAAATTACATATTGGACTGAGCTAACAGTCTAAAAATACCAACAGAGAAGTTCTGATATGATATTAGAATATTTATTGTAATGAAGATAACATTCACCTCTGTAACACTCACATTCATCAGTCTATACTGAATTTAAAGCAATTTCACAAAATTGATGAAGCAAGCATGTCACCTGGATTATTCCAGTCAGAATTATAACATGGTAAGAATCCATTTTGCCTTCTGCATCAATGTAGCTGCTAGTGCTGAGGATGCTTCTCCTCTCAACTCTTTGCCTTTTGCTGTCCCCACAGACCCCCCTGTGTGTCAGTAGGTGGACCTGACACTGTTAAACCAGACTTCAGTCACTGCCTTCTCAATAAGATCCAGCTGTGAGAGTAGGCTGACCAAGATCCTGGGGTAATTTGTCAAAAATTAGCACGGTGACAGTAATTCCAGACAGATATTCCTAAATGTTATTAACAAAGGCAGTGTCATAATCTGAAAACAATTTCTTCTGGGGAGATTAATTGGTGCTGGCAAGGTTCATTCTCTCTTGGTTAGGTTGAAGTACTGCTCTGTAGCTCCAGAAGGATGATACAAAATTGTTTACTCTTAGGAGAGTGATATTTTAATACATGACAGAGACACAGAGCACTAGATATGTGATAAGGAGCAGACTCCTTCCTAGGCACATGAGCAGTGAGTTGTTGACATTGCTGCACTGGCATAAATATGAGGTGCTTCTTTGTATTTATTTTATTAACCTTTAACTCCAAATAATTTCCTCAGAACAAAGAGCTGGAAATATTGTAGTAGAAGACATTGTCAGAAGATGTGGTCAAGTGTGCAAGTGAGATACCAACAGTGCCTTATCGAATTCAAACCCAGTTTCACCAGCAAACAGGGAAATAAGAGAAGAGGTGACTCTTCCCCTCTTTCCTACCCCACCAACTGCAGCACAGAACGATGCTGGCATTGGGTCACACAGCTGGAAGTGGGTGTGCAACTCTCCTCAGTCACTCTTTCCTAGATCTGCCAGGGCTGTTCTCTGGTTCTGAGGCCATTTGGCAAGCAATGCCTTTGGCCAATACTATAAATTATCTTAACCTCTAAAACCACATGGGTACATGAAAATTATATTTAGGGAATGATTCCTAGCCTGCCATAGGTCCCAAACCATTCCTAGCAATTTTGAGGAGACTGCTAGTTGCCACAGTCTAACAGCATCACAGCCTGCATTTTAATAGTGTGAACAATTATTTTTCCTTATCTAGAAACATACCCTGGCACTGTTTGATGCATAAACTTTACCAGCACTTGTATGTAGAGCCAGTGTATATAAAACACTATTCCCATAGTGACTTAATTGGATTAAAGTGCTACCAGAAGTGTAGCCATCGAATTTGCTGTTTTAATTCAGATAAATTTCCTTCTGTTTCTCTTGAGAGGTCAGACTCCTTTCGATGTAAATAAAGATGAACACAAATTTACTTGCCTTCAGGAGGGAAAATATTTAGGCAGTGTGAGAATGAGTTGCAGAATCTACAAACTGCATTGTCAGTGAGAAATTGGCAATGGCCTTCTTGAAGTTCCTGTTAAATTCTTAGCGCTAGTGAAATGTTTGAAACCAGAACTGCATTTGTCTCTGCCCTATAGAGAACAAAAAATATTGCCATGATATACTACTGGACATCATGCCAAACAACATGACAAGAGTGAAAACATATTGTGGCTATGATTTACATATCTACTAGAGTGATTGTGACAATTTTAGGTTAATTCTTCCCAATCAGGCTTTTGAAAGCTGGCTTTCACCAAGGGTTCTTTAATTTGCAGTGATATATTGAAGCTGGTGTTCATCGATAAATTATAACTGCCTGTTTTCCAAGCCCTAAAATACAGCAAGAAATCTACTGCCTAGAGTTGGAAATTTTTCTGTCTCATGCACAAAATCCTTCTCTACCTATACCTATACCTGTACATCTCATCACTGAAAGAGTATCAGGGCATCTTCCTTTGTGTGCCTGCTTTGATGCCTGGTGCAGTTTGACCCAGACTAAATTGCATTCTCAGGGCACAGTTCTGAGAGGTAATACAGGCCATGTACCATTCCCAGTAGGCAGCCTGTGTGTGGGTGCTCTGTTTGGAAGACTAAAAGTTTAGGAACATGAAAACAGGATGTTCTGTGCTGACAGATTTCAGTGCCAGTGTATGGTTTGAGGATATTTAATGCATTCATATAGATATAACCTGTGTGTTCAAATAGCAAAACTTCTGGCAATATTCCACAGACATATCATGTAGAAAGGGTGAATCATCCTAGACAGAGAACATTTGATCTTAGTTTACCAGAAATAAACATTTTTTTCAGAGCTATAATGATCTGGTGTTTGTCCTGAGTGTAGGCACCTCATCAGACTGCTGCAATTAAGGCTGGCATCACTAAGAGAAAATATGACAAACAATATAATGCTCTAAATCCACCAGACTAACAAGTTAACTATGAAGAACAGGAGCATTTTTAGTGTGACTTTAGAATTAGATCTGAATCCACACATTACATAAAACACTATCCATTTCACCACTGACAGGAATGCAGGTGACACATTTTTCAGACCATGGAAAAAGAAGCTTTTTTCTTCTTCAACTATTTGCCAACCAAAAGAAAGGAAAAATAAAAAAAGGCTAATAAAATAATCCATTGGACAGATAAGCACAGCATATAGAATTTGTGGCAATATTAATGGACATTCAGCACACAATAAATGTTCAAGGAGGTGATTTAGTAATTTGCAGTGGTTCATGCAAAGCCAGTGACTGAGGGACCCTGATGGGACACAAGGACTTTCAGGAAACATCTGGAAAATGAAGGAAGTGTGCAACTGTCATGACAATTTTTAATTCTGGGCCTGACCAGTCCAGGAAGCAAGAGGTGTGTAAATTAAGAGCACTTTGATTCCACAAGTGATCTGCTGGGCTCTTCTCCATAGCTGTCTACATAAACCCAGGCACATCTCAGGAAATCAGCTTGTCCCTCTCAAAAACATGACCTACACTTCATTCATAATTACCCCTTCAGCTGCACAGATCAAGCAAAGTTCCCTAAAACAATGGAATGAGGTAGTATTTCATAAATAAATGTCCACAGGACTTGGCCAGAATGATTTAGAAAATAGTCCTGAAAGGGTTATTTAGGGAGACGTGACAGACCTAAGCATACTGCAGTTGTTTATATTTATATTAATATTGGTTTGGACACAGCAACTACTTATCTGTGAGAGGGGGATGATGAAGAGATTTACATGGATAAAGCACAATACAATGAAGATAGGAGATTTACACACTGTAACACTACTTAAGCTTAAGCCACAGAGACAAAATCATTAGTGGCATCTTTCCAGACTTAGAAAGCTTTAAACATGGATATTTTTTTCCCCACTTAGATATTACAAAAATAGATATAAAAATATAACTAGGACAGACTGGAAACAAAGGATCATGGTTTCCAGCTTTGCAGGGACTGAAACACACCTGTTGATGCTGAAGTATCTGCTTTGTGTGTATTTGCTTATAAGTATTGGGAAAACACAGATAAGTCTATCAATGGATGTATGTGACATTGTTAGCAGATAGTCATCCAGTTGAAAATTGTCAGAGAACTTGATTTTGAAGTCATTTTGGCACTGATTATGCATTTTGCATTATTCTTAGTTCTTCAATTTCATAAACTATCCCGCTAATCCATAGATAGATTTTACATGGAGTGTGAAAGATATTGACCTTTCCCTTTGTTGCAAACTTGAAGTTTATCCAATATTTAAAATCCCTGTGGTAAGCTTGGACCACATTCTAAGTAAACACATCCTTTATTTGCTTAGGAGCTATGGGGATCTCAGATGATTCAGAGGATTTGAAACAGGGAAAACTTGTGTTCAGAGACTGGTTCTACCTTATTTATACTGGTATTATGCCTTTCAGCCATGCAATACTGAAATAGAGAACAAGCTGACACAGAGGACTATCATGTCCTATATCCACTGCTGAGGATATTTTTAAAGAACCTCAAGCAATCTGAAACTACACTGACCATTGGTTGTCTGGGAACTCCCATCAATATATTCTATTATAGAAATTTTAGGAAAAAAACAGTTTAAATGGATAACTCAAGTATGCTGCTGAACTAAGAATTTGTTTGTTTTCTTGAACCAGAGTAATAATTGGAGTCTGGTCCCTAGTAGAGGGTTTGTTCATTATTCTTTTTCATTGTCTCAGGTTTGGGGAAGGAGTGTTGATGCTGACCATTTGTCCACTGCTGTTTTTATATTGCCTTGGGCTTGGGGGAGAGAACTTGCATGCAGAGGGGTCTGGGGGCCATTTTATTATTTGTCTTGTGGCAGTGGCTGTGGTTGGACCATGTCAGAGAGCATTTTCCTTGAAAAACATTTTTTATACACTTTGTTATGAGGATTATTGCTGTTACTGTCCATTTTGTTATCTCATTGCTGTTTCCAGTAAAGTGTTATCTCAACAGCTAATCTCTGCCTTTTGTCTCTCTCATTTGACAGGGTGTATGGAAGGGAGTGGCTGAGTGGGGCTTAATTTCCAGCTCTAATTTCTATTTGCTTGGTGTTTCTCAGCCAATATTCATAAACAGAATTTCAGAGTGTTGCATTTGTATACAAAAACACACACTAGCATGATATTTGGCATTCTATCCATGTCACCAACTACTCTGGTCTGTTCCGTTCCCTGCTTTTCAGAAGGCAGATACAATCCAGGAAAATTCTATTTATGCTTGCCAGAGGACTGAAAGTCTCACCAAACAGTATTTATCAAGGAGAATTTAGCACATGATTCAGTTGAGTAATTTAATCCTCACTAATAAGTCATACCTGCCTGCTAGTTTTTTCTTCATGCTATAGAATGAAACCACATGTTTAAAGACATCTATTGCAACTTTTTTGAGCAGGTTTCCCCAACTATTGAACAGTATCAAAGTTCATAGTGCTTTAATAAACCCGTCTCAGAATTATCAACATCGATTTTCCTGTTTCATGAAATGAAATGTTAAGGCAAGGAACAATCAAAAGATTTGTCCAGCAAGCCAGGAGCAGAGCCAAAAAGCAAGTTCAGGTCTTATTTTATCCAAGGACAAGTGGTCTGTAATAGTCCATGTAAAAAACATGTAGGTTAAAATGGTGATCTCAAAAAACTCTTTATGATGAGGGAACTGGAGTTTTTTCAGCCTGTAGCAAAGGAGGCCTTATTGCTCTGTACAGTGACCAGAAAAGAGGTTGTAGTGAGGTGAGGGTTGGTCTCTTCTTCCAAGGAACAAATGGTAGGACAAGAGTTGTTGGCCTTAAACAGTGTCAGAGAAGGTTTAGGTTAGATAAGAAGAAAAATTTCCTTACTGAAAGAGTTGTCAATCATTGGAATAGGCTGCCCTGGACAGGTGGAGTCACCTTCCCTGGAGGCATTTAAAAAGTGTAGATGTGGTTCTTGGGGACATTGTTAGTGATGAGTTGGCAGTGACAGCTTAATTGTTGGGCTTGATGATCTTAAAGATGTTTTCCAACCTAAGTGATTCCATTGTTCCATGATTCTATTTTTTACATCTAATAACTTTGCAATAAATCTGTTCCTTATGTTCAGCCAGGAAATACCAGAACAATTTCAAATATTTACACATCATCTTGGTTTTATAATTTTATTTCTTAGGAACTTGATCAAAGTCTGGCAGAACTTAGCAAAAAACCCATCTTGATTTCAAAGTGATTTGGATTCACCACCAGTTCTTTTTGATAGCTTTTAAGTTTTGCTTTGTATGTGTCTTAATTCCAAATTTCTCATGTGCTATGAGGTACATTAGGGGGATCTTCACCTTTGGATAAACTGCTGTTTGTCATCACATACCAGGGAAATTCTCTGGGGTAATCTTGGGTGGTGATTAAGGAGAACTCTGATTTGCAGCCAAGAACAATAAGGAGTTTTTAATAGAACAGGAAAATTAATAAACACCAAAATAACAAGTCCATGAGGGAAAATGGTGTCTGGATGTATCTCACATGCTGCTTTCTCATAAACTATTTTTAGTAGGTAAGTTTTAGTGCAATTTCCTTAAAGAGAAAGATATCTTGACATCAGAATGCTCCTGTCATTGTAAACCACCTTCTGCTATCTCTCCTGTAATAAACGAACAATAAACTCACCTGAAACAGGATCTCTTTATCCATCTTAATTATTGAGCAATGTTGCTTTTGGGAAAATGCAGACTTTCTTCTTCAGAGTACAGCAGTTGTAACTATGCACACAGTGCTGAGCTAAGACTGGATTTGAACACTGTAACCTGCTCCTGTCTCTTTGCTGAGGCAGGTGGCTGTGGCTGGACACGTGACAAGCAGGAAGATCTTCCTCTTGTCAGCACAGGTGGATGTGGTGGTTGTGACTTTGCTTTCTGCTTTCTCAAACGGATGGAATACCCTTCTAAGTGAGCCATGTGGGACATAATTTTATCTACTGATACAAAAATCCTAGTTTCAGGTCCTTGCAGCACCAGGAAGGGATCTTGTCCCTCCCATCACTATTGTTTTGTCAGTTCTTCTTTTAAGTAACTCTATAGATATGCAAATACTTTCTCTAATAGACCAATCATTTTTAACTGACAGCACCATGGCTGATGAAGTGAAAAGCTGTGATGTGACACAATGGTTTTGGTGAAGCTATGATGCCTCAATTATAATATAAGCCAGAAGCCAGGATGTCAAGTGAGGAATGTAGAAGAGTTTAAAGTCATTTTTATGAAGGGATGCAGGATTAAAATTTTGGAGCATCTTATTTTCTGGAGACCAAAGAGACACCCAGTTTTTCCAGGCTACATATGAAGAACAGCAAAGGGAAGTGGGTTCAGATGACAGAAACTTGTGAGCTGGCATCAGTCCAGTACTCTTTCAGAATGGCTGAATTGTATTTTTGCTCTGCAGCAGCAGAAAAATCAGGAGTGTATCAATTAGTACCAGGGAGAGAGTACCTGAAAAGCACTTCCTGAAGGAGCTGTGAGAAAGTTAAAGGTTTGTGCTCTTAAACAGCAAAACCCTGCAGAGCTGCTACAAGGTTTGTTGAGCTTTGGGACTCTTGCTGTACTACAGAGACTTGGTGTTTGCATAAATGAAGCCCATATTTTTCAGAAGGGATTTCAGTGTTATTGAAAGCAACTATTTGCTGTGAAATCAATGGGCTTTGCATACTCAAAGACCTTTGAGTATCTGGGCTGTAGTCCAATATGAGGAATAAAAGCTGCTGATGAGAAAAATGGACTTTAGAACACCAATACTGAGTTAATGGAGGTATTTCAATTCTGTTTCCTAATTGTATTCAATCCCAAAGCTCACAGAGGAGACACAAGGTGAGAAATTTGGCTCCTGTTGCAATCCCATAGCTCACAAAGGAGACACAAGGTGAAAAATTTGGGTCCTGATGTTTTATGCTACACAGTTTTTATTAACTTTAGAACAGAATGCTGAAGTGAAAAGAATTTGATCAGAAATGAGTAAAACTCAAGTGAGGATTAAAAAAAAAAAGCTGAAACAACTTGTTTTCTGAATTTTATCCTCGGATTAGCTATTGTATTAGGATAAGTGAGCACTTTTCAAAACTTTTCTATGTATGAACAGGATGGAAACACGAGTCCTCTTCTTCCTTGCACACAGAAAGAAGGCAACCCATGTCCTGTTAAAAACATTGAGGTGCTTGAGCCACAACTCCTTACACTGCTGCCATTCTTTAGCCTCCTTTAGGAGAATGATCATGATCATTTGATCACAATGCCCTTTTTAGTCTTTGTACCTTTTAGAACTTGCATAGTATTGGAGGAAAAAGGTCTTTGAAATATCTGCTCAAATCAAGAAAATAACTTAGTTCAATTAAGTTTGTGACTAGAACTGTGCAGAAAATTAAAAAAAAAAAAAGAGACACCTGTGATTCTTTTGAAGTAAACCTTTTGATAAAGATGACTTAGAGGTTGGGGTGTTGGTTTTTTATTTGTTTGTTTGTTTGTTCATTGGGGAATTTGTGTTTTATAGGTTCCCTGATCAGAATAATTCAATTGTTAGCATTATTATCTTCTATGTAGGGAAAAGACTATAATTCACACCAAACTTTTTATTTTATTTTTTAATAAGGAAAATGTGTCTTGATTTTTCAAAAAATATTTTATTTGTCACCAGGTATATCAGATTATTTTAGGATCATCTCATAAGCAGCTAATCAACAAAGCAAAGCTACGTTTGCTCATATTTTTCTGAGAATTATTGTTAAGTCATGTTACTGCTTCTCGCAACCCTGGAAATACCCAAAACTTCTTATCAGCATATGATAACTGATCTATTCCCATTGTCTGGAGGTTCTGTGCCCAAGAGGTTCTGAAGCAGGAAGGAATACATTGAATTGCAAAGGAAAATTTTGTTACAAGCCCAGTTGCAAGGCGCCTGGTACTTCATATAAAATCTATGTCCCAGTGTAATAGTGTTGGTAGGACAAGAGGTGATGGGTATGTTCAGAATAGATATAAGGAAGACTTTTTTCATGTTCAGGGTTGTAAAATACTGGAACGTGTTGCCCAGAGGCTGTAGATGCCCCATGTCTCTGGAAATAGTTAAGGTCAGGTTGGATGGGACTATGAGCAACCTGATCTAGTTGAAGATGCCCCTGCTCGTTCCAAGATTTAATTAGATGAACCTAAAGGTCCTGCCTAACCCAAAATATTCTTGTTCCTATGATCTGCTGAATGCTGACTCTTTTCTCCCATGGGAACCTGGTTTACAAGACAAAGAGAATCTCAGATGAAAACATCTAAATAGCTGATCAGGGTCTTGTCTTAAACTGTAGAAGGGAGAGGCCTGGACCTTGTTCTACTCTTTGTGCATCAAAATATTATGAACAATGATTATATGGTTGAAATTGAGCTCAATTCTGAGCTGCAGTGACAAAAAATTAAATTGAAAGTGCTCTTTTAAAAAATGGAAATCATATTAAATATCACTTTTATTTATCTGTGGCCAAATTAACTTTATTTATTTATTTATCATACTGGACTGGGCATGTGAGCATGGATTCTTCAACACATTTATTCTCAACAGTAAAATAACATTTGAAAATATAAATGAAGGGAAGAAAGAAATAAAGGTCTTATCTCTCCACTCCAATTTTCTCTGACATTCATTATAAAACATGACATACAGTATTCATCAACTTCTTTCCTGCAACACTTGCAAGCATGATTTTTGAAAAATCACAACCATCTGTTGAAACCCCATGCCAATAACAGTTATCCTTTAAATATATTTACCAAGAGGAATATTTTGAGAAAATATGTCTGACAGTGACTAATTGGCTTTTATGCAACAGCTAGGTATTAGGAGAGTTTAAATTGAAGGTATTATCTGGGTTTACTGGCCTTGTCATTTTTATCCCACTTTAAGACTAAATTTTATTTATGAAGTAGAATTTATTCAATGAGGAATAAATTTGGTGCATATCAGCTCCTCACAGTCACTTTATTCAATTAACATTTTGGTTGAAAGTTTGCTCGTGAATGTGAATTGGTCACTTTTTGTCTGCACTGTGCAATGTCCTGCAAAGTGGGGGCTTGGGAGAAGAAAGGCACAACTGCTGAGCAGTTTTAAATGAGCAACATGAGGCACTGGCAACTCAGCTTTTAGAGTACTTGGTATTTTTGTGGGGCTGATTAGCTATAATGGATAATATGAAGCCTGAACATGGAGTTTTTCTATAATGAAAGATAGTCCAGGCTAACAAACATCTAAATTTTATTTTATTTTTAAAATTTATTATTTAAATGTTTCAAATGCAAACATATTAGTAGAATAACTCTTTAATGTCTGTAGTCTCACATACCCTTCTCATCTTCAAAATATTTCAGATTTCTACTTGTTAGCCCATTGTTTATCTTTGACAGAACCAGTCTGCATCTCCTACTAAATCCCTGTAACTTCTTCCCTCACATATTTGGTACTGCCTGGATTTTTGATGTTTAAGATATGATTCCACAAGGGATTACCTCTGGTTGTTCGGAGTCTTCACATGAATATCCCTCATCTCAGGGTTTTAAAGTGTCTGAGATGGTTATTTAAATAAACACACGCATAGCAGCTCATCCTCTAGAAAGGGGATAAGAAAGAAAGCAAGCTTATTCATCTGGGCTTAATAAAGACTTGTCATCTTTTCTAGGGACAGATCTAGATATTTCTAGGTTACAGATGGGCAGAAAATTACTTCAAATTATAAGGGCTGCAAGCTTTTTGTTCCAAATCAGGTGAAAAGACACATCCTTTAAAGTTTTTAATTGAGTAAAAATGTGAAAATGGGTGCAACATCCATAATAAAAATACTCAAGGGAGTTACAGTTTCAAGTGCAACAGACAAGAAACTTAAGCTCTCTGCTGCTTACTACAATGCCAAAATAACAGAAAGTTGACAGACTATATAAATGAAGTTGCTTATTTTAGATGAGAGACTACTTTGGAAAAATTTCAGGCGGCAGAACCAACTTTCAAATCACTGCTCAGCACTAGGCAGAGTAAGGAAATCTGTTGGAGACTCTTAGAACCCAATGAAGTAGCCCTGCTACTCCAGTGTAACTCTCTTTCTTATTCAATTTCACCTACACGTAAGCAACCTTTTCTTGATGAAGTGTCCTGTTCATTCTAAAAAATAAGCAGCTATTTGAAAATGAAAGCACACAAATAAGTCCCTGGAAAAACAAAGCTCAGCCTTGGCCAAGAAATATTGTAAAGTGCACAGGATAATCCTTTGAGATGTCAATGATTCAGTTTGTTGGCATGACTGATTCAGGTTCTGACCAGCTCGATTGCAACAATATCAATGCAATCTCCACATATTTTTTTTTTTAGCTGAAGTCTTCATTTTGTCATCATGTCTATCTGAGCACATAAAAGCATTCTCATCATCCCTGATGCTTTGCTCTTTCACAGTTGTTTTAAATGTAGAGAATTCTGGTATGTTCTGTTGTGATCTACCAATGCACTGAATTAGGGTAAAGAGCAGCTCTGTTTCTCTATGTACATGTGCATATGCAATTTTCTTCTTGTCTTCTATTCTCTGTGATGGAATGAGCTTCAGAGATGCAAGTTTGTCTTTGTGTCTCTTATTACAGATTTCCTTAATTTTCTTAATAGTTACTCAACCAAGTTCTTAAGCTTGCCCACACAACCACTTTCAATAATTTTTTTCTGAATTAAAGGTGTTGTTTGAAATGGATTGTTTTAAGCATATGAAATTACTGTATGGTAATTCCTAATGGAATAAAAGCAGACTTAACTGAATTTCCCTCCTTCACTTCCAAAGCAAATAGAACTCAAATATATCAAATTAGGTGGATTTTCATGAGGAATTCAAACCAGGATAACTCCTGAGAAGACAGTTCTGTGTCATCACCAATTTGTCTTGGTCTCTGGGCCCATAGGCTTCAAAGAAAGGAAAAAAGGCATAGATGGGACAGCAGCACTCGAGGAAAGGGAAAAAAAACCCTGAATAATTCTGACCAGCCACCCACACACTCCAAAAACATTTAATATATTTCTGAGTGAGAGTAAAATTGATTGTCCAGAATGCAAATTTTTACATGTGCCTGGCAGCAGTGGTGTATCAGTAGACATGACTTATGTAATCTCATCTAAGAAACTAAACTTCCACGAAAGTGGGAAAAGTTACAGTGGTGAACATCTAACAGGAGAACTTCCAAACTAATCAGAAGCAACTTGCCAAGCTGTTTTGCCAATCAGCACCAGTGTTAACTACATCTTAATGTACCCGTGTACCCAAAGTGACTGGGCAACTGGACTAGAGGCGAAAATGGCCCAAAACAGCCAGGGCTTTTAAAACTACTGCTAGCAGTGGTACACATCTAGGACATTGCAGACTAGATAAAGAGTTTTAAAAGAAATTTTAAACCATCCAATAAACAAACTCTCAAAGCAGTATTGCATTCACAGTATTTTGAAGACTCTTAAGATGAACTCTCATAAATTCTCATGTGCTCCTTCATGACCCTACAACATCCATCATCCCAATATAATGTACAAAACATCTTAGAAGAATATCAAAGCTATGACTGATTCTTCATGGCCTGTGAACTGGAAGCCTTATTTTGAGATAAGTTGTACACAGAGAGGGTGGATGTGGGAGGAGGCTTGTGTTAAATTCTTATCCATAGGTCAATCATCTCTTGGAAAACTTCAAAACACTATGTCTGTGTGATGAAGGAGGCAGAAAACAAACATGCTGTGATCTGTTCACATACTTGAAATGGGCATAGGAAGGAGAAAGATCTTAGGAATTCAAGGAAAGAAGGGAAAAGGCTGTATGATCCTGGCTAGTACCCAGTCCTCGTTATATCCTGATAAAAAAATTTTTCTGTGCTTTAGTTAAATTAAACACTGCTCAGTGTTTCATTTCTCAAATGTGTGTGGTTAGAAGCGTGTCAGCAGACATATCTATAGCATCATGTCTGTTAAAAATTGATTTTTTTCCAGGGAGGTGGGAGATTTGTGGGTTCAAATCCCCTCTTTAAAACGGCTGACAATCTAACTGCTGTATTGAACAGAAGGTACATGGAAACTTGGCTTGGAAGATGGGACATGTAAGGTTCACAAAATCTGAAAAGAGATTGTTTTAAAATAAAAAAAAATAGCATAAAAAATTGAATTATCCATCATAAATATTTATTATTTTCATAATTAATAAATATTACAATATTTCATAACTAATAAATATTAATAAATATTGAAACAGTTTCTTTAGATGAGACTTCTTTTTTTTCCACTTTTTTTTCACATTCTGATCATTACATAAATATGTCATTGTTTACATAAAGATTATTAATGAGTATTTTTATCTTGGTATTGCATGCAAAGGTAAGATTTATTAGAAGAGATTTTGTCCTGATCATTTAGGATGAACCCAGGGGATGAACCCAGGGTCTCAGACCAACTTTTTGAGTTTTGCTCAAACAACTATAGATTATTAATCACTGTCATACTGTTGATTTTAGGAGCTGTACACCATATGTGAATAAAGTTAGACTAGACTCTTTCGCAGTTTGAACTGCCTACATGATATTTCAACTGATACATCTTTTTATATGAAGTGTTTTTTTCCCTGAATTAGAATCTTGTGACCTACAGTAAGCAACTGAGTACTACTTCCTTTCTTCAGGGAACAGGGAATTTTGTCTGACAAAAAACCAGGACCAGACACAAAGGAAATACTAGCTTTGCATTCTCTTTGTCCCATTTATGTATCTGTTTTGGGACAATATTTCCCTTTACCTATTTAGCTGATTTTTAGGATTCTGTTCAGATGTAACAATTGAGTAAAATGGAATTTTCTTGCTGGTCTAGCAAATATCTTTAGTTTTGAGATTTCTTATAGGCTGCAATGACACAGCATATGTATTAGGGAAATGCAGAACCACATGGAAAACAGTTTAATTATTTACTTATTTTACATATTTACCTTTCATGTGAACCATAGTACTTGAAACTGGATGTGGGATGAGAGCTGCCGTGGAACACTTGCAATCCTAACCATGAAAGTAGCCTGAAGAGGCTGCTCTTAAGTCTGCTTTTGAGGCTTTACATTTTTCCATTTTTATCAGCAGATTTTCATGATTATTCTAATGGTTCTGAAACAATTTGCCAAATTATCTTAATCACCTGATGATAAACTAGTTGAATAATTTCTCTTCTTCTACTTATGGCATTTCTTTTCCTCCAGCTGTTCCTAAAAGAATGTAAGTCTGAATATACAAACATTGTGTGGTTTTGAAGTTCTATTTCAATGTCAGATATTGTATGAAATATGGTCTATGAGGTAACCATTTGAGAAAACAAGGTTCTTTTTGTTAGTATGGGTTCATTAAATATGCCTGCCCAATTCTTGCACAGCTCCATTTTCTTTTAAATATCATGTCTTTTCCATAAAGAGGGCTTGTGGAACTGAACTTCATCTAGCACTGATCATTATGCTGCTAATCTCAGGAGAGAATCAGCTGCCTTTCCCAATCACAAATGATGAGTATAGAATATGGATAAAGATATTTAAAAGATATTGTCAACTGAAATATCCATTATAAACTATAAAGTTACACTTAGCTGACATTGCAGCCCTTGACACACATGTAGGAGGACACTGGTGAAAGAGTATTGTGATAAATTTGCCAAAAGAATATTTAGAACATTATTTGACAGTGGAACCACAAAACAAAACTCAAACATTAAAAGGAAGCCTACAGAGGGTAGAAGCAAGGACAGGAGTCTGTGAGGAATGCACAGGGGCTCATCATGACCCAGCAATGTGAACTCAGAGCCCAGAAAACCAATTGTATCCTGGGCTGCTTCAAAGGTACCATGGACAGCAGCTTGAGGGGGAGATTCTACTCTGCTCGGGTGAGAGTCCACCTGGATTATTGTGATCAGTTTGGGGGTCTCTAATATAAGAATGTCATGGACCTGTTTAAGTGAGTCCAGAGGAGGACCATTAAGATGATCACAGAGAAGGCTGGAGCACCTCTCTTGTCAAGACAGTCTGGGAGTGTTGGGGCTGCTCAGCCTGGAGAAGTGTAATAGGACAATGGGAAGTGGCTTTAAACTGAAAGAGGGAAGGTTTATAGCAGATATTAGGGAGAAATTCTTTATTGGGAAAGGGGTGAGACACTGGAACAGGCTGCCCAGAGAAAATGCCCCAACCCTGGAAATGTTCAAGGCCAGATTGTTTGGCCTTGAGCCCTTATGGGAATTTGAACAACCTCTTCTACTGGAAGGTGTCACTGCTAGGCAATGCAGAGGCAGTATGAAAACACATACAAAAACCACATACAGTATGACATTTCATAAGATGGCAGCTCCCAGTGATATGGAGTCTGTAACAAAATGGCAGCACCAAGTAGTCAGTGGGGAAGTATTTCCTGTTTTAACATCCCTCTGCATTAACCAGCCCAGCTGGCAAAGGGGCCACTGCTCCCACTGTCGATTCCAGGATAGTCTGTGACCATGTGGGGTGTTTTAAAAAAATTCAGACCACCAAAAATCCTTTGGGTACTGGACACAGAAGGTCCAGACAGCTCCAGTGACCCACCCAGAGCACAGACAAAGCCCCTCAGCCAAGCTGGAGGAGCCAGGAGAAACAGATTCCTGAAAGGGTTACAGACAACAGCAACAGAGAATGAGGGAGCCAAGGAGGGAACAGCAGCAGAAAGACCCCAAGAGGGGCCTAAGGATGAGGGCAGAAGGAGCCCTGGGGCATGGATCTCTCCTTGACAAGCCTGGAGAGACCCCACTGGAGCAGAGGCACCCCTGCAGCCCAGGGAAGAGGAGTCAGGAGCAAAGGAAAGAAGAGAGGGCTGGGGAAGAGTCATGGTGGGAAGGATATTTTAGTCTCTGTCTTTAGTTCTTACTACCCAAATCTATTTTAACTGGCAATAAATTAAACTACTATTCCCCAAGTCAGGTCTTTTTGCCGAGGTGGTAACTGGTTAGTGATTTCCCTGTCGTTACCTCAGTCCTTGAGCTGTTCCACCCTTTTTTCTCCTTTTCTGGTGAGAAGGGGCAGGGAAAGAGTGTCCAGGGAAGAAGACCAAAGTTAACCCACCAGGGAGAGTTAGCTACCAGCAGACCCTTGATCTGGGTCACCCTTTGGAGAGGCTAAAACACATCACTGAAATCTCCAATTGCTGAAGCAGGAGGGGACACCACTGAAGTCACTTCACTGCTGCACCACCATTTTAAAATAGCACAGATTTGCAGGGTATCTGCACCCACAGGCAGCACTGTGACAACATGGATTAAGGAGATACTGATTTAATGTCTTCTAGTCATGTTCTTTTCCCTTTCCCTTCTGTGGCTCAATGCACCCATGGGTTGTTTCCTTTGTGAAAACACTTGCACAAGTGTGATATCTGTGGGCATAAAACCCTCAGGTGACCCATAAAATAAGTACAGTAGAAAAATGTATGGCTTTCTCTGAACTGCTTCTCTGAGAGATCAAACAAGCCCCAGCACTGGTGTGAAGTAGGAAAATCAAAGTTACTCAGGGCCTGAAGAGAAAGGCAATGAGAGCATCCTGTGGCAGAGAGAGACCAAGGTGTGACATCACTTTCACTGTGATACAAAACTGCAACTTAACTGTTCACAGACAAAACACCCAAACTAGTAAATAAAGCAGAATAAGGTACATTCTCTGGCACAGAGGTCATTTAGCACAGCAGCTTTGTTGTGAGTGAAATTACAAACACTCATAAGAGAGAAGTAGCACATTTATTGATAAAAAAGAGTGATTTTACAAAGTTGATGGTAAATGTGACAGTGATTTAACAGGATTCAATGGCAAGGCATTTCTGAGTGTTTACTGAATTGAGGATGGGGTCAGAGCCAGCTTTTCATTGACTCATGCATTCTGAATTCCTTCTCAGTGGGGAGTTCAGGTGTGGCTGGAGGCAGATTTTGTCCCAGACAGTGGTCAGTGGATTATGCCTAAAGGATCTATGCAATCAGTCCTTTATATCACTTAGATTTCAAAGTTTTCCAATTCACTGAATATTTGACAGAATAAAGACTTGTAGCTTCAAGGAGTAACCTTGAGAGGTATCACTGTTCAAAGGGAGATCCTGGAATGCAGCTCACTGCCACATTATTTATGTCTGCTATTTATGGAGCAAGGTGATTGATCTGGTTATATTTGCATCCTGACTATGGATGTTAGATTCCTTCAAACCTGGCTTGAGTCAAGCCTTGAACAGCACTACTGGTTAAGCAGATGCATTGCTTAAATTAGCCCTTGGCTATTATGATGTTGGTATCTGCTTCCCCTGAATCCAATTTGAGTGACCAGACAAACAGATTACAGCTGTCACTGGGGATTATCACCTGAACAGGGTTACAGGAAACAGAGGTCAGGCTGAGGCAGCTTTCTTGTCCAGGACATAAACCAGTCCTTTTACTCAAAATAGTAAGGTCCTAAATGCCTAATTACAGCAGTCCCTGATCTTATCTAACTCCTGACTGCCCTCAGGCATTACTCAATAAAGTGAAAATTGACCCAAGCCATTGGCCTGGCCATTTTTAATTTATTAGTATGGACAGAGTCACATCTGTTCACTGCAATGATTTTTTAGTGTCTCTTTCAGGAGAAGCTCTCTGATTAACAGTCACGGAGGGTAGAATTCAGCTTCAGATCAAAATACCTATCACACAAGCACATGAACGTGGGCTAATTGCCTAAATACTGTTATGGAAAGCTGTGTGAAATGTCATATATGTTTAAGAGCTAAGGGGATAGGGAAATCTGTCATTGGACCTGTGCCATTCTGCAGTGACATATGAGTTGAGGAAAAATAAACCAGAGAAAATCACAGCTGTTTAAGGTGTAAGTCAAGCAGTAGATTTCCATTATACTTTGTTAAGTGAATGCATTTTCACCAGAACTGGATTTCAGTTTTCTATGTAAAGTGCTCTGTCACCACCTGAGCTGTCAAAACGTGCCAGAAACCTTCACATTGAGCTGGCAAATATATTGCAGAACTTAGGCCTTTCTGAAAAGTGGCAGCCACACATGATACTCTAAAGCATCTGAAATTACAGTAGATAGCTCAGGGTGAAAAACTGAATCAGGACAAAAAAAAAAATCTCCTAAATGTATTGTAGTAAAGGCCAGTATTAAGAGTTTATATGGTAAACTGGGGCAGCAAGCCATCAATTATTTAAAATAAATTTGATCAGAATTTCCTTCTGGCACTAAATTTGAGTGAAACAGAATGGCCTCTGCTTTTTCTGTAAAACTCTATTAGCCTCCAGATCAGAGCAGCCACATACAAAATGCCTATTGGCAATGATATCAAACTTGCACAAAGGCCTAAAATGAGGTGGTCCTGAGGCTGTCCAAGATTAAAATCATGCCAAAGTTAATCAAAATTTCACTGTAGGTAGAATGAAGCTTCAGAGCCCATCGATGTTCCTTCAAGTTATTTAATTAAGTAGAAAAGACATAGCGAAGAGATTTATAATATAGACAATAAATGACTTCTGCACCTGAAAGAGATAGTTTTGCTCATCCCATCTTGATGAATGCCATTGGTGCCACAAATGGTTTAAGAATAGAATTTCTTTGATTGCTAAGAAGATGGAAGAAGAAGAATTTTAGTAAATTATCCTAGTCAACCACCTTCAACTCCAAGAACATTAATAAAATTGGAAATCAGACTTAAGAACATATTTTCAGTAATTAAGTTTCCTTATGCTCTAAACTTCTCACCCAATCTCTTTCTTCTGGCTGGCAGCAGCATGGATTATTGTCCATTTCAGTCATCACCCTAAAAGGAGCATGGTACTGAAAATCTGCTGCTTTTTCTTGCTACAAAAAAAATCCCTCCTGCTTAGACATAAGGCCTATTTTATCTTAGTCCAGAGCAGTAACACAAAGGTTTTCTCCCCTCAAGCAGAGGTTGCAAGCCATTTTGTTTAATAGATGCCTATCAGGAAAGCCTGTGATTCCTCATGTGTGAATGAAGCTATTAAACCCCAAACCTTATTACACAAATAATGTCCATTTTGATATTTCAAAGTACTTTTAGCAAGGTGCTCACAAGAGTGTTGTAAATGATCCGTAAACAGTAGAACACTACAGGGACAAATTGTAGATTGGGTAATTTGTTTTCACAGAAGTTTACTGCCAAAGGAGAAACCACTCACCTCTGAGGGTCACTTGAGGGCCCAATCCTACAAAAGTTCCTCCCCTATGTCATTCTTGCTCATGCTGTGACACTGTGTAAATCAGGAAGATTAATCCTGTGAATAAAGTATTCTTAGGTGAGTAAGGGGTTTGAAAAATTGTGGTTTGTAATCATACAAAACAGCCATCTCATTAAAATTCTTTTAAGTAATGCCCTCACATTTCTAGATCGTCTCTTTTATTCTTTCTGGCAGATACGCCACCACCGTAAACATGAGGAACTAAGACTAAAAAGAGGAACTAAGACTTAAAAAAAGAAATTAAGCAAGAATTTCATGTGCTACATTGTAAATGAAAAGAAAAAATAGTCTCTAGAAAGTGTAGATTACTTCAGTATTCCTAACTTCCAGGAAAGTGGAAATGTTGGGTAAAAAAAATATTTTCACTCAAGTGTATCATGTGCTGTACTTTCAATTTATTCCAAGCACATTTAAAACGTCTAATTTCAGTGCTCTTTTCTTATACTATTTTTCTTACTATATATCAAAATAGGTTTTGATCCTGCATGTCACCATTTCCTATTTCTAAACTATGGAGATAGTATTCAATAGCACAGGATGATAACTTTTAAAATCCCACTACCTGGAACCAGCTAGGGTGACAGAACTGGTGATGGAGACTTCAAAAGGACTGTGGTTTCATGACATTTGTTATATTATTTTGAAGGTGAGTAAGGGGATGGTTCTGAAGAAAACAAGCAGAAACACCTTCATATTAATTTCTGCCACTGGTCATTTTTCTGTTCTTGAAGATTATTTCAGATTCCCTGTGGTGGGTTTGACCTTGGCTGGCTTCTGGACGCTCATCTAGACACTTTCTCACTCCTCCTCCTCCCCGTCCTCAACAGGAGAGCAGAAGAAAAGATGTAATGGCAGGATTTTTTTCCTTCACATCTTTTCTCACTCCTCTTTCACAGCTGCTACAGTGTTTTCAGTTCCTTTTAATTTTTTTTTTTTTTTTTCTTTTGAAGAGGTATCACCAGATTTGTTGAAGCAGCCTTTGGCCAGTGGTGGGGCCATTTAGGAGTCAAGTGGAAACAGCTGTGTCCAACCAGCTGTGAGCCCCTGATCTCTTCTGGCAAAAGCTTCCCCCACTCCCTAAACCTTGCCATATAAAAAAACTACACCCTGATATCTGTTACTCTGCTATCAACCTCTATCACAACCTAACCTGCATTTTGGGAATGACTACTCAGCATCAGAGCATTTACATTCTGCTCTTGTATCAGCTCAAAATACTCATCATGTGCCTTCAAACTACGTTTATTTCCAGGTGCACCTGTGGCACAGTTGGAAACTGGATATAAGGATAATGAAAGCAGCTGTAGTCATGGAGCTGGTCTCCAATGATTCTCAGACTGCCTCGTTGTGCATTTCTCATTAGGAGTGTGAATAATATAAACAATTTGGGTTTTTTTGGAGACACCTTAGGCATCATTATCTCACCCTTAAACTTTGCACGCTAAGAATGATATCAAACTCCAATTCAATAGAGAAAATTTCCCTCAGGAATCCAACCAATATTCAGTGTATATTCTATGCTTTTTCTCACAGGTTCCTCTTTAGGATTTGATGTATATTCCTTTTTGCTGAGTAAAAGTCAGAAAATGCATTACAGAAACAAATCTGGAAGCTCAAAATCATTGGGAAACTAAGCCAGATGTGTAAGTTGGTCCACACTTTGCAGTAGCAGTGCCCTCTGCAGTCAGTTGCCCTCATTCTTTAGTGAAAGCTGACTGGATTCTAAACACAAACAAAATTACACAAATAAGTCTAAAAACTAGAAATTTATCTAATCACAGTTGCAGATTTTTGACAGATTTTTGGAATACCTGAAGCTCTAATATTTGGGTGTCTGTGGAGCTAACTCTGAAGCTAGACCAGCTTTGAGATGCAGGTCAGACAACACAATATTCAGACATCCTCTTCAGCCACAGTTATTCCATGTATCTATGGTACTCTGTACTTCTAATCCCTGATAAACTATTAGAAATTACTTTTTAAACTAAAACAATAGCTGTGGAACACAAATAAAGTTATCTGCCAGCAAAGGGGACAGCTAATTCGTCTGCTGCCGAACACTATTTTCAGATGTAATCACAATGTTTCCTGCCTAGAATTATTGGCATCAAGCTTGTAAATGTATTCCCTAAGGGAGAAAAAACACTGTAAATAACTTGTCTTTAAAGAGGAGGTTTATTGGATTTTTACACCAGACAACACGAGCTCTGGTTAAATGTTGAGTGATATTTATATCCCTGTACATCCAGCCACACCTCAGCTGCTTTTTTGGTGGGGGGGGTTATTATTATCTTTTTCTTTTTTATTTCAGCACTAATGAACATAGCAATAATTTGTATTCACTTCCAGAGTCTTTCTAGTATTCAAAATAGTGGACACATTAAAGGAAGGTGAACATGGCAGCTGAAAGAATAGTGTTTTCCATTTCTCTTACTACCTCATGAATTAAAGAGAAAAAAGAGGTGGAGGGGGAAGAAAGAGAGATGAAAACAGAAATGAAATTATTCTGCTGGTATTCATGTTCAATCAGACTGAATGGCCTAAAGGGTATATGAGCAAGGGTTTTCAACATGCTCAGCTGAACTGTGAGTTGTTACCAGTTTATCAAGCAGTGCAATTTACACAACCCTCAGGGAATATTGGGTATGGATCAGTACAAGTGCCACAGGAGCACAAATTTAGTTTAAATCTGCCACACTGTGTGTCACAAGGTGCTTAAGTGCTTGGGCTAAGATCTTTATAGACATGATATGGTACTTCAAATTCCTGCATCAGTCCATCTCAGAGCTCCCTGCATTTTATAATTTCTCAGCAACTCCTTCAGCCTGTTTATGCCATGGGGACAAACACTATAATGCATGTTGGCCTGATGGAAATTGTACTGGCCTCATTTTCTAAAGGCAGCTGCATATATGTGGTAACACCTTTAACAGTTATTTAGCTCTGTTCCAAAGGTGAAAATTTCCCCCTGGAGAAGTCAGAAAAAAATGTGTTACTTGTTTGAGGGAGCCTGACCTCAGATTTTCACATGGCTATTCTGTTTGTTTGGAGATAATTATGTAGATTAATGTAGTTTACAAGTCAAGTGTCATCTCTTCTTCCACCACACTGCAGAGAAAGTAAGTTAGAGAAAAGTCCTCTTTATCTTTATGAGATGAAAAGAGAGCTGCTGTTTGGTGACATGCTCAGTCCTATCAGGCTGGGTTAGACAAATTGTTGGAACATTTGTAATACTGAGCTCTTCAGGTGGCATCCCTTACAGCATTATTCATCTGACTAAATGTGGGTGCTGATGTGCATTTCAGCAAGTCACTTTCAATTCCCTTCACTGCCAGGAAGATTACTGGAGAAGATCTAGTAATAGAGACAACAGAATTTAGAGTGTGATTCATCTTATCCTAAACAGATGCCTATGTTTGTTCAGAGGAGTTGCATCCTAAACTGCATTAACTGAATTGATCAGATCTCTGTTGATGATAATGGAAGCACAAATAACCAGTTAAAATGGTAGGTGCCTGTGCTGAGAGTCAAGTGAGACTGATGAGTCCTAACCCTTCTTTCTGAAACCTACTTAAACTGAAGTGTACTTTGTACTCTCAGCTGCTCCATCCTATAAAACTGAGTTTCTTCCCTGGAGGATCTCTGTTTTTAATGGCCATGGAAATCCATACAGTCTGTTGCAGCAAATAAATTCCTGTGCCTTCAGATTTTAGCAGGAAATTAATGTGGAGCTGTTTGTAGCAGAGTCTCGAAGTTTAACCACTTACTACTATCCATTTTGGAGGTATAAGATCTCTTTTTTTCAGAGTTGATCCAAAATGTCCTGTGTGTTAAGAAAATAGAGGGGTTCCTTCTCCTTCAATAATGATTAGATCTTCCTAAAATAAGGATGGCCAGTACTTGAGTCAGAGCAAAGGTACATTTTCCCCAGTATCCAGTTTCCTGCAAAATTTTTAATATGTGCAGAGTTAAGCATAGTAACTGGGTGGGCATAAATATCATAGTTCCATAAGTTCTCTTCCAGACCTCAGAAGAAACTCTGGTAGACGTCAAAACTTTTCTTGCTTAATTTTAAAAATTGCTGTTTGTCTTTCCTTGCTTTGTCCCTTTTAATTGATATAACTTGTGAGTAGAATCACAATATATAAATCTTAGTGGATTAAAGGTTTTATAATAGCTTTTTTTGGTATCACTTTATTATTATTAACATGCTTACGGATTATTTTACTGGTGTATACTTCGTCTCATCTGATGAGAGAGATGCATCTCATCTGATTAATGACATGACACAGTCTCAGGATAAATTGCTTTACATATTCATATGCTGAAACTGAGAATCTACTTTCTTTCCAAACAAGTGATTATTTTGTCTCTAAATAACTCTCTGGTCTTGAATACAATGCACGAAACAAAGGTCAATTGTAATTTATGATTAATTTTGTGTTCTTAACTTGAGTTCAATTTATACAATGATATTAATGCTTTAGTAATTAAACTTTTGCCTTCACTGAAACAAGAAGTGCTAAGATCATGACACAGCACTGTACATCCACGAAAACAGTGCTGGTAGCCTGGACTCTATTTTACAATCATTGTAGGTTACATTTGTATCCAGGTAATGTCCCATCACTCTGACAGCAAATTGCAAAGAGACCTTATACAAGTGAAATGCACATCTCTCTTAATTACTTGCATGTAAGTAGAAAAACATTCCCTAATTTTTAAAACTGGAGTGTCAATTAGAAAAAAAGATCAGAAACACCTCTTTTTTTCCAATATTGACTTGTTTTAAATACTTCAGCTATTTAGTTTGACAGGCTGTATCTCCCTGTACAGCCTTTTTCCTCTACTGATATTTACTGGTTTACATGTTTTTGTTTTTTCTGCCTATGGGCCTTTTACAATCCTGTCCATAGCTGCAGTAAAATGTAATGTTTGGACAATTATATTAAAGGCCCAGTTAGAGACTTTGGCATGTTTTTAGTCTAATTTCAAGATGTGGTATCCAGGTCTATTTTGGTGTCTCGTTCCTCTGTATTATCACCAGGATATGTGTGCATGTCTTCTGTACTTCCTTTTCCATGAATGGGACACAGATGCCAGCAGAAATGGTTTGCATGTCTGGTGCTCTGCTATTTCTGCTCGTCTGCTTCCGAGATCAGCAGATGGAGATTGGATAATTCTGCAGTGCTGAAAGTCGTAAACAACTTGGTATAAATATCCCTGCCTCAGCTTTTGTGCTGAGGTTGCCCATTTGAACTTCTGCCTCACTGGAATTTTGCTTAGGGTTGGGAGCATATGCTGCATACATTTGGTTGGTTATTGTCTCCATGCTAATCAATATACAAATGCACATCTGTTGAATTGGTCTTCTAAGTTTTACTCATCTTTAGACTTGAACTGACTTCCATCTTGGGAAGTGCACACCAGGTTGGCAGTAAACCCTGCCTTCATCCTTCCTTCTTTACTCTGATGAGCAAACTAATGGGAAATATCATTATCCCTAACACCTGGAATAAATTACTAGGATAGGTCTCATTTCCAGAATGGGGATTCTGACACTTTGCAACATTAGGAAAACCTTTTACACCATTTTCCTGCAGGACATACTCAGCTTTCAGCTACAAGATGCAAACATATAAAACCAGATTTTTAGAGACAGTCACATGAATCCCAACAACAGCAAAAAGAAAAAAAAAAAAAAAACAAAAAAACCAACAAACAACCCAAAACATAAGCAAATACTTTGATGGAATTTTTAAAACTTGTGAAGTAATCTCAGTCAGAACCTAACTCAGTGTGTCAGTTAGAAAGGTCAGCAGCCCCTGCTGAACAGAAATGACAGCTCGGACACTGGAGAATTCATCCTCTCTCATTGAACAACATGAAAAAACTGAAAAACCTGCACTAAAATCCAACACCTCCATGTGAAGATCAATGCCCTTTGTAGCCTGGAGAGCACAGTCAGTGAACTAGTTTTCAACAGCTTTTAGAAGGTTCCTCTCCTCTGTCTACCAAATGTCCCAGGCTCACTCTTCATTCCCACTACATCCTCTCATTCCCTCCCTTCCTGCTAAAGCCACTGGGAATGTTTGTGGTCTGTTTATTAACAGTCCTTTTACCCCATAACCCACATGGTTAGCCCAGGTTAGCTCTCAGGTACACTTCACTGGTGGCCCAGTAACTGTTTATTGTAGCAGAACCAGGGGGGACACCAAGAAGAAAAAGAGAGAAAGGAGGAAAAAAATCATATTCCAAATTTGTTACTGCAATAATTTTATGTAAAAAAAAAACCAAAATCCACAACAACAACAACAAAAACAACCAAATGAAACAAACATAAAACCCAACAAAACAAACAAACAAAAAACAACAAAACCCCAACAAACAAAACAAACCTTAGTTTTGGTTTGAATAAATTCTTTCAGCTCTAACAAAAATCATAGTAAAGTCCAAAAGGACCACATCATATCCAAATTTCAAAAAGAATTTAGACAAAACCAACGTGTCAATACACCTTGCAAAAAGAATTACATTATATCTGATAATTTCTGTATAGGGTAGCATGTTTGGTGTTATTCAAGTTCCCTTCTTTTTAGGCTAGGTAGAACTGAGAACAGAAGCTGTCCTCTTCAAAACACTGGAAAATAGTTAATTTTATTTTAAATAATCCCAATTGGCAGACTGAGAGTGTGAAGGAGGCAGGCTAGGAATATGCATAAATTAGATTGGAAAGGCAATTGAGTGTAAGAGGGTGTCAACAGAAAAGAAACAAACAAGTTCTTCTTACCTGATTTGAGGAATGGAGAAAAATAACAATTTGCAATAATAGAACTAAAACCTAGTCACAGATGGAGATAAGATAAGGATGTGTTTATATAGACCAGAATGAAATAATGTAAGCTGTTAAGTTAAAAATTTCAACATGAGAAAACTGTTATGACAATAAATCTTTGGTTACTTAATTAACAGGAAACCTGATAGCACTTATTTTTTTTTTTAGGACAGCATTGCAAAAAACAATGTACTAATACTTGATAAATGAAAATTCATTTCAGTGCAATGGTGATATCTTCTAAAGCAAAAGAATATTTAGATAACTTTACTTTTTTCTATTATGCTTAATGTATTTTATCATTTATAATATGTGAAGTGAACAATAAATAACCATACCACAATGACTGAAAAAAACAGACATCAACTTTCAAACAAGACAAATTTGGTTAGGAAAAAAGATCTTTTTCAAAAATTGAGAATTTTTATGAATAATATTGACAGTGATTTTCCCTTTTTCATCACATTTTCTGGTGCAGCTTTAATGAGGCTTTAAGAGTAACAAAAGTACATGAAAAATTAAAGCTGTGTGAAGTCTTTTCCAAAATATTGATATATTTTTTTGGAAAACATGGTATTTGAAAACATCTATGCTAACCAAAAGTAAGCAGAGAAACCAAACATACAAACTCCACAAAAAGAAACAACCAAAATAAACCACCCCAAAGTCAACAACTGTGAAGTTATCAGCTTGGATACAGCAGGACATGTGACAAACTGTGGAAAACAGACCCATTTAAAGCTAGGTAATGCAGAACATTTTTTCAGAATATTCCCATTATTAATATAATTGGTTTCTCTTGGCTCAGTCAAGTGCAGCAATTTTTCTTGTGGTCTGAGTTCTGAACTGCACCGAATGGCATCAGGGAGGAAGCAGCAGCAAAGTGCACCCAGGACTTCTGAGCTCTGTGTCACTCACACTCTGGGTGGGAAGAGCTCTCCCATAGCCTGCACATCTCTGTAAAGACCTTACAGAGACCTCTCCAGCCTTCATCTGTCACAGAATCACAGGAGGCTTGGGTTGGAAGGGACTTTAAAGATCAACTAGCTCCAACCCCCTTTTATGGGCAGGGATGTCACTCACTAGATCAGGTTGTTCACAGACCCACATGAAAAAAAAAACAATTTTTTTTTTTTTGTCTTCAGAGCAACCTTTCCTGCTCAGTGTTAATTCTGCATGAGGAATTATACCCAGGACAAGAGAACTAAGTTGTGCTAAGGCACTGTTACTTGAGTGATGCCAATGTTTGCCCACTGCTTACTCATCTTGTCACCTCAATGGTCATTTCCACAAATACATATAAAAGAACAAAGAGACTTGTTTGGTGATGTTAAGGCTGCTACTGGGAATTCTGAAAAAAACTTGTGTCATAATAAAACACAAACTTGTGTCATAATCCATGATCAGAAGAAACTTCCTTTCCTGACTTGTATGTTTCTTTCTGTCCATAGTCAGTTCTGCATCAGTGTAGGGTAGTGGGATAAGTCTGTTTACCAGCCAAATAATTATTTTAATATGCAGTTCCCAAATAAATGTTGTCATAAAATAATTTTAAAGCATGATCTCACTACAGGAGATGACAAAATTATATAGAAGGATGCAGTTAACTTTTTTTTTCTTCCTTCTTTTTTGAAGAGAAATTAATAATCACAGTTTACAACTACAAAGAAATGAGTTCAATCTGATCAGAATCAGCAATGGTACGGTGAAACCTGGACTTACTCCAAGTCATAAATAGGAAAAACTTAATTCTTATCCCTGTAAGTAAGCCTTTCTTACTAAGGCTTTTCTCTGAAATAGTTGTGCCTTTAGTGTTAGTGAAAAAGTAAGGGGAACATGAACTTTCTTTTCATCCATTCTATAAATTTCCCAGATCATAATTTCCTGCTTAAGATCACAATTTCATGTGGTTTTTATTATCATTTTTACAATATCTCTCTGCAAGGATTAAATAGCCTCTCAGCTACATTTAACTGTACTATAATATTTGGAGCAAGACCTTGTGACCCTGAGTGAGATCTAGATTAGCAGAATTTTGCAATGCTTTTATTTGCTCACAGTTTAAGAACCAATGTTTCTCAAGCTTTTGCATTACTCTTTTAGTTCTATGTGCTTTAATGCTCTGTGTGAAATGAGGTGAAAGATTATTTAATTATTTCATTTTTAGTATAATAAACCACATGCTCTGTAAGCTGTTCCTCCAGTATAAAACAATGGCATGCAGGAAATATTAATTGAGTTGGAGGGGGGATTCTGGATTGCTGCAAGATATTATTTCATATTCTAATTATACTTGTTCCATCAGTGTGATAGGAAATACAAAAAGCAATGTGCAGGTCAGACCTCTTGGACTGCTGACTTCTGGGAGTGTAAGGAAATTATTCAGGAGGAAAAAGAAAGACAGCAGAAAAACTTAAGAATAGTAGAAAAAGCACCCTCTGCAATATTAAATCTTGAAGTTAGTTTTATTAAGAAATAGAAAGTAAACCTTCCAAAAATATTTATTATTAGGGGAGGACTTTTACTGATTGATACTGGGACTGATGCTGTTAAACATTTTTATCAGAAATCAAGAAGGAATTGCAAAATTGCCTTTGATTTTGAAGGTTTAGGCATGTTTGGGAACTAACATTAAATATAATGGCAAATTCACAGTCACTGAGATGCAGGGGCTCATCAGAGGTGTGAAGATCAAAGGCAGCCTTGGCTGCAGTGGGCATGAGATGGTGGAGAGGAGTTCAGGGCCCTGAAGGCAAGGAGATCTGCTTATCAGTGTCCCATGGGATAAAGCCCTGGAGGAAAGAGGGCTTTGTCCTATAATGGATGGGATAAAGATGGTTAATGCTCAAGTATCACATCCTTGAAGATCAAAAGACCTCCATCCCAATGAATAAGAGGTCACTGTGAGTCCCCAGTGCAAGAAAGACATGGGCATCATCCAAATTGTTCCAGAGGAGAATCACAATGACCAGGGGACCAGGACACCTCTCCTGTGAAGAAAGGCCAGGAAAGCTGGGGTTTTCAGCTAGGAGCAGTAATGGGAACACCTCATAGTGGGCTTTTAATATGTAAAATACTTGAAAGAAAGACAGAGGAACACCAAGGACTCCAGAGACAAGACAAGGGACAGTGGATTTAAACTGAAAGATGGCAGGTTTAGATTCAATATGAGGAAGTAATTGGTTGTGATGTGTTACAAGACACTGGAACAGATTGACCAGATAAGATGGGCATGCCCCAATATTATGTCTTGGAGAAACAGAAAATCTATGAAAAAGGCAGGACTGAGTTAGGGCTTTTGTTTGCAGTAGAATAGAATTCAGGCAGCTCAAACATCTGATAAGTGTATTGGATCCAGATGCAAATATTAATTCTTGTAATTCAAGAGATTTATTATTATAAGGTGTTAATTTCACTTGTGATTGGTGACTGTTGGCTTGAGTGACCATTCCCAGAGTGTTTTAGTTTTAGGTCATACACAAATCTGTTCCTATTGTTTTAACTCTGTAAAAATAAATGTTAAAATAAAATAATTAATTACAGCTAAAAGCTCCTGTCAACACTATGATATCAAGTTATGTTATGATTGTACATATACAACAGAGTTCTGGACTTGGGAATATAGTGTTTATGCCACAGCAGAGGATGTACAATGGGCAGCCTGAACCCACCTTTAATCACTGGTCTAGGAAATCTCAGTTGCACTACTGAATACATCCATAGATCACTGCTCACACAACCAAAGTCATTGTAAGACTGTCTGTGATAAGGTCATGAAAAAACCAGATTATATGATTCAAGTTACAATAAATCATTTTTTGAATACAATTATGACATCTTTTAGAAACAGAAGGAAATGATTGATGAAAGATTTGATGACTAATGGGAGTTACATTCCCGTGTTCTTATTTCCTTCTTTTTTTATTGGTTTAGATACTCAATGGGGTGAAAATGAATTATATTAGTATATTACCCAAAAATACAAATATTTTAGTCAAGTGATGGTGTTAGAGACAGAAACAAAGGACTTGGATATGCATTTGCATGCATTTAAAACCTTTAGGCCCAATCTCCAGTGGCCCTAAGACAGTGAGAAATTTCAGTGGGTCATCTGCAAGATTAATTTTGCTCTAAACAGGTAGGATGTGAACCAGCACAGATCACAAGACTTAATCTCAGGGTACAGAATGACCAGAGTGTATATATTGGTTAACATCACTCTGAAATAGACACATTCTTATCAAATTGAAGACAACTTCATTGTATCATCCTTTAATATGTATGGAGGTCAATCATATTAAGAGTTTTGCCCTAGAAAGTCACACTTTCACTTAGTTTGCAAATGATGTGAAGCTTCAACCTCTATAATGATTTTAGCAGGTAATCCACCATACTGAGCACTGCTGACATCCTCATAGACTTAATTTACCAGAACTTATCTTGATAGTCAACCTTACACCTGGATTAATTTCATCCAAAATTAGCATTTTAAGGAGTTGTCTTTGTTGGTTATCTCAGACTCTGCTTACAGTAAAGAGAAGTAACTTTAAAAATAGTTTAGGTCTTAGATCAATCAGGAGTCAGATTTCTCTCTCTAAGAGACAATTTGAAACAGTCATACTCATGATTTTAACACCTCAATTAATGTCTAAATGTAGAATGAATTGGATTCTTAATTTTCACTTAATCATATGTGCAAGGCTGCCAAGATCTTCACAGTACCTCATGGCTAATGAAATGCTCAAAAATCCACTTAAGCTAAATCCCTCAAAGTTTTTTACTCCTTTCCCAAGCCAGACAAAGAACATCTTTCACACTGGGGCTGTTTTGGCCCTCTCTGCCTACATTCCCAAGTCCTTGCACAGTACTCAATAGGGAAAGTAAAGGCAATTCCAGTGCAAAAAAATATCTGAAATGCTCTTTTCAGTTCCTAATGGGTGATTAAAAGACATTAGGCTCTAACACCTAAGATATTAGGCAATTTTGATGGGGTTGCTATAGATAGTTGTCAACACCAAGAATATTCCACTGGGAATTATGAGATATTAATGTCTTCTTCTCCAGGGTCTATGTGGGGTAATTTTTAATGTTTTGTAAAATGCTTTTACACATTAGGCCCTTCCTTTAATACTCAGCTCCATCCATGTCTCCACTTTTCAAGGCCTCCACTGTTTTACAAGACCTGCATTTCTCCACCTATCATCATTTTGTTAATCCTAGCTTCTGCATTCTGCAAACAACTCCTTGTTATTGTCACCTGTATGAAACTCTGACTCTTAATAAACAAAAGTAAATCAAATTAATTGCTGACACCTGGTTAATTAGAGAAATTGCTGTCACAGATAAATCAAGTACAACAAAGCTGCAACCAGGTCAGGAAAGGTTCAGACAGAGCAAAGCTGACAAGCCTCAATCCTGAGGCCTTACAAATTTGCTACAAAGCTTGCAACCTTTTACTGCTAGGAGCTGTTTTGTATGGCAGGATTACACAGTTTAAGTTTAGTCAATAGAGATTCTTCTGGGAATGTTTCTTAGGAAGATGTAATTTGGGCATTTTTTTATTGTCCTCCAGAGAAGCCTAAGCAATATTTTCCACAGAGCAGTATAAATCTTTAATGCTTATCTCAAGAAATTTAGTTGCTTAAACAAGGCAATTTTCCCTGGAGATTTAAGTGAAGCTCCAAACAAAGTTTAGATAGCAGTTTTGTCCCAGCTCTCTGTAATTATTCTGGCTTTCTGTGAAGGTTTTTGTCTTGCATGAGATTTCTGTGTTGTCACTTCATCTGTAGCATGCTGGACTGTTGGTGTTTTGACAGTGCCCTTAATTCTCTTAACTCAATCCTAAGTTTTCTCTGTTTTTAAACAGTACCAATTGCTTCATTACTTCTGTTTGCAGTGCCTTCCTGCCAGCAGGTTTCAGCATTGCAACAGTACCTCCCCTGCAACCATCCCACATCCCTCACCTTCAATGATGAGCATTAGACCACCCCTGTGGGCTTTGCTGTGAAGGCATCTTGTAGCTGTGGCCACCAGTAAAGGGGATGTGGTCAATATGATGGATCCATTCCACATTTCCTTCCATTAAAATTCAACCACTGAATAAACAGAATTGTGAAGATAGTTTTATTTGCAAGGTCTTTGTCTCAGCAGTAAAACACTTTTGAAGCTGAGAGTCTCAAAATCAAATCTTGAACCTAAGGTACACAAAATTTGCATATTTATTTTCTGAAAAGTAATAATTCCAAATTATGAAGATTCTGTCTTAGCCTGTGTATTATTTTTACTTTTTTTTTTGCATTCACTATAAACTCAGAAATGCGAAAAATTATTAATGTTTTAAAATTTATTTAATTTTAAAATTTATTTAATAGCAGCTGATCATTGTAACTACCTAAGTAAAAACTCTTAGCCTTAGACAGAGTTTGTAAATTAAATTTTTTTTTGCTTTGCTAATTCTATTCCTTCTCTTTACCCTATGGGCCAGCAAAGGGGGAGTTTTGGACACACAACCATTGTGACCTAAGTGTGATTAGCAAGGTAATTCATCCTTTGGTTTGAATTCCACAAGTTTTTGATTCAGATGGCCTCCTCATTTCCCAGATCTGGAAGACAAGTAACAGATCAGCCCTTAGTAAAATGATGTTAAACATTTAGCCATAGGCCACAGAAACTGAATAGCCATTCTAAAACCCCAGTCTCTGTCAACAATGGAGTCTAGACAGATATTTAGCTGACTAAAGGGGTGGGTAGGAGTCTACCTTAAGATAAACTGAAATGTTTTTATGACATAGTGTGTAAAATCTACTGACTAAATTCTTTAGATTTCTGCTGAATACAATTCAAGTTTAAACACTCATCAGACAGACTTAAAAAATATCCATAATGCCTACAGACACAAACATGTAGATATCTAAATTTATGTGATGTCATCTCAAAATGAAATTCATTCTTACTGCCTTAAGTCACAAGGATTTGGTTAAAGAGTGCTTTGGATGTTAGTATATTTATATTGAAAAGTGAAATTTTCCCTCCCCTGAAAAAAGAATCTATATTAACAATCATTGTCACTGGATTGCAAATTTATTAAAGAAGTGGGATGGTTGCTAGAAAATTAACTACTTTTTGCTTTCTCTTCTGTTACTGAGGATGTACACACAGAAAAAGTGACCAAACTCATGATAATCTGCTAATTTCAATTGGTTGAGCTAGACCCTGACAGTACAGGGCATTCCAATGAATTCAAAGCTGAATTTTGCATTATTGTTTCATGAGAGGGATTTTCAGCATTGCTGCTTTGATTTTAAGCCTTACACACTTAGCTAAAGTGATGTAAGTCTTGCACTTAAATGAGAATTCAAACTTTTCCAATTATGATTGCAGCTTCCAAACAGCAGCCTTGCACAAAGCCAGCACAGGTCCCACTCAATTTCCATCTCAGTCCTAACCAGCTACAGCACATCCACTCTGTCTCCATTAAGGATGGAAAAAGAAACCCAGTTCTTATCCATGCTCAGTTTAGTAAGGGATTCAAAGGAATCACATCAGAAGGCAGGAGAAAAAATATTTTCTGTTGGTGTCCTGAAGCTGTTAAAATATCTACAAAATTCTGCTATCTATGGGGAAAAAAACCTTAATACACTTATAGCCTTACTTTATAGTTGACATTTCAAAAACCTTCAGCTTACTGATAATGGCACAGAGAATTTCCTTACTGGTACATCACAAACATCAGAAAAAGAGAGATTTCTTTAGAAATCACAGAAGAAAAGGACAATTACCTATCTGGCTTCCAAGTGGGAGATATTTTACATCTGCTTTAGCACTTGAGACTTTTTAAACCATCTTCATAAATCTTTTTCCAAAATCACAGTGGTCAATAAAACTAAATGTGACCTTGTCCAAAATATGCTATATTTTAATTATAATGGGATTATGTGTTAGATTAGGGCTAAATGTATTATGCTGTCACCCAATATGTCAAAGTTGGCAAACACAGCTATGCTTGGCCTGCAGCTCATATTTTTTTTTTCTTGAAATCTGTATAATTGGCCTGGAGCCTGTTGCCTGAAGCATTTTTTTTTTAATTGCTCTTTTTTTGTCTTGAGAATGAGCCAAGCACCACAATACTACATTATTTGTCAGAAAGTGTTTGTGTCTGTGTATGCAGTCACTAGCTAATGCCTAACACAAAATCGATGCTATTTTCTTTTTTCTGTTTCAGAGTTAAAAAACAAAATCACATATTAATTTGTATTTTCAAACCTTCCATATATCTATGCACAGAAACATGTCATAGATCTTTCTTGATATAGATGGACATGTTCATTCACCGATGAAGACGTAAGAAGAAAATATTTGAAATATAGATGAAAATTTGAAATATTTGAAGAGAATATTTGCATGCTGAACAACATCACAGCTAATTGTTATGTCTTACTAAATGAAATACTACTGCTGGGTTTTGCTTTATAAAAGATAAAATATTACATTGTTTTAAAGCTTGTTCTATGAAATCTGTAGGATTTTGTGCTTGGGAACTTTAGATAATGGAGGCAACAGAAGGAGGGAAGAATTGTCTAATGAAAGCAAACTGCAAACAGCCATGGAAGTCTTGGGAGTAACTGGCGTGAATCAAAGTAACCTGGGAAGAAAATCCTTGCTCTGAAACAGACTGGCTGTGATTTCCTATGAAAATTCAAGCATAATTAGATGATTTTCATTAGGTAACTCACACTCATATTTAATAATTGGGGGAAAAAAAAGGAAAACAAAGAAATACCTATATGAGAAACCTACTAAAACCAGATTTTGAAAAGAACTCAAAATTCAGAATTCACTTCTGATAACTTTTGATGTTGCAGTAGAGAAATTTCTCAATCTGTTTGTTGTTCTTGTTACTCATGAATGAAATAAGATCAACAGCAACACAAGAACTATAATTTATAATGAAATAGAAGTACAGAGAGTATGACTCTGTTGGGGGCTGGCAGGAAGGACTAGAATACTATTTCTGAAAGTGACTTACTTTTTGACAGGCAGTAAATTGATTGATCTGTAATCACCTCTTCAGTCCATACAGGGATGCTCATAATGCAACTTTCCCTCCTCCCCTGTCTGTTGGGATTATCACTCTATGTGTCATGCTAAGCAGGAGACAGGCTTGATTTGGAGTGAAACTGTAACTCTACTAGATTACAAACAATTTAAAACAGCTCATTCTTCTGCCTTCACCTGGCTTCCTCCCACAGTAAAAAAATAATTAGAAAGTAATTAAGCCATCAGAAGCAAGGCAGGACTAAATTACTGTAAATTAAGGTACTAGATAGCTCATAAGAGAGTCTCAACTGCAGTAGGAGTTAAGGAGAGGAAAGATGGGAGCAAAAATTATTATTTTGATAAAATCTCCTCACTCTGTTTCATGTAAAGCAATGATATGTCTTTTGAGAACTGTCTAAAGGAATTTAAAAATATGCCTGGAATAAGGAAACAAAATACCACTTAACTTATCACCTCCTCAGGCATTTAGAAGGAAAGTTTCCCTGACAGGCTCATTTGCCCTCTAATTTTCAGCTCACCATTTTTCATCTCCTTTACTAGTTTGTTTATTTATTTATTTATTTGTAGCTCCCTGTTCCTGATCTCTCCAAAACTCTGTTTGCTGAGAGAAAAAATACAGGAGACAAGTAGAAAAAGTGGGAGGGATTTAGAGGGAAGGGTATGGAGCAATCCTGGGAGGATAAACCCAGGCAGGCTGGAAACAGGGGAGCAGACAGCTGCTGAGACCAGGATGAAGAAAATCATGTCTGAACTGCAGAAGGTTTTTATCAAAATCCCAAAGTCTTTGCTTTAACTAATTTTTCCTTGCTATAAGAGTCTCTGCCTGGCTCTTTTCCAGACTTTTGTCCAAGGCTCATGTAAGTGTGTGATCCCTAACACCCCAGAGAGGTTGTCCTGCTCACTCTTGTGTTCAGTGGCTGTTCCAGCTCAAGCTTTTCGACAGGATGACAATGCATGCAGCCATGTGCCACAATCCCTCTTTCCCTTCCTGCCACTTTACACTGCTCAGGGAACTGCTGAAAGGTCTGTAATTCTCTGTGGGGTACAGAAGCCCTCACCTGATGCCAAGCAGCACAAACAACTCTCCCACTATCTGCCTTTCTGCACTTTGCCAAGGGAGAGGAGAAGCAAACAAGATGAAGGGGAACCTGTGCTCTGTCAAGGCACGAGATGTGACAGCACCAAGGGATCTGGGGGATGTGTGGCTGCAGCTCAGAGGAGTACAACCACAGAGCAGGGGGACATTCCCAGCCTGGGTTTAAGCTCATTACTGCTGGCAGTGTTGTTCTGGCACTGTGCTACAGTCTGGCTGCTCAGAGGCTTTCCCAGGATCCCAGCAAGGCTGTGCAGCCTGTGTGATCCCTGACCTCTCTGCACACCACTGCCCAGTAGTCCTGAACTGCCCAGTTTTTAGAAACCTGTTGATTTCTAAGGCAGATACTGCTGCACACACCCATCAGCTCTGGATTTCCTGACCCCCCTGACCAATTCTGTGACATCTACAGTCCTGTGCCTTCCTTCCTGTCCAGCAGCACCATAAACCTGGGTAACCCTCTTGTCTCAACCTGGCTGTGGCTCTGCAGCTCTGGTCAAATTTCAAATGCAGCAGACATCATTTTGATGTCAAGCTACCATGCTGGTGGGGTTTGTCCTTCTGCTGCTCTACCATTAAAGAGCTGAAATCTGTGTGGGGCTTTCTGCAGCTTTATGGAATCCACCTCAGCATTGGACCACTAAGGCATCGGGGGGATTTTTGTAATTCTGGCATGCAAAACAGAACCTGCTGCAGGTAACAACAATGTCTCTGAAACTGCAGCTCAGTGGACTGGAAGTACTTTAAAACTCAGTGTTGAAGGGAGAACAATGAACTGGAAGAAGGAAAGTCTTTCTCCATGCATAATTTTTGATGAGACAAATTGAGATCAGCAAGTCCAAAACATAAGTACAGGATATGGCTCATCTCTGTATTTTGAAGTAGCAGCTTTATGATACAAGGATGAATAAAGATTTTTAGTCACTTTTTTCTTGCCCCAAACACCCAGCCTTTATCGTTGACATGGCCACTGTTAAAACCACCCAAAAGCAAAACCACTACAGTCTGGCAGGGTAATAGCTTGTCAGAGTTAAAACAAAGCAGGAATTGGAAATGTCTCAATGAGACATAAAAAGCCAAAGTAAAAGACTGTATCCAAGAAATTTACGGACATACTGTCTTCTGGAAAGTCTTATTCATGTAGTTGCCAACAAATAAATTGTTCTCTGCCAGCATGGGGAAACAGTCTGGAGGGCTACAGTGAAATGTTTACTTCATCCCAACTAAATGTTTGGTTCATATCACACTAAGAACCACAAATCTGGCTCTTTTACCAAAGACAAACGTAATGATGATAATACTAAAAAAACCCCCAAATTAATGGTAGATGTAGGTTAAAATTATTTTTCCTTCACTATAAAGACCTCAAAATCAGGCTTTTAGTCTATGCCAGTTGCTTAAAATCAGTCCATACAGAGAAACAGTGAGTTCTCAAAAGCAATTTGTTTGGTTGAAACAGGTTGGCAGCATTGTTGAGAAATGCTCTTAATCCAAGGATGGCAGCTCTGGACAAGCATGTGGACCTTTGTTGATGGAAATACATCCACTTGCTTATGTCATTCACAAGCAAAAGCAGATTCCAGACTGCTCCTGTGACTTATTAAGGTATCCTAACCTTGTAAACAACTTCTATTTACTGTTTACTCCTAAACTGAACGTGAGACAGAGAATGCTCCCTGCTTCTGAGAAGAACAAGTGGCATGAACTTCTGACCACTTGTTCAGAGTTATTTCTCTTAGTTAGAGCAATATTACTACACTTGAACCATCAAGCCCTTAACCTTCCATCTCCTATTGGCCTCATTAACTCCAAAAAAAAAAAAAATTTTTTTGTGTGTTTGTTTTTTTGGTGTTTTTCTGTTTAGTTGATTTGCTTCTTTTTTTGTTTGTTTTAATTGAAAACAAGCACAATGATGCTTTGTTCACTGCAGATCACCAGACTGGTATTTTTATAATATATAAAGCCATATGCTACATGCCCTTCCATGTGAGGGTGCTTGAGAATATGAAACCTTGACAGGGAAACTGGGAACTCTGTGGAGGAGGAGAAAATCAAAGCTTATGCAGTGTTTGAGATTTCCCTTGGAAAAATCTAACTGATAATCCAAAATAAAGTTTGCCTTTGAATTCAAATTGAGACACTTATTTACACAAATCCAGTTATCTCTTTTTTTAGAATTCTTATTATTTTAATAAAGGCTTAAACATTCACATATTTGGATCTTCAGTAGATGCCAATCACTTGACTAGAAAATCTTTGACAAATATGTGACATGCATTGTCATATCTCTTAAAACTTTCAAAGGTTAAAAAGGTCATTTTTATCCCATGTGTAAGATTTTTAAAAACTTTAAATTCTGAATGTTTTAATGCTCAAAGTTAGCTTTAATAAAATCAGTCACTCTCTATGAAATGTAAATATGATTCTTTAGAGGGAGCTGAGAGAGGTTATTAATTTTCCAGCCATTAGGGGTAGATGTCTTGAGTGTGTGCTATGGCTCCCTTGTTTTTGGTGTTTACAGAGAAGGGAAAGGAAGGAAAATCCCTCTGTTCTTCAAAACCTCTTTTCCAAGTATAAGACCATCTGTAGTTGAAGAAATCCACTCTGCCCTCCATCCAGCAGAGATCAAAGGTTTCCAAGACCAGGTTGAATGGGATTTTGAGCAATCTGATCTAGTGAAAGGTGCCCCTGACCATGGCAGGGGATTGGAATTATGGATGATGTTTAAAGTTCCTTCCAATTCCAACTATTTTGTGATTCTCTGATCTATGTTTTTATTATTCTACCTTTGAGAAATCACCCCTGGAAATGGAAAACCTATCTTTGTTCCCAGTTCAGAAGTCATGATTGCCAAAACCCTGTTAAATTCCCTCTGGCAATGGAAACACTCCAGGAGTACTTCTCTGGAGACTACATTCTTAATCACATTCTCATCATTAATCATGGATTTACACACAACAGAAGAAATTCAGACACAGCTCCTACAGTTAGTACTGTGAAAGGAAAAGCTGAGGAAAATAAATTTTCTGAGGGTTGGTATTCACTGTTAGGCTCAGGATATGCCTTGAGCAGAAAATAGTCAAAGGCTGAAAGGATACTCCAGGCAAGTATTTCTGCCCTGCTCTTTCTGTTTTTTTGGGTCTGCTCATGCCCAGTTAGACAGAGCTTTGTCCAGATGAATTCTTGTCCTGAGGTATCATTGTCCTGGTTGCAGAGATGGGAACAGAGCTTAGCATGGTATGGATGTGACCTCAATCTTGGTTTTGTTCCTGGTGGTGAATACTTTTTTGTGGTTAAAACACTTCTCTTTGGATACTTTTGGTGTTAATGTTGCTGGTATTGAGCATTTTTTCATTCTATTGATTTTTGGTTTCAAAAAAGCCATAGACTCTGCTTTAGATTCCTCTCTTACTGAAGAGGCAGAGAGAAGGGCAGTGGGTGATTTGGAGTTTAATTTCCTGCTGGTGTTGAACCACCACAAAGAGTTTTATGTTTTCATGTTTTTAAGGGATAGTTTGTGGTAAGAAATTCAGTAAGCTGTAGACCAGAAAGTCTCAGAGTTTTATGGAAAAGTGGTAAAGCAACTCAAAAAAAAAAAAAAAAAACCACCGAAATTCAGCAATACTTTTACTGATTTCCTAGCAATCAGTCTCTTAGGGTGTGGAGGGTCTGCATTCCTCTCATCTCCTCAAGTCCTCAAGTCAGATATGGAAGTCTGTACAGCAACATGTAATAGCAACACATTTTTGTTGAGAGACCAACTTTTGAGGAGAAACCAAAAGCTTTATTTGTCTTGGGCATTGGAAAACCAAAACAGATTTCTCATACTCAATTTACTATGAAAGAAATAGGAACTATTATCTGCAAAGCCTTCAGAAGATTATAATTAAAGGAGACAGGCTTGAAAGAGGATTTCACATTTCTTTCTCTAGACAGTGCTGCCAATTGAAGAAGCTGCAGTACTTTCCTGGGGAGCCAGAGCTGCTCCCAGACACGTAACACTCAGTGATTCAAAAGCCCACACCCACTCCTTTCCCTCTTGCATCACAAATTGATTGAGGACAACAAGTGAATAAGATTAGAGCCTCATGGGGACAACCTTCAGCTTAAATAAAGGATAAAACTACTTATCCTCCTCTAGTTCTTTCTCCTTCTCCCAGGAGAATATACAAAGTGTCCCAAGAGTTAGCTAGCTGAAATATTAATCCAAGCTTCAAGTTGGAAACTGTCAGACCCTGGAAGACCTTTCTTTCTGCACTTTGAATCTGCCTGTTCTTTTCCCAAAGCCAAAGAGGTATTCTGCACTTCATTTGCTCAAATAAATTTGCAAAATTTGTCTCACTTATTTGATTTTGGATGAGCAGCTTTTTTAATGTTTTTCAGAGGACTTCCCCCCCCCCCCCCCCCCCTCCCATCCCACCCTACAGCCATTGTATAAGAAGCAAGAATTTTCTGATCAAGTTTGTTGCAGGTTGTAACCTCCAACTCCCATACATGCCAAAAACAATGTTTATTCCTGAATGTAGGATATAAGCAAAATTTCCTTAGTAATGAAGTATAATTAACCTTCATATTCCAAGGCTGAGAGCCCCTCATAGTAAAATTGTGACCTTTAGTATGAGCTTTGTTTAGCCATTGCTTCAGTAAGTGGAAAACATTTACCCCAAAGACTGGCTGCGTGAGCCTGAGCTGCTGACAGAGGTTAAACCACAAAAATAAAGTAGTTTTGTTATGTTTGGCAAAAGTTTGGGATACTAACATGAGATTGTGCATGCCCTGCAGCACTCATGCAGGACCATAAGCTACAAATACAGATGCAGAAATCCAGCAGAGCAGAGGATTGGGAAGTCCCAACAGATGTAGGTGATGCTGAATCCACTCCTCTTGTGAACAGTTGCACAGTACCTGAGGTCCTCATAGTCTCAATCACAGGCTGAGGTGCTCAGTATCTGATCTGTGGAGGTGCTGGCCATGACTAATGGTGTGAAATGTCAGTAGGAGTCTTGATATTGGCACAAACAGTATCAGATATTCTGAAAACTCAAGTAAAACTTTTTAGATTTTCCTAAGAGATAGAAGATCAACTTATTTGATAGTTTTGAAGTGTCTAATAGTACATACAGTATAATTAATGATTAATAGTATCAATTACAAAAATCTGGTAGGAAGACCCATTTCTGCTGTGTGGTTCCTGGAGATTAGGTTTGTATCTAATGCTGGGAAAGAAAATGTTATGTAATCCTTGCATAAAAATTCCCTCATCTCACGTGTGATGAGGGTTACACAAAACAATTTTAACAGACACCTTTCCTCACCTTTTCTTTGGTATTCAGTTTATTCTCTTGAAGTTCTTCCACAAAGATTTTTGTTCTGTTTTGGGGCAACACTTTGGCAACTCAAGCATTTATGCATGGATTTTTGCAGAAGCCTAATCACTTTGTCTTTCGTCATTCAAAAAATTTTGCCAGCACAAATGTTAGAAAGCTCTGAATCTATTCATACCATGATCTATGGATCATTTCCCATGTAGTTTCCTTGACACATGCACTGATGATGGTGAGGCAACACCTAGAAGCAAAATGGTACCCCATTTTTGACAAGCAGCAAATTTATTTTACAAGACTCTCAATATTTTCAAACCTTGAGGCAGAAGACTTCTTTTCTCCCCCTCTTTTTTCTTTTTCAGAGTCTGAACTCATTTTTATTCCCTGAGAGTAATATGAAGATTTGCAAATTCATTAAAAAAAAAAAAAGATTCTAACAACTGTAATGATATCATAATCCCATAATTAGAGATGATTATTAAACTACCAGTATTTCCATCTGGGGTTTAATTTGCACTGGTGACTGAGAGAAGTGTTCTTTCTTCAGTTTTTGTCCTTGCCCTTGAAATGAAATACCCATGACAGCACTGGAGGAACATTGGCATGCAGTAGGTGATAGTCCTGTCCTCGTTTTTCGTATGCATCTTGTGCATGACTCTATTTCCCTCTTGCAAAGGACTTGTTCTCCTGCAATCTAAGCAAAGGCACTGTCGTTTCATAAAATACATTATCCACCCTTCTCCAAGAACTGACAGTGGCATATAATCCTGTGCTGATTTATGTTGGATTTATGCAGAAAAATACTTTCATATACTTTTTGAATAATTGTGTATACAATTACTAAGCTTCTGGATTTTACAACCTCTACAAAAAGATTGATTTTTGACCATTCCTGCTTCAGCTGGGTTTAGCCTCAGACATGATGCAAATAGCCTGTGACCTGACAGAATATTAATCTATTTGCCAGTGTACTCCTCTGGGCTAGAGTTTTTTTCAGTTTTAAGAACAAAACAAGTCTCCAATGTTTTGTTTAGTAAATCATTTAACAGGGTGAGAGTGAAGGGGTGTTCGGGTTAAATGATATTTATTTTAAAGTAAATATAAACAAGCCCTCTTGTACACATTTCTAATTTGACTGTGGAACACTTGCCATCTGGAGCCTTTGCTTGCATAATGGAAATCTTCCACGTGGAGTGATTTCTTGTCTTTACATACAGGAGTTTGCAAAGACTGGTAGGCTTTTAGGGGACAATACTCCTGACAGATGGATTTTCACAGCTCTTTGTGAGGTGAGGTTGGAGACAGGATTACTTCTCAGCTAATTTCACAAAATGGAGAGAGAATTTTTGTTTATAGAAGGGATAGCTCTGAATGCAATTATATTTACAAAAATTATATTTTAAAGTAAGATAATTTTGCCTGATGCGATCGACCTTGGTATCAGAGCACTACACACAGAGGTCTAGCTAACAACTGGCAATGTCTTGTTGTCAGCCATCAGTCTCCTTTATCTGTGAGTACTTAAATATTCATCTATTTATCCTGACAGAAAGGGAAATATTCTCTCTTTTAAAGTTGGAGGTGTAGGCACAGAGCTTCAACCATGACGTAAAGGGTTTGTAGAACTGCAAATGTATGGAACCAAGTCTTCCTACTCCTGATCACCTTAAATATGGTGTCATAAATTGACACCAAAACCTGTCAACAGAAGCTGCCTTCTGTGATGGATTTCTTTCTCCATCCAGGATTATCCTTTTTATTTCTTTCTCCATCCTGGATTATCCTTTCTAAATCTGTTTCTAGCCTTTTCTTATCTTCTCCCTTCTTTTTTTGTTCCTGCATTTTTTGTTTTCACACTTTTTGAAATCCAAGAGCAGTAACTCAGATATGTGTGTGTCTTCTCAAGAAAAGGAGAATAATAAGTACTCTCTTCTGTCAAGGTTTGGAGTGAAGAGCAATTTAATTAGGAACATAACTCAGAAATAATAAAGATGTTAATTAAATTAGTTTCATAGCAAAATACTTATGATAACCTTTGTCAATATTATTGGAACAAAGTACCTAACTCCAAACCCATGAGTTCATGAGAACTAAGTGACAGACTTTAAAAAAAAAAACAAAAAGAGACCAAAAAAACCCACCAAAAAAAAAAAAAGAACTCCCAAATAGTAACAAAACTCCATGGCTGCAAGGTGTGATTTCTTACCAGATAATAGACCTTAAATGTCTTTTCAACAAAGGTAAGCTCAAAGACAGAACTCTCCTTTCTTTCTCTCCCAGACCTGAGCTTAGTTGAGGTACACCAAAACAGATTTTCCAATGAAAGCCATTTTTCCTCCAGGTATGATGTACTTTGTTGCAGTTCTTGGCAGAAAAGGATGAAATCTGTAAAAACATGGCCAGTGTGTCAGCTGTCCTTCTCAGCTGCTCCCTCAGTCCATTGGATGTGTCCCAGGAGGCAGCCACTGCCTGCCTGTTGTTTCCTCCTTACTTCTCCACTGACACCTCCAGGGCTTCACCCCTGCAGCTGTTACCACGAAGGAGGGAGGAATGACCTAAGAAAGCAAAATTATGGAGCAGCAGAACCAACACTGTGCAGTCCTAAGGGTGCTTGGCAGCTAGGCAGCATTTGAGCCATGTGTTTTTCCTGTCTTTTCCACAGAGCTCCCTCCTCTTCTCTTGATTTCTCATTTTCCATCAAGTTATCTCTTTTTGAATTCTATTTGCCAAGTCCGTAATCCACCACATCTGTATTTGCTTAATTTTCAAGTGTTTTACACCAGGCACATGTGCTCATGTTTGTCTTTGAAATATTTTTCTCAAATTTCCATATATTTCCTTGCTTTTTTTTTAATTTACTTTGGTAATTGTTTTTTGCTTTGTTTTAAATCTACATTTATCTCCCCTACACAAATACTGAGCCTGTTCCTTTTCCCTCATGTCCTGCTTCTCTGACATATTGTGGAGTCCTGAGATTTGTCTCTGTTTTTCTATTCCTTTGTCATTCTTTTCTTGTCCAGCCTCTCCCTGTGGAAGGAGTTTATGTGACCACACTACACAACAATATCTTTTAATCCAGCTTCCCTGATCAGGTTGGAATTTGTGTGGAGGGCAGAAAGAAAGGGGTCTTCATGATTTGATTTACAGGTCACTCCTGAGTCTTCATGTAGTGGTGCATTTATCACTGATAGTTTCCTGTCTTTTCTACACAAGATTTAGTTTGCTGTAAACCCATCTTTGCACTTCAAGCCTAAAGAATTGCTGTTAGGAATAAAGCATTATTGAACACACACACACACACACACAGACAGACATATATACACACAGTGTTGTCACAAAAATTATATTTTTGCATTTTTCCCAATAAAATATACATAAGAATCCTTACTATAGGAAAGCAAAATCATAAATACCAGGAATTTCTTTTTTTTTTTTTTTATTGTTCAGCTTAGGTTTGTAACTAACTTTTAAGTCAAAATTTTAAAGAGTTGAAGGTTGGGTTTTTTTGGTTGTTGTTGTTGGGTTTTGATTTTCAGGGTATATGTCTGTGATTTGAAGTGCAGGGAGCATGATTTGTTTTTTGGATTTTTTTACCTAGAGGAGAAAAAAAACCCTAAAACATATTTGCTTTGAACCTACGCTTTTCATTCCACACTGTAACAGTGTCTGAATGAATGGCAATTGCTGTCTGTTCACATTGCCCCTCAATTCTTATAAATTTAAATACAGAAACAGGGTGGAGGTGCCAGAGCTTATCAATAGAAATATTTTAGTTCTAACAGAATGCCCAGAGAAGCAGGAGTATTATCATTGCTTCTGCAAAATGCCTCATCCAAAGCATTTTTTTAGAATTTATTGCCTCTCAGACTAACCTTTCTTATGGAACAGAGATTTGGTTTCTGTACTTCAACCCTCCTTGCTCTACCAACTCACCACTGTGACTTCTGCCTTGATTTTTTTTCCTAGGAATATTTTTCAAGTTAAAGTTCTGAGTTACACATGAAGCATGTTGAAGTGGGTCAATGAGCTGTGCAGAAAATGATCAGTGCAAGTTCATGAAACAGTATTTAGACAGTTTAATTTTCACTTGTAACGTGTGATCAATTTTGTCTGGATATCAGTCTTCAAGAGCTTGACAACAGAAAATATCAAATCCTTATGTATATTCAAGAAATGGAAATTTTGGGACTTATTCCCTAGGACATGGCAATGGGCATCCTAATATTAAAGGGCTCTTTTTCAGAAGTCCATATTTTAAGAATTTCACATTAAATATACTCATAAACTTTTCAAAAGGAATCTACTATACATTATGTGCCTTCATCATCATCAGCCAACATCAGGTACACCAGATATTCATAAAGGAACAGACATCAGAAGAAGGATCATAAAATTGGCTGGTTTTTTCAGGAAAGCCAATCATGGTATTTGCCAATCAGATACAATTTTTCATAGCATCTGCCTTCTAAGACACCTAAGGTAAGAGCGTGTAAATTTTTTCATAAATGATATATCTTGCTATTTTCAGCCTATTGAAGGTACCTCTGAAAAGCTTCAGGCCTTAGAAATCTTCCAGGCTGTAAAAATACTCTTCCTATCCTAAAAAAACCCAAAACAAATAAAGCAGCCACAAAACTCCAAACAAACAAAACAGATTTACAGAAGCTAAAAAGAAACTTGGTGGCAAACACTATATTAGGTAATAATCCCCTTGTCCTGAAGTCAACTCATCACTTATCAACAGCAAATTGAAGAGCAAAGAGATCAGTTGTTCATATTTTCTCATGTTTTTCAATTAAAGCAGTTATTGATGTAGCTCTCCTCTTTGCTATAAAAATGTCTGTCTTTCTGTTGTCCCCCATGGTCTCAAAGAACAACTTCTACTTCGCACCTGCATGTGGAAAAAAAGATGAATTTAAACTGAGTATGCAGATATTTGATAGCACAAAATTTTTTAGATACCCATGAAGACAGAGCAGTGCAGACTTTGAGTAAAGTCTGTGTTTCATTGCTGCTGATGCTCAAATGCTCTAAGCAAGACTTCCACCCCCAGAATTCTCACAGAGATGGTACAGAAACCTTTTTTTACCTCAGGTTAGTGAGCTCCTTCCTAAGGTACATTTTCTTCATTGTGCAGACTCTTGATGGAAAGTGGAGATCTAGAGGGAGGAAAAAGATGTGAAACCTGGTCAGGAGGTCATGATTTGGGTATTGCTCTAGAAATAACCCAGATCTTTGTGTGTGGCAGGGGTCAAACAGAGTACATCTTCCCTGTCCAGCAGGATGAACTCAAAACACTTCCCAAAACAACATTTCCATGACATGACCGATCTTTGAATCACCACACTGGGTACCTACAACAGCTTCCAAGAATTGGATGGAAACTCCTTAAATTAACTGGAAGTTTTGTGCAGCCAGTGTTAATAGTCTAGCTTTAGGGCCAGTGGAACATCAGTTCTTTAAAAAGTATATGTCTAAACTATAGAAAAAAAAAAATCTATTTATCCCTAGTTCTAAACTGCACAAAGAGATTAAATTTGTTTACCAGAAATATAAAATGACAGTTAAGGAAATTATCCTTATTTTAGTTTTATGTATTTTTAATAAAAAAATTACATACATACACTTTCTATTTGACATATAATAGATTCTATTTAATATATATTATCTAATGTTATGCAATAATATAGAATTTTGTATAATAGAATTTTATATTATCATTAATATTATTACTGCATATTACTATAAAATATGTTGTATAGGATATTTACACTATTAAAACTATAATATACATTTTTACAAATATTCAACTCTACCCAGTGTTCTCTGACATCATTGGTTCAACACAAGAAAAATACATAATTCCCCTTAACCTATGTAATTTAAATGTTTGTATCCTTTAAGAAAGAAAGAAAGAAACAGAAAAGCAAACAAAAACAAAAAAGTCAAAACGCCAAACAACCAAAACAAAAGAACCCCCCAAAAAACCCCAAAACCAGCTTACTCAAAGCAAAGCAAAAATTAATATAATCTCAACAGGAAATTAACAGATTGATTGCTCTCTTTTCCTGTGTTCCTGATTTTCTTGCCAACTCTCTCATGAGGCTTTGTGTTGGCTAAGGGGAATGCAGTGGAATTTTACAGGTGGGACTCCCTGGCACCACCGACCCTCAAGTGTCCTGGGCTGAGCTACCCTTGTTCTGAGTGCTTTAGAGAAGCCTTTGCCCTCTAATCAGGATGATAACCTGCTTAACAATACAGTGTGATTAAATTTTCACAACTGCCTATTTTTTAGCCTAAAATGTGGAAAGTTGTCTGCCTAGAAACAAAGACTGGACATAAATCACATGAATTCCAATTAAACAGATTATTCAGGGAAAGCTTAAAGACAAAGGGCAGAGATCCTTCCAGTGAGGGAGACCAGACAGCACAAAAAATGCATCAGGGTGTGCTGGAACTTCAAGGACAAGCACAGAGCTGCTCCTGCCAGAAATTTGCTGAACCTAACCTTGGAAGTAGCACAGCAGAGAAGTAGTGAATGCTATCTTCAAAAAGGCCAAACACTCACATGTGTGAACATATGTGTGTCTGCTTATGTGTAAAATTCTGTATACCATGTCTCAGGGATACAGTTGCAATTACAGTATATGCAAATATTTTTGTTGTTTTCCAGTTCTGTACCCTTACCCACTTTTGTCAGAGGGAATTAGAAGTTTTGTTATTAAATTTTTTGAAGGTGCATTTAGAGCTTGTTGACAAGTGACACCTATTGTCAATCTTCCCTGCTAATGCATCCATAATTTAAATAGGAACTATACCAAAATATCAGCGTTTCTAAAGCCTGTAATTTTATCAGAGAAAAGGGAGAATCCTTATTGGATTCTAAAACATTGTGTTGTTACCAATGCCCTTTGTAGTCTTTAAAACATGCAGAAAAAAAGACAAGTCCCATCTCCAAGGACCAGCACAGAAGATACCTCTTCTGTGGCATCTCAGTACAAAATGAGATTTTATATATCACTGCTGCCTTTTGAAGAAGATAATGACTTTGCTCTTTCAATAAAACAGCAGATGAAGGTCATCCAATGCATGTGCTGTACACAACATGTGAAGTCCTACTGTCAATCATCAAGTGTCTTTCCTGGAGACCTTTTATGATGTCCATGTAGAAAGATAAGAGAAAATGCCACTTAATTTCAGTAACTGGCATGATTTTGCATTCACTGCCCACTCCTTGATCTCTGGCATAGTTTATGGAGCAATCTGTCATCATGAAGCTCTGGAAGGTTTCGTGTGTCACTGACCAGACAGTGATTTCTCTGGTAGGTGAATACTTAATATTGAGCTGCTGAAAGTACAATAAATTTAGCATTTGTAGTGAATCACAGAAACAAACAAATCCAACCCAAAAATAAATGGAAACAAACCCCACAAGTCTGCCTTTTTGGTGGGTTTTTTTGTGTTGTTTTATTCAGTGTATCACAGAAGCTGTGTCCTCAGATGAAGCAAATCAATGCAGTCCCACTGAGTGCACTAGTTACAAGAAACAAGTGGGTTTTGTTGTTTTTTTGTTTTTTTTTTCAAAAGTAAGCCTTGAATGATTTAGAATTAACTTCCACTGTTCAATTTGATCCTCTAACTGCTGTCCAGGGATTTCTCAGAGATCTCAAAGCCAGCAGGCAAAATGAGACTTAATAAGACAAACTTTTCTACAGTATTTCCTAATATTAATACAAACACTACCTGGCTGCTGGGACACAGGAATGCTGTAATCACGATGCTTGTGACAAAACAATCACTCTGGATTAAAGGAAACAGCAAGCAACTCTGGTTTATCAGATGCTAATAGAATGAGGCTAAGCATGGGTATTTCATGAAGTCCCCAGCTGATTTTGGATGCTTCTTTATGAACCCAGAATTACTTGTCTCTTGATGAATTGTGTCTGTGTGGTCTAGTAAAGGGTGCTAGCTGCCTTTGGAAAATTAATTTAGAGCTCAGTAAAATACACATGCACATAAACAGTATCAGAGAAAAACATAGTGTTTCACTACACCAGAAGTCTGTAGCAAGCCATGAAGGTGTTACATAAAAATAATGTCAGGAAAAGAGAGGAAATTGAAATATTGCCTTTTTCTTTGATTTTAGGATGTCTGGTTCAGTATCTGTGCATTTGAAAGATGCACTCTAATGGCATCTCTAGGCAGCATTAGACCATCAATTCTCAGTTTTCTGTTGAAAACTGTTAAAAGCACCCAGTGTGAAAGCAGTAGGGGAAAAAAAATACCCTCAGGTGGGGCTGGAGGAGCAGCTGAATGACACAGCTGTTAAATTTAGTTCTAGTAATCCAAATCCCTTTGTGGATCATGCTGTTTGGTTTCTCTTTGTCCCTGCAATACTTTATGATATCTTCAAGCCTGATTTCTGCTGTTAGCATGTAATTTATGCAGATCACTTAAAAATATATATAGAAAAGCACTTTACTTTTTTCTTTATTTTTTTTTTTAATCCAAGGTTTATCATCCATGGATAACTGATTGCAGATGAATTGAAGGACTATTACTGATTTAGCTGAGGAAGAGTAAATGAGCAGTTATGGTTTTGCAACTTTAGGCTCAAGGACACAGTGTCACACAGCATCTGAATAGTTGCATGAGTACAGGCACCTGAGTTACAACTCACTTCACATAAACCCCAGGTCCCAGATCCTGATCTCCAAAGATTATGTGCTGTGACTGTCACAATTCATCCAGTGGTGTGGGGAGCTCATGATTTTAGATTTGGAGTTCAAATACCTATTGACCAAGAGGGTTGCATATAGTGCATTGCTCAGTCAGGTCTCAGAATCTAGAATCAACAGGAAAGGTTAGAAAACCTCTCTGAAATTGTCAAGTGCAAATGTCAACCCAGCACTACCACCATGGTCACTTATGTCTACGAGTGCCATATCCACATTTTTGAACCCTTCCACTGCTTTCCCAGGCAGCCTGTTCCAATGCCTGTCAACCCTTCCAGTGAAGAAACTTCTCCTATTATCTGATCTAAACCTACCTGACATATCTAAAAGATGACCTGCAGCTTTTTACACACTGGCTATTGAAGTGCTGGCTGGCTAGAGGTCTCAGACTGGCAGTGTAATGAAGAAATGAGGATTATTTCAAGATTATTTCAATCAAAGCACTTGAGCAACAGCAAGCTGGAGTGTGGAAAAGTTGTGTGAGTACTATGTGATCACAAATTAGAAGCATAAACTCTGAGCTCAAATCTGGTTTGGTGCCTGAGGTATTTTTCTCATATTCATGCTCTGCAGAAATGATCTTATCTGGAAATTGGATCTTTTGAAACAATATTTTTCCCGGTAAATAGAAATGTGTCTTTATCTCCGTAAGTTCTCTCCAGAGTGTCAGTGGATTTGTTGTCTCACAGGTCTCTGTTGAAAAATTTTTTGTTCCGCTTACAGCAGGGAACCCGTACAGGAGACCCTTATCACTTCCCAACCAGAATCTGAATTTGCTAAGCTGTTACAGAAGAAAATTAAACCCCTCATCCTTTTTCTTTTTTGTACAGGATTTGCTTTATATAATTAAAAAAACCCCAAACAAACGAAAAAAAAAAAAAAAAACAAATCAAAAACAAAACCCACACAACCCTGCACTAGTGAGTAGAATTGAGAATGTGATAACTTCTGTTTTCCATGCTTTATTCTCATGCAAATGAGAGGTTTAAGTTCCAGCAGTTACTAGAGTGTGGCTCTTTAATCACCAGTTTTATTTACCAAGAATGACAACAGCTTAGGAGAATGTTTTAGAGGCAGGAAAGATAGAGAGGAAATAGGACAATTGAGGTTTCTAACTCACAAGATCATATTCTGAATATTAGCAAGCTTAGTCTGAAATAAGACATTTCAGAAATATAATTTTCTCCCCCATTCTTTTCTCCACACTGCGATGATTCTCTTAGATAATTTGGGCAAATAAATTGTGTTCCAGTAAGAAACTCTGGCTACACATTCAAAAGCAAGTAATTTCTGGATATTTTAGTGTTTATCCATTTCATAAAACAGCCATGAAAGGCAGGTAATTTTTATTAAATAAGGCAGAGTTCTGTCTAACTATGATACATGGGAAAAGTGCATTAGTTATCATATTGGAATAGATGCTTTTAAATCTTTTCTTCCCATAATTAAAGCATTTTGATTTCTATATCATAGAGAAATGAAGACTTAATCATATGTTAAACTTTAGCAGTTTATGTTTTGTTTTGCTTTAACAGTTGTCTCAGAGATTGTGGGAAAATTACATATGACCTTTGATACCAATATGACAGCTCTATTTTATTGATATAATATCTGATGATACTGGAAAAATCAAAATGTGATTTAACTCATTTCCTAGCTCCAGAAAAGTTTATATTCCATGGTGCACAGTAGTTGGAATGACATTTTAATAAAACAGTTGTTGAGCCCTGAGGAGTCTGACAGTAGCAAAGAACTGAATAAAGAGGTCATCAATTTTTTGTAGAGATGGAATCAACCTGTAGAGTTCATGAATAATTCACTGAATTTTGAAAGGCAAACCTTGGGAAGCATCTCATCAAAGCACCTTAAGATGAATTGTCATGAACACAATTACCTACTGGTCTGGCCTGATCTTGTTTCAAGTGTATGTATGGGACCTTTCTTACAACAGTGTGGAGCCCTGGTTTGTTAGACACCTCTGGCCCTCAAGTAACATGTCAAAATTCACTTCTCCCATGAATACTACTAAGTCCTTGAGAGTGGCAAGACAAATGAAATGTGGTGAAATTTTTTTGATGTTTGTGTTTAATTCAGTTTTGGCTCGGAGAGCTGCAGTTTGTTAAGGGATGCACATTCACAAATGGGTAAAACAGAAAGTCTGGGGATGGTCTGCACTGAAAAGAAATACATAGGGTTCATTTACTGGTTATTCATAAACTCATCTATGTCAAACTCTGTCAGCTTTGGCTAAATGTGACAAAAGAAACATCTGAGAAAATTTAAGTTCCCAACAATTTGGCAGTCCAATGAATTTGATCAGGAAGCAGTTATGAAGTATTTTCCCTACAAAGATGTGCTTCAGTACTAGTTCTTTTTGGGTACAATATCATCTGTATAACATTGCTCTCTAAAACCTCTGTTGAATTTTATGGGTGTGTGCCCACAAAATTTTCTTTAGACATCCCTGACACAAAATAAAATAAAAAAATAGAGCTGTGACTGGTGTAAGCCACTGTGTATTAATAAAAATTGAATTTATTTAGATCTACCAGATCTTACATGATCATCCCTTCAGTGCTACAGGTATTTATAGCATACACAGAAATGCAATAAAAGATAAAAATGTCGCTAAGTAAATCCCAGAAGTTGCAGTTTTCAGGTTCAGTTTGGGAAAAAAAAAGTAAGAGAGAAGGGGAAGAGAAGGAGAAGGAGAAGAGGAAGGGAGTTTTAGAAGCCTGGGAACTAAGAAGTTAATTTATTTTAAGCCTTAAAAACCAATGACCATTCAAGCAGGCAAGCTAGAAAAGGGCATGCCTGGAATGGGGGGGCTGTACAGAGGTAGGACATAACCTCCCTGGAGAAAAATTTTCTGTCCAGGTCCACGACACATCATATGGCACTAATGGGGGACAAGGAACAGGCAGGAGCAATAAAGGAGGATCAAGACCACCAAGGAACCCAAAGTCCTCCCTGGCTCTCCATCAGAAGACTGCACATGACTCATAGTGTTGCATTAGACACAAAGAATTCTCTCCCTGGGGATGGATCTAGGTGTTCTCATGCTAATTTTCATATATATAACACAGCAAACTCTTTGCTTCCTGGGCTCTTCCCCAACAAATTAAGACTGTGACCTTTACTTCAATCATGAACATCAAAATTACAAAAATCAAATCTCTGGATCTTTAAGTGATACATTTCCTTTCCACTACATACTCTTGTTCTTTCTTTTTTTCCTTTATATATTTTCTTCATTGCATTTTTATGCTTTATACAGAATAAAAACAAACCTAACCAAAACAGCCACATGCTTACTTTCTTCTCTACTACAATTACATTGCTTGAGAATAAATCTGCCTTATACCAGTCATGCAGCATCATTTTACTCTAATCCACCCCAAGGGACTTACTAACTTTTGTTTGAAGCCTTTTCTTCATCTACCCTGCCTCAGGGGCAGGTGGTACCAGGGGGGGAGTTTTGTGTTATCTCCTGAGCTGCTCCAGAGATCTTACAGTAAGTGGGACCAAGAGAAGCTCCTTCTTCCTTCAGCTACCACCAAGTTTCTTATTCCTGGACCTATTTTGACTGCACCCTCAGGCTTTCTGAATTTACAACAGCTCCTCATCTGCCTTCCTGAACTCCAAGGCAGGAAGCTTTTATGACATTTTGAAGGAAATAATAGTTGTCATTCCGAGGTGGAAGGTATCTTGAAGGCAGCTGTGCCACCCACGTTATCCATTCTGTGGGAAGGGGGTGCAGTGGGATACCTGTTGCTAATGAGGTGCAAACATCTTGATGGCACCATGATCTGCCCTATCCCCACTGCAAGATGGAGATGAGGTTGGAAATGATCATTGCCTTTTCCTCACCTCAGCTCTCTGAGGTGTCTGTGCTGCAGCTTACAGTGATGTGACAATTTTCAAATATCTCTGGGGTTCATTCCCAGCCCACCAAGTTATTTTATTATCCTATGCACATTCTTTAGTGCTCAAGACTCCTTTAATGATCATTAAATGAAAACAGAAGAAAACAAAACAAAACTAAAAAGGTTTAAAAATCCTGACATTTTAGCTCATTAAAAATTTGCTTCTAAATGTTGCATTTTTTGCAGCTATGCTGAACTATGAAAAAAAAAAAAATCAATCAGTCTGAGGCTCTGGCTACATCCAGAGCAGAAAACAAAATTACTTTCGTGTCTTTGAAGTTCATTGCTGCATCTGCCCATTAAAAATAAAATTAAGTCAGAAATCCACCTTTTATTTAGACACATATACGACCTGCATTTCATAGCAATTTTACCAGGAAAAGACAGTTCAGAAATAATGATAAAAATAAAACTATGCACTAAATTTATTTCCACTGTCAAAGACTTAAGAACAATGTATTTTCTGTTTAGCTGCAGCAGGTCATGAAAAAGACTGCATTAAAGCAAGTATCTTTTTATTAAGTGCCATATGTATGCAAGTTGCTAGACAGCTGGAGAGGATTTCCAAATAAAACAAAGGAGGATATAAGCAAGAGATTTTGTTCCCACTGAAACAGAAAAGAAAATATTTTCTTTTTTTACAATAAATCCACACTTTATCTGTGAAGGCCTGACCAAGTTTAAGAGTGCAGTGCTATTTAGCTGACCAAAACACAAAAATTAGGTTTAGATGAGTTATAGCCAGAATACCTTAATTTCCTTGTTTTCTCCATTTCCCTTTTTTCACCATCAAAAAGTGATTCAGTCCCTGTATCACTTTTTTGCTTTTCCCCAATCAGAGATCATTGATTAATTTATCCCTTGAGCTTCATCAGCTCATTAAATCCCTTTGACTGCTGGACTTACAGCACAGTGTTGTGTCCTAATAAAACTCATTTTGTTTTCCTTGCATCCAGTTTTAATAAATTCTTTTATTTAAAGAGACACCATCAAAGCATGCAGGCCAGTAAATGCCCTAAAGCAAATTTACAGTGAGAGGGTGGTAGTTCCCATTCACAGGCACTGAGCTCGAGATAAAAGCTACAATCATGTACTCCAGTCATCTGCTGCCTGCAGGTGCTCAACAGGGAATAAATTTAATGTGCCTAAATCCTCTCCATATCACTGAAACATCTAATAAAACCTGTCCAGCTCCAGAAAACACCTCAGAGGAAAAAAGCATTGTAGACAATGTACTTCTATCTTAAGTGGTTTAACCCATGGGACGCTTAATAATCTGCTGGTGTGTTGCCTTGAGGAATAGTCATTTTCTCCAGTATTTTGTCCAAGTCTCTAGAGAATGAGCTGTCACAAGGAACAGTTGGTAAGCAACAGGAAAACCTGTGTTCTGTGACAGGGAAAGTCCTTCCTTCTCACTGATAACCCCTCATCTTATCTGTGCCTGCATTTTGATATTCTGCTTCCAGTTTCCATCAAGTCACTTTACTGTCTCCAGAGATCTGTTAATCACAATGGGCCCTCTCCCTGGATGAAATGATTCCACAGGAATGAGTAGGAAAAATTAAAAAAAATTACTATTGTCTTTTTTTTTTTCTTGGTAGGTCTTAATTCTATATGCTTGAGACAGGAAGCAATATAGCAAGGTAGGAGCAGTTAGAGAAGAATCAAAATCACTGGAATTGGTAGGCAATTGTGGAGCTCAAGGTAGATAAGTACTGAGTTTATATCTTCTGAAGAAACAATATATGCCAGGGGTCACTCTGGTGTCCCACTCCGAAGGGGAAGAGATCACACATGGTTCATAAATGCCCATGATGGAAAAGGCATGGCAACAGTCAGGGGGTCCACAAAGACTTACAGAATTTTAGTAGTAAACTATACACATGCCAAGGAAATTGGTATATGTTAGTCCCTGGTCTTATAGTATTAACACGCTGTAGTGGATTTTAAATGAAGGGTTGGGTGAAAGAGAATAGTGAGGGATTAAAGAGAGGGAGAGAGAAAGAAAGGAAGGAAGATCAACAATCCCAGCTCATGTAGATCCAGCTTATGGGGTATCCAGGATCCTGGATCACCACCCAGGCTTTGTGGTGGGGGGTACATTTTTATGGATCACATACAGCCCATTCTTCCAGACCTTTCCAGAAAAGGAGCTCTGAGGGGATTTGGGTGGTCTTGATCCCCACCCCCACCAGTGGATCAGCCTCAAGAATCTTTTGACCTCCATCAGTCAAAGATTTGACTTGATCTTGGAGGTTTTTTCCAGCCTTAAGGATTTTATGACCTGTTGGTGTCTTTCAAATGTTCCACATATACATATTTATTTCTAAATTCAATTTTAGACACTCATTTAGGAAAGAAAGTGTAACTTTCCTGAAAAAGGGAAGGTTTCGGGAAGGGAAGGGAAGGGAAGGGAAAATATAAACCCACATTTTAATCTGCTGATGAAAAGTGATACCTTTTCCTTACCTAAGATTCCACCTTGTACAGTTCCTGCTACCAAAAAACTACTATGCCATAAAAAAATTCTAAACATTTATATGATCTTTGCAATTATCTCTAATTTTACACAGAGGTGACCAGAGATGCAATGACACATAACAGTGTAAAATAGGTAAGGATCAATATAGTTTCCATTGCTGTTGTTAAAATGATGAGAAATGAGACGTTAATTATAAAGTTTGTGATTATTGTATGAAATTCATGCAAATAGACTTAGTGTTTTACTCTTGTATCAGCAAACTACTTGAAATTCATCAATAATACAGCTCCTGTATAGAAATTTAAAATAAAACAAATAAAAATCTCACACAAAGAAAATCAACAAATAAAATCAAAACAAACAAACAATGAAAACACTTTTTGGGTGGGGTAATACTGTTACATAGCTCCTGAATCTGAGTGGGTCATGACAGGGATTGAGCAAAACAACTTCACCCTTCTAATGCACAGAGCAGCTTCAGTCCTCCAGAAATAATGGGGATACAATATAGCCCTGATTAATTTCACCTAATTTATAGGTATTGTGGTTTACCCACAGCTCAAAATCTGTGCAGTGTTGGTGGTAACAGAATAAAAAAAGCCAAAAACATTTGATAATTTTTTGTCTCCAATCTGTGAATTTACATGATGAGGTTTTAATTTGTAAGCCAGTTTCTAAGGCTGTCTGAACTAATGCTTTTATCCTTTATTAGGTATTCTGTTAATGATGGCATGCTTGTTAGAGAGGGCCAAGGTCAGGTGTGCCAGTCTTCCATTACAAATTAGGCTCAGCAGTGATTTTGGTGCTGCTATTGATTTAACTTGTTGAGATATGACCTGTCCCACTAAAATATTGTTAATAATTCCATGCATCTCCAGGTGCTGACAGCAGCAGCACTTCATCTCATATTTGTCTTCACAATGGGTATTTATTGGGTTTGACCATTCTCAGTTCATTTCATCCAGTTACTCATCTAATAATTGAACCTCACAGCTGCCAGAGTAAAAAATATACCTTTTTTTTTTTTTTTTAATTGGTGCTGTTGCTTCAAATTAAATTATTATAAATTTTTAAGGCCCTAGAGGAATAATTGTTGGGGCTGTCATCAAATTGTCTCTTTCTTTCTAAGGTTTTTTTGCGAACAATCACATTTACTTGTATAAACTAAGGGAAAATAAAGGATTATTCTTCATGCACAGCAGGTAATGAATTTGCATAAGGAAAGGGTTGGACTGGGAAAGTTTCTTGTTTGCAAAGCATGCAACAATCAGGCACTGGAGCAGGTTTCCCAGAGAAGTTGTGAATCCTGTATCCCTGGAAGTGTTCAAGGCCAAATTGGGTGGGACCTGGAACAGCCTGGTCTAGTGGAAGGTGCCTTTGCATGTGGGTGGAACAAGATCATCTTCAAGGTCCCATGCAAACCAAACCACTTTTCTATGATTCTGTAGAAGTCATGAAATACACCTCCCTTATCCAAAGCAAACTCAGCTAGAGCAGGCTGCTCAGGACAGTGTCCAATCATGTTTTTAACAATTCTAATAATAAGGACAATGAAATCTCTTTGCCCATGTTTTTGGAGTGCTTGTGCACTCTCACAGTAAAAGTAATTTTTTCTTAAGTCTCATTCCCTATTTCAGTTGGTGTCCCTGGGAATATAGAATCGTAGAAACACATTAACATAATTTAAATCACATGTGAATGTCCAGGGACCTCTCTGATACTATTTAGAGCAAGTGTAGCATGGGATGAAGCTTGGCTTAAAAACATGCAAAAATATCCTTTTCTTCAAGCAGAGCCAAGTCCCTGCCCTGGCCCTGGAACAGTTCTAATTACTTATATACACATATCTAGAGTAGTGTCAACAGGAGAAACTGAAAGCCAGCAGCATTTAATTCACTACTTAGTGAAGGCAAAATAAAGTGGTGAAACTTTTTCAGGCATTGTTCCCACTTGCAGTGTGAGTGCTGTGCCTAAGGCAGCAGATAGGAATGTGAGATTTCTTCTCTCACATTCATGAATCAAACCATAGATATTATTTCCCCTCTTAAAGCCCCTGAGTCCTGTGAGATCAGAATTTTGCTTTTCAATAAATATACTATTTTTATAAGGTATTTTTTTAGGTCTATCACTGAGACAGACAGAACTCTTTGCTTCTTTATCCCATTTGGTATTTAGCAGTGCATTTGCTTTTTAGACACACAATACACCTCCTCCTCTTGGGGATTTTATGTAAGCATTTGATATAGTGTCAGTTTATTTCTGGATTTGGTATCGAAACACTTCAGCCCCTCTTTTTACCTCCACCCATTTGTGTGTGGTCAGCTGCCACAAATCCACATGGCTTCTCGCCTTTGCAAACACAGAGTGAAATCACTGAGATGTTCTAACCTTCTCTTCCTTTCCTTCCTTTGAGGTGAACATTCAAACTTTCACACAAACTGTAGTTTAGTTGCATAAATCAACTGATAACTGTAATCATAAAGTCATAGAATTGTTAAGATTGGAAAAGACTTCCAAGACCATCAAGTCCAACCTTTGACCAAGTACCACACCCACTAAACCATGCTAATGGTCTGATTGTCAGGTAATTGTATTTCAAAACACAGTATTACTTTATTTGTGCTTTCTCCCTTCTCCTTCTTGCTCACTTCCATCAGTAAATGGTCTCAGATCATCCCTCAGATAATGGAAGTGTGAGTGAGTTCACTGTAGCTGTGACCCAATGGCTTAACTGATAACAAAGATAATTCTTAACTGGTGTGTGCAAACCTTTCATGTCAGAATGGCTTTGCTGGCACTTTGATTCTGGTTTAAAACATCTCATCATAGAATCCTTGAAAACTGTGGAAACATACACAAATGAGTGGGGGCATAAGGAGGAAACTGAAGGCACATTAAAACGCAGTGGCTTTCTGGCAATTTCTTGAATTAATTTTATTCTTTAAAGTAATTCCTTAACTAGACAGAGGCAGTTATTTTTCTGGAGGTGCTAGATGATAATAAAGGGGCACTGACGCTTTCACTGAATATGAATTGATCACCCAATAATATTTACTGTTGCATTTGATCAGGATTTTATTTGGAGTTTTCAACAGAAGATGCTTTTCAAAGTAGCTCATGCAACAGACTATCTCCTCTTCTTTCTTCATTCACTTCCATTTTGTCTCAGAAGATGTTTTTTCATCTAGAACTTGTGCCTTTGGACAAGACATGTAAAACTATTTGTTGGAGCTGGTGGAAATCCACCTAGTCTTCTCCTGGTAGGTGACTGGCAGGACAGTTCACTAACATTTCTCTCTGCATGAGTGGTGTTCATGCCCTGTTGACAGAGAATATTTTCCACATAATCATTATTCAAAAAGAGAAAGTCTTATTTTACTGCCAGACATAGTCAGCTCACAGGGTCCTCACACCAGGCAGTGACTTTGTGTGATTCACTCTCTATAAGTGAATCTTAAGGTGATTTGGTGACTCACTCATCCCACAGGCTTGGCAAGTCAATAAAGCCTGTAAATATATCTCTAGGTCAGTAGCTCAGGGGCATGTCAGCTGACCTAATTTTTCAGTATTTACTTCTCATTAAATTCATGTCACAGTTTCCTCTTTTAATGTTCCATTTTAGAAATTTTTTTTCCCTTTTTAATTTGTTGGGGTTCTTTGCTTATATAGTCATCTACTAATGTAAGGAATAAGTGCTGTTTAAAATAGCAGATTTGAGAATGCAAAACACTTACATCACTTGTTTTAACTGATAAGTTTCCTTAAAATTGATCATTTGGTTTTACTGTAACAACTTGTAAATGTGCATTAATACAGTAAATTAAATGTTTAACAAAATCTGAGGAAAACAGAACATCATGTTTTCTTTATTTTGTACAAATAGGGCTCGATCTCTTGTGTTTAAATAGTTTTTTGATTTCATTATGAACAAAAAAAAATACATCTATGCAAACTGCTGTAACTTTAATGAGCAAGTAATTTGGGGGCTGAGGTGGACACGTGGTGCTGACTGCATTCACCATTATTTAGTATAAAGAAAGGAACATGATGTGTTTTAGCTGCACTCAAACATAGGGTTTTAGCAAGAAATCTGGGCAAGGCAAATCTGCTTTTTGTTATTTTGATTCTAGCAAATAATAACTGAATCCCAGAAATTTTCTTCTAATAATACATAAAATGTCTCATAAAAGTTCTGGTTTAATATCTGTGTTTAAAGAAAACTGAATTTGTTGTGAGAGATTACAGAAATATTGTAAGTAGATAAGAAACACAGAAGTATTTAATTTCCATCTCTTAAAACTTTGAAATACTTGAAGAAGATAATCTGATCTCTGACTTTTGGATTAAATAGAGCAACAATTGCTGTGGTGAGGTTACTTTGAGCATCTTGTTAATCACAGTGTTTATTATAAGTCTTGGGAAGCTGTAATTAAATTTAAACCCACCTGAACTTGGTGTAGTGCTTTATGTTTAGCAATGGAGATTGATCTTGTATCACTTGTATCACATGGAACTGACTTAGATTTCAATCTGGAGCCAAGTCTCCAATCAGAGCAAGCATCTATAAACTTTTTCGGGGCTCTTATGTGACTTGAGGCTCAGCAACCTTAAGGTGAGTTTTCTTCATATTTCAGACGATTTAGGTGGGAATCTTGCCACAGTTTTAGAGCTTTCTGACTATAAACTGTGCAACAGGTAATATTTAAATTAAAAACTTCATATTTGCTCTGCTTTGACTTCTCAGCTCTTCAGTCTATGTTGTGACACTGAGAGACCACTATATTGACTGCTTTTCTTCTGATGAGCTCACAAAACTCATGTGTTTCTAGGATGTTTCTCTGAGGAAGCTTCAGCTCCCAGAACATCAAAAGACTTTGCTCTGCCTTCATGCGTTGGAACCTCTTCTCCTACTTTCCTATATTAAGAAAATGGGCAAGGTTCCATATTGTTTGATCCATAATAAAATCAAAATCCTATTGAGGGAAAAGAGTGGTTTGGGAATAGATCTTTGAAAGTCACCTAGTCCAAATCCCCTGCAATAATCAGGAATATCTTCTACTAGATCAGATTTCTCAAAACTCTGTCTAAATTGACCTTTAATGTTTACAGAATTCGGGGAATCTACAGCTGCTCTGGACGACCTGATCCAGTGTCTCACCCTAGTTGTAAAAAATTTCTTCATTATATCTAGTCTAAATCTACTCTTTTGGTTTAAAATCATTACCCTTTGTCCTATCACTACAGACCCTACAAAGGAGTCTGTCTCCATCTTTCTTGGAAGCTCTCTTTAAGTATTGAAAGCCTACCACAAGGTCTTCCTGGAGCATTCTCCAGCCTGAACCATCCCAATTCTCTCAGCCTGTCTTCACAGGAGAGGTTTTTCATTTGTCTGATCATTTCTGTGGTCCTCCTCTGGACCACCTCCAACAGGTCCATGTTTTTTCTCTGCTGAGGACTCCAGACCTGGGAACAGGACTCCAGGTAGGTTCTCATGAGAGTAGAGTAGAAGATATGACACAAATGCCCAAAAAGCATATTGCTTGCAAGACCTCAATTGTGGCAAGAGAAACTGAGACTCATTGTTTAGAGATTCACAAGGCTTAAAAGTGTTTCCTTGCCAAGGAGACAAGTTGCTCAACCAAGACAGCAAGACATCAGCCAACACCTGAGTCGTGTTCTCAGGTGTCTTAGGACTGTGAAAGGATAAAGTGAAGTGGGGGCTATTCTCCAAGTGATCACCACACAGCCCCTTGAAACTTTTTCTCAAACTGTGTGTGCAGGCCCACATGTAAAGTGTACAGATTTGCACACACACATGATTTCTGGGAAGGGGGAAGAAAATTCTGGGAATTTAAATTAATTGATATGGTCTGTATAGATAAATGACAGCTTTTCAACTTTCCATGCTTGTGTATGATAGGAGGAGTAATTCCCTCCACACACTCCACTGAGATAAAATGATACCTGTTTTCTAATACTGAAATAACAGTCTTAGAGAAATTTATTCTTCCCTGCATTCTGGTGACAGATGTACAGCTGGATGTGACATGACACAAGGAAATGTGCATTTAGGTGGGCCAAGGGTTGCATAATCTCCCAAAATTTTGTTCCTCTCAAAATATGCAATCAGCCCCAACAGTCATGATGCAGTTCCATGTTTCCCACAATGAAATCACACCCATTTCCTACCATCAATTTACAGCAGGCATGCTCAGTGTAAGACTGGTCTTTTGAACTGCCATGTTCAGACTGACAGATGTTTTCAGGAATGAAAAATTAAATAGCAATTCAAATAATAATAACTTCCTTTAAAATTATTACCTAGTCTCAATAATATTAATTTTTTTTAAGGCTTACATGGGTTTTTTTAAGGCTTACATAGTTCGTAGGCCAGAACTATGAAATCATTAAGATCTGTTTTCTATCACTATAACTGCATATTTTCTCTCTCTTTTAATTTCACATTCTAAGTTAATTTAGTGTTAAGAATATTAGATTAAGCTCTAGGGTACTGAATACATCATGTGCTAAGCCAGATAGATGGGCAGTTTACTACAGCTAAGGCTCTGCCAGCAACTGTTTTGGAAGTGGCAGAATAAAAGACTCTACCTTCTCTGTTTTTTCCCTGTTGTTTTCATTTCATGTAAGTGAAATAAAAATAAGATAACCTTTATATAAACCCAGCTCAAAGGATGTCTGTATTGCTGAAATGAAAGATATGTTTACCCTGCCAGAGAGCTCAGCTCACAGCTCTCATCCTCCAGGTTGCATAAATGCTAGTCTCTTCTGGTGAATAACTCAATTCCATCTAAAACAAAACTTGCACCCTATGAATAGTTTGTTTCAGGAGCTTGTGCCAATAAACAGAAGATGGAAGGTAGTTTTGTCTCCCTTTCCTTCCTGTCCTCAGCAATCCTCCATATCATTGCAGCAGTTTTTATGTTCACAAGCACTTTCCTATACTTTCTTCATTCCCCACAGCACACAGCTCACATCTTCAGATTTTGGTATGAAACATCAATTCTTTACATGACTGCAGCACTACCCTCTCATATTGCTGCACTTAGAACCCAAATAATACAAAATATTGTGAGCATGCACATCAGCATGGGTTATGACTTCTGGGACACTGCCTGGAGTACAGAGGAGACCCAGGGCCAGGTGCTGTTTAGTGTGTGACCAGTCACTTTCAGAGAGGTCATTAAGAAATACAAACACAACTGCTCTGTGCTTTTTGGTTCTGAAGTCAGGGATTAGTGACTGCAGGCATTGCAATTAGCAATCCAGAGTAAATCACGTGCAGCTGTTTGAAAATACATCCTTTCCAACATGCATGAGCAAGCACCCTGTAATGTGAGCATGCTGGCAAATTGTTGCCCTGCAGCACCACTCCAAAGCTGTCTCAGATCAGTGAACTTTTCTCTGAAGTCAAAAACTGTGGTGAAGAAAGTCAGTGAAAACAAAATCAAGCCAATTCAGGGTTCTACTGTGCGAGAGGCTTGAAAGTTTTGGAGAGGATACTGGTCCTGGGAGCAGCAGAGCAAGGAGGAGGGCTGAGGGGAAGAATGTAAATCACAGACTCATAGAGTACACTGAGTTGGAAAGAACTCACAAGGTTCATCAAGTCCATCTCCTACAGGGGACAACCCAAGGATCCCACCCTGTTCCTGAGAGCACTGTTCAAACTCTTCCTGGGCTGTCAGGTTGGTGCTGTGATCACTTCCCTGGGGAGCCTGTTCCAGTGCTCACCCATACTCTGGGTGAAAGAACCCTTGCCTAACATCCAGGCTATAGCACCCCTACAGATTTGTGTGCACCCCTGGGTCCTATCATGGGTCACCAGAGAGAAGAGGATGGTGCTGCCCCTCCTCTTGCCCTCATGAGGAAGCTGCAGACTGAGCTGAGCTCTCCCCTGAATTTTCTCTTCTCCAGGCTGAGCCAGCCAAGTGAGCTCACTCACTTCTCATATGACTTCCTCTCTACACCTTCTTGTCTTAGGCCTGCTGCAGCTCTTACAGAATTTTTAGCTGCATGAGAATATGAATAATTATCTCCCCAGTTCACAGCGTGATATTTGGCATTTTTAAAAATTTTCTTCTAGGTCTCACCTACTCATGTGCTATACACTATTCCATAAATCGAGATCGTGGATAAAGGAATGAGTAGGAGACTTCAGCGTAACCTCAAGGATGAGAAAACAATCAGAAGAGTATTGTCAGGAAAAAAGCCACAAATGGATACTGGCATTTAACTGGGCTTAGTGTTCAGCTCTGACTTGTGATTTTTGAATTTTTTGCCAATATGTCATAAGGTTTATTTTTCCCAGTATGTCATAAGCTCTTCAGAATCCTTAATGGCCTCATGGAAGTTAGGAACTTACTTGTCTGCTTCAGGGCATTTGCTTTCAGGTTAAGTTCTGCAGGTTGAATGGAACACTTGTGCTTTCCAATTGCTATTAAAGGCACATCTGTATTCACAATAATATTTTCTTTTATTATCATTGTGCTACTGAAAGCAGAAAGCAGAAACCAGGCCTCTTCCTTTCTCCACTGGTCCTGCATTGCTGTTCCTTATGAGCAATTTTCTCTCCTGGAGACATCCAGCTCATTAGAAATCCAGCATCCTAAATCTGATGCTGATAATGTAATACTGTTAACTTTTTCCAGTTCAGTGAAGAGCCAGGAGAAAAAGTAAAGATAATCATCAGGGGAAATTTGTTCACCAGCCACTCATTCCTGTCTCTCTGCTGACATAGGAAATACATAATTTATGCCAGCAGGTCTTCATGCAGTTTTTAAAGTCACTTGGAAATGAGGTCAATATGTTTTCATTTACTCTGAATTGGCTACATTTATTTATTTATTTGCTCTTAGTGTGGTACAGACATTTTTCTTCTAATAATTCCTGGCAGTTATATTAACTTTCTGCTATAGCTAATGGCTGAACAATTATTTTTCCTGGAATGCAAATTGAAGGATTAACCTTAATATTTTTTTAAACATTTAAATTGTTTTCATGGTCAAGGGTGTTTATGATACAGTAGAAGTTTAAAATAGAAAACAAATTAATAAATTAATTACTATTACATCAGTTCACTAAGCAAGGCAAAAATTAAAAATGCAAATTAATGTGGACATGTGATATTATTGTTCTCTGGCTTGTGACTCAGAAAACCTCAGAACCTTTTATAGTTTTATTCTTTTTTAATCCACACAGAACTGTTGATTTCTTAAAATTATGAACAAATGTGCCTTTTCAACCAGTGTGAACTGATTTTCTTTAAGTTTGTTTTCATGTATTTACACCAGTGAAAGATTCTGCATATGTAGTCAAGTCATTTTTAATTTAGGATTGTCCTTATAAAGGAATTGATAATTTTCTGAATTCTATTCACTGTGGAATGTCCCAATGAAGTAAAGAACATATATAGATTGTGAAAACAGGATTAGATAAGAGATATAACCACAAAGGAGAGAATATTTGCCTGCTTTTCCAATTGCTGCAGAATTTAGTGCTACACATTAAGAGCAATTTCTGAATCCTTTCCCTAATAAAAATCTTTGCTTCATTTTAAGAGAAGGACTACATTTGAAACTTTTGGCAAATTAAATAACCTAGATTTCTCTTTAAAATTCCTGTGGTTTAAAGTCCCTGTATTTCTTGAGAGCAAATTGAATTGTCTTAAAACAGCAACAAGCAAAACCTAATGACACAGCAGTGCAGACCTTTATTATTTCTCAGTGACTATTTGCAGGCCTGTGTTGACATTTAGTTCTGTAATTGCCAAATGGTATATATGGGCATTATCAGCCTAGGGAATGTTCACAAAGTGTTTATCTTCAGTAATGTGCTTCACTCTTTACAATTTATAATGTTTTCTTTTCTGTTACATGCTTGTTTGCCTTGATCTTCTTATCATTTTAATGAGTAAGACTAAATAGTGAATAAATAATACATAAAGCAAAATCATTTTTACAGATGATAGTTCATGACAATATGTTGGCTTTTTTTCCCCCAATAACCATATTCTAATATATATTAAGTTTTTATTTATGAAAATAAATGGTAAGATTTCACTAATAAACATTAAAAGAGAGTGATAATAAATAATATATTCTGTTCCTATATTATTAGAGACAGGATAGGTTCTCATTGATAAAAAATTATACTGAGTAGCATACAGTGTTTGCTATATAGCATATAGTACACAGTCAATATATTAATGCTCAAGGTAATGCCAGTAATAATAAAAATGTGGAAAATCAACACACGTGTAAGAACCAAACAGACCTAAATTCTCCTAAAAACCTTAGACAAGGGGAAAGGCCAATCTGTAAAGAATATATAGACATATAAAGAAAAAATGAATAAATATATTGAAACAGAAGCTGTATATATTTCAAAATGTAGTGCAACTCTAAATTGTTAAAATGCTGAGATTCTTCTTAATTTTTATTGACTTCTGTCATACACAATTCACTTTGAAATGTATTATATTAAAAGATTTAACATTTTATATTATACAAGGTTTTGTGCTTTTCAAATAAAAGCTGACTAAACATAATTTTACCTTTTATTCACTGTTTCAACAAAAGCTGTGAATTCAAATGTTAATTATCTTCCAAATGGAAACTAATAAAACCAGATGCCCAGAATGTTAAAAACTTATTAGAAAACAGTATGAAAAATAAGATACCATTGTAGTAAATGTAAAGTTATTTAATTGCTTTATATATAGGAAATTGTCTCTGAATTATCAACCAATTGCTTTGAAGAAACTTTGGATTATCCTCTGGTTTGGTAATAAACTCCTTGTCATTTTGGAAAATGCAGGAAACAGTTATGAAAACATTCTAAGATTCATTTCTACCAAAAAAAAAAAAATCACTGGAAATCGGGTTTTTTAATTAATAGAGAGCAAGGGTGCTGTGCTTCTTTGTGTTTCATCTGCTCCAATGGCTCTGCCTATGGAGGAAAGGATTCTCTGCCCTGTGATCACCACGCAGGTCCTCCCGTGTGCTCTTTACAACACATTTCTGTCTCCTCCTTTCCACCAGCTCTGACCCCTGCCTGACCATTCTCACCAAAACGCTGTGATATGCCTGCAGAAATCTCACCTGGGGGGGCCAGAGGGGATTGTTCCATTATTAGAAAGCAGATTCTGTCTAATTTGATGACAGAATGAAACCATAGGGTTGAGAACTAGGGTGGATCAGCCAGATGGGAAGGAGTGGGACAGAGTTTTGGGAGAAGAACAATTTCTTTAGGTGCATTCTGGTAAACATTTATGTCTACAATGTGCAACTGAACCAATTACTGAGACCTTGATCTTGATGTGTCATCAAGATTTCCAGAAAAATATGATATTGCATGATATAAATATAAAAGGAAACACAGAATCCTTTACTTCCATCTGCTGTCTTAAACGATCCTCCTAATCTGAGATTTCCCATTTTCAGTGTTCAGAGAATTCTTGTAATTTATCAGTTCTTTAAAATAAAATCATCAGTCAGGAGTTAATTTAAATTAATTTAAAAGTATTCAAGTCACCTTTCACTATTGTCTATGATAAATTACACAGCCTGAACTCTTTAATTTTTACTCTTTAAAATGTCTCATCCTCAGATATGCTTTTTTCACCTTTTCCAGATTTAGAAAATTCTTTTTTTTTTGTTAATCTGAACAAAACAAACTCACAATTTCTCTATTACCAACCCCATTCTATTAAGAAATTTGATTAGCTGTTCTCTCCTCTATTGTAATACCTTGTTCAAATATCCAGGACTTCATTAGCAGTTTATAATTGCACTAGGAAGGGAGAGGTCATGTCTGCTGTGACCCTCAGCTCTTTTCCAGAGCCATCATTTTCTATTTCATGGCCACAACCTGCTTTCCCTCTTTAAAGTGGAATTTCACATTTTTTTATAGTCAAAGTTTTGTCTCCACATACCCAGATAACAAGGTTATACATAATTAATTTATGTGACAGTTTTGCTCTTCTCATTTGTAACTCCCAGTTTTTCAGCTCTACAAAAAAAACTGGTCAGGAAAATGCACTTTATTAAGTTTCAGGCCAATAGTTGGCCCAGTTTAGCTTTAATCTAAGGTTCCAGATTAACAAAGCATTTTGCCATTTTCTTCCTCATCCCTCTTAGGCAAAATGCTTAATTTTAAAGGAATAGCTGAGATGCACTGTACACAAGAGAAGCTGACTGCTCTCTCAAGGGTTTGATGATTTGAGGTCTCAAAGGATTGGGCATGGTGAAAGGGATTTGTGTCACATAGGTTTGGGTCACATTTGACCAATGCACCTTTAAAGTTCTTTGCAGTGGAGAGAATTAAACAAATTATAGTCTGGTGCAGATTACAGACAGGCTGAACTACCCAAACTCAGCACTGATTATAGAAGGAGGGGTAGAGAAATAATATCGTAAATTAGGTACCTTAATGAAGGACTTACTTAGAAGTTGGTTGGGTGGAATTTACTGAGCAATTTCACAGAATGCAGAGGAAAAAGAGAGAGCTCACTCCTTTATATGTGTAAAACTTTGGATTTTAGCCCTGAGAAACAGTGTCTGCAAGTTTGTTTTGACCTATATTATGAATTCACTCAAGTTTCTCAGTGCCAGACATCTACTCTGTGCACATCTTTTTTCTTCAGCTGCCTAATGGATAAACTTTTGAAGAATTATTCTAATTATGATTAATTATTAAAATCAGGCATATTTGTTTAGGTAAGATACTACTTCCAACTCCCAGCAAGGTGTAGATGAGAATATGCAAAAATTTTTATATTGGAAGTATTCCCACAACAGATCCAAAGTTTATTGGAGAGCAGAAGCAGCTCAGGAAGACAGGAATTAGTAAGAAGGATGAAATGTGAAATGAGGAGAGTTAGCAAGTATCATCAATGGTTTGCATACAACATAGCTGAATCTTATCATGGTCACACAAATGAGCAGAACAAGAACACGACTAAAATGAGCCTCCTTGCCAAGGCCTGTGTGTATTTTCCATGTCTAGATTGAAACAAGTTGATTTAAATTTAAACAGGAAATTAATTTAAAATCCATCAAAAAGGATTGTTTTACAAAGGACATTGGATTCATTATAGAAACTTAATAAATCAGATAAAAAAAAATTATTATGTCAAATTTGGGTTTGACTTCATATTCCCCCAAAGATTTTTTGAGCATTCAGGAGCTTTCTGAAGGTATTGGAAGGCAACAGATTGAGAGAATAGGGCAACAAACACACTTTGTAATTTACTTTGTAAAGAAAATAACCAAATAATGGGGAATCTTAAATCTAGTATACAGTTAAACCATCCAGATCAAGTTTTTGCTTCCAGCATGCATGGAAGGCACTTCTTTTAAACATACTGTTCCATGCATGAAAGAGGGCTGATACATTTTTGACTCAAATGTTTAGCAAAGATTATATTTTTCAAACCAACTTTGAAATGAAAAATTTTATATTTAGGACATATCTCAAATCTATTTTTTATATCAGTTTTCCTAGTAAAATTCCATAGGAAATACAAGGAGCAGCTGCCCAATTCTGCTACTGAACAAGCTACTGTAATATTACTGAGTGTGAACTTCAAGCATGCAGAGCAAGTAATGGTAGTGAAAGACTGGACTGAAACTGTGCCCAGAAGTTTGTTAAATATCCTCAACCTTCAACTTCTTTAATTCCATATGAACCCTGAAATAGTTTGAAAAAATTCTTTGGGATATTGCACATATTTCATTCTCTTAAGGCCTTGGGTTTTGTTTGAAAGCAGTCTTGGAGCCTGAGAAAAGTTGTTGACAGCTCATTGCTTCAGAAACTTAAGCAGGTGGTAAATTAATAGCTTAGGTGGGGGCTGCCATGAAGCATGAAAAGTTATGTCTGGTGTCAGTCCAAATTACTGTCTTTAACTGCACATAAGGCAATGAAAAAACATTAGCTATGCAGTAAACATGGGTTTAGCCAACAAAAATAGATTATACAAGGTTTCCTCAAGCAATCTCCAAAAGGTCATTCCATACATATGCCCCAGCCATTGCTATCATTTTATAGGCATTTGTTTTTGTTCTAAATCTGTGGCTGTAACAATGATCTCATTAGCTAAATCAATGGTTGGGAACATGTTGCAATATTTTTTTTTCCAGTGGAACTCAGAGAAAAAGTGCAGATATTTCAAATGCAAGCTAAAATATGAATGTAAATATTTCACTTCTTGATGCTAACATTTTTCACTTAGAAGGATATTTCTGGTGTAGGCTGGCTTTCAAGAAAGCAAATGTATTCCATTCATAGACTCACTGAAGTTTTCTCTGTTTGCAGAAGCTCTAGAAACTAGAAAAAAAAAAAAAAAAAAACTAACAATATCTGGTAAACAAGATGTTCTTGAGATAACCCTCTAACGTTGGCATGGAGATGCCCACACACCATAATTTCACTTAGAGTCTGGAACAGGGGGGTATGGCAAATTTCATTTGGGACCTGAAATAGCTCCTGAACCACACACAATCGTTTGTGAGTGGTAATTGTTGCACTGCAGAAATTAAACAGTGCAGACAGGGGAGCTCCACTGCTTGGGGGCAGCCAGTCCATTGGAGATGATGCAGCCTTGTAGCACAGGCATGGAGCTGCCTGAGAAGTTTCCAGATGGTGAGGGACTACCTCAGGATGCCCTGTCATGTGTGCTGCAGTGGTTGCATCTTCCACCTGTCACAGAGACCTAAATCAGAGAATGGTTTGGGCTGGAAAGGATCATCTTCCAACGCCCCTGGAACTCCTTCCACCAGATCAGGTTGCTAAAGCCCCATCCAAGCTGGCCTTGAACACTCCAGAGATGGGGAATCTACAGCTTCTACAGCAACCTGTTTCTCTGTCTCACCACTCTCATTTAAAGAATTTCTTCCTAATATCTGGTATCCTTTCAGCTTAAAGCCATTCCAGCTTGTCCTATTACTCCACTCTCTTGTAAAAAATCCCTCTCCAGCTTTCTTGCAAGCTTTTATAGGTACTGAAAGGCTGCAAAAAGGTCTCCCTGAAGCCTTCTCTTCTCCAGGCTGAACAATCCCAACTCTCACAGCCTCCCATCCACCACACTGCTCTCACCCTCTGCTTCACGCCTACATACCTGTAGTAACTGTGCTCTCCTTAGCCCTTGCAGCCAACACCCCAGAATGGGCATTCTGTGCATCCATAATTCTTGAGCATTCCTTTTGTGGACAGTCTCAATACACAGAATCATCATGAAGCAATCTTGCTTGTTTCCAGAACTCCTCTATCTGGTTTCCATAGGGTGATGGTTGCTACTTGCTAGGGATTAACTGCAAGGGAGCTGTACTGCATGGAAAGTCAGCGTCCAGTTGGGTTGCTGTCTGTAGAACTGGCCCCTTTCTGAAGGTGACACTTGTGCACACTTGTCCCTTTGTGCTTAGGCATCTTCAGAGGACCCAGTCTGTTCAGATTTTCAAGTGTTCAAAGACCTAATTCTGCCAATGGGGGCTGTGAGGAGAGCAGCACAGCTTCACAAAGCCTCCTGAGTGTGATTAGCTCATCTGAACATCACAAAGGAAACAAAAGAGCACATCTGTGGCTGATATTTGTGGAACAGGAACAAACATCAGAATCACTCTGCATATGTGTTGGCTCCCTGGGAACACTTGAAACTTTGAGGAGTGTGATTTAAAAGATCAACATGCTTTTAAAGGAAAGGAACAAAGTCTGAAAGGCCTTTATATAGGCTGAAGGTGTAAGAATCAGAAAGGTTCAAAGTGAATGCAGGAACCTGTCCAGACCTCCTTTTAACTCCTACTGCATTTTACAAATGTGTGATATCTGTCTTTAATATAGAGTGGGAGAAGTGTGGTATAATGTTTGTATGTTAGTGATGCTGAAGATAGTATTTGACAAAAATATGCAGGCTTTTGTCTTGAATAATGTATTGAAATATATTTTGTACTATAATTTCAGATAATGGCTGCTTTGCACTGAACATAATAACGTGATCTTCTTCCTCAAGCATCTCAGCAGAACAGAGAAAACCTGAATTCAGGAAGGTTAAAGCAAAAGTCAACGTGGATGAGATGAGGATCAAAATATGGTGATCAAGAAAGCTGTGTTCCACTGTGGAGTCTTATATTAGCTTTTATTTGGGTTTTGTTGAGTCTTATGCTTTTCTTTCTTTATGGCTATTTTACAAGTTTTTATTTGTTTGTTGTGCTTATACTGAGAAAATATCATGAGATCTACATTTCCATTTACAAGAAAGAGTGTAAAAGGGGTGGTGTTTATTGTCTGTGGTAGCTAAGGAATGCCTAGATGAACAAGATTTATTGAAAAAAAATTTTAAAAGCCTGGTCCAATGAGGGCTCCTCTCTCCCCAGATCCACAGGTCCTACCAGGAGCCTGCTTCAGCCTGGGCTTCCCTTGGGGTTTCAGTCACCTCTAAGGCATCCATCTCCTCCAGGACAGGACTCCTACATGGGCTGCAGGTGCATCTCTGCACCCCTGTGCCCTCCATGGGCTGCAGGGGCACAGCTTCCTAATGGGTTATTTTTTTTTCTCAAATAGATATTGGGTAGGATTGTGGCTATTCTTGGCATTGTTCCCAGTCGTGGCACAAATGATTCCTTGCATGTCTATGTCTGTTGTGTTTCAGCTATTTAAAATGGTAAATCAGATCTTTTTTCCAAGTTAAAAATTTTCTTAATTTTTAAAATTATTGGGCTTTTCCACATTATTCTCACCCTGTTTTGGCACTTGGGTATGTAGCATATTATCCATCACCTGAGCTAATTTCACTTCATTCTTCTATTTGTGCACTGAAGGGGGAAAGAATTGTTTTAGAGGACGGCTGTTCCCACTCTTCAAAGGTGCTGCAGTTTGGGAACTCCAGTGATACTGCTGGATGTGAACCACCCACATGGAGGTACTGTGAAATCTTTATATTTGGTCTTTTTCTTAACAACTGAGAGGAGGAAATGCCTGTCAGAATTGCAAATATACTGGTGAATTAATGAATTGGACAGTAATAGATGATTGCTTAATGCTGCCTTCAGCTCCAGGTGCCTTGACGTATGAATTTGGGGTTAGTAAAGCAACTACTAAGTAACACCCAAATTATACTTTTGTAATTGTATCCATACAGACATTTTCAGGCACAAATATAAGATTTGTAAAGACCTACTTTATTGTTTGCAGGAAAAACAGAGAGCTAGAACAATGAATCATAGAATCATAGAATAATGAAATCATAGAATGGTTTGGGTTGGAAGGGTCCGAGTTCAAAAACCCTTGCCATGGGCAGGGACATCTCCCACCAGAGCAGGTCATTCAACCTGGCCTTGAACACTTCCAGGGATGGATCATACACAATTTCCCTGGGAAACCTGTCCCAGTGTCTCACCACCCTTGGGGTAAAGAATTTCTTCCTAATATCCAATCTAAACTTACTCTCTTTCAGTTTGAAACCATCCCCCCTTGTCCTGTTATTAGAATCCCTTGTAAATGGTCCTTCTCCATCTTACTTAAAGGCTGCAATTAGGTGGCCCTAAAGCTTTGTTCCAGATTGCAAGGCAAAGGTATTCTATTACCATCTGTATGGCAGTTGTCTGGTGTCAAGTGGGCAATTCTCCTTATCTGTCTCTCTGAGTGGTCACAATCACTCCTCCCTCGCAAAGGACATCTGCTGATAACAAGCTATTGAATGCCAGTGCATGACTGATAAGAACTATAACAACCCACTGTGAGATGCTCCGCCCAGAGGGAGGAGCCAAGTATTGCTACCCAGATATAATCTGGAGATTCTGACACACCAGCAGGGCTTCCCACTGGATTCCCCAGAGGAACAGCAGCTGCCTCTACTTCCACGGATCTGTGGAGAAAGAATACACCCTTTTCTACAGGACCCCCCTGTTCCAACAGAGCCACACCTGACACTTCAGGAGGACTGCAGCCACATTTCCAATTGGACTGCTGCCAGCACCCTGACCAACAGGGTGTCAGGTTGAGTTCTGACTCTGTCAGGGTTGTTCTAGTGTATTGCATTGTTTTTTTTTATCCTTTTATTTTTTTTTCCTTCCCTATTAAAGAACTGTTATTTCCTGCTCCCATATTTTTTTCCTGAGAGCCCCTTAATTTAAACTCCATAGCAATTCAGAGGGGTGGGGAGGGTTTGCATTCTCCATTTCAGGGGAGGCTCCTGCCTTCTTTAGCAGGCACCTGTTGTTCCAAACCAAGACAAGCCTTTAGGTCTAACTCAAGGAATTTAGGTGTAACTCAAAGGAGAAGAGTTGTCATCAAACTAAGGCAGAGAGCTTGCAGATCTCCATCCCATGTTGCTGAGCAGTGAGTCCCTGGTTCCAGCTTCCAGTGAGATGGAGCCCATCTGACTAAGTGTGCTCATCTACAAATGCAAGTACTTAGGCCAACAAGTTACCCAAGCTCATCTTCTGGTTGTTGGGGAGATAAACAAGATACTTAATGGAGATTAGGAGACAATTTCATCTTAAAATAGATATTTACCTCTGGTGAAATAATGTCAAATTCTATTGACTATTTTGGCCAAATCTGTACTGTGTGTAGTGAGTACTGTAATGACTACATGAAACATAAATACTTGTATGACAGATTGAATGAAAAAATCTACCCAGAAAATGAAGGAGGGAGGGATTTTGAAGTGTTCATGAACACTTGCTTTTTCATTCCCTTCCCACATCACTCCCTCAAACCCCCACATATATTCAGAGGATGTAAGAAAGGGAGAAAGGCTGAACTGCCTGCTCTCCCAGGCATCCTGTTACTACACCAAGCTGGTCAGTAGTACAAATCACTGAATACCAGAGAGCAAAAAACCTACTTTGTTTTTAAAGCTCTGAGAAAAAGAGATTTAATCCAATAAAAATATTTTCAAATTGGCATTCACTTTAACTTAAAATATAGCAGCCTGGAAGTACATAATAAATTCAGCTGAGAACCATGACTCAGTTTTGCTTTTACACTCAATGCAGTTTTCATGTATAAAGGCAGAGCAGTATGGGTCATGAAAACAATATACTACCTTAATTGATAGTAGTAGCACTTGGTGAGTAGCAATACAAGAAATATTTTGGTGTTTTTTTAATTTTCCATGGTACCTATGTCATGCTGCCTACTATTAAGAGAAGACTACATTTAACTATTCAGTACGAACTTTGTCTCTTTCTCTTTCAGGATATTGAAATTTCCCATAAACTAAACACAGACAGCTCTGTAAAATCATCTGTTCTATCATGGAAAATAGGTGAATATAAGCAAAGCTGTGTCCAAAACCAAACAAGGCAAAGTCCTGGAAATGGTGTGAGATTTTATCCCTTCATTTGGTTTTATTGCCCTGCAGGTGTCTGAGGGTAGACTGGAAAGGGTGGGGCTGGACATGCAGACTCACCAGCTGTAGTGAATTCAGGAATGGGGATGAGCAGTCCAGTAGACTTTCCTGAATGAAGGTTATCCCTGCTTTGTCATGTGAAGTGGATCTTTTTCCCACCAAAAACCCCTTCTTCTAATGTCAGTCGCAGTCTGATTACCTCTTACTCTTTTCCACAGAAGTTATCCTTCCCTCCTCCTTTATCTTCTCTAGCATTTTCCATTGTTCATCTCACACATGTTTAAAATACTGCAGCACACTGGACCTGACTCAGTTCTTATTCACCCCAATATTCATGCATTTGCCTCAAGAGCTCACAGCTGTGATTGATATCCTAGGCTGTGTAAAAGCAACAAAAGACTCAATTTTGCTGAAGAGGAAAAGGAAAATCATGTACTACAGCATTGGCAACATGGAACCTTATATCTCCTTGCTTCACCTTTAATCGAAATTTTTTGATTAAAATCAACTGCACCTGAAGTTACTGTCAGTCAAAATTTTATATTGCCTTTTATAAACATATTTAAGCAAATGGATTTCAGCCTAAATGGACCTGTCAGAAGTGTAGAAGGACAGAGGGTTGATTTCTTGGTTATATTTCAAACAGTGTCCTGAAATCAATTACACCAGCTAGACGACTCCATGTGAGTCACTGGAGCCACACTATAAACAATGGGATAAAATGGGATAAAATGGGACAGCTTCTCCCACCTGCAGCATGGGAATAGCAGCAGAGCAGAAATCAACAAGGTTTCAACACAAATATTGACTTGCTCATGCAGTCCCTGCAAGTTAAGATCGTGATTTGACTTCATGCTGGCTGGAGATAGGTTAAAGCCAGATTTTCCTTGAAACTGCATATTATTAATGCTCTAGAGTTGAGAAAAAAAGAAAAAAACAAGGAAAAGGAAGAGCAAGCTTATGCGTTGCTACATTTCTACAACTCATAGCCCAGTGATTACTGGAAGTTCATCATTTCTGAAGATGCTGTCAGGCATAATTGCAGAAGGCAGATGCTAAGGTGGCTAAACTTCTGCTGGTGTTACCAGGTTCACTCCAGAAGTTAAACATGACATGACATACAACACAAAATACTTGTGTTAATAATAATATATTTACATTTTGTCAATAATATATTTACATCTTGCAATAGAAAATCAGCCAACCAGCTGAACTCCAGCATACTACCACCTTAAGGTTTAATTTGATGATCTCGGAGGTATTTTCCAACTTCATGATTCTGTGACTGAGCATAAGAATATAAAATGACTGTATTATATAAATATAGTTCAACATCTTATTTTTGATAGTAATCAACAGTGGATATTTAAAACAAAACAATGAGAAAATATAAATAGTTATTGATACTTCCTTAACTACTGTTCCAGTGTCTGATTTCTGGATAGGTGTGGGATTTATATACTATTGAATCAGTACCTCTAATCTCTTAAAAAAAATATTACTTTGGACTCTTGCAGTCCTCTTAACCAAAACATTGTTACTGATGGATATCACAACATATGTATTTATGTACATCCATTAAAAAAAAGAGAGAAATAATAATAATCTCCAATAATTTAAATATAGAGTGCAAGCTGTATCATAGAAGAGAAGAAGGCTCATAAAACATCATAAAGCATAAAGATATTGACATAATTTTGAGGTCCAAGTCATAGGTGAATTCAGTAAGTATAAGTTTTCCTCTGTATTTAAATCTATTTGTCATCTATGACCAAAATGATGACTATTTCATCTCTCACTGGAGAAAAGGCCTAATGGTAGGCAAGCGTGTAAGGTAGAACCATGAATGATCACAGTTGCCTTTGACAACTTTTAAAGTGTAATAGTTTATAATCATACTTCTTCCAAGTTAGAGATTAAGTCTATGCTACTCATCCAGACTCAATACAGAGAATAAAAGACACAGATTGGGATCTCCAGAGACAGACATCTCAAAATGGGTTGAATGACCTTCTGGAAGTGCTTATTTATCTCTTCATTGATAGTAGTATGATTCTAAATGATAAGCCAGACAGAAAAGTTTTAGACAGTTAAGGTTAGGTAAGATTAATCTCTCACCTCATGCCTAAGAAAAAAATTCTATACACTCCAAATTTTATCTCTAGTCTCATCAAATCTAATTTCATTTGATCTAATTTAATCTTTTTGTGTCCACATTGTCGCAGATCTAGCTACCAGGTTCATAGATAAATTCTTATCTATTTAGAAAGATGCTGGTGTCAAAAACATACACACAAACACAGTCACAAAACTAATAATATTCATCTTTAAATCCAATATGCCCATAACTTAATTTATGAACAGGGAGAAAATACTCATGCAAGTATACTCACACTGTAATATACATAATCCTCATTAAGCAAAATGGTTTTAAAGCTCCTGCCTCTCCTTTCTCTAGTAATTCCTGTGTTTTCAATTCTTTCCCATTTCCCAGTGCCTGAGGCCAAGAAGATGAGTTCTGTCACAGGAATATAAAATAAGATGCAAAATGTTTTTTGTAACTATTCTATTTCCTACACTGTTAGACATACCCTTTCCAGCAGGCTGAGGAGAAACTCTCCCAGGTATAAACCTGGCTATAAATAGACACTGTTGGGACGGTGTTTGCAGGGGTCCCAGGATGAGAGAAGAGTCAAGAATCTTGACTCCATGTTTCGGAAGACTTATTATTTTATGATATATATTATATTAAAAACTATACTAAAAGAACAGAAGAAAGGATTTCATCAGAAGGCTGGCTAAGAATAGAAAAGGAATGAATAACAAAGGCTCAGACTGACCATAACAGTCCGAGACAGGTGGACTGTGATTGACCATTAATTAGAAACAACCACATGAGACCAATCACATATACATCTGTTGCATTTCACAGCAGCAGACAATCATTGTTTACCTATTTTTCTTGAGGCCTCTCAGCTTCTCAGGAGGAAAAATCCTAAGGAAAGGATTTTTCATAAAACATGTCGGTGACACACTGTGTCCATTCTGATCATCTCTAGAGTACGTGAGCACTGACAAGAATCATTCCAAAAGTAAGTGTAGAAAGATTATGGCTTTGATGTCAACTATAAATTAGCATGATAATAAAAACAGGCCAAGATGATAATAAAGAACTATTCAGAACTAAGTCTTTTATTCAGGAAGCCAAGCTTGTGTTAATGCATGTATCTGACACAACAGAGATTAATCAAGGTCTGGTCTAATGATCAGCAGTGTTGCAGGGGTGTTAGCCTGGACCTTCTACACCTCATGCTAGAGCTGCTCTTTGTTGCTTTGTTCCTCCTGAGACCCTCTAAGGAGATTTTTTTTAATGGAAATAGATACTTTGCTAATTTAACAACAAACTTGGGTTTCTGAATTCTACCTGTTTACATACAACTGCACAACAGGTTCTTATTATCTCATCTAAATTGGCAACATGTTTTGGGAGAATCAATTCTAATGTAATACAAGCCATTATCTCTCTGACTTTGCCTGGGAGGTTTTCACCCCCATAGGAGCAACGCAGAAAGATTTGCTTGGAAAGTATTTTACCTTCTTGTTAAATTTGCAATTATGCTCTAAAATCATTCACTTCTGTACTTAACAGAAATACAGGAAAACACACATTTTGTCTAACAGAAATATATATGTACATGAGAGGATAACCTGCAGCCTGTTTCAGTTCCCTGACCTGCAGTCAGAATGTGTCACTGCTTCTGTCCAAGTCATGTGAATCTGTTATTTCTGCTTCAAATCCAGTGAGTCTGATAGGGCTGGTTCCTGCCAGCAGCAGAAGTCAGGACTGGGACACTTCAGCCTGTGTGTAGCAAATCTGCATCAGGGTCCTGAGTCTCAGCCTACTTCATCCTGCCTGAGCTGAAGGTGATTACAGCAGTTCAGCTCCTTTGCAGAAAGTTCACCCTTGGAGATGTAACTGGGACTCATCTGATCCTGGTAAAGTGGTAGAAAGGTTTCTGATGTGAGCTCACACTCTCTTTCATGCATAAAATTGATTCTTTTTCCTTTCAGATCACAGCTCCATCTCCTACCCCTTACTTTCTCCCATTTCCTCACCTACAATGAACATGAAAACTTTCTTCCCTTTCAAACTTGGAATAAGGATCTGGAGAAATTCTCCTCTTGCTCAAATGAGAGTAAATACAGTCCTTACTTCTCTTTGATGCCACAAAGTAACAAGCAGAGTTAAGACAAAACCTTGTTAAAAATAGCAATAATTGCAAACAATTAAAACGGTCAGAATAAGATTTACATTTGCCCATAGTACTAAAACCAATGCAACACTGTCACCTGGAAAAAAGTAATTCCAGATGTTCTCCCCATGATAAAGATACTGCTCAGAGCTGAGGTGTGTTTCAGAAGTGAGGTTTATTTTCTACCTGAGGACGATGTCGTATTTCTAGTAAACGCAAAGCTAGCAGTGCTTACAGCAGCACAGAACCAAGGAGCTGCTCATTTGTTTGAGTGCCCTAGACTATACATTAGGAGTCTTGGAGTCAAGCCAAACCACCCAGCAATAATTGTAGCAGTCATCTGTGAATAGTGATATTTGGCAGCGTATTAGTAGTTCATTTAATTTATTGTCTTCATACCTTATTAGCAGTACATCACAAGGCTGGAAAACTTTCTAAGCTCATATTTCAAAAGCAGAACCCTTAAAGCTGCACCTTAAAACCAGAAATTTGGCTTATGCAATTTTGTTCAGCCATGTCAATATAAACTCCAGACAATATTGTGTTGCAGAGCTCTCATTCATGCGATGACAGCTCTGTCTCCTCGGTGGCTAAGCTGGCAGTTAAAGTGATTCACTGCCATCAGCCTCAAAGGTTTCCAAGACAGACCCCAAGGTAACTTAGAAAGTTGTAGGGAAGTTTGACAGGATGCTTTATTTTGTTTTTGTTTGGAAATAATGCTCAGAAATCACAGTGAGCAGTGATGAAAAGGAAGAACATCACCCTTTGTTTCAAACAGGTTGCTTTGTTGGCTGGTGTACACAACCACAAAGCAGCAAATAACAGGGACATCAGTCACGCACAAAAGCTCACATGGGCTCATACACACTCAGCAGGAAGGATAACACTTGCTGTATACAATGCCACTCATTGTATTCTTTCCCTTATTCTTCAAGCATTTGAAGTATTAGAACTGGAAAGTTATTGCTCTCAGCCTTATTCTTTGACTGGTCTAAACTTATATATTTATATCCATATCTCTGAGGAGGTAAATCTAGGATTCCTAGTTTTACCTGAGACATTTCCCTCCTATGATCTGTATTCCAAGATTCAGCTCAATCACAAATAGATTTGTCTTGCAAATTGCATTATTAATATTGAGTTAGCCCATTGATTATCCTTTAAATGTGGGAAGGCACACAGCCAAGATAAAAGTTGGAGGTAACTTAGGGAAGAGCACACATTGTTCTCTACGAGGCATAAATATCCCCAGCTGCTGTTCTTTATATGATACAGTCTCCCATCCCAAGTGCAATCTGCAAACATTTCTCTGCATCTTGCAAAATGGATAATAGAGAATAACTTATGTTTTTTCATGTTGGCTTATTACAAGAATAGTAGATCTACTGAGCCATCATTTTTGAAGAAACAGGTCATGTTATTTCCAGCCAGAGGCATGGGAGGAATACATGTTTTTGAATACATCTTATTTCTTAAATCAGAAAAACACTCTGTGTATTCTCAAATAGAAAACTGTTTTCGGGATGTTTTATTGACTGTGGTGGCTCATTGGCTTAAGCCTTAAAAGATACAGATAGGCAAGTGCTAAAACTGGCCACATATTTTTCACTGTGGGTAAGAATTCAATACTTACCTAAAGTTTGCTGAATAAATTATTCAGACACTTGCTTATTCATCATACAAAAGCAGACTTTCATTGCTTTGTTGGGTTAATTTTTGTCTTCAGAAGTTTTAATAAATTTTTACTGAATTTCCAATCTTAAAACATATTGATGTGGTTCTTAAAGGATCATTCAGAGGAACCAAGGAAGCAAAATAAACAAAGTCAAAGGGCTCACCATGATCCTGTGAAATTCAGACATACATACCCACAACCCCAACAAAACTTGACAGACCACCCAAACCCAACAAAAACCTCATTATAGGTCAATATAATGAGGTAACCACAACAGTCAGTGTTTTCAAGCCTTATAATGGATGTAAAATTGTTTAACTGGGTTCTTCAAATCACCTGCTAGTATGAAAAATTGAACAGCTGACTGCTAAAATTTTCAAATCCAGTGGCTGATCTTTGAAATAGAGCAAATAATTAATGGCGAAATGAATGAGTAGACCAGAGGATGCCTCATCCTTTTTAAAGACTGAATCCAAAGGTAATGTTGAAAAATCTGCAAAATATAGGTTTAAATGCCAGGACTCATTACATCATTAAAGATAAGGTAAGAACTATAGACTTCACATTCTAAAATTGAAACAAGGATCAAATTCAAATTTACATTATATTAGTGAGATGGTTGTGCATCTGGACTGTTCTTTGTAAGCATAAATTGTCAAGATCCCATAAAACTGGTCCAGAATCTCCCAATCTCACCAGTCACCCAAGTGACACAACACACCCACCTGAAACAAGATAATGGGCTGAACTCTTTGGTGGCTTCACAGCAACTCATTTGGCTCATTTCTAAGGACTTTTCCAGTGGGGGAACTTTTGTCCCTCCCACAGAATTCCCTCTACCAGTTGTTTGTTTAATTCAGTGCTGATTAACATCCTTGGTGAGTAACCTGGCTGGTCCAAACTCTGCTGGGAGGCTCCTGCTGCAGAATCCTCATAACTAAACACAGGTCACATCCTTGAGAATGATCAAGAGGAGTTGCTCTTGCAGAAGAGGAGACAGGCAAGCAGTTCAAGTTGTCAATCTAAGTTTTGTACAAGGCTTAAGATATTCAATAATGGTGTATTAGGTATGTGCTGGGTTGGGCACATCAGATCACCAGTCAGATGGAGAGGGAAATTCAGCAGAAATTATGCTTCAGCATTTCACATAATCCTTTATTCACCCACCTCTGCTCTTTTTTAGACACCTGTCTGTCCTCCTTCTTCCCATCATGTTGTCAGTGAGAATGCTTGAATAGAAATTGTTTTACACAAACAAAACTTTTGGTGGTGTAGACAAGCACAAGGTCTGCAACAGGTTACTTCCTGAATGATGGCCAACGATTTTCATTTGGGCAGCCAAAAATTTGTCTCCAAAACAGTTAAAAAATACAATTGAGATTCTGTTCCCACATATTGTTAAAAGTCTTCTTTCCTGAGGAATGCAGGTCCAAGGATTTAGCCAGTTTTTTGCAGCTAAGGACAGCACGTGTCCTTCCCTGTCAGCCTTACACCACAGCACAGGCTGTCATGGACATGAATGACACAAGATGACACAGGTGGAACAGGGATTGTAATGGTTATTTTGTTTCTGAAAATGCTACTATTCATGATCACAAAGAAAACAATTTACACTTAAAGGTGCAGGTACTTTGAAATAATAACTATTGTGCTTTTTCTCTACAGAGATTTCTCTGCAGCTTTTCAAGCAGGCAAACAAGGGGGAAAAATTAGAAAACATGTTGTAAATGGTTCATAGAAAATGAAGCAACACTTACCAATGCTAATGATTACTATGAATATCCAACCATAAACATGTCACATGAGTGAGAAAGCAGATAAATTTGCTGTATGCTACTGATGGCATCCAGCATAAGCCTTCTAGAATTCATCTAGTCCCATCTAATTAAATACTCCTACACATGAGGATTTATTTGCCAGTTGCTATCTCCCTTTGCTAATGCAGGAAAACATGAAAAGGTACAGCTGCAATTAGTACTTATGTTCGGAAGGAAAACTGCTCATAAAGAAATAAAGGGTGCTTTCATAGGCACTCATCTCCTGCTTGCATATGAGGCTGAAGTTTGAGTCTGAGTTTCAGCAGATGTCAGACCAGTTCTTTGTCCAATAATCTAAATAAAGAACAAGCTCTATTTCTGAGCTCTAGTGAACAGCAGAACTGGTAACCTGAAGGGTGTTCTCTCTTTCTCCCTGAACCAGGTGACAGCCTCATACCATGGGGGTTCGTGCTGCCCTATAAACTCTGCTCAGCAGCATAGTGTGTCTTGGCACAAGCCATAGCCATGCCAGACATCAGGCTAGCAAGTAGTATGAGTGATCACAGACAATATTTAAGCCCATGCTCTAGTGCTACTAACTTACAAAGATAGGTGTAAACTCCAAGTGATCCACAGCACACTATTTAATCTTTAACTTTCACATAACTTTAACATAAAAAGTCCCTACCTTTCTTCTTTGCCTGTGACAGTAACCAGCTCCTCCTATTTCAAGAGATTAATGAATCTTTTCTCAGGCTACGACTCTCAGGCACTAGGAATAACAAAACAAAACAAAACAAAACAAAAAAAACCCACAAAAAAAAAAAAAAAAAAAAAAACCAAAACACATTTGTCTCAAGATCATCACTTGGGTAAATATCATCATGTATCATGAGGTTTTCTGTGGAAAGTTCAACACTGTCTTAATGCTTTAGATTAAAATTGTCATATCTTTTATCTCTCTGTATACATTTCCAGTTCCTGAAGCCCATTTCTGCTTGTTAAGAGCTGAATAAATTGACAGTCAGATAAAGTACCTAGTATATTTATTTTTACACACACCAATCATTTCTCAAAGAGAGTCAAAAGAAGGACCTTCCTTCTGACAAGAACGTTGTGCACCCTTTGTTTTCTTTATTTTTGCAGGTTTGTTCCTTTTTTAGAGATTACCATAATGACAGCAAAGCAGCAATAAGGAAGTCCACCTGTATTCTCTGATTTCCCAAAGGGATCTGTGCATGACAACTGGAAAACAAACAAAACTCTTGACAGAGAAACAACACAACACTTGTGAGCTAATGAGCAGCACGGAGATGGGCCAGGCATGCAGACGTGTGCTGCAGCCTAAAAACTGTATATAAAATAGGAGGGTAGGACAGGGAGGAACTGGTCCTGTGTTATATCACACTGCTGTGCCACAGAGCCACTTTCAGAAACAGATGCTGCAACCTTCCAGGAGCATGTAGTTGTGCTTAAGGGAGAGCTGTGAGGCAGCAGGAGTCCTGGATTTCTGTTCACACCTTTTCACACAACCCTTTTTTTTGCCAAAACCAGAGAGTCTCAGCCTGAGGCTTGCCCTACAGGTAGTTTGTGTGCAGATGCACTTTGAATGGCCATGCCATTGCCCTGGCATGCAAATACCTGATATTCCTTCCTGTCAATCACAGAATGGTTTTGCTTCCAAAAAGGCATCTTTATATTGACTTTTGTTGGCACATCTTCAGCAGTAAGAGTGGCAATAGGGCTGACACCTGACTGGCAAATGAGAGCTGGCAGAAGCTCTTTAGGTAAAGACAAGCCAAGTCCTTTTGTGACTGGCACAGTTTCTTTAGTCAGTGCTGTTTACCTGCATTCATATCAGGAACACTTTGCCCGTGCAATACATGAATTTTCTGCTTTCAGGAAGGTAATAATACTGACAAACTCTACAGCTATGCAAGGGAGATTATGTTTGACTCAAAGTGCCATTTTTGACTACAAGGAGGGAAGAAAATTAAGAAAGAAAGAAAGAGGCCTTGCTTGGCAGTGCTCATCACAGCAGGGTTGTGGGTCAAAACTATCTGTATAAAACCAGTTTCTCCTCTGAGCAAAGGCAGAAGCTGAGAACACGGGATGAAACACTGATATTATTGCCCCAGTAAGACCCTAAGTAGCTGCCAAACCATTTTTCCCTGATCTGCATGCAACATAGTAGCTGGACTGTGAGCCTATAACCCATAATAGCCAAGAAATTCAACCCTCAGAGACAGTGTAAAGTCAATGGGCCAATTAGCACCCATGTGAGCTGTTTCAAAGAGCAAAGACAATTATCTACATTTTGCAGCATGTGGTTTAAACCTTTAATTAACCTGTGCTATAGGGGCTTCCTTTTTTTTTTTGGTTTGATTTAGTTTTTTTGGGTTTTTTTCTTTTTAATTTCCTTTTTTTTTTTTTTTTTTTTTTGCTGTTGCTGTTTTTATTTTGTTTTAATTTCACTTCCACTTCTCCATAGAGAAAAAACTAAACTGGACACACACTAAGCCAGCTCTGTAAAGCTTGGCCACCACAGTGAACATGTGGCTACCCCTCATTTCTGTTGGAAAGCCATGTGTTCACAATCTGTCTGCTCTAATTGTGCCATGGATGTCATATTTGTGTCTAAGGGGCTGCTGGGTCTTGCTGTGTGCCTTGCTGTGTCTGGCACATGGGAAGAACAGATGAGAAGCCTGTGGACATTGCCAGGCAGTGCTCAGCTGTAGCTGCATGGCATGGGGGGCTCTGAGGGGTAGGAGTGTCTGCAGCTGTCTGCAGACAGCCACACTCTGTGGGTAGGACCAGGCTCCACTGAGCCATGGGGACAGATTAAAAGAGCCATGGGAACAGGATTAAAAGAGACAGAGAAGGTCAGTAAGGTAACTATGCAATTTCTTCCTAAAAGAGACAAATATTGGGGGTTTGAGGAAGGAGTAACAAAAAGTGAATCTTTGGTCTATGTTTATTACAAAAAAAAAAAAAAAGAAAGAGAAAAATGCAACCTTTCTTTCCCTGCAGATAGTGGAGTTACTGTTCAGTTATCTAAACCTGAGTGCAGGCTCGTGAATAAAACCAAACCTGGATAATTCCTTCAGATATTAACAGCACATCAGTTTTGGAGGACTGAATGTTCCTTCATGCCCTTTGACCACCCAACTAGAGAATGGAGGTGTCTGCTTTCTTGTTGGCATTTCCCTCTGACAGGTCTCACAGGATTCCAACTCATGAAGCCAGGGAGCTGGTGGTCCTTCACTGGCTGGTGATCCTTCACTCAGTGCTATCATGCAGGTAAGAAAACAGAGGGAGAAGGTCCCAGTTTCCAGAGCAGAAACACTTTGGACAGGAGGGTCTGCTTTCTGAAGAATGTGTTTTGTACAGAAATCCTGAACTCAAGTATAAGAAAAGAGGAAATGGGCAGGTTCCACCTGATTATGAGGAAGAACTTCTTCGTTGTGCAGTGACCAAGCTCTGAAGAGGTTGCCCAGAGAGGATGTGGAGTCTACCCCACTGGAGATATTCAAGAACCATCTGTGAATGCAATCCTGTGCTCTGGGGTGGCCCTGTTAAAGCAGGGAAGTTGGACCTGATGATGACTCACTCTGGTCCTTTCCAACCTGACTCATTCTGGGATCTTGTGAAGTGTGAGGAAGAATATAGAAGCTGTTAAAAAAAAAAAAAAACCAAAAAACAAACAAATAAGAAACAAAAACAACCCAACCAAAACACTTTGTGAAATACTCCAGGCAGAAAGATAGACAAATTTTGAAGCTCAGCAGAAAAGGATGTCATTATAGAAGTTCTGATGAATTTCTAGTGATAAACAGTCAGAAAACAGCCCTTTTTTTCCTTAGAATTCCAGCTTTAGGATGAATTGGATTTGTGGGAAGAAGTCTGTCTTCAGGATTCCTGAAGCTGCTTTTACTCTTTTAAGATTTCAAGGTAGACTGGCTTTTGCAGCTGCAAGTAACAACTGGTCCAAAAACTCATCACATTTTTTTCAAATCTGTCTTCCCCAGCTAGTCAAAGAGGCTATGCCTGAGTCTAGTAAATACCTTTGGGAACTTTTCCCAGGCACCAAGATCAACAGACGTGGAAAAGCCTGCAGCTGTGCTGTTGGACTCCCTTAGCTTTCAAACCCAAGTCACCACCCCCAGGCTGTTTATTGGGAATGGTTCCTGACCAGGATAACATCAGAAGTGTGACCAGAACCTCTGTGACACCATGCTGTTTCTTGAAGAAAGAGATCATTCTAAATGCTTAGCAGTAAATTTAAAAAAAAATGCATTTTACAGTCATATTATGATATCAGGGCAATTTCAGATGTTATTTAATTTATTAGTAAAGCCAAAATCAGAGAGGATGCAGACAGTTCCCAGTGCATACACTGAGTAACAGGCAGGGAATTAAAAATATCAGTTTCAGACGCTTCAGAGCAGTGCTAGTATTGCCTGTCTATTCTCACTAATATTCTCAAGAGGAGTCATACATGACAGCAGCTTATCAGGTGGTGAGAAGCTGTCTTCATAACTACAGATCCATAAGTACCATCCTTACAGAGAAATTCCTGACCAGCAGAGAGAGCAGGTACAGAAAAACTCTAATTTATACTCTTAATCCAGGCATTTGGCATGCAATGAATACATAATATGTACACTTCATTGTACCAAATGAGGGTGTTATCTGGTGAGTAAGATAATATCTCTAATTTCCCATGGTTACCTGTGCTTCTGAGCCAACAAAACAGTGCTCATTGCTAGTATTGGATTTCAAATCTCACCTGAGTTTTACTTTTATTAACATTTTTATTAATTTGACCGCACTGATAAAATTATAGGTGAATGTGTTGTCCCCAAAATAGAAAAGGATATATGCTGGTAAAAAGGGGTTGAATATGAAATACCCAATAATTATATTTACAGCAAAGGGTGTGGGGGGGAAACAAAATTAAAAGAGAAACCAGTTCTAAAGAATAAGTCAAGCATAAAGAACTAGAGCTGTGAGCAGGATACCTATCAGAAAATAATGGAAGTTCAAATGTCCTAAGAAATGCAGAGAAGGCTCAAGCATTCCTGCTGTCTGCAATTGCTCCAATGAGCCTGCACATGTCCCTGGATCATGGAGGGCATAACAAACAAAACAAAACAAAGCAATACTCCCAAGAAAGAAGTAGTTAAACACTTAATTTGTATATTAACAGCTCTGCATAACAGTGTTTCCTTAAGCAAGGTCAACATAGTTTTTTCTCCAGAGCAATGCTAAGGTAAATTTTGCCATCTGGTTCTGCTCAAGACAGGAATTTTGATCTATGGCCTAATCCTGATTGTGGCTAAAATCAGCAGGAGCTTCTCCTTTTATTTCAGTAGTGGCCATTCCAACATCTTTTCACTGGACTTTGAGCACCTGACTGGAATGTGTAGCATAGGAAGCTCAGGGTTCATCCAGACTCTACCAAAAAAGAGATTGATGCTACCCACCCAAAAATATAAATAACCTCTGGAATGTCCTATCTTTCTCCATTGATTTCCTTTCTCTCTCCTTTCATATTAATGAGTGTAGGACAGTTATATCTCTAAATTAGCTTGTTCACTTATGTGCCAAAAGTTATATGGCCCTTGTGCTTAACCTTGCTTGAATCAACACACTGCAACAGAACCCTTTTTCACCTGAGGGAGCCACCCTTATTCCTTTTTTGAGCAAATTTCTGAATATCTGTAGATTCAAACCTTTTCAGTTTTATTAAGACATAAAATTTAACCATTACAAATAAATTGCATTAAAAAAATGTTTCACATTTGCACCTAAAAATACCCTGAGTATTGTATAGATAATTCAAACAACAGTGCTGGTTAAGTAAACACTCTTACAATGGTTCTTGAGAAGCATTACAACTGAAAGTAGTCTCTCCTATGCTGGCTTTCTTTCTCTAATGACAGCATTAATATAGCAAAAGAAAAAAAGGGCAGCAATTATTCCAACACAGAATTTACCATGTACATGGAGTAAATTGGCAAATTGCTATGCTAAGACGACTAATACAATGAAGAAATGCTAACCAGTTTGTGATAAAGCTGGTTTTTCTTTTCCTTCTCAATTGCTGCATGTTCTCACACTGCCTGCTCCATCTGGATTAAAATTGCTTTAATGACTTGCATGAATGGCATCAGGAGTTAGCAGAGCTCACAAAGTCTCCACTGAGATTGTTGTTCTGTATTTTACTTCTGTTAACAAAATTAGATATGAGTTGCCTATGTGTTCTCAAAAGGGTTTTTTCTTTTACACTGGGCTTCCCACAGAATATAAAAATAGGACAGTGCTTTTAAAGAATTGTTTCATAAGTGATAAATTACACAATTTTCTTTAGACTATTAATCACTGAATAATTTACCCAGAGGATAATGAAGCATACTTCAATAAAAATTGTTTGGTATAATTGCAATTTTTATCCACAAGCCACTTAGCTTATGCTCACTGTAGGTATTTTGGTTGCTGTTTTTTTTTTCCCCCCAGTTACTTTGATTTTCCCTACAATATCAATTCTGAACTCTGCTATCTGCCATTAGAACTGGAAGGCTCATGTGAAAACTCTTGTTCTGGTTTGCAGGAGTCTATTGTATCATGATAATGATTGAGGATAAAATGCTGGGTTTGGATCTTGATATTGTAATGATTCTTTTTTTAGACAAGCAGGGCCCTTAATGTCCTCACTGAACAAAGTTTAACGTACTGGCTTAGATAGCACTTTTAGAGAAGTTGCAACAGTGCAGCTAAGTATTTAATTTTGGGGTAGAAACTTTGCTTCTGTGCTGAAATTCATGGTAAAACTCAATGGTTTTGATTATATCAATAAAACATGTTCCAGAGGGCAGACACAGTGTGATTGTCAACACTACTAAACTGCTAGAGTGGTTTCTGTCATGGTGTTACTGTGTTGTGGTTCTATTGGACTTGACCAGAATTCAGCACAGATGAGAGATCATTGTCAAAAGGCTGGTCAGATACAACCTCTCTCTTTTGCAGGATAAGAGATTCCATCTGGACTGACACAAGCATATCATACCTCTTGGCCTCAGGATTAACAAACAGATCAATATCTCATATTACTGCTAGATCTGGGGTTGTTTGATCCTTTTCTGCTCTACCTTGAAGTTCTTCCTGAGCTAAGGAAATCCTAGGTCTTCAGAAAAGACCTAGTTTGAGAAAAAAAGTTGTGATTACCATATTTACAGTGGTTAATTGGCTGTTGCATTTCCAAAGATTTGCAATCTGTATTCCAAGTATATTAACAAATGCAAGACATCTCAAAAGAGATTTTGTGGAAGCTAAGCATGTTGAACAGAAAGATTTGACAAGAAGTACCTTGACAATAGCCCAATGGTTAGGACACAGATCCCCAAAAAGGAAAACCCATTTTTCACTCATCTTTAGTACAGGTGGGCTTGAATTCAATATGTTTGTGCTGTTTATGCATTTTATATGAGTGAGGGACAAACAAACAAACAAACAAACAAACAAACCCAAAACTAACCAGCCAAAAAAAAACCCCAAACACCATTAGGTTAGTGTGGAAGGAGCAGTGAGCTGTAGGCTCCTGAAAAAAGCCTAATTCTTGACTGAATGGGGAATCCATCTGTCAAGACAAATTAAATCTTGTTTCTCTTACTTTCTGCTGCTCCTCTATGTGACCTCCACCTTCATGACCACAGAGCTCTCTGTTGATGTGGGTTGCAGTCCCTGAACAGAGGAAGGTCACGCTCTCTGCTTGTGCTCTTGCCAGAAGACTGCTCTGCAAAGAACAAGTACTGCCAATTCCTCTGCTCATTTTTTAGTTAGGTCATTTCTAACAGTATCTAATCAGAATTGATATTCTGATTTGGGTTCCTCTGCTTGAGTCTGAATTGCAACAGACCATTATTGCGTAAATTGAGTGGTTTGGAATGTATGCACATGGGAGTGAAGTTGTACAAAGCATTGTCAGACCCACCACAGAGGTTCTAGGGAGTTCCCTGGGGTCTGTGCACTAAAGATGAGACTCTGTTGGGGTTTAGGTCATCTGACATGTTTGCATCAAGTCTTAAATCTTAAATCAATCATTTGAACTTCTCAGACTTTAGCCACAGGCTGCATCCAAAGTGGCTGCTGTCAGTGGAGGCATTGAAGTTGGGTGGCACTTAGTTTTATATAAATTAGTTACAGAAGGCATCTTCAAAAATCTGAATAATTTCAATACATTGAGCATCTGTTCAATGAAAAACTCCTGCTGAGTGTGAATGATTTTAATTTCCTGTTTGTGGCCAGCTATTTAGCTTAGTAAGCAAGCTACACCATTATTTCCTTTGGCTGGTTTCTAAGCCCAGAACTGATACTGGATTTGAACATAAGCCTGGACCAGTCACTCAGGTTGCCATTTTGACTTTTTGCATGCATCTATACTTTTAAAACTTTTGGATGCTCACAGATATAGACCTGCTTCACAGCAAATAATATGCCAGTAAAATACAGATAAAAGTCAGTAATGGAACACATTTGGATTACACATTGTTTCTTTTTTGAGAGCTCATTATGATGAGTGCATAGTCTTATGCACAGTCTACCTATATCTTTCATGGTTTCAGACATTTCTGTTATATCTCAGGACATGAGCAATATGCTTGTGCTGATTCAATCATCTTGTACTGTTGTGATTTATTTCCATTATTTTCAATATTGTCTCAAAAAAAATTCTCTTGTGAATAGAAGGTGGAAAGTGATAAACATTTCCAAAGATGTTCAAACACCCTTGGGGGACAAGGAGACAGAGAGGAGGGGTGGAAGAAAGACACTGCTGTAGGGGGAAATAAAAAGAGACTGTTAGAGAAAAAGGGGAGCAGAAATCTGATCTGTTTTCAGCAGGCAAACACAACTTGCATGCAAAGATCTTCATGTACAACATTTAACACACTGTAAAATAACATTATTTATATAAACTTTATCAGATGTTTCATCTTTCAAATTTTATTTCACAATTGGTTTTGAAGTATCCCTAAGGTATTGTCTTACTTGCAAAATGTTATTTCAATTAGTTGAATATCATTCTTTACAGGATTCAGGTCAAACAAGGGGCAAAACTAAATCCAAACCAAACAATATGTGTCTGCAATAAATTTCTGTTCCTGAATTATTCATACATAATGGCATAGGTGACTCTTCAAGCATTTTGAATTAACTAGAATTGATTTCTTACTTTTTTATGCCTAGTTGTACAAGCTTTTTTGTACTTTTACTTCTCCTTAACAAATAAAGTATTGATTCAACTCCACTGAACACGCTTTATTTAAACTTTGCCCTTTGTCAGCAACTTAGTCCTCTACCCAGAATTCTCTTCTGTGACTTTCTATTGTCTCCTGATCTGGAAGGTGAAATATGCTGGATAGGCTCCTTGGTATGACATAAGGTATAAAATACATTTCAAATTTGCTGGGAACAGTGACAATACAAAGCACATACCATGCACATTAAAGCACTTACTGCTTCTTTTTTTGACTAGGCTCTAACTACACCCTGGGAAATTCAGCAGCTTAAAATTCAAACAGACACGCAAACTACAGACATATTTCCCCATTTTTTTCCCTTTGTCTAGTTTATTCTTATTTCAAGCTAAATCTAACATTGTATGCTGAACTCACATCCATTCTTGCTCTCCCTCAATTGGAAGGGGAGACAATAAGATGTGAAAGTTCATGGGTAGAGAAAGGGCAAGGAGATCACTTACTAATTACCACCATGGGAAAAATAGAACCAACCTGGGCAAAATTAAAGCAATTTTCTGCCCATTAAAGTAGAGTTCATGGTGAGAAACAAAAAGAAACATCAAAATATTCCCCCTCATTTCCCTTTTCCCCAGTCCCACCTTTCCTCCCCTAGGTCCTGACTCCTCTTACACCTACCAAAGCTAATAGGAAGTCAATGTAATCTTGTCTGACAAAACCAAAAGCTTCTGGTTCCTTTTTCATATGACTTTTCATTCTGAATATACCACACTTCCTATTTTATTTAGTCCAAGCTTATGACTATATACGAGCAAGATCTTCCAGTGAATAAGTTTTTGTTTTTCTGTCAGATATGAGAAATGTGGATGACTGATTATAAAAAGCAAACTGGAATTTTGTTAAAATTAAAAATTACTACCTTCTAAGTTGTAGAACTTAATCACAATTTCGCTGCAATGCTAGAATCCATTTGAGCAGTGTCATTTACATTGCAGTCTAATTCTTGAATTTAAAGTTGCTTTTATATTTATGGCAGAAGTAAAATCAGATTATTTCCAAATTTTATTGTTTGCAAATGCCATAGTGTACAGCAGTTCACCAACTTTTGATGCAGAGTACAAATCCAGCTTTGAACATGGCTGACAACATTATTTCCATGATAGCTGTCTGTGTGACATCATATAAAATACAGATAATTATCATCATTACCAAACCACAAAAAAAGCCTTGTATATTCCATTTACTCAGGAAAAGATATTAGTTACATAATGTACCCAAAACATTATCTGTGTTCCATACAAAAAACTTTTAATTCTGCAAAAAGCTAGATATGAACATAAATAAATTTCATCAGCAAAAATTACCTGATTGTAAGTCTAAAGACAAGTGAGGATATAAGAACATACCACCTAGACAGGAACACAAAATTCCTGTTCTCCACATGAAACTCTTGTTCTTTAACAAGCACAGCTGTAGAACATTACCTCTAAACAATCCTCAGTAAAAACTGCCGTCATTCTCTATTTTCACATCCCTTAATGACACTCAAAGAAGAGCCATTCTTTACTGAGTGATGGTAGGCATAAAAATCAAGCAGAAGTTTATTCTAATTGGTAGAATACAGTATGGAGTTAGTTATATAGTTATTATTGTATATAGTTATACATATGTATAACTTCAGTGTATAAATGTAGAAATATAATAAAAGCATAGAAGTAGCTGTTATTCAATATGTTCAGGATCTATACTTTATAAATTCTTTTTAAAAAGCAAAGACCTGGTATTGGATTTCAGGAGATCCCATACTGGCCTCAATGAGCTATGAATCAGGATCCAGACAGGTATTCAAGGTGATTGGTTTTATGCTCTCAGTACCAGACCTATGAATTATCTGAAACCATAAAAAAAGCAAGCAAGAAATTGAGGGATTCTTTATTAGTTTTCCTAAATAAATTTAAAGCATGCACAGGGTTTAACTAGTTTAACTGTAGTGAATGCACAAACATGTATGAATATTTACCTCACAGTTGTTTTGATGAAGCTCTAAGAACTCTTGAAACTCATTAGACTGTCCTCTTTCAGTGGTGCCCTGTGACAGGACCAGACACACTGGGCACAGCCTGAAACACAGGAGTTTCCTTGATCATCAGGAAACACATTTTCACTGTGAGGGTAACCAAGCACTGGGACAGGTTTCTCAGAGAGGTGTGGGATGTTTCTTGTCAGAGACATTCCAAAGCCATCCAGATGCTGTGCTGGGTGACTGTTTCTAGGTGGACCTCCTTGAGCAAGAGGGTCAGAAAAGATGACCTGCAGGGTCACTTCAAGCCTCAACTATTTTTGAATCTGTGATAAATCTTTTCTCTGTGATGTTAATCCATCAACTCCATTGGACTGTAAGATTCAGACATAGATTATCATAAAGTACATATGTCAGAATTTGACTGAGACATTAAAACCAGCTTCATTGCTTCCTGTGAAAACTGCAATATGTTTACATCTGTGCTATCATCTTAAAACAAGCAACCAGCATACACTACAACAGCTGCCCGAGGAAATCCTGGAAGTACATGAAGTTTTTGAAGGAAAGCATAAGCATTTTCTTTTACACCCAGCAGACAGAAATCATAGGATTTTTGAAGTTGTCATATCTTGTGGCTTCCTAGAGTAAGTAACCATCTCACGAAGTGGGTTTTTTTCATACTCCCATAAATTCCATTTTAAACCTAGATTGACTTGTGGCCCCTACACACCTTGTGGAAAATTATTTAAGATATCACTTAGATTACTAGAATCCTCCTTCTATTTTCCAGCTTAAATGCACTCCATTTCTTCTCATGTCAACATTGACAGTTAACTTAAATAGTTCTTTGCCCTCCTTAATACTTAGCCTTCCTGAGTATGATCCAATACCCACCTAATATTCATTTAGCTAAGCTAAGAGACACTTTTCCAAGCTCACTTTCTATACCATCATTTTGTATTCTTTGGGTCTCTTCAGCAGCCTTTATCTGATCCCTGTTGGAACATTTCACTCTGGAATGCAGCTGTCCATTAAAGCAGAGATGATTCCTCTGGGCCCTTCCTGATGTTTTCTGCAATCCACTTTAGCAATATGAACCTGGGTGCCCAACCTGATTCTTTCAGAGCTTACATTTGCATTTCCATTGACAAAGTAACACCCATGTCCCAGGGACATTTTGCAATTCACTGTCTAAGAAAGTAGTGAGAGGCTGCCTGTTCTGTATCAGCCTACATCAGTGTGTGCTGCCTTGGGAATGAGGATGGTCCTGGACTCCGTCCCTCTTCTGATTTTCCTCCATTGTGGTCCACACAAGTGACCAGTCTGCATGATCTGAGTGAAATCTGAGATTGTGTTTGCTAGAACATGGGGAAGTATGGAACCCATGTCACCACGAAAACAAAGCCACACAATGCTACCACAGAGTCAGGCAAAACAACTTTCCCCGGAGGCACAACAGGTCTGACCTTCCTCTTGCAAAGGAAATGCCTCACTGGGACTTGTGTACATAATGAACTCTCCATAATTTCTCAAAAGGGAAAAAAGGGGATTTGTTTAATTTTAGGTTCCTTGTTTATCAAATCACCCGGTGATTTTCAGGAGAAAACCCATCTTGGAGCAGAAAATTCCGTGTCATATTAAACAGTATTTTTTGAAGTAGACATTGCTGAGACTGACCAAGCAGAGAATGATTTGCTTCAGGATGATAATACTGATACTCAAGCCGTGTGTTTCTCAGCTGCTTAATACTGAATATTTGTTTTCTTCTCTTTTTATGTTCAATAGTGGACAAGAAAGGAGCAAGACAAAAGTTTGGGCAGTGAAGGTGTCCAGAGAAGAGACTGATGAGGGTGGCAAATAGCACAATGTAATACTGAGAGCTGGAGAGAGAAGGCACAAATGTGGTACTTATCCCTTTCTCCTTCCCACGTCTTCCTCTGATGTTTTGATATTACTGAAGTACAAAGAAAGTGCTGCTGAAAAGCTGTCATTGGTGTGCTGTGAAACCACAATAGAAAATAGCAAGCAGTGGGCAATCACACAGAGTTGCTAATTGACTTGAACCAGCTTAAAATAAACTCTATACAATGAAGTTGCAGAGATTCCAGCAAAGAAATTAGCCACCTATGAATATTTGTTCCTTGATGATGGCAGCAAAGTACAGTAAGAGACTTTTGCCCACATCTACTTGATGAAACTTTGGACAGGGCTACTGCATTCCTCTCCTAACCATTACATTTGAATCCATGAGGTGTTCAAGTAAAGGCTTTATTTCAGAGAGAGAAGAAAATAACTAAATTTTTCTTGTTCCCTTCCTTTGGATTGGGATCACTTCAAATAATAGCATTTCCTAGAAAAGATTTAATTCTGTTAATCAGCCTTTGCAATTATTTCTTTTTCCATACTTCAATTTCCAAAATATACAATAAAAGACTGATATTTACAACAGTTCGTAATTCATTTTTAAAATAATTACTTCTTAAATTGAGAATAACAATTTATCAGAACCTATATTTCTGAAGGCAAAAGCTATGTTTTGACTGATATCTTTGGTCAAATTTTGAAAAAAGAAGTTATGGTTACTACATTATGTTTCTTAGGATCTTTTCCCCCCTGAATTTTTAGAATTTTTGAGTTTCTGATTAATTTATATTGTCATTCATGGCAGATTGATAGCAAATACTTTCTAATTCTCAAACGGAATTGTTTTGACTTACCCATTTATATTTCTTCCTTGCCAGGGTTTCAATTTCTTTAACATTTTGCACCTACTGAGCATTTTGACTTTTTTGTCCAATTGTGACTAAAAGTTCATGGCAGTTTTTATTTCTGAAACTCTTGGTGTGCTAAGAAGATTGTTCTTGCAGTTTCCTTCTCTTTAAAGCTGCTGTAGTGCGTTGCCCTTGCCTGGCACCAGGTGCCCACAAGGCTGCTCTGTCATCCCCATCCATGAAAAGGAAATAAATATCATGAGTTTGAGATTAGGACAAGGAGATCACTCACCAAGTCCCATCATGGGCAAAAGAGATGCAACTTGGGAAATTAATTTATTGCCAATTAAATTGAGTAAGATGGAAAGAAATTAAAAATACTTGGCTCTACCTCTCCCTTCTTCCCAGGTTTCACTAAACTCTTCTGCATCCTCTTTCCAAGGGGTACAGGAGGATGGGGAATGAGTGCTGTGTCAGACAAGGATAGCTTTTGGTGTCTTCTGACAGAAGTGACCCCTTCTACATTTCAATACCAAAATCTTGCCGTGTAAATTCAATGCAGCTGCTTTAAGATCCATAAGCAAAGGCATTAAGAACTGTGCTTTTATCTTCTCGCTGTGAAGAAAGTGTGTTTTACATCAGGGAGTTCCAAAATCTTCAGTACATCTGGAGATGAATGGCACACGTGTCTTACACACTTGCACAGCCAGTCCAAAGCTGCAAAGCCCCCCTTGCCATCACCCCTGACACAGATTCCCCCAGCAGCACAGGCACCCTTGCATCCACACCAGTTTTCCAGCTCTCCAGCTGAGGTGGCTTTGTCCATGTTCTCCACTGGGAATTGTCTGGGAGTGTTGCCAAAATTACGTCAGGGACCATTCCCTGAATTTAGCAACATGGACAATTGAATTCCAGTGCTTGGAATTGAGGCCAGTGAGGCCTCACTCTGTCCATGAGCTTACAAGTTGCTTTGGAGTGCTGTTCGATCTTCTCCTATCTTTTACTGAATGCTCTTATTGCCTTGGTGAGTGGAAGTGCTTTCTTTTATTGTGTTTTAGAGGTGAGAGACTAATACATCGCATCCAAAAGAAATCTGACCTAACTTTAATGGATAGGATTTTGTGCCATCAAAACCTGAAATGAGGGGACTTTATAGTGTCACAGGAAGGTTTGTCAGCTGGCTGCAGAAGGAACTGGGATGACTGATTTAGTGTTGGCTGCACTAGGCTGTGTATGAACCATGTGCTACTGGCTGGACCCTCACAGCTTTGACATCTGCATGTTACATGGTGACAAATCCAAGACACCAAGGAGTGATTTGGTCAGGCTCTGCACCTCAGTAGTGTCATTAGAGAAACACAGTCACATCTAGTTCTGGCAGCCACGGTGGGAACTCCAAATATGTTCTCTTTGTACCACCAGTACCACACAGGGAAGGCTCTGCTACATGAACCTGCCTAACCATTACCTGATGCAGAAAATGAACAGCTCCTCTATGACTTCCAGGTGCATATTCCCACTACCCTGTTAACACTTGCTGTTATTTGTTTGGCCATTCTGTGACTGAAGTCATTAAACAGGCAGGGAAATAGCCCATCAAAGCTAGAATGATATTCTGTCAGCTTTTTTTTTTTCCATTTTTGTCAGAAGCTGAGAAGCCAGACAGTCTTCTTGCAGTGTAAGTGGAGTACACAGCAAGGAAGGAAAGAAGACAAAGTGCTGTGGGACTTTTCTGAGCATTAGCAACCACTTTTATCATCTGGTGTCTCTCTTGGCCACTTTGCCCGGACTTGACTGCCTGATAATCAGAGCTGTTAGCACAATCACTTTGGTTGGTAACTGCAGAATTTCAAGAATTCTCTTTGCCTCTATTTCTTGTTAAAAACTTTTATCAAGCAAACAATAATCACTTGAAGTATCTTATGATTGCTCTTTTAGAAAAGTCATTTTTCTAGTCACTTAACTCCTCCTTGTTGGGGCTCTGAACACAGTTAGATGGGAGCTGTTCAGAGAAGAGCTTCATCTGGCTTCCCCATTATGCATGTTCAGCTGCTGTCTTGGCATTACCACCCTGCCAGCATTTCTCACCTGCCTCACAGAGGTGTTGTGTGATGTAATTAGTTTTATTATTACTGTAATTACCATAAAGTCAACCTGACAAAATAAGACTGCTTCCCCACTTTTTTCCCAACATTTTTTGCTGAGCCATAAGATTATTTTAGCTGTTATAATTTTCTCCTTTGCTAGTTCCCTGTTCTCACTACTTCTTTCTTTTGCTTTTGTCCCATTTGGCTATGGGGGTGATAAAACCTGCTGACATATTCTGCTGTATCATTTTCTGCAGCTGGCTTGAAAACAAAAGTCACTAATAAAATGCTGTTACTAGGAGGACCCTGCTCTCATTCTATGAAAAGAGAGAACAAATCAACTTTTTTAATTTCTATTTTTTTTCCAAGGAAATTGAGCACAATGGACACACACACTTTGCACACTCACAAATCCTGGAGAAAAACTGAATGATTTATGTAACATTTCAATCCAAGTTCCCTGGTTTTGTCTCAGTTTCATTGATAGTTATCACACTGAGCATTTCAATGCTTTACCATGACATGTTTTGTTCCAGGAGGCAAATTCACAGTGGCCAAGCACAGGTTCACTCTGCTGGAAGGGAGCATGACAAGATGTTTCACACAGGAGAGACAAAAGGTATCGTGCTGAGCCAGTCTGTGCTTATCACATGGGGAATTTTGGAACTGTGTCTCTCCCAAAATCATCCAGGAAACAAAAGGAAGTTCACAGGCATGTGCTATGCAAAATTTCTTTTTTGCGCCGCTGTGTGGGCAAGTGTAACATAGTAGAAATTGTGTTCATCAGGAAAATTGTTGTTGGCTAAATTCCATCCATCCTCAAGGATATCAAGGGCTCAACCCCACCTTTCTCACCTCCCAAAAGAGTACTGCAGATGGCCAACTCTAGCTCAGGCTCCCCAAATCAATCTGCCTATTTATTGGGAGCTAGCCCTCAGCTTATTTAATTTATCAAAAGGAAAAAAGAGAAAGAAGGGCATTTTGGAAGGATAATGTTTACAGCTGCAGTCAAGCAAAATCAAATACTTTAAAGTTGATGTTTGAAATAAACTGTTTGGAAATGTCAATTTCTTTAAAAAATTTTATATTTCTGTAGAAAAATCTCACTTGAGCCTGGTGTACATTTTCCATGAGTTTAATTCTTTCAAGTAATTTTGTATGCATTCCTAATAAATTATCTTCATTTTTCTATTTATCTATTTCTTTATTACAATATAGTTTGAAATATTATTAAATATAATTTAAACATAATATATTGGTTATTTTCAGTTTTAAAGCTATTTTGAATATATTATTTCAATTCATCATGAATTAAAGTGCACTATAAAATCTTTGCTTACTATTAAAGGTGACCTTGAAAGCTTTATGTACAGCAAATTATTCATCACCTAAATGGCTCTTTGTTTCTAGTAACCTGCACTCTTCTGATTCATCAGTTTCAATATCAGAATTTAAAAATTTTACTGGTTTTGTTTGCATTCCTAATGTTGAGGGGTTTTTAGTATTTCCAAAATCCGGCATCCTTTATTAAATAACTATTTTTATGCAGTTATTAGTGCCTTCAGGGTACCTAGGCAATAAATGCATAACTATGCTTTCTTTTTTGGAACAAGAGCAACCTTACCTCACTTTGTTTTGAAGCAGCCCATTTGTTTTTTGATTTCACTAATGCATTCTCTCATATTTCATTTAATACAATATTTAATTTTTCAGTGAATTTATTCACAGTTAACTGCATTATTCTCTCCGAATCTGTGACACACTATGAAGAAATTTCAGAAAATTCTAGTCTGATTCATCAGAATCTAAACCCCTGAACAATAGAAAAACTCCACAAATATGAAAAAAAATGTAACTTGGTGTCCAAGGCAGATATGGAGTGACCAGGAGACCCTCATTCAGAAGAAACTCCTCTAAAAAAGTGGGATCTGAAATCCTTGGAAAGCTGCTATTACAATTACAACTGAAAGCTTGTCTTATCAGCAACTTGAATGGAGTGTCTTTTCATTTCTTTCTTCTTATTTTTTACCAAATCTTTGGGGAACGTCTGTTTAAGGGAGCCTCTTTCAGGAGGATTTTTTAGTATTTCCTCCTTTTTACAGAAGTCTTGGTTAAAGCCTACATTACTTGTCCTATCCTTTATCCTGCTGGAAAATGAAAGGTTAAAACTTTGTTGTCTTAAGTCCAGGTTCTGAAAGATACAATTAAAATGGAAAAACTGTGTCATACCATATGTGGCTGGAACCTTGTTCTGTGCTGGAAAGGAATATGGATGGATCAGATTTTTTGCAGGATTTGAAAGAAAAGCCAATGCTCTGCTCTTGTTCATATTCTCTTTTATCACTTTTTGCTTCACTTGTAGATAATTATATTTGCAAAATTAATTTTATCTATAATATTTTGTGATTTGAAGGCAATAAACTTGAAAACTACTGCATCTGAAACTTATGCTCTTAACAGTTATTTTCCTCCGTGGATCCCATCAGATCTTCACAGTTTTGGTTCTGGAAAAGGTCCATATAAGCAGTGAAATTAATGTGAATGTGTCCTGGACTTCATTAAAGATTGTGTAGAATTTGAAAATTGGAATCTGAAATTGAGGAAAACCAAATAAATATTCCTCCTAAATTATTTATTCTTTGCTAAGAGATAAAGACACTGTAGGTGTTAACTACTGAGCTGTTATTCTAACTACTGAGACACTTTGCAGGTGCATCTGTGTCAGTGAAAAGCCTTTGATCACAGCTGGCTACAGCCTCTGGTCACTGCCTCCCCACCAATGTGTCCTTTTGATCTTTGTTCCTCTATTTGAAGGGTAGCTACCAAAATTACTTCAATCTTCATGACCCAAGTTAGCAAAGATAAACTATTTTTAAACTTACCTGTCCCATTTTTACTGAACTAAGTTAGATCAGAATCAAAGAAAAGCTCATCCAGCAGGTCAGAAGGGCTGCTGACCTTCCTGAGAAGAGCAGGGGTGATATGAAAGGTGAACTCTACAAATGGCATGATATGGCTAGACAGGAGAGCAGCAAAGAGTCTGGAATATTCTGTCTGTGAATGAATCTCTAACAAGATCTATCCTGATCTTTCCCTAGATGCATATGTGTGACATTTTGTATGCTAGAGACTTTCTTTTCCCTTACAGGGGTTTCAAGCAGGACGAGAGGTATTCTGCTACAGGGATAACAAAGACTTCACATCCTGAGAGTCCTTTAAAAAAATGCAGATCATCACAGTTGGTGGAGAAGGAGCCTGCAGCTTAGCTGCTTCTGGAGTCTTGGGAAGTCCAGTTTGTTGCAGAATCACAGGATGGTTGAGGTTGGAAGGGACTCTGGAGGTAATCTTGTTGGACAGCCCTCTGCTCAAGCAGGACTACCTAGACCTGTTTGCCCAGGACTGTGTTCAGGTGGCTTTTGAATCTCTCTGAGCAGAGAAACTCCACAGCCTCTCTGAGCAGCTTGTGACAGTGCTTAGTCACTGTCACAGTAAAAAGATTTTCTTGATGTTCAGAAGGAATCTCCTGTATTTTAGTTGCACCTGCTGCCTCTGATTCAATGACTGGGTACCACTGCAAAGAACCTCTCTCTGACCTCTTTTCACCCATTCTTCTGTACTAATACACAATTATAAGGCCCTTTCTGAGCCTTCTCTTCTCCTGAGTGACAGTCCCAGCTCTTTCAGCCTTTCCTTGTACATCAGGGGCTGCAGCCCCTTAATCCTCTTCTGGGCCCTTCACTGGACTCCCTCCTGCATGTCCATGAATGTCCTGTGCTGGGGAGTTCAGCACTGGACACAGCACTTGGTGTGGCCTCTCCAGTGCAGAGCAGAGGGGAAGGATCTCCTTGCTCTGCCAAATATTCTCATGCAAGACTAACCAGCTCCTAGATGAAGAAACTGTTTCTTATCTCTTACCATGTAAGATGTGTTTTTTCAACTGCTTGTTGGACATGAAACAAGACTTTTTTGTAGTGAACAAGAATTGTTATCAATGGACCAAATTCCTGTGCTGTTACAAGAGTGTAAATTAAATGCTTCTTTACATCACCAGTAGAATATAGAACAAAGAAATAACTCACCATAGTTCAGTTTGTACTTGGTGAGTGAACAAAATGCTTTTCAGGCCCAGGATTTCTGACAGAAACATGCATGTCTGTACATAGATTACCCAAACATACTGTGTTTTTCACAAAGTGGGACTGAAAACAGCTCCCTGTTCTTAGTCTGAAGACTCTAATTAATTGCAACAACTATAAATTACAATGTGGCTTTAAATTCATTCTGCCTTGAGAAAAAGTCAATAAATTAACTACACACACCATCAGTTGGTTTGGACAAGACTAAAGCCTACAAAAAAGCAAAGAGCTTTCAATAGTTGCTGTACCTGGTGCAGCTTGGTTCAGTCAGGGTTTTTTATCCAGCTGCCAAAGTTCTGCCAAGCCAGCAGCTGAGATTTTTCTACACCCATGATCAGTTTGGACTAAATATTCTAGACAATATTGTCTGTGGATATTGTTCTTCTAAAAGAATTTTATTATTCCAAAATAGGTTTAACTAGTGAGTAAGAAAATTTCCTCCTCAATAACAATATATATTGATACACTAATATTCAATTATTAAACTTTAAATGTATCTTTTGTTATTCAGATTATGTTTCACAAGTAAAAAGATGCTGATGAAACAGTTTTTCACAACGAAAAGTGGAATCAAACTTTTCCTTTTACTTTGCAAGAAACTCCAAGGAATATATTAGAACAGGAAAACACTGAGAATCCAGTTATCAGATCATTAGGTAACAGCATTTGCCTAATCCAACTTCAAAACAAGCACAGTAACAGCACTAACAATGGGTTAAGGTGTAAGAACATTGATTTTTTAATAAGGAAAGAGAAATGGGGGTAAGGAAAGGAAAGCAAAGAAGGGAAGAGGAAGGAGAAAGGGAAGAAAAAGGGGAAAGGAAAGGAAAAAGTTTACCCCTTCCAGCCACTTCTTTACAGACTGAAAAAAAGAGTAGCATAGAGAGAATTAACCACATGCACAGCATCCTTCATTACTTCTCTTTCAGGGCTGTTCTCCCTGGGAGCTGGGTTGAAACCTTCATCTGTGTTTTATGAGATTGTAGCCTTGGACACCAACCACACTGCTCTGGCTGCTTTGCTGCTGCTTGCTGATAACATGCAAACCTCTCCTCTAATTGAGAGAGTGCCACTTGACCTTGAATTCAGTAATGGGTAAAAAGTTTATTTTAGACTATAACTCATGCTTGAGGTCTGAGGATCTGGCTGTTTGTGGTGCAGCCCTGCACCCTCTGACTCAGTGATTTATTACAGCACACAGCTCCACAGACACACTGATGCCACTGCACTGGCAGAATCAGATCACCTGCAGCAAGGGCCCCCCAGAGGGATGGGCTGCAGGAGAGGGCAAATTATTAACATAGAGGGTAATGAATGATAGGGGTTTCTTTTCTGATACACTCAGATTTCTGTACTGTAGCTAGAATAATCAAGTTGTTTCTAATGAGCATGAGGTCTGAGTGATTTGAGGATATTATTATAGGATATTTTTTCTCCCAGGTCTTCTAGAAAAAACTTCAGTCTGGGAATCCTTAACAAATCTTTATAGATCAAAACAAACAAAGAATAAATAATATTACTAGTGCTATAAGACAAGAAATAAGCAACCCTATTTTTTTTTTAATAATTTTTTTTTCTTTTACCCTGTCCAGTATGGGCAGGTTGTAATTAGCAGTAAGAGATATATTGCATTTTTAATTTGATTACTTTTTAACGTATTTATAGAGAAGATATTGCCTGGAAAATTTCCCTGCAAGAAGTTGGTATTTTTCTGTGCTTAGAAAACGGTCTGTGTAAGCATTAGGTGTGAGAAATGTATTTCCAACAGTTCATGCTAGCATGTTAACTTTCTACTGAAGATTATTTTCCTAAAAAAGCACCTCAGAAATGAAATTGTGCTCGAGAGGTCTCCTGTACTGATCTGTAAATCACAGATGTGGGTATTCCAGCATCTTCTCACTGTGGGGTGAATTTGAAGTTTATTCCATAGTGTTGGGTCAGGCAGAAGAATGTGGATTATCTCAAGGATGCATTTCTGCCTCTTGGGTGAGCTGCTCTGAATCTTTGCCATATTTCACTTGTGGTCTTAATGCACTAAGAAAAATAATGCAGTTGTCAGACTCTAGGCTTGAGCACAGTAGTTTAGTTCCTCACTGATGCTATAAAGCATAAATTTGCTGTTTTAAGGCCTTTTGCAGTGTGGCTGTAGCTCTCAGCTCTTTTCTTTCAGCAGTGACTAGCAGTTTCTTACAGCAGTTCTGAGCAAAGTACACCAGCCTAGTGAGAGCTAGTGTGAAGTTACCTTGGAGTTTGAATGCGGTGTCTGGAAATATCCAGAGGTCAGAAATGTTATTTTGGGAAGATTGCTCATTCTGCTAAGGTGGGGTACATCATTCCTCACTTTGTAGGCATCTTAAGCTGAGCTCTCTTTTATGGTGAATGGAAATAAATAATCATTCCTGGTGTAGTTCTTTCATCTTACAAGAGTTCCAGAATAGGGAAGATGAATTGCATTCATTTATCTTCATTTTCCATACAGAGAATTCTCTTGGCCAGCTCAGATGGAGAACTCTTCACTACATGGGTCAAAATTAGAGATAAACCCCACAGTTAGGGACTTCATTTCCTATCTGCAAAATAGGAATTGCATTTTCCTGGCAGATACTGACAAGATAGACCTATGATAAATATTGGTGCATCTTGTACATGTGGGAAGAGAAAAAAGGTGGAATAAATCTGTTGCTGATCAGTTTATAGTGCAAAACCAAGGTAAGGCAATGTAAAAAACTGGACTTTACTACAGTGTCTGGGGTCAGAGCCTAAACAACTCCTTTCACAGAAATCTGAGTTTTTTAAGTGATCAAATCTCCCTGAAGAGGATGGAAGAGATTTAATCTGCACACAGCACAGTTGTCCCATCCTGAGGGCTTTGCCATTCATCTTTGCTATTTTGCACTAAATAATTTATTTACAACATCTCATAATTTGTCCTGTAACCACTCTTTTTCCTGCTCACGGGAGATGTGGAAATAAAAGTTTGAGTTAAATGTAAGTTGAAAAATCAAAATTGGAAAGTTGAATACATACACACATAGATATAGTCCAAAATTCCTCAGAAACAATAAAATTGAATGAGGTTTGGGGGATTTTCTCAGTTTTATTTGGATACATGGTTTTAGCAATAGTACACAGGGAATCTTAGGATGCCAGCAAAGTGTAAACAAGTACTGCTGTAAGCTTAGTCTGAAAACTGTAAAATACTCTGAACCACCAGTCTCTTACATGATCACAAATTTTAAAACAAAAAAACATCAAAAAAATCCACCCTACCTGGAGTTGTAGTCCTTACTCAGAGCTAACCTTCACTTTCTTTTGCTGTAGGGAAAAAGTGTTGCTCTTCCACCTAATCTGTGTGAACTCACAGGAGGCTACACTGATCTAGGTATCATTCTTTTTTAAATTAAGTGGATGTTGAGTAGGAGACAGTAAAATTGGCAGAAGAATAAAGCTGCTTGTCTAACAGCAGTATTTGAGAAGAGACTTTTTTGGTACATCTTGGGCTCTGAACTCATTAGCATGATCTTTGGTAAACTTTTCTGACCTGTTTTTTGCTTTGCACAGGACTGGCACAACTGCATTTCTCATTATATCACATCAAATGAGTCCCACTGACATGAACTAGGCACCAGCTTGTTAGGGAAAAGACAAAAAAGGAAAAATTCTCCCAGCAGATCTGCATGACAGGTCCTGATTACTGATACTCTGTTCTCTAAAAGTGTGTAGTCTTGTCTTTGACATACAGTCAGTACCATAATGTCAGAGGCAAAAGATTTTCCTTGAAAAAATGAGTTTGCCAAACTGCATTAACAAACCTATTTTTAAGGATATTTTATTTTTAGATATTTTATTAACACTGTTCATGTAGAACATTTCAATAGCAAAAGTGATCAGTGTTTAATTATGAGAAACAGCAAATCACATATTCTTTCCCTTCAATACATTGTACAGGAAAGGGAGAAAATCAATACTTCACAAATACATGCAAACTCAGCTGGGCACTTGGAGACTGAGAAGGACCCTACAGATTACTTGGAGTGTGGATTAACCCTGTTCTCACCACAAGGCAGCCCACAGAGAGATAAGAATGTGATTTTATTGGTGGACTGGCAAACAATGCAAGAAACTTGTCCACACAAAGGATCAAAATCTTCAATTTACAAAACAGAGTAAAATAAAATACTGGGCAGCTGAAGGAGCAGACCCAGAAGGGCTTTGAAATCAGTGTTTATGCCTTGGGTCCTTGCAACCAATACACAGAGATGACATTGAGTCCCAGTACAAAATTATGGAAAATCCCACCAAGTTTTTGGGCTAAGGCTGTGTCAGAAGTTTTCCGGGGCAAACCCTAATATACCTCTCAAGGAGGGAAATTTTCTGCTTTATTCCTTGTCTGCAAGGAGAGATAGGACAGCTTGAGGTTTTCAAGTTTTCTGCATGGCAAAATAAAGAGGATGGGCTAGGCAAAGCAGGAAGAATTGTTGTAAGCACTGCAGCTGCTGAGGGTCACCCTTGGAAACATCTCCAGGGCTGTTCATGTGCTGGACATCTGTGGGATCAGTCCACATCACCCTGATGCAGTTGAGAAAGCCTTCAGCCTAGAGAAAGCTTCTCTCTAATTTTGCACATTTACTGTCCTTAGGGGCAATTTCTTCTTGCTATCACACCTCTGTTCTTACAACAACTGCCCATATGACATCTCCTTAGAGAGTGCAGGTTTCAGTTTAATAATCAGTTCCCTATCAATAATTCTACACATTCATTTAATGACCAGAAGTTTCCTAAAATGTCTTCTTATTATTCGATTCTCTGTCAAATTGCAGAGAATTATTCTATTTAATATAGAAAAAAAATATATTGAACCAAAAAAAAAAAAAAATTAAGCCCTCCCAAGTATCAAATGAAAACTGGAATGTGAAACAGGAAAGCAGAGTATACATTTTGAAGGACAAATAGTTTTCTCAACAAATTCATGAACTGAACAGACCACTGATTTTAATTAGGGATTCTTTATACATATATAATAAAGAAAGGAATTTCAGTTGCATTGCACTGACTTCAAAAGCAAGATCAAGAAGTCCAAAACATATTACTTAGTAACCAGTCCACTATGGAACCCACTGCTGAGTGATCAAGGTCTGTGTTTTCCTATCATCAGTATTTCCATATTCTCCTTCATACACAAAGCAACTTTTGAATGTGTTACCCAGCCTCAGCAAAAGCTTGTGGATTCATGGCTCAAGTTGTATCATACTCTGATGATTTCCATGAAAACAGGTGGCAGAGGAGAGGACAAACTTCCCGCTGATGAGAAGGCTGGAAACATTATCAGATGTCAGAGAATCCACATGGGTGGAGGCAGCATCAGTAATTTAACTTCATTAATTTTACCTCTGACAGAATGATCAGTTTATTACCTCATATTTTACCCACTCAGTTCTGATATTCTCAGCATGGCTTCTTCTTCAGGAATCACAATATCCTAGGCTAAATATGCTTGGTTTGGTTTTTTTTTTTGTTTTTTGGTTTTTTTTTCAAGAAGGTATATTTCTTTCTATTTATAGAAGGAGAAATTGTCTAAAACACCTTTCAAGTGCTCTGTATTCTCTGGTACAAGTCACATTCAGAGTATCAGGGTTACCCGCTCACACTGGTCACTCTTGAAAATCCTTTCTCATTAAAAACTTACTTGAGAGATGTAACAAAAACCCCACAGAATTAGCAGCTTCATGTAAATCTAAAAATTTAATTCTTAATTTCAAATAGAGAAAGGTGGAAAATCTTGTGCTCAGACACACCCCTGATGTTAACTGGATGGGAACCTGCAGCTTGATGCGATGCTTGTGGCCAAGCTCTGTGCTTGTATGTTTGAGGGCTGTACAGCAAACTTGAGATTCACAGGAAAAATAAAATCCAGATAAAAACTGTGGACATTAAGGAATCCCAGAGAGGACCCTGGGAGACTTGCTAATGGTAGCAATAAATTTTATAAAGTTATTTATATACTGAATCTTTATTAGTTACATTATCTCAACAAATTCATGCTTCATAATGCTTGCCTATCTTTTTCTTACAAACTATCACCTGAAAAGGATATTCTAGTGACAGACAAGCAGTAATCTGGGTCCACATCATGTGCTTTGAAGACGCAGGGATTTTTATCACCCAGTCAGAACTTCATGGAATTCAAAAACACCAAGGTCCTGCACGTGGGTCAGAACAATCCCAAGCACAAACACAGGCTGGGTGAAAAATGGATTGAGAGCAGCCCTGGGGAGAAGGACTTGGGTGTGTTGGTGGACAAGAAGCTCAACATGACCTGGCAATTGTGCAGTCACAGCCCAAAAACCAAATATGTCCTGGGCTGCATCCAAAGCCCTGTGGGCAGCACGTGAGGGAGGGAGTTCTTCCCCTCTGTCTGCTCTGTGAGACCCCACCTGTAGTGCTGCATCCAGCCCTGGCATGCCCAGAACATCCCCAGGAAGGATGGGGACCTGTTGAAACAAGTCCAGAGGGCTGGAGCACCTCTGCTATGGAGACAAAGTGAGAGAGCTGTGGTTCTTCAGCCTTGAGAAGAGGAGAAGACCTTATAACAAAGGTTATAAGGTTATAAGGTCTCCAGGGAGACCTTATAACACCTTGGGAGGTTTACAAGGGAGCTGGAGAGAGACTTCTGACAAGAGCATGTAGTGGCAGGACAAGGGGAAATGGCTTCAAACTCAAAGACAGCAGGTTTAGATGGGTTATTAGGAAAAACCTCAGGACTCAAAAGGGGGTGAAGCCCTGGCACAGGTTGCCCAGAGAAGCTGTGGCATTCCTCCTTGGAAGTGTTTAAGCCCACGGTGGATGGGGTTTTGAGCAACCTGATCTAGAGAAATGTGCTCCTGCCCATGGCAGGGGAGTTGGAATGACATGACTTTTCAGGCCCCTTCAAACCCAAATAATTTTAAGATCCTGTGATGCACTTTTTCCTTTTATTTCAGCACCCCATGGCAGATTTCTCTTTTTCATTGTCACAAGATACCTGAACAAGAGGGCTTGCTGCTGTAAGAAATACAGGGGGAAGCTGGGTGGAGAAACAAGCATTACAGGAGAGTGGAAAAGTCAAATGCTTGTGCTTGTTTGTTATTGTGAGGATGTCAGCCTCTGTCTGTGTAGCATTTTCTCCCCAGGTCATTGACAGAAAAACCTCATGCAGAGCAGCATGTGACAAATTGATTTTCTTTGCAACTTTCAGCTGACCTTTGGATACATAGCAAGTCAAGGCCACAATAACAGATCCCTTACGTCCTTTAATTTCCCCCTTTTTCTTAATAAACTGCCTATGAAACATCTGTTCAGTATTTTCTTATTTTTGTTTGATCGATTCTTTAAGAAAAATCTATCCCAGGTATCTGCAAATCAGATTTCTTAGTGTGGATCCTGATTTCTACATGCACTTTACCCTTCTGTTTCCTCTCCTATGTTATAATTCATTGAAGAATAAGAAATGTTTTGAGTTGATGAAATCAAACCCATCCAAATCAAAATTTTTGCTGAGGGCATTAATTTTTTTAATTTTTTTTTTACAGGAGAAATACAATGCTGCACAATATTTCACCATTCATAGGAACTAGTCATGCAGTTCAATAAAATATACTGAAATTAGATAAGCTATGGTTTTGGCTGGGTTTATAATTACCCTTCTGAGCTTTGAAAATGCACTTTGCATCTCACTTTACACAGCTTCTTGTCGTTCTAGTATAGCAAGAAAATAGTCCTTCAGAGTCATTAAACAATATTGTGAATTGAGAAATATTTATTGTAAAAACATCAGCTGCTGCACATTTCCTTCCAAAGTCATAACAGAGAGTCTGTTAAGACATACAAATTTTCAGCATCTCCCCATTTCTGCACAAGTCTGCACAACTTTGCAGTACTGATATTGGGGAGCATTGCTGTGACCATGTAGATGGGAAGGAAAACACAGCTGCTCACAGGCTTGGGAAATGTAAGAAAGACTGGCACAGGATTTGGAGAACTGGAAGAACTGTCTATAAAGGAGGGTGTGTTTGTTTTTAGATTTCTGGTTTCCAGGTTCCCAATGAAGGAAGAAAATAAGAAAAGTGATGCTTCTTATATAATGTGTTTCTTTAATGAAAGAATAATATTTAAAGAAAGCAAAACAAGTAACTTTAATGCTGAAATTCACCCAGCTCTAGCAGTTTACATTCAAATTAGCTAAACACAACAGCACATCCAAGAGTATTTTAAAATCTTTGCTGAACTTTCTGAATTTTTATAAAAGGTATGAATGGAAAATGTACCTTGGACACAATATTATCTATCATCTAGAGACAGATAGCAAAGCTAGTATGTATGTATGTGTATGTATGTATGTATGTATGTATGTATGTATGTATGTATGTATACATGTATCTATCTATCTATCTATCTATCTATCTATCTATCTATCTATCTATCTACCTATGTATCCTAAAATTTTTGTGTGAAGTTTTCAAACAACATTTGATCCTGTCAGTGTGTTTATGTACAAAACTAACTCACCCCAAACTCACCCCAAAGATATTTGGCATGTTATAAAGACTGAAAAATCACAATTTTGTTTGAATTTTACACTAAGTACAAAGATTTTCAAAATATGACAGCCCAGTCCTCAGAGCATTTTGGAAAGGGAGAATATATCATAACTATTTTAATGCACTGGGATTTTATAGTGGGAATGATCTGTACAGGACAGCTGGGAAATGTTGTGAGAAGCAACTACTAAAAATACTGTGTAATGTAGTAAGAGTCATAATACCAACATAGGAAGAGTTGTGCAGTGTTAGAGTTCAATTAAAAACACCAGATTTATCATCTCCCTCAGCAGACTTAAATATATCAGAAAAATTAATTAGTAAATATTTACCTTCATTTTAATGTTTGCTATTTGCTAATACCTGAAATCTTCATGTCAGCATTTCCTGTGTGAGGAATGAGAGCTGTAAAATAGGCCCCATGTACACTTCAGATACTTTGGGATTTTGGTGTGATAAGGCATTCTTCCCACTCTCCACTTGGCACTCCAGGGAGCATCTCCCTCCATGGGTCCTGCTAAGTCTGCAGCCCCAAGCAGAACTTTCAGATACTCTTGGCACATAATAAAATGTCAAATATAAAATGGCAGAAGACTTTCATATCCTGACAGTCACCTATCCCTGTTGTTTTGCCTTGCAAGATGCAGTGACAGACACTTACAAATTTCCAAAGCATTGTTTTCAGTTTAAATACATTTTGCTTCACAGGAAGAGTACTTGAACAGTTTTATTTCTCAAAGAAAAAGAGTTTCTGTAATTTAATTCATTTAACTACCTTAATAAAAGTATTTTCAACAACTGCCTTTGGAAACAAAGATGTACAACTGATCTGAAGTAGAGTTGCCAGCTTGGCAGCTGAGATTGTTCATATTTTTTTTATATTTTATTCTTTGACAAAAGATGAGGTCACCAATACAGGTGAGAAAACATAATTAGCCCTTACCTTGGTAAGCAGATTTGGAAATGTCCCATCCATTTCTTCCCCATAACTGGTGGAAATATCTCCCTGTTCTTTTGGACACATAATTCTACTCTTCCAGGATTAGGTGCAGAGACAGAGAATTGCATCCCTTCAGTAGCTGATGCAGCTTGATAGTCTACTGAAATACCATTCACTTTTTCTGTCAAATTAGTTTTTTCCTAACTTTTATGTATGGAAACTAGACAGATACCAAAACTAGCAAGAGAGAGTATGGATGGGAAAAGGGAAGGATGAGGCAGAAAAAAGTCTCATTCTCTGTTACCACAGTTTCAAACAGTTATCTGTGCTTACCCCATCTGCTCTAATCTTTATGCACAAATTTTTCTCCTGAGTGACTTGGCAACTCAAAATTCTCACTTTCAGTGGAAAACCTGAAATTCAGGGATCCCAAAAAAAAGTAAGTGTGCTTATTCACAAGGCGTGTGGGAAGGTGTAAGAAAGTTATAACAAACAATAGTAAATAGCAAAGGCCCAGGTAACAGCTCTGACAATTACCAGATGCTACAGAGATCATGTTGTTCCCTGAGGCTTTACCAAGCACAGCAAGCAGACCTACCAAGAAAAATTTCATCTTTGTAGGAGGGTGTCTTGAACTAAAAACCATTATTGCTGAATCATTCCTTCTCCCCCATCCAATCCCTTACTCTCTCAAAATAAGAAGCTTTTCCTTTTTTGCTACAAGAAGGGACCTTCCCACTTTTTCACTTTATGATGAGAAATCTCCTCCTTGGTTCTCTGCTACAGATAATGACTTCAGTCTCTAAGGCTATCTCTAAAGAGGTTGAAATGGCTCAGAAAAAAAGAGTTGATCAGTCTCCAGACCATCCCAAAGCTGCAACAGCTCAGTGGTCTGGGAAAATAATTGTGGCTCTTTCAAAGCTAGCACAGACCAGATGATGTCTATGTTAAAATGACTGATGGAGAGAGAAATGATTTCTGTGTGGCAGGCAGCTTGAACTTCTTGGCTTCTTGGGTTTCAGTGCTTTGCTGGGCCCAGATAAAGCCTCCTGACTCTGGTGATAAGGAAAGCCTTGATGTGATGAATCCCTCTGAAGATTCCTTCCCTGCTCTGATTTAAGCTGATTCAGTTCCAATCCCTGCAAACCAAACTTCTTTCAAAGCCTATGATCCAAGCCCTGTGACGTTCAAACAGTTCCTCCAAAGTGCAGTTCTTACACTTTGCTCTCACAAGGAGGGTCTGTAAACCTGGGGTTTCTGACATGAAAAGGTCTCCAAAAATAGGACTATTTTATAGTTAATTATTGGTACTATGAAGTGTTTTCCCAAGCCTGGTTCACCAGAAAAATGGCAATATAGAGAAACAAAGCATAAAAACTTTATCTTAACTTAATTGTGCAGAAAAATACCCCATTAGCTTCTAAACTGTTATTGGTTTTACATGCAAGGTTGTAGTAACAGAGAGGCTGCAGCCTTCTGTTGGAAAAAGCAGAAGCTGCTGCTCTGTCAGACAAAGCCAGACCCAGCCAGCCCCAAGATGGACCTGTCACTGCCCAGATTTTGAACCAAAGACACATCAGTGGAGCCTTTGTAATAACTTAGCTTAAAAAGGGTGAAAAATGCTGCACAGCACATTGAAATAAGACAGGGAATAGGTGGCAGAAACACCCTGCAGAGACCCAGAGCAGTGAAGGAGGGGAAGGAGATACTCCAGGTACTGGAGCTGAGGCTCCTCTGCAGCCCCTGGTGTTACCCATGGTGAAGCAGCTGTGCCCCTGCAGCCCATGGGGGTCCATGGGGGAGAAGAATTCCCCCTGCAGCCCAGGTAGGAGCCCACAGAGGAGCAGGCTCCTGGCAGGACCTGTGGCCCATGGAGAGGACGCCACAATGGAGCAGCCCATTCTGAGAGGACTGAAAACCACAAAAAGGACTCCTGCTGAAGTAGTTTTTGAAGAACTGCAATCCCCTTCCCCTGCACCACTTGGGGCATGCTGGGGTGATGTAGACTTGTGAGTGAAGTGGTGTCCTGGTTTCAGCTGGGATAGAGTTCATTTTCTTCCAGCAGCTGTTAGAGTGCTGGGGTTTGGATTTAGTGTAATAGTAATATTGACACCACACTGATGTTACAGATGCTGCTCAGTAGTTCTTACTGTAAATCAAGGACTTTGTAGTATCTTACACTCTGACAGTGAGATGCACCAAAAGCTGGGAGGGATCCTGACCAGGAAAGCTGACAGAAACTGGCCAAAAAGACATTTCACGCCATAGAATGTCATGGCTAGTAAATAAACTGGGGGGATTTTTTTTGAGCTGCTCAGGGACAGGCTGGACACTGGCCTGTGCGTGGTGAGAAATTGTACCATGCATCTCTTGCCTGTCTTGGGCTTTGGTACTTTGTTTATTTTCATTACAATTGTTATTGTTGTTGGGCTTTTTATAATTATTTTTTCATGAATTAGCTGTTCTTGTTTCAATCAATGTGTTTTACTTTTGCTTTTGATTTCCTTCCCTACCCAGGCAAAGGTGGAGTGAGCTGGTGCCTGCATGTACTCAGTTTTTGGCTGAGGTTAACCTATGAGCCTGGAAAGTATGTAGGGAATAAGGAAAGGTATTTTTAGTTTATTTTTTTCTCTTTTTCTGATATTGCTTAATTGACAATAAGTTAAACTTATGTCTCCAGGCCAATTCTATTTTGCCCATGATGGAAATTAGCTAGTGATCTCCCTGTCCTTATCTTCACCAAGCTTTTTCATCCTGTTTTCTCTTCTTCCCTGTTGAGGAGACCAAGGGAGATTGTGCCTGGGTGGGCATCTGGGAGTCAGCTGAGGTGAATCCACCACACCTCTCTTACAGAGAAAAGCTCATTAAAAATAATAAGAATGAAGATGTAGATACAATTTCTAACAGAGAAAACACCAAAGCTGTGGATGGCTGGATGATGAGAAAACATTCAAGGGTGGGTGAATACTGGTCTGTCACAATCTTCACAAAATATTTGGCAGTCTCAGAACTGTACCAATGGGGCCCAATTCAGTGCTGCTGCTCTTACTGTCTGATTTGACTTTGGAATATAGTGATGTTTTTCAAATCAAAGTGCTAAAATTATGTTTGCAATCTTCTGAAAGCATCAGATATTAGTCAAACATCTTTCTGGATCCAAATCTTCTCGAAATGTGTCACCATCATGCACGAAGTTGTCCTCACAGTAAAGCTGTGGAACATTAGGGTTTCCAATCATGTTTCACAGATGGGGCGTGGGTTTCCTGCCAAGATCAAAGGGACAATCTGGCAGAGCAGCAGCCCAGCAGAGCTTTGGCTCTGACTCCAGTATATCCCAGTCTGGACTGCAAAAGGGGCACACCAGAGCTGTTTTGCACGAGAGACAAGGAAAAAAAAATCTGTCATTTGTATATTACAAATGAAACACCAGTTTTTATTTTTCTCTAGGTATTAATTTGTGTGTATTAATTATCACTCAGCCCATGTGACTTGCAGTAGCAAACAATAACAACATAAACACTGCCATAGATGTGGTAGGACATGAAGCAACTATAGGAATAATCAAAACCCTACAAGTAGATGATCAATATACCATGTAAATAAAACAATTAAGTGAACTTTTTTTAAAGTTCCTGAATCCAATGCAATGATAACCCTCTCTCTGGGATAATGGCTTAAATGTCAAATCCATAGCTTGCTTGGAAAAACTTAAAAATAAAACTGTGTATATATATTTAGATAGATATAAATTCATAACCTTTATCTCCTCAGGTGCATCTTAGGTTGTTGTAATATATGTAATTCAAGTGTGATAGCTAGTCTAAGGAAAATTACTTTATTGGATTGATCAGTAAAGTGTTTCTACCAGACAATGTATGATTGCAGTATAGTGTCAAAAAGGATGAACTTACTGTTCAAATTAATGAACTGAAAAAAACAGAAAATTGAAAGCCTGAATATTAAATGCACTCATTAGAAGTTTCTTAAGGCAGAAGCTGAAGAAGCTATAAGTAATGAACAAGTGTCTCAAAACCATAATATTGGGACTGCAGCAACTGTCATTCCCTTAGTAACCACATCATAAACTACTACATAAACCTGATATGCCAGAGAGGAAAGGGAGGCAGATCCTGCCAGCATCTGGGCTCAGACACTCAGTCTGCTGAGCCCCTTGATCTCAGCATTCCGAATTGCTGGCAACTGGACACATGAACCCACAGGACCACAAAAAATTGCTTGAAGAACTGACAGCATCTCACCCTGAAAAAAACATACTAGAAAGAGATTTAATAAATATACTGTGAAGCAGAACTTGCACATGATCAATCCTTTCTATGCACCTTATCTCTGTTTTCACACATTTTTTCCTCTTTCACACTACCTAGATCCCTCCCTTTCTCCAACTTTGGCCATATTAAATCCTTTCTAACCCCAGAAGGCTTTTCCCTTGCATCCCATAGTGTCTCCTTGTACCCCCAGGAAGCAACCCTCTCAATCCGAAAGATGCTCCAGCACTGACTCCTCATGATGCATTTCCCATCTCAGCGTGGGACTGAGGGCTTTTTGGGACAACCTCTTGGGAGGGGATCAGACAGGGCATCTCTTTCTCTGAGTCCTTAATTTATGCATGAGAGAAAAGGGAAATATCAAACCTGATTGAAAAACAAACATTACAACACTCAGTACAAAACAAAGGAAAAATTTGTTTCTGCTTTTATTTGTGCCCCTGTGCTCCACTGGTTTTGTGCAGGTTGGCTTTTGATGGACTGATGGCTCCTGGAACAGGTCTGGGGCAATCAGGGCAGGGTTTTATTGGGGAAACCTCTCCTGTTGTGTCTTTGTGCACCTTTAGGTGTGCCTAGGGGCTTTTATCACCATGCAGCATCAGTGGTCCTCTCAAATCTCCATGGTGGGCTGTAAAGAAGGAAAGCTGATTCTGCACAAAACACAAAACACATGGGACATTGATACCCCATATTTCTTTATTTTAAATGGTTAAAGGTACAGGATATTGAATCTGGCTCACATTAACGGAGAGAGTTACATGTGCAAGATGGGAAAAGATAGGGAAGCAGGAACAAATATAGTTCAAAACACTGATTCCAAATTAGAAAAGGAAAAAAGATCCAAAGGAGTAGGAAAAATAGCCTGGAAAATGCAAGAACCACTTGCTGTGTCTTTTTTTTTTTCCCTCATAATATTCCATAAAAGATGTTAAAAAAAGCACACTTGGCAAACAAGAAATCCTCTGGTTTAGTTTGCTTTGCTGCTCTCTCTCTGTTTAAACAAAAATATGCAAATATTTGTGTCATGACTGATATGGCTTTTACGAGATGTTTCTAACTCTTTCAGGAGCCTAATTGCAATGTGATTTTAACCTAAAGTAATTAATTTCTTGTGAATAACAAATAATGACCTATGATGACTTAGCTCTATTTCATTAACATTTGCTAAAGGAATTTTAAGTCCCCAGGTGGAAACTACTACAGAGATTTTATAAAACACACATTCCAAAGCAGTTTTTCTCCTGTATTGAACTTCCATCTACATATTTACACTCACCTCATGCTGCTGTTTACATTTTTTTCCAAGGCAAGCTGATATTTTAATGACTTGAATACTAGGATTACATTTTCTAATAAACATTTGATAAAGACTGCACTCCTGGCGCATCTCCCTGTTCCTGTATGTGCTCTTCCCTGGGCTGCAGAGAGAGCCTCTGCACCAACAGGGCTCCCAGGACTGCTGGGGGATGATCCCTGCTCCAAACTTGCAGCCCCTCCCACAAATCTTCTCTTCCTCCATCCCCCCTTGGGTCCCTTTGCTGCAGGTCCCTGTTTAGCTGCCTCCTTCTCTGCCCCTGCCTCCTTTGGTTTCTCAGGGAAATTTTCCATACAACTGGAAAACCCTGTTTGTGTCACATTCCAAGTCACATAATCCATCTGAAAAAGCCACTTCTTCATTATCTGAACTTTAGAGATCATAGAATGGTTTGGGTTGGAAGCGACCTCAACATTAAAATCATAGAATCATTGAGTTGGAAAAGACCTCTGAGGTCATCAAGGCCACCCCATGACTGAACACCTCCTTGTCAGCTAAACCACAGCACTGAGTGCCACATCCAGTCATTTCCTGAACACCTCCAGGGCTGGTGACTGCAGCACTCCCCTGTGCAGTCTGTTCCAAGACTTGAAAACTCTTTAATTACCTTGTTCTAACCCCCCAGCCATGGGTAGGGACACCTTCCACTGGATCAATTTGCTCAAAGCCCCATCCAACGAGGAGATCAAGTCTCTCCAACACAACCCTGCCTTTAGGTGTTCCTCTGAGCCAGCTGACTTCAGTGGAGGCCAGGAACAAGATTGGCAGGAGAAAAACACCTCTCTGCTAGAAGACAAAAAAGAATTTGGTGGAATTGGTAAATATGACAAATATTACAATCTAACATGCAACTTCTTGCTCCTCCTGTGGTGATGGTGGAAGGTTTCCATTTTAGGCATCACCCACCTGAGCATCTCAATTGTGTTAGTGCTTCTTGAAATGGAGAAAGTCCTTGGGGTAAGATAAAAGTAAAAGAACTTTTGCCTTTGTAGAACGATGATAAGTACAAACCAAAGTCAAGCCTTTAACATTTGGGGGATGTCGATTTTGAAGACAATTCTGTGACCAATTTTCTAGAAACATATGGTGTATGAATGCCTCAGAGAGGATCCAGGCAGACATTTCAGCACAGTTGCAAATAGAGCTTCTCATTATCACTTAGAGTTTCACTCACTTTTATAATTGTTTGCATTCAGTGAGGTGCAACTTGGGTGTACGTCCCTGCTTTTCCAATTAACAAAGTTTAAAAAGTTACAAAAGTGTGCATGTTTATTAAGATATTTCTTGTTAATTAAAACTTGAAAGTGAAAGCTTGTTTTGTTCCTTTCTTCTCACATTTTTAACAAAAATGGCATAAAAGGGAACACATAATATTTTTCCTATGTTTGCTTTGTAGTGAATTTTGTAATGTTCATTTTTCAAACAGGTTTTATATTTCCCTTTCTCTTTGATGCATTTATTTTTCTTTAGTATTTTTTATTTATTTCTTTTAGAGATCATAAAGAACAGAAAAAAAATATTGGAGGAAAGGTGAAAATAGAATATTTAAAAGAAGAATAAAAGTGAAGTGATACATTAGCACATAAATAAATAAAAACATTCAAAATGGTACAGATAAAACATACTTTTGAGAAATATGACACTATGCATATTTCAAAACTGGGTTCTGTACACTAAATATATAAGTTCTCTTCAGAGGTGCTAAGTACACCTAACTCTGATGTGAGAGTACCAAGCTCTGGTGGTCATGTTAGTTTCTAAAGCTAACATTTTACATCTTGGTTGTGTCACAGTGATCAAGACCACAGAATCAGAGTGTTTGGTTTGGAAGGCACCTTAAAGATCATTTTGTTCCAAGGCCCTGCCATGGCAGCAACATGTTCCACTAGAGCAGGTTGCTTAAAGCCCCATCCAACCTGGCCTTGAGCACTTCCACAGATGGGAAGTGTTCTTCTTCTGGCAATTTCTCTGGGCAGCCTCTTTCAGTGCCTCATCACCCTCACAGTGAAGAATCTTTTCCTAATGTTCAATCTAAATCTCCCCTCTTTCAGCTATTAGGCATCCCCTTTATCACTCCATGCCTTTGACAACTGTCCCTCTCCAGATCTCTTGGGGCCCCTTTCAGGTACTGGAAAGTTCTAAAAGGTCTCCCTGGAGCCTTCTTTTCTCCACACTGAAACATGAGGATGAATAGTTGCTACCTCAAATTCATGACTTTGCCTGCACCCTATCATGTCCATTTTATAAACTGAGTGGGGAAATAATCTGTATTAAGTTTTGAGGAGGAAAAAGAACCTTAATATTTTGTGTTCAGCGTAAAATATTAAATGCATCTACAAGTTTGTTGCCAGACATTCTCCAAGTGGTTTGTATTGACTGTACTACACACCAGTGAAATGTTGTTCTTTATTGCAGCTTTCCAATCTCATTAAAGAGCATTTTTGGGGTTGAAGAGCATAGTTTTCAAACCTGAGCATAAGGGCAAGAGTAATTTCAGGGATTTTATGTATATAACTGAAGTATCTGGTGCTCACAAAGCAGCCCTGCCCTGCCCTATTCACCTCCATAGCTGCAAGAAACATGGGGATAGGTTAGAAGAGAGAGAAGAGGGAATGAAAATGCTGTTATTACTTTAATAGCCCAAAACCCCTCTGTTTTTTGGGCTATGCTTCCCTGGATATTCCTGCTACTGGCCTACATTGCAAATTCTACCCAATAGGATCTGACCTGCTGTATATTGTCTCTTTCATTCAGGGAACTCAAAATGCTTTAAAAAACATCATTTTCAAGGCCCATTAAAATCAGTGTGCATCTTCTCCACTAATATCAAGAGGCTTTTAATCAGACTTTAAATTACTCCCCAGCTTCAACTGAGCTCTGAGCTGTTTCTTTCCCACAAATACAGTTTCTCTGCTTGAATCTCATTTCCTGCCTCTCCTTCTAATCACCTTTTTAGGGCTCTTCTGTTTTTTTTCTCTCTCCTTAAATTTTATTTTGCAATATTTCCCATCATAATGTCAGCTACAAGTCCTGCTCTGTCTTCCAGATCATTACAAAGGCACTGAGAATAATTCCAGGTGAAAACTGCCCATGATACCCCATAGCCACACTGTAAGGAATAACCTGCATCCCTCTATTCCCCGCAGGATTATACAGGTTCTCACAATTCCTCACTTGTAGCTCATCAAGCCCATTCAGGTCCTTTTTTCTCTCTCCACAGGAAGACCTGTAGACACAGAGACTCACATAGATAGACATATCTATATCATATTCATGAAATGAGGAATGCTGTATGGTAGAGCTACATAAAATTCATTTTTTCTCCTGAATCCAAACCGCAGCTCTGTGCCAGCTACCACAAAGAAAATTAATTATATCCTGGTACCCAGGATGATAATGCAGGTAGAGAATGCTCTTTCTATGTTTGGTATTTATATACTCCATATTCACCTTTAGTCAGATGAGAAATCACATCATTATTTGCCATGTTCCACAGATAAACTCTCTATGATACAGATAAAACACTGCACTTTATTTTCTTAATTATTTATTTGAGTGGAGGAAATGTATCTGTTATTTTGCTGAGGAATATCAATGCATGTGACCCTCAGAGCATCCTAATATCACGGAATAGCTGGCACCAGAGAGGTTTGGGGGAACAGTGGTGTTGTTTTGGAGGCATTGTGTAGGTATGTATGTACTGCCATAGAGATATGCAGGCACAGAGGGGTCTCTGCAGGGGTCAAGAGCATAAACCTGAGAGTACACCAAGGATCCTTCACCCATACTGCTGGCAGTATGGTGTGAATAACTGCTTTGTTCATTTTCTGCTCATCTGTGTCTGCTCTGAGCTGAGAGCAATATCTCCTCACTGGCTCTGTACTCTTTATTCAGTCACTTCTGCAAGAACTTTCTGCATACCATCAGAAAGGGGTACATTTGGATTTAATCTCCAGTATCCATCTCATCCATTTCTAATTTAGTTATATGGCTGTTACATGGGTTGTGTAAGTAAATGGCAGCAAAGTATTCCTGCCATGTAATTATATTTTAAAATCCAAGTAATAGCAGTTACTTTTATTAGCAAAAACAATTATCATCCCTCCTAGCATAGTCTCAGATAAAGAAATTCCTTGTAATGATCTTGTAATGACAGTCTTACATCCATGTCATATTGACATGAATAATAGATTTAATATTAAAAGAAAAATCATTAACTCTTTCTTCAATAAAAGAGCAAGGATTTCTTGCATCTGTGTGCTTACACTCAGTTATCTTGTCTCAGTAGCTGGAAAATATATAATAATAATATAATTATTAACTAATTCCAAGTTTTAGACTTTTAAACAATAGAAGTACAGAAGAGAATATTTTTTTAATGAACTGAGTTAATAAGGGTTCAAGGCAGCTTTATAGAGATTGTGCAGAAGTAGACATTGAGTTAACTCCTAGGAAATTGGTATGTCTAGATTTCTGAAAGGCTGCTGGGATCCCAAAAGCAGCAGAAATGAGCCAATAAGGGCTTCCTAGTGGCTAATGAATGCTGCCCCTGTGTGCCCCTAATTAACTCTGACACAGCTCTGTTTATGCAGCTTGTGGTGGCAGGGCCAGCTTCCCCAGAAGGGTTTTGGGAACATCAGTGGCAGAATCACCTGCCTCACATCACCTTGAAGTCAGAGCCAAGGGATGTGCTGCACAGCACTGTTTGCACGGAGTTTGTCACACAAAAGGGCAGAATCTGATCCTGTCATGAGGGATGCAAGGGGAGACCAAGCTCTGATTGTTTAGAAGCATGTTTCAGAGATGGGCATCCATGGGAAAGACAAACAAATGGTGAGGCACAAGTGTGGAGTTCCAGCTTAGACAGTTCCCCCAAGGCACACCACTGGAAGTGATCTGGGCAATCTTCCTGCAGAGCAAACACTGATGTCACAGTACCATGAGCAAATTGGGTGTGCAACAACCAAACCTTGGATTTATCCCTTTGGACAAAACTGAAGTTAGTACTGCTCTGATTCCAGCTCAAGAAGAGTTATTAACCTCATGATTAGCTATCAATATTTACTGTGAATTAGTGAATGACATGAAAGTGCTTTGTCCCAGAATTGTATCCTGGGCTGTATCAAAGGCCATGTGGGCACCAGAGAAGTGATCAAGGGAAGTGATTCTACCCCTCTACTCTGCTCTGATGAGACCCCACCTGCATCTCTGGGTCCCCAGCACAGAAAGGACATGGAACTGCTGGAGCAAGCCCAGAGCAAGCCACCAAGTTGATCAGAAGCCTGTTACATTCTTTAGATTGTATGATTCTTTTCTTTAGCACATATCAAATACATAGGAGCTTCTACAACTCTAAAATCCCAACAGTTTTTGCCTAACACAATCAATAGTATTGAAATAACAGAAAAAAGAGATGCCTGTTTCATATGAGATATGTCTGTGTGTACATTAATGCAGAAGAAAACTCACATAGTTTGTCTGTTTCCAAGAATAGTCTAATACTGCATAACTCAAAGTAAAACACAGTATATAATTTCTTAAACAACACAAAGTTTTTAAAATTGGAGCATTTAAAGAAAATTAAAACTTGTAAGTGCCACTATCTTTGTTTCAAGAAATTCTTGTTTAAGTTCTGAGCCTCATTTTTAAACCTTTAGGGCAATTTTTCATTTAGGAAATACTTAACTATCATCACATAATTTCATCATTGTAATTATTTCCATAATGGCAACATTTAAAAAAGCTGTGAGATGTAGTCACTTTTTTATTAGAACTGCATACATGCACAGAGCATTCACAGTCATGAGACAGAGAATAAGATTATTTTAAGTGCATAAAGAACAATACTGAAACATTTTTCCATACATCACTTGTCTATTTTATTTAACCTACGGTGTTAAAACTTAGAGAAAGGAGTGCAATGTATCTATGGAGGACAAGGTGCAGAGCAGTTTCAATTCATTTTATTAATACTTCAATAATAAAGCTTACTGTGGGGCCAGCAGTTTTGATAGATTTTTCCTCATTTAAAGCAAAAGGTGAAATCCCATCCAGCAAAGCTCCCACTCCAACCTGTGCGACACATTTTTAACTCCCTCCCTGATGTGCTTGCTTAAGCAGTCAGCTCCCAGTGTCAGTGGAAGTTTGCCTGCTTGTGTGCTGGGAAAGAAAGGAGGAAAATCTTCAAGATATGGCCTCAGGTTATCAGCAGTGAAGTCTCTGCAGTACCTTAGTGCCTTTGAAGTCTAATTATCCTGAAGCTAAGCAAAGTTCCCAGATCTGGCACTGGAGCTGAGCCAAGTCTAGTAGTCCTAACCTTAGCAAAGTTCTCGCTGAGGCATGGGAGTTCCATTGGATTAAAAATTTCAGGGTCTGGCCTGATCTCTTTTAACTTTGTGTGTGTTCACTCACCTGCACTCGGGAAGCAGAGGGCTGAAAGATCTCAAGCCCTTCACGGAGCTTTGGTTGAAATAAATGTGAGCAGCTCCTGTGGCTTGAAATATGGGACATAATCTGAGAGCTGCTTTTGAATTATTTTTTGAAACAAGGTAGTCCAGCACTACAAAGATTTGGAAACCTTCAAATGAGAGCTGTTTTTAAAAAAGCTGCTTTCCTCACACTATTTGTGTTTAGATCTGAATGCTCTTTTTGGAAAAATTAATGGGGTTAATCACGTCCAGATCCTGGGATCACAAACTCCTAGAAAGGACAAATCAACTGGTGATGGGGTTTTCTTTCTAGGGACAAGTGTTTAAATAGGCTTTAGTCAATGTTGCTTCAGCAAGTGTGTTAAATGCAAAATGTGGGAAATAGCTTTATGGTTTCTCATGGAGGGATGGGGACACCAAGGTAAGAAAGCAGAACAACTGGAAATCTTAAATTTTGAAGAAATATGAGTTCTGCTCTCATTATTTTGTCAGAAACCATTTTTGTCTTGGTTTTGCTTTGGGATTTTCTAAAAAATATAGTTAAAAAGTATAAATTAAACATTTTTCTGAGGCACACAAAATTCTCATAAGAATAAAAACTTCTGCACATCATTTGAAATTATCTATTCGGAGCCCTATACTACCTCAATTCACTTTTCATCATTTCCACATGGAAAAATATATATTTTACTGCCTTCTGCAGTCCTTCAAAAGTTTCCACTCTCTCCCTGTTTTATACATCACCACCAAGGCTCAGTGCTGTGTACTTTCTTGTTAACTGGACCTTGATTGCATTCTTCCATCTCTTTCTTGATTTCTGCCTGTCAGTGACAGATCTGTCATCTTTATCTGTGAGTGTGGTTACCTGAGACTTCCTGTTGCTCACACGATATTTTATGCTTTTGTTGTCTCTGTTTTATTCTTTGACCTCTTGAAATATTTTCTTTTTGTATGGATGAATTCTTATGGCAGTTTCAAATGAAGAGCTTTGCCACTTCAACATATTATAATTACTTGCCTGAATGCTGGTAGTTTTTCTTTTAGTTTCTATTGATTTCCAAACCCCTTAAGCTATTTCTTAAGTCTTTTTTATGAGTTATCCTCACTTCATTGCTCTTCTTTTTATTATTTGGTCAAACACCTTTTCAAAATGCTACCCAGCTTTTCATTCAGAACTGAAGTTCAGGGGGCTTAGAGCTCCTCAGACACTGAAAGATCATTCTCAGAGCAGCAAGAAACTCAGTTTTCTCTCAATCTTGCTGCTGTAAAATAGAAAGGAGAATTATGTTTCATTTGAATTGTAAAAGGCTCAGTCACAGTGATCAATGTCATTTGTAAGCTCACACTTTGGCAAAGAACAGAGGACATAGATACCAAACCTTCAGTCTGTTTAAATATTAAACAGTTTGTAAAGTGGCAGAAGAGTACAAACAGTATTGTTACCAGTCTTTTCTACATCCAAACACATATTCATTGAAATTTTCCCACATTCCTCAAAGCATCAGGAAAAAATTTATTATTTAGATGAAAATCCAGTCTCATAAGTCAGCACAAGTTATAGTTATAACATTGGTACTTTAAAATAACAACAACAACCACAACAAAAATCCAGCCCGTATTCTGTTGTTTTCAGCACTTTATCCTACATGTTTAATTTTGTTGTCATTCTTTGTAGAGACCTGCTGGATCTGGCTTGTGAAATTAATGGGAAACAGACCATGTATTGCATAGTTACAACTCTAAAATGTTATTTTCAATAAATAAATATTCTTGATATAATAGAGTAAATGTAAACAAAAAAAATCCACAAGAAGAATAATTCAGCAGATTCAACACAGCTATGCCTCTGGTCTAGTATTTCATTATTAAGTGATACATATTCATATTTTATATTTAAGATACCATTAAATTTTAAAGCAATTTAATGAGTTCTTTACATGGCACACCCTCAGATATTTTCTGATAAGATGCTGTTTTCTAAAGCATGAGACTTTCCTGACTTTAATCACTAGCCATAATCTGATTTATGATTCAGCTGAAATGACCCATCTGTTTCTGAGAGCTAAACAAAAGAAATGCAAAATAAAATAAAGCATAAAATAAAATAAAATAGAGCTCTTACATCAACTGTAATAAAGAAGTACTTTATTTTTTGTAGGGTGCATTCTGAAGATAGTGAAAGAATCTTGAATGTCTGTGAAAATTAACTTAAAGTTGGGTAAGTTATGCTGAAATCTCTCTTTGCCTGTGTTTGCATTTGATGTTTTTCACATAGCTACATTAAAGTTTCAGTGCATAAGGAAGCTGCTACAGATCTAAACCACCATGGGAGGTAAACAAAGCCATATCTGCTGTTGTAACCCTCTTCTGGCAGGAGTTCCAGGAATGCTGAGAAAAAGGAATCTATCCTCATGCAAGATGACAAAGATGGGTGAAGAGGAGTCAGGGAAAGGTTGGGAACAGAGATTGGATTTTGCTGAAAGCATGGCACTCTCTCCCAAGGCTGCACACCTGCACATGCAATCTGCATCTGCTTTGGGAGTCCAAGCTCCCACTGCAGCCAATCTGTTCTCAGTTCAGCTGATCACATCTCAGGGTTTTCTGCCATTTACATTCTCTAAAGACATCCATGTTAGCACTTCAGGCATGCCCAGTATATGGATCTATGTGGTAGATCCATGTCCTTCTTGGAGCAGCAACCAAATCCTAGTGATGGATATCCTAGAGCATGTCAAATGGCCAAGATGAAAACTTCTACATTTGAGCAGCTAAACAATCTTTCCTTTTTAGGAACTGGAGTGTTGAGAGCTGCTCAGCTGATTAGGCAAAAGAATTTGGATTTAGCTGCCAAAATGTAGACACGTAGCACCTTTTGAATTCTGTAGCTTATCCATTATCATAAAATGGGATATCCATAGGGATATTATCATAAAATGGGATATCCAAGGGATCAGAGATTCCATGGTTTTGGAGCAGCAGTTGAATGTAAAGAGGAGCTCTGTAATGTGTCTGAAATGAGGTTAGGTGCATCTCTCTAAAAAATTTAATGGGGCATCTGCCCCATTCCTGGACATCTGAGCTCAAATCAACTATATTCACCACCAAGCCTCACTGGTTAGATTCCCACTCACTGTAATGAAACCTCCTTGCTCACATCTGACCATCAACACAAGCATGCAGCAAAGCCAGGTGCTTTAGTCTTTCCAGAAGACTCTCACCCCAGAAAATCTATGTGGTTGTTGACTTTGGAGCCCCTTGAGAAGCCCTAAGGTATCCAGGAGGCTGAGAGGGACATGCACATGAACACGAGGTGCACTTTCTCACTGGTATGTGCAATAGAGGATTGTAGGGAGAGGCACAGGTGTAAATAAAGCTGAAAAACTTATATCTCAGAACAAAGATGGGTGTAAATGGGGAACCTTCCCTTTCAGAAGAGGGGATGTGCCTGTATCCCACACTGGCTTAAAACAGGTGTGAGCACAGCTCACTGTGTGTACTGGCACACTGAAAGGTGTTTAGGCATGTACAGTGTTATGAACATCTTATGAGTTTCTAATATTCTGATTCATTTGTTACATTGCTGTTATTGATTCCTAATGCCTGGTTCACTGTTTGTGAGTTAATTAAATATCATTAACAGATAAAAATTTTTTAAACCTGATTCGGCTTAAATTCTATGAACTGAGCAATTTTTCCTTGATGCAAAAACTCATAGAGGGGCATGGTACTGGTCTAAAGGACAGAATATTGTTCCATTGTGGATATTTATTCCATAGAAGAGATGCTCAGATCTTCATTGTTTCCTGTATAAGTTACACCTCTGCAGCTGAAGAAGGTGTAAAAAGGTGTAAAAATTGAGCTCTTGAACTATGGCAAACAACTGAAAAGAGGTTTTGTGGGGCTTTAATTCAGTTCCTTTTTAATTATTTTGCAGTATGATGATAGAGTTTTTAATTATCTTTAAGATTTTCTGGAATACAGAGAGGTAGATACTCAGCTTGTTTGTCAGAAGTGTGTTTCCTCCTAAGAAAATCTAAATTAATGTTCCTAAATATCTCATAACCTAACCTGGCTCCATGGACTGGCAGTGTAAACATCTCAGTGACACAGGGGCCAGGTCAAAGTGTAAATGCAGATAGCATCAACAACATTTCTGGAAAGAAATTTCTTCCTCATCTGAAAACCTGCAAGTAGAGCTCTGAGTTCACACAGAACACTGAAGGGCCATTTGTGCACTCACTCTTTTATGATAAAGCAATTTTTCCTGTCTTTTCATTTTGAATTCCCACACCGTTCTTTGTCCTTACTGTACCTGGTGGTGATACTCTCATCAGGGAGCAGAAGATTAGAGGCTGAACATATGTCACATTTTACATTAATAGCTGAGGTCTCCTTAAACAAAGATGATATGTGTGACTTTATGTCTGCTTTTACCTTTGCTTCATACAGTGCAAAAATACCCAGGATACCCAGAGAGCTTTGCTGTGTGTAAGAACTCTATGTTCTGTCAAAATAAATGCAGAGGAATTGTGCAAACTTCTGAAGGATAAATCAGAGTTCTTCTGAGAGCTGTTTTGTTTCTAACCCCTTGATAATTCCCTCAGTGGTTACCAAAGTACCTAAATGAATGAGAGCTATATTGAGACACATCAGCATTAGCTGTGGAAGGTGTAGATTTAATCCAGGAATAAGTGGCACCAACCTCTACAGGATTTAGAGGTTCTGTAAAGGACACCAGCTAATCTATGAATAGCTCCACAGGAATCACATTCTAGATGGCCTCCAGGGAATCAACTGAATTGGCTCTTGTTCCATTCAAACTGAAATTCTGACAGAGCCATGTGAACCCTAGAAGCAGAAAGGATTTTTAAAAAATAGCAAAAGGAACCACAGGTTAGCTGCTTAATGCTTACATTTCCAGCTTTCTGTCATGTAGCTGCTGCATTTCTCCTAGGAAGGGAAAAGGGGAAGGAAAGAGGGGGCAGGGAAGCTCTCTGGAACAGATGCCAAAACACCATTAGACTTTATGAGATGTCTTGACTCCCCAGTGGACTTTGATGGTAGTTATGGAAAAAACTACATCACCTGAGCTTCTGTTGTGTTGAATAGAGTGACCTTGAAAAGTCTTTGAACCAGAAACTCTTTTGTCTGTTTCCCACCTGGAGAGATTCATGGATTCTATGAGAAAAATTATAAACCTGTCAAATTCAGATGCAGGAACGCTGGAGACATACAATGGGATTTAGATAACATTCCTGCTTCTCTCACTGGATGCTTGTGTTAATGTAATCTGTCTGCTAAATTGTAAAAATTGAGAGATGCCAAATAATTTTTTTTTTCTTCCTTTTTTCCCCCCCTTTTTTCCCCAAGGTGGAAATACAAGACCAGTGAAAGAATGTAAATTTGCTTCATTTGTGAATAGTGATTTCTTGGCTGATATTATCTAGCTTCTGCCTGTGGGAAACAGCATTGGTGTGTTTGTGTGTTTTGAGGCTCCTTTTTTTTTCACTTTCTGTTCACATGCTGCACAATATTTTGTTGATGAAAGTCTCAAAGTATGTTGTACAGCAGAAGACTTGGCATTGACATGCTACTGAATGCTGATACTATCTCATCTAAGGATATCTATTTCTAAAGAAGAAGGCTGTTTGAATCTATAGTCAATCAAGAAAATGAGCATGTGCATTTACCAAGGAGTAGGAGGATGTTAATCTACAGTGAAGAAATATAATTTTCAGTCATTTAAAGCCATACATCTGTTCTGTTCAGCTATGAAGGACTGATTCTCTTCTTACTTAATAAGAAGTCAGGAGTGTAAAGGATGAAGTGTTTTGGCATACATTGTAAAATCAGGAATGAGGGAAAAATATTCAGGGTCTCCTATGCCATGGCCACAACCTTCCCAAAATGAATCATGATCAATCCTAAACCACCCATTTTATGTGAAATTTATAGCCATAGATACACTTGCAATGCAGCAGATGCTTATCGAGAAAAAACCTTTTTCTAACAACTTTCTCCAGAGCAGTAGGCTCAGTACAGGTTTGCTGCTGCCACTGATTTCAGTGGTAGTGGGAACAGTTCACTATAAGACTTCTACCCATTTTTTTTCATGAAAGAGATCAGTAGTTATGGTCTGAATTTAGAGACAAGAGTCTTCTCATCATGTTTCAGATGGCAGCATTTGCTGAAGGAGATTTTGAAGAATGAATTTATTTTTTCTAATAGCATAAAAATGTATTTGAAATAAGAGATTGCATTGTCAATGTCCTGTCATCTGCTTTGCCTTGGTTCACAGAATCACAAGATTTTTAGGGTTGGAAGGGACCTCTGGAGGTCATCAGGTTGAAGCCTTCTGCCAAGGCAGGTTTACTTGGAGCAGTTTGTAAAGGGATGTGTCCGTGTGGGGTTTGAATGTCTCTGGAGAGGGAGACTCCTTGAGCATCCAGTTCCAGAGCTCTGCCACCCTCAACAGGTCCCTGAGCCACTGTGGGTGTGCCCCATCATGGATTTATGGCTGTTACATCTGTCTAGCCAGCTCCTAACCCAACCCTCTATGACCAAGGGGAAGTCTCCCTTTCTCCAACCTTCTTCTCTTATTTCCAAGGTTCAGGATTCCTGAGGGCCAGTCTAAACACTAAAGTTTGAGGCAAAGAAAGTGTTTAGTAATTCTGACTTTTTTTGTTTTTCATCACAAGGATGTACATCTGATTAAGAAGCAACCTCACATTTCCCCAGATGTGTGCTAACTTCAGTCCCAATTTCTCTGCTTCTTTACCCACAGTGGCAGAGGGAGATGGGGAATCAAGACTGCAGTCAGTTCATCACAAGTTGTCTCTGCTGCTCCTTCCTGCCCAGCGTGAGGACTCCCGACACTCTTCTCCTGCTTCAGTCTGGGGTCCCTTCCATGGGAGACAGTCCTCCATGAACTTCCCGAAAATGAGCCCTTCCCATGGACTGCAGTTCTCCGCAGGCTGCTCCAGTATGAGTCCCTCCCACGGGGTGCAGTCCTTCAGGAGCCAACTGCTCCAGCATGAGTCTCCCTTGGGGTCAGAGGTACTGACAGAAAACCTGCAACAGGATGGCCTTCCAAAGGGTTTCAGCCTCCTCCAAGCATCCACCTGCTCTGACATGGATCCTCCATGAGCTGCAGAGACAGAGCTGCTTCACCATGGGCTGCACCACGGGCTGCAGGGGAATCTCAGTCCTGGTCCTGGAACACCTCCTGCCCCTCCTTCTCCACTGGCCTTGGTGTCTGCAGAGCTGTTTCACTCACATATTCTCAGTCCTCTCTTCAGCTCTCCCACAACAGTCCCCATCCCTACTCTCTCTCCTTAAATATTCCCTTCCAGAGGCACTTTCTGCCATCCCTGATGGGTTCAGCCTTGGCCAGCAGCTGCTTCATCCTGGAAGCAGCTGGCATTGGCTGTCAGACATGATAGAAGTTTCTGGAAGCTTCTCAGAGAAGCCACCCTGCAGCCCCCAGCTACCAAACCCTTGCACACAAACCCAATACAAAAGATATTTTTCTCTTCATGTGCCACTATGGAGAAAGCTAATCCTAGGTTACATAGGTAGCAGAAAAAAGAAAATCTGTTTATTGCATGACAGATTAGAGTTGGAAATATTCAGAGTAAATTTTTAAGTGTTGTATGCGCGGATTAGAAAAACTGGAGAAAATTAATTTAGAGCAATCATTTCTAGCAACAGACAAGGCACAGTTCTGCCTTAGCAGGACAGCTGGCAGCTGGGAAGATGTCAGTAATTCATCGCCAGTCTGTAACAGCTTTCTTTCATTGAAATAAAGGTGTTACAACCAAACTGGATTTGCAATAGGGAACGCAAAATATGAGCATGTCATTGTCTCTGTCGGCATAACAAATGGAAATGTGGATGTGTTTCCCTCTTATTGTTGATTTCTCATCACTGAAGTCTTTATCAGGAACCAAACCATTTTGGCAATCCTCTCTGGAGCTGCCCCTCTGTAATCTTCTCAGTTTCTTTCACCTGACAGATCCTATAGCTCTCTGTTCAAGATGGTGCCCATCTTCTGATGTTTGCTACTCCAGGCCTTCTTTATCCCACACAGTGGAATTCTTTTCCATCAATCAGTGGTGCCATTTTCTGTTCATAATTTCAACACCTCACTTTCTCCTTCCTTAATTGATCTGAACTGCCATTAAAAGAGAAGTCTTTTTGGAAGCAATTCAACTGGCAGCACTAGTTTTTCTCCAGGAGATAAACATAGTCATTTTTGTTCTTTGAGATACGTGTTGTGTGTCTCAGGGTTAAAGACTTCTTACATGTCTTATCTTTCACCAATCCACTTAAATGTTCATTGGCCTCTGTGGAATCCACTCCATCAGGCTTTTTTTTATACCTCCATGGAGATTTTTTCATATATTGTATATAATTAATTAGTCGAAGTAATTTAAAATTCAAGAAAAGAATTAGTAAATGGTTTGTTTCATAAAAAAGGCAGTAGTGGGGAAGGTGCAGGTCTTTAGAAAGCATGTGATTCTACAAGAAAAAGGTAGGAGGTAAATTATTTCTTGTAATGAAATCTATTAGAAATAATTTATGAATAATATTCATAGACTCACAGAATCATAGAATGGTTTGGGTTGGAAGGGACATGTAAGACCATCCAGTTCCAACCCCCTGCCATTGGCAGGGACACCTTCCATTAGACCAGGTGTCTCCAAGCCCCATCCAACCTGGCCTTGAACACTTCCAGGGATGTGACATCCATGACTGCTTCACTGCTTCACCACCCTCCCAGGGAGGATGTGCATAAGTGTTGCACTTTGTAAAGAAGCAAAGCATAAGCCTGTGTTTACATCCAGATTTGTACAGCAGACAAATGCAAAGGTGCAGCCAACGTTATGCACATTAAGTCCTTTAGAAGATTATCAACCCAGCTTAAATCCTCTTTATCAGGGTTTTTACTCAATTTTTCATCTCTGGATTTATGTAAATGTAAGGGTGAGTGGGTTTTTTTTGGAGCTGATTAAGGCTGCCTTGAGCTGAACCGAATTAACTGTATGATCACTGGGCACAAATGTCATTTCAAAATTAACAATGTTTAACTTTTGTTTCTCTTATGAAATCTAGAATGCCATTTTTTCTAGTTTATCCACTTCTGTATGTGGGATAAGACCTCTAGAAGCCCTATCATCAGTTAAAATAATTTAATTATTATTGCTTATCCATTTGATTTTTTAATAGGCAAAAAAATTTTTATGGATAAAGTAATTTTTCATTTAATGGAGAGTAATTATTTTATGTAAATATATGAATTTAATATGTACAGAATATGTAGAATGTTTTTGTTTTAAACAGAAAACAGATGAAGAAAAAGTAAGAATCGAAGAAAGAACTGAAATGTTGAAAAGAAAGTGAGTTTAGAGTAAAGCTTCTGAGCATTTCATACATGATTAAGAAGAAATTATGTAATTCACCATATCCTTGCCAGATATAAAAGAGATTCAGGATAGATCAATATGTCCTGGTGTCACTGGCCTAATGACAAGGTTGCCATTTCCAGCTTACCTGAGCAAGTGTCGCTCTTAGTTTTACAATTTTTAATCTGCCTCATGCTCAACAACCACAGAGAGAATCATTAAATTTTGAATACAGTGAGTTCCCCAACCAGATCAAACGGTCACAGGACCTAAGTATTAGTGACAACTGCATTTAATTCTGACTGTTTTGTTTGAGTCAAGCATAAACACTCCCCTAAAATCATGAACTAAACTGACTGTGGAGCATCACTGAGTAATTTTCAACTTTCCTTTGGTAAAAAAGGCACAGCAGCATCACACTCCAATTCTGCCACTCCCTGGCTGGTTTTTCACCACTCACTGACAAAGCCTCAGCATGGTGATCTCCATGCACACTCAAAAGGGAATGCAAAGATAATTTGCTTCATGTCATATACATTGCTTTATCATTTCATTTCCATGGATTTTTTTAAAATTACACCCCCAAATTCTTCCTTTCTTTAAAAACTAAGACTTAAATGTAAATATAAAGAGTACCTCTCTATTTTTTGAAAACACTGAAGAATAACTGGAGGGTGTGCAGTCACAGACAGCTTTTTTTTTAGTACAGAGATGCATGGCTGATTGTAAATTTGGACACCAAATACTACAAATTCAGGACTAAAGGTGAACAGTCTACACAGGCAGGATGTGGGCATTTTTTGAAGTCTCATTCTCTTGATCTGCAGCTGCAAATCATGTAAGCTTGACTCAAATTTTACATTTCTCTTTTGTTCTTCTTCCTTTTTCTTCAGAAATGGGTTGTTCTGCTTCAGCCAGTACAGCAGGAGACCAAAAGAAAGGTCCCATTTGATGGGACAGTTCAAAGAGATATCACATACAATGCAAATAAATAATGCAATACAAGCCCATCGCTCCTGGAACTGAATATTGCAGTTATCCCCAACCTCTGTGGCAGCCCCTCATTTAATTAGAAAACAAACTCCTCTGTGTTTACTCCCTTGACATTATTACAATAAGGTTTGATTTTTACAGATGTAGCTGGGAATGGAGTTTAATTTAAATTGATGGTTCCCACTATGTTTTTTAATTGCAAAAAAAAAAAGTCCTTGGTGCTTCTTTCTCTTAGTTTTTTCTTAAGGAATTTAAATAAATGGATCTAAATACTCTTCTCTGCTAATCAGAGAGTCCAAATTCTTAAATCTTAGACTGATGTATGTTTTTTTTTTCTTCACATAGTTCAAGTGTGTGGAAGCAATTGTTAATGAAAATGTGCTTCATGCACTCTTGTTAGTGCTTACAATATTCTGTAGTTGCTGGACAAAACTCAGAAACATCAAGTGAAGAGTAATTGAAAAAGAATCTCCAGCTTCACCTACTGAAATTATTTTTTTCCTGATGTCTTTCTAGAAATAACACAGACTAAAATATATTTTGTGTGTGTTTTTCTGTAACTATTGAAATATATTGAAGTAGTTCCTATTCAGATATATGCTACCACATAGAGAGAAATTTTTTTTTATTATTAGTTGATAATTTGCTGTTAATTAAGATTTTAATGAAAGCTGAATATAAAAAAAAATTGTCTCACCCTAAATAGACTTTGCTTCTATAAATAGTCTTTTTGCTGGGCTTTTTGAGGCTGAAGAAGAGAAGGCTCAGGAAGATCTTCTCAACATGTGAAAATATTTAATGAGAGGAATAAAGAAAATGGAGCCACGTTTTTCTCGGTGACAACCCAAAAAGGGAGATAACAGGCACAGAATGATAGAAAAGATACTGTGTCTAAAAATAGGAAAATACTTTTTACTCTGTGTGTGGTCAAACAGGTATTCCAGGGATGCTATGGAATAGCCATAACCAGGATGTTGAAAACCACCATGGCATGGCCCTGAGCAACCTGCTCTAGCTGCCTCAAAGTTGAGCTAGGGGTTAGACTGGATAACCTGCAAGTAGTGCCTTAGAAGTGAAAAATTAAAAAAAAAAAAAAATCTGTTTTGTTAACATAAAGTTACAAATGTTGAAGTTGCCTCTGCAACTTTCAATACTAGAAGCAAAGTCATGGCTAAGACAAATGTCTTTTAATAACATTACTTGAACATTGTTGTCTGGAAGAGGAACTCATGTCTGAAAAGGCATAAAAAGTAATTATCTTCTGACCACTCCTGTTGCTTTTTTTCTTTCAACAACTCATCATGATATTGCATATACCTCCACTCCCATGGAGAAACAAAGCCTGTCCTTGTTCATTTAATTAAATGTCATTTTAAATGAAGCAAACAGTGAGAGAGCTCAGAGAGACTGGGGAATCCTGTCTGGTAAGTAAACTTGTATTTTAAAAGGATTGTTTGTGAACATATGGGCAGCCTAGCTTACAAGGACCAGAAAATATGCCTGGACATGCTGAGAAACATGGAAAGCATATTTAATACCCACAGCTCTTCAGTGACTATGTCTCTACCACTCAGAGTGCTTTCTCCTCATTTTCCTTTTCTCTCCGGTCTTCTTCAGTGGCACAACAACAACAGTGATATTCTACAATGCACAGCACTGCTCCTGCTCTCCCAGGCACCCTGCAAGGATGTCTGAAGTTGGTGTCCTGGGTTAACCCTGGCTGGTAACTAAGTGCTGGAAACCTTCTCACCCCCTCACCTCCACACCTTCCATTAGGGAATAGAATCAGAAAGAAAAGGTTAACCTTTTCAAATCTGTGGGTTTAAAATTACTAAATTGCTCAACAAGAACCATTTAATAATTAAATAAAATGTAATAGTGGTAGTAGTAGCAGTAGTAGTAGTAATTGTAATAATAACAAAAATAATTTAAAAAAAATAGAAAAGGGGAGAGAGAGAGTACCAAAACCCAAGAGTAACAAGTGACACACAGTACCATTGCCCAGGGCTCACTGACCAGTGCCCATCCCATCCCTGAGCAGTGATCAGTGGCTCCCAGCCAACTCCCTACAGTTTGTATGCTGGGCATGATGTTCTGTGCTATGAAATATGCCTTTTTCCAGTTCAGGTCACCTGTTCTGGCTGTGCTCCCTGCCCTCTTTTTTGTGCACCTCCTGAATATCTGAGTTTGAGAGACTGGAAAGTCCTTGATTTAAAGTAAACACTACTTAGAAACAACGAAAACATCATTGGGTTATTCTCAGTCCAAAGCACAGCCCTGTACCAGCTACTAAACAGAAAATTTACTCTGTCAATGCAGAGCTGGTAATACATCTTCTCTTTCCATAATGGTTCAGAACACCTGATGAAGTCCATGTGCCACTCTGGAACACATTTTAAAATCACTGTCTTGAGCTCTTTTTTCCAATTCAGAAGTCCTCAGCTGTTTCAGTGATGGACAGAAAAAAAATTAATGGAGAAATAACTGTGCAAGGCTCTGATATAAATATCCCACCTTAGACAGTGATAGCTGTACAGACAGTGCATTTCCAAGTTTGATGTGAGTTTTGAAAGAAACCATAAAAATAGAAGGAACTGCATTAGTAACATTGAAGAGTGAAGACAGATAGATAAATGACATATTTCCAGAAGAGTAACAGTTGTTCCTTTTGACAGAGGCATGGACATGTCATCAGAGACCACAGGGTAACAACACTTCAGCATGTGATCTGTCCAGATCTGATGCTCATTTTTTAAATGACTGCTGTGGATCAATATTTTTTATGATTGCAGATTACAAACCTTTCTTTTGGCAGCTCACAGTTCTCACCTCCAGCTGAAGGTAGGGGGGGAACTATTCCTCTTCTCCATTAAACCACTATTTCTTGATACACATCTGCCACCAGGGTAGGGAATGACACTGAAATAGTTGAATGCTGTTCACAGAACAGGCAGAAAGCCAATATTAGGACTAAAGCTGAACTGATCAGAAGATTGTTCAGCATGATCCGTGCCTATGAAGTTAAACTTACTGAGGACTCACAATTAACTTTCTCACCCACCCAAGCAGAACACAGACCATTTTGAGCTGCTTGTGTTAAGTCTGTTGGAGCTCTGTTGAACAGGTTGAACTCAGAGACTTGGAAAATGTTTTTCCTGATTCTGCTGTAACTTCTGCTCCCAAAACTGTGCTGCTGCTCCTGCTAATGCAGTACCACATGTTAGTAGATAGATGTAGTAGCAGCACTGATAGATGGGAGAAAGAAAAAACTTGTTGGTTTTTTTTAGTTCTAGCTGCTTAGGGGGTGACACAATATGGGATAAATAAATTCTGTGAGGCCTGAGAGGAGGTGAACTTGGAATGGTACAAAATTACAGCAATTTGTTCAGTGAATCCACGAGGATTATTTCCAGTCACACCATGACACGCTTGCATAATTTGTGATTGAGCATAAGCTGGCAGTGATTTTTATTATGTTTTTGAAAGGGAGAAAATGTCTTCACAGTAGGACCAGCGCAATAGGATTGTAGATGCAGACATGCTCTCTGTGATACAAAGTACTCAATAAAAATGTGAATATGGATGACTTAAGGTACTGCTCATGCATATGAATGAAGAGAGAGAAGAGGCAGAGAATGACACAAAGAAGCATTTTTCTGTCCATTGTGAAGTCAGTGGGAACTTTACTGTTGTTTCCAAAGCCAAAAGAAATCAGACCCTTTCAAAAATGAGTTTTTCCTGTCTATCTGGATTTCCACAGACTTTGTTTTCCTCTTCCATGCTACAGATCTTGGCTGAAATACAGGGATATGGGTAAAATTATTAATTCCACAGAGAAATGAAAAGCAGAAAAGAGTGACTTGGGTACAGAGTACAGAGCCTTTCTTTTGGAGCACAATATGTAACAGTAACAAATCTGCTGTTCCTATCTGTTGCTGCTTATAATGCCATTTTATACTATTCCTAGTGCACAAAATAGTAGTGGATTGGGTAAGTAGTTGCATAAAATAATACATTGCTTTGTTTAAAAATTTGTTTGTTGTCATAGGCATACCCATGGCCTCACAGGAAGTTTCAATATCATCAGTGCAGTCAAGTTTTGAAGCAGGTCTTTGAATTTAACCTGAATGACATTTTGCAAAGTAAAGGGATAAGGAGAAAGATGACAGCTATTTCTATAAATGTGTATTTATTATATTTTTGAAATTGTGTTATATTTTTATTAAAATTTAATTATATTTTTGAAATATGCACTAAAAGGATTTCCCTCTTTCGGTTAAGACATTCTTAACAGTGGGATTCCTTCCATGTCCCTAAAGGTACTGTTTTTTGAGCTGGTAAATCTTGTTAATTTTTCATGATGCTCAGTCAAATCTTTCCCATGCCTAAGTTCCCCTTATTTTCTCAAAAAAGGTTTGATATCACACAAAATATCTTGAAGCCTAAGGTGTCGGTAATTGTACTAATTGGCTGTATTCTCCATACTCAGTTCAGACCTCTTTTCTCCCTGTGCACTAATGGCCTTTTAAAAGGCACATCTGAGCCTGAAAAAGAGAATTTTAGGTATGTGCACTTGACAGAGCAGGTAGATTTTAGCTGAGAGTGTTGACCATTTTCATTAACAGGACAAAACCACTATGTTAAGTAACCCCATGCTACTAGTGGAGCAAAGAATTGTTCATAAATAAGTAAATTAGGCTTGGAAGAAGGGATTTTTTATTTTAAAATCTCAAGTCTTCAATTGTTTTCTTTCCTATTTGGCTCTTTTGACTTAATTATGTTTCCTTGAATTAAGCAACATGATAACTGTGAAACAAAAATAATGTTCAATGAGACAAAAGATAAATGCAACCTTTCAAATAAAGTTCAAACTTCCTGCTAGGTCTCTGAGGGTTTTTTTTTCCCATGCCACTAATTCTGGTGCTCTCATTCCCTCCCACTTCCTTTTACTGATCTCTTTTGGCTTTCTGGCTTCCTTTTTATTTTCTTACATATTTCATAATGCCCTTTCTGCTCCAAATTCTGTTTTTCCTTAAGCTCTAGGTGTTCCCTTCTGACCCTACTGATCCAGTTTCCCACTTTGTACTCTCTGTGCTTTTTATATTCTTTATGAAACCTGTGCAAGACTGCTTCTCTGGAGCTCTGGCCATTGAGAATGGAATGGTCTGTGTGTGAAGCACTACAGAATAGGAAATTTCAATGGTATCTGGTTTTAAATTCATCCTCACTCTAGGATCCCAGATAAATTAAATATTTATCTTAAAAGATCCCCAAACTCTGCTGTTATTTAATCTATTTTGAAAAAAGATTTAGGAGACTGTTTGTTGGCAAGGACTGTAGCAACACAAAGAATTTGAATATTCTGCCTAATTAACTACACAGGTGATCCAGATGCAGTGGTTACATTAATATTTTTCAATGTTTTCACTAATTTCCTTGCTCAGTTCAATTTGCTAGCACAGGTGTGGTCAAGAAAATTTTCAAAATATATTCTTCGACATTTATTTTTGTTAAATTTAGTGAGTCAGAGAGTTAACAATCTATTTGATTGGGAACCAAACCAAACTAACTCAACAAACAAAAAAAGGGTTTGCATCTTTTTTTTTTTTTAGTTTCAAAGGTCTTCTACATTGCAGTAAAAGAATACTTATATTTTCCACAGGCCAAGGATGTTTCAAAGGAGATAACCTTTCAATGAACACCAAAAAATAAAGCATATAGGCCCTCAATTGCTAATTTTTAGAAATCAAATTCTAATCTAAAATGTCTCAGTTATTTCTTTTGTTTGAAGACTCTGAGATCTAATTATTACTGAAGCAATTGTAAGCTAAATTAGACTAAGTATCAATTAAAAAAAAATTAAAATGTCACAATACCAACTTTGAGGAGGATGGAGCCTGATGTGCAGCATTTACAGAGCTAGACATCCCCAAGCCAGCTGCATAACCATCAGCAACCTGGCTGACAAGGCTCCTAAAGTCAGACATTATTCAGGCACTGCCATGATTTTACATTGTTTTCCAAGGAAACAGATTTTATGGAATCACATTGCCCATCTGCCTCTCCAGTCATTTTCTGTCTGCCAGTCTGATCATAAGACTTTGATTAATTGATATATTTCAGCTCAATTTTATAGAACAAAAAATCTCCAAAATTCCTAGGTATTCTTTGACAGCAAATGTCAAGATTGTGGAGAAAGCACATAATAGGACTATATTCAGATAAAAACTAGATTTTCAGTTTAAAAGAGTTTCAAGTAAACATTTTCATTCTTTTTTTGTTTGCTTTTTCATACTTGGCTAGCAGCTTATGAATAATTATTATTCCCAAGGAGACCATCCCATATGATAATGGACAGCAATACTCCAGAATACACAGTTCTGAGTTGGTACTGAAAATGAGAATATACTGGAAAAATGCAGCTAGAGCAGAGCCAGAGATATGAAATTGCTTTTGAGCGAGCTGAAAAAGGTGATGGAGAAAGGAAGAGAAAAGAGGAGGATCTTTAGCCTTGGTAATGGAGCCAAAAAGGAATATAAAACACAAGCAAGTAATTCAGAGCGGTCACAGCCTTCAAACATATTTGTTATAAAGATTTACAGAGCATTTGTCCAGCAAGTTTGAAATTGGTTGCAAACACCCATCTGCATAGGCCCTCTTACAGCGAGGCATTGAATGTCCAGATGAGCTGAGCAGAAAGACTAGAGAGAGAAACATGACTTCCTGCCTTACTGCACAAGGCATTCACCATAGGAAATCTGCTTTTTTGTCTTTCCTGCTTTAAAGATAGTTCTTTTTTTTTACTTTAACTAAAGCAATAATTGGATCTGGGGATATGTTCAAAGCCAGCTTGGATGGGGCTTTTTGAAACCAGGTCTAGTGGAAGGCTCTCTGCCCATGGTGGGGGGCTTGGAACTAGATGCTAAGATCCTATAGCACCACCCTAATCATTCTCTGATTCTATGAATTACATGTCCAAACCATTCCAAAGTAGGTGTAATCTCCATTGTTGCATCATTCTCTTTATCTTGATAGCATCTTAATAAGAAAATTACAATGAAAATAAGTATAGCACTCTATTACATCTGCAAAGACCTCAGCTTTGTGCTGACTTTGTGGTGCTATTAACTCAGAGATCCCAATTGGATAAACCTTTCAAGGGAAGAAATCTAGCATCTACAACTTTTTGTATCCATAGGGCATTGGAAATGAGAGACATCTGAGCTCCTCCATTCTTTCCAGTCTGGACAGTTCTGGGTGAATTCAAAATTAAAAGATACACACATCCTTATGGCAAAAATAAAATTCAGGCATTTGTGCAGACCTGGACCATGTTTAAATGTTTTTAAAGATTTTTTGAGCATGGCTATATTAGATAATGGAAGTGTTCCTTGACATATAAGAAATGCTTTTGATTAAGCCACAGAATAGAATCCAATGTCCTACTGATGCCATTTGGGGTGAAGATGGAAGGAAAAGTGGAGGATATTCAACCACTTCATTAGATAATCTCAACAGTTATTCTCATGTAAAAGAAAAAAAAAACAAAAACAAAACAATTCTTTATGTAGTACTTTAAAAACTTTTCATTTTTCTCCAACATGGAGGGAAGAGAAATCATAGAAGTAAAACTGATGAACACTCAGTCAGTAAAGAAAATTATTCTCTTTAGAAAATCAGTATGTAATAGAGATTGCTATTGAAAAAATGGATTTCGAAGATCTGAGAAGGTCCTGTAGAGACAGATGAGATTTTGTTACATACCTTCCTTTAACACTTACCAGGATGAAAGAAAAACTCCTCCCTGTGTCAAGATTTTCCTATGCTGAGAGTGTACACGCCGAAAGACACTTTCTTTTTTCTTTAATATTTTTATTTCTTTAAGCAACAAGACATATCTCTCTGCAGATGTAAAGATTCAATCTTCTGTTTATTTTTATTTCTCCCCACTTAATGCTAGCCTTCTTAACACTTAACTTAATTCTTACTCTAACCAGGTATTAATATCCTTACATCACCATGAGTAATAAAGAAATATTTAGATACCAAATGGAAGTTCCTCCCCCTTCTTTCACATCTTCAAAACTCTTATATATCATCAAATCACAGAATTATTAAGGTTGGGAAAGATCTACAAGGAAATTGACTGAATACCAACTTGTTCATTAATCAATATTGGGAAGTGCCACATCCACCTGTTTTTGAGCACTTCCTGTTGGAAAGAAATGGTAAAAGATACATTTCCTTGTCATCCTTGCTGGTTAGCATAACACCTTATTAGAAGCTGACCTGCAGCATCAGAAAATGATACACATCAGGTATGCAAATAGCAGAAGAGAAGCTAAATGGAGCTTTTTGATGTGAACCTGTGCAGGACTGAACTTTCCCCTTCCAAATCAGAGAAGCTCTGATGTGCATTTCAAACTTCCTGTCATCTTGTGAACTGCAGCTCACCTTCAGTAATATGTCATCATTAACAGTATGTCTTCCCTCTTTTTTAGCAGTATGCCATCATCAGTTCTGAGCTGATGCATTCCTCCAGACGCTCAGCTTGAATACAAGTTTAATGAGGTTGAGACACAGAAAGTTAGACAGTTGTGTATGAGGAAAATGAAAATGGAGAAGGAAAAAAAAAGAAAATAAAACAAGGGATGGAACAGCAGAGTTTTGCTAATGTGTTTAAGGAATAAATTGAGTTTAAAGATATTCCAATCCCTCTCCATTTGCTTTTATCATTAGGGCACCCAAGACTGAGCTTGAATGTTTCCTGCTGATCGTGATGAGTTTTGTTTTGTTTTATGAAGGAGTTGATGAGGCATTTCATCATCTGATAGAATCTGATGAACTCTGATGTTCTTCCCCAGAACAAGTGATTTGTAAGGGGCAGGTTGACCTGGTAGGTTAAACAGTTAAGTGGTTAACATAAGCCTTCTAAAAATGTCAGGAAATGGAAAAGGGGTATTTTACATTATTTTAAGTATTCTATATTTATTTCTGGCAGTGGGAAATAATTTAGACTGATGCATCTGCTTCCTAGATGTAGAAATAATTCTTTAAGCTCTTTTAAACAGGATTATTTTTGCACATTTTTATATAATCTGGTATGCTTTGAGCATTAATGGTTAACTAATACTGATAAAAATATTTATTCATGACATAGAAAACTACCAGGAGGGAGTTTAACTTTCTTTTTTTTTTTTTTTTCTCAGAAAGACAGAAGTAATAAAACAATGAAACAAAATGGGGAAAAATTGCCATGCCAGTGAAATTAACTGAGTTAGAATTACTATAACAACTTTCCCTGGGCTCTCTTTATTTGATTTTATTGCTTTTAGCTCTTCAGTACTGCCTCTGTTGAAAGAATCTTAAACTTTCTATTCTTTGCTTTAGGTTGAGTTGATGAGGAAAGGAGACTTGCCTTTGCCTTCTTTTAAGGGCGGCCCCCACCTTGCAGCTTCACCATAGTAAACATTCATGGTGATGCATCTCAACTCCTGCTGTCCTTCCATTTCTTTTCAATCTGAGACAAAGGCCAATTGCAGCCTGCTAGTGGTGGTATCCTTAGAAATTTTTCTAAATTCAACATTTTTATTTATTTCAGGACAATAAAGTTTGGTAACGATAAAGGAGGAAGGAGTAATGCAAAATCATTATTAAAATTAAGCTTGATTTTCAACATCTTTGCTGTGAGTACGTAAATACATTTTATTTAAATTGAAGTGTCAAAATGAAGTCCTTAAAAAAGAATTCTATTCATCCTTGGGAGAATTTGCTTCTGGTAAGAGCTGCATAGTAATAGGAGGGTTCTGCAGCATTTTAATAGTTTTGATATTATTGCTCATGCAGAGATGAATCTCAGTGCACAGAAAACAGGTGTTTCTCTCCTGTCCAGTTAAGACATTCCTTTAAATGCTTGCAAGCTGCTGGTAGAGAACTAAAACTTCTGATTTTTTTGAGTGTGTAAGTAGTTAATTCATTGTTGTGTAGACAATTCCCAGCCGAAGTTCCCACAGCTGTGAGGAGAGTCACATCTTGTGAGGACCAAAACAGCTGAAGCAGCCCCTCTTCTGTGCTAATGATACAAAGAACTTGCAGTGTGCACACCTTCAATTTAAGCACAGTAACCAAATTTCAAAATGCAAGAAGGAGTCGTGAGGTCCCTTCTGTTAAATTTGGAAGAATTCCTGTGTGTTTATTTTGCTGTTATTTCCTGCTACAGTTCTCACTCGTCCCTCTTGTAGAAACATGTCATAGTAATTCATTTTAGTTATGACATAAAATTCATTCTATCCTCTTTTTTCCACTATAGCACCTCTGCTAAAAAAAACCCCAAAACTTATATATAAATCTATCTGGTTTATGTGACAAGGTTAAATCTCTTTCATTTATGTGACATGATTTTGGTTGCAGGAAGGCTACAGGGACTGCTTCTGTGAGATGCTGGAAGTTCTCCCATGCCCAACGCAATCAATACCAGCTGCCTCCAAGATGGACCCATTGCTGGGGCCAAGACTGAGCCCATCAGGAATGGTGGGAGTGCCTCTGAGATAACAAGGGTAAGAAGGGAAAAAACCCTGCTGTGCAACAGCAGCTGAATGGGAATGAAAATTTATGAGAGAAGCAGCTCTACAGATACCCCGGTGAGGGCAGAAGGAAGGGCAGGAGATGCTCCAGGTGCCAGAGCTAAGGTTCCCCTGAAGCTCCTGGTGCAGCCCATGGTGGAGCAGCTGTGCCCCTGCAGCCCATGCAGGACCCCCCTAGAGCAGGGTGATGCCCAAGGGAGGCTGTGACACTGTGGGAAACACACACTGGAACAGGGTCATGGCATGGACCTGAGACCTCTGGAGCAAGGAGCCCACGCTGGAGCAGGTTTGATGCCAGGACTTGTGACCCCACAGGGGATTAACTCTGGAGCAACCTGCTCCTGAAGGACTGCTCCCCATGGAAAGAACCCACACTGGAGCAGCTCCAGAAGAACTGCAGCCCACAGGGAGGACTCATATTGGAGAAATTCATGCAGGACCATCTCCCACTGGAGGAACCTCACACTGGAGCAAGGGAAGAGTGTGAGGAGGCATGAGCAGCAGAGGTAACACAATGAACTGGTCATAACTCCCATTCACCATGCTTGGAGTGTGGGGGGATAGAATGTAAGAGAAGAGACCGTGTAGAAGGCAATCTCACCCCTGACCAGTTGGAGCTGTACCAATTACCAAAGATTAAGGACAGGCCTGCCCTTAATAGGCCACAGCTATGTCCAATAGGGATGAGTGCTATAAAGGAGTGGGTTAGCTGGATGAGAAGAGAGCTGGAGATTGTTGAGTATGCTGCAAAGGAAGAATGAGGTAGTGCTGTGAGCTGCCCATGAGAAATCACTGAAGAAGGTAAGGAACTTTTACAGTAGGATGACAACAGCTGAGGCAGAGGATTTGGGAGTGAAATTTAACCTGAAGCAGGAGGCAGAGGGAGGGAGCCAAAGAAAGGTGTGTTTAAGATTTGATTTGATATCTCCTCACTATACTCTCAGTTCTTTGGTAATGAATTAAATTACTTTTTCTAAGTGAACTTGGAATGATGGCCATCGCTGACAGAAATTTGGACATCATGAGGATTTCTTCACTGAAAATGTTGTGAAGCATTGGAACAGGCTGCTCAGGTAGAGTCACCATCCCCTGTGGTCTTCAAGAAACAACTGGATGTGGCACTCAGTGCTGTGGTTTAATTGACAAGGTGGTGATCAGTCAGAGGCTGGAGTCGATGACCTTGACAGTCTTTTCCAACCGAAAAGGCTCTGTGATTCTTCAATTTTTTTTTTCATTTTCTTTTCCCTGTTCAGATGAGGAAGGGAGTGACAGAGCAGATTTGGTGGGCCCCTGGTGTCCAGCCAGGGTCAATCCACCAAAATCAAATTTTGGAAAATATTAACATGAAAGCTATAACCTCAATAAGATCCGCCCATGACATGAGCATGGTGGAAAGAAGAAGAGGAAAGTCATAGTGATCACTGTAGCATCATTTGACTTGACCTTTATGGGCAACAGTGCGTATGCATCAAATTTTTCTTCAGCTATATGCATTATACTTGTCGTGGTTTGAGAGGAAATGAAGTTTTTTGGGGATGGTGTGGTCACGCCAATCGGTGTTCAGATTTTAATATTGGCACCTGGTTTGTCCACTGAGGGCATGGATACGCCTCTGAGAACACAGGGGTTAAAAGCTGTGAACTCCCAGGGGAAGTTCCTTTTGGGTTCCGGTCTTCTGCTCTCTTCCGGAAGAGAGCAGACCTCCCCCTGCCTGGCTCCGAGCTGGGCGGTGCGGGGGAGCGGAGTCATGCGGCCGGAGGGAGGTAGGCCAGGCCTGGGCCGAAGGGTGGAGGAGCACTGAGAGGCTTCGGGCAGCCATCCCCCATTCCCCCCACAGAGGGAGAGAGATAGAGAGAGCAGCCTGTGCCTGTGATAGCGTGGCTGGAGTGAAGGAGAAGGGGGGGGTGCCCAGCAGGGCAGCCAGCCGTGAGAGTTCATGAACCAAACCGGCAGAGCCTGGGACTTTTAACCCTTCTTGGGATGATGGAAATCTTGCAAATGCTGATTCCTCCTGGAGTTGGTGAGATTGAGAGAAGTTGAGAAGAATCCTAGGTGGGAGGAGATGATGGAGTGACCTTTGGCTGGACTTTTTCTTGAATAGCCATGACAGAACCCTTGAGTTCCTGTGACACAGAGACTGCATTCTAGGGGGAGGCAATGGCTCAGAGCCAGGAGAGTGCGGTGACGTGAAAGTTTGTGAACAGAGACGACGGGTGAGGAGGGTGGTGGTGGTGCCCTCTGTCTTCAGAGAAGAAGGAGAGGAAGACAATCTCTGTTCAAGAGACCCTTCAGCCCCAGGGGATGAAATCTGGGGGGGACAGGTGTCCCAAAAAGGAGAGGGACTGTGCTCTTTTTTGTAACTGGACAAAGCATCCTTAAAGGGAAAAATCCTAGAAGCAGCTCTGGTCCATGTGCAGTGGTGAGAGCACTGGCCATGGAAGGAAGAGGTCACGATGGCAAATGTTCTCCGGGCGGTGCCACATCACCGTGACACGGAAACACGAGAGGTTTCGACTGTTTCCTGGGTGAAGTCTGTGGTGCAAGAGGGACTCCTCTCTTCTCGAGGAATTGAGAATTGATTATCTAAAGGGTGGTAATGGAATTAGGAAATTTGGTGGGGGGAGGAGGAGGAGGAAATTTGGAAGGTTTTCATCCTGTGTTCGGTGTGTTTTTCCTTGTAGTTTTAGGTTAATAAAATTTTTTTTCTTTCAATCTTAAGTTAGAGCCTGCTCTGCTCTGTCTCTGATCACATCTCACAGTAGATACCAGGAAAAGAGGTATTCTCATGGAAGCACTGGCATTGTGCCAGGCTCAAACCATGACATTTTTGGTTTTCCCTGACCGGGAAATCGATTTTTGGGCGAGTGATAAGGTAAACTGTGACATGTGATCAAGAAGAATAAGAGCAAAGCATGTATTATGTTAAGATAGATTAGTAGAGGTTTTATTGTTTAAGTAGAAGTTTGTTTATTGTAATTTTGATAATATTTTTAGATATATGTGTTCTCAGAGGTATATGCTATCTTTTATGAACACTCAACTTATCAATACTTTCTTTTCTCATTTAATTCCCCCATTGGCACTTCCATCTCTAATTTCTGTGAAAAGAGGAACAGGTGGGAACAAGGAGCAGAATTTTTAGGATTTTTTAACGACAGAACAAGAGAAAAAATGAAATTACTTAAAATTTTTTTAATGTGAATATTTGGCTTCAATTTTTAGTTTTGTTTAATAATCTAAATTTTAATCTCTATTCCAGCCATTGAATGTCTGCTCATCTTTAATGTATCACAGAATAGTCACAGTCCTGACTGTAGAATAAGATTACAATAAAATTATATTTAAGAAGTTAGCTATATTTGCAGCATTTGGAGGAAATTTTTGGTTGCCTAATTTGAGAAGTTTTTTATTATATATCTGGTATAAAAACTTCATGATATTTGCCTCTAAATTTGAAAATTTGACTTGCATAAAGGATGCATGGGATTGCAAAAAAAGGCACAGAAAGCAAACGCCAAGCTCTTCTTACATCACCTACCACACCTGCAGAAAGTGACCATTTGTAGTTTTGATTATGCCTGTATAAAAAATGCAAATCAGACTCAGGAAAAATTTTACAAGAACAGAAGAGCAAAGATAATCTAGCATAGAGGAAGGGAAGCTCACTGTCCTCATTATAAATTAAATTGTATAAAAAAGAGAAAATGCTCTATACTCTTTTTCTTAGTCCAAAGATAAGTACATGATTGTTTCTTCAAAGGGTGGTGCCCTATGGAAAGTTGAAGTAGGATTTTTTTTTTTTCTGTTAACACTGTTTTTCAGTTTCTCATTTATTCCAGTTGTAAAGTATGTTGCTCATTGATATGACTCCAAATTTCAATCCCATGCAGGCCTCTCACTAATGTGAAAGCTGATAAATTAGTGAACTAATGACAGTAAATATTTTTACATTTTTATGGAAAGGACACCAGGAAAAATGCCAAGTGTTTGTCATTCTTGTTGTGATGGGCATATTTTAACTATAAAGATAGAAAGAAAGAAATTTTCCATAATTTGCAGAAGTAAGATTATGGGTTGCAGAACCAAACAGAGATCAAGACATATTCTCTTAGACTTCCAAAATGTATGAAATATGACTAAAGTAATGTGACAACCAGGTAAAAAATCCTCTTTATCTCAGTGTGAAAAATAGCAGGGAAACGGTACTTTTTCTGTATCAGACCTGTACTGTTTTAACACCTGTAAATATTTTATAAGTCAGTAGGTTTTCTGATCCTCGCTGCAAATTTTTAGAGCTCTGGCTTGAATGAAACCATTCTGTAAATTGTATGATATAGCAGCTGCCACTTAGGATGCTCTGGAGCAGGAACAGAGAGTCTGTGCTATGGATGATGACTCATGCAAAACCAATGTTGTTTATCCTAGAGGGAGTTGGTTTCCCTTGCACATTCATAAGATCAGATGTGACCTTCAGAATTCTGTAACACAGAGCTGTATCCTGGTTCACCTCTCAATCCACTAGAGACATCAAGGGTGGAATAAAGTTCTAACTTTATTTATCTGTGGAGTAGATATCTACATCTGGATTAGGTATCCGGATTCTCTTCCTGAAAAGTTGAAAAGAAGACTTAGCATTTAGGCAAAATCCATCTCATTCAGGAGTAGACATCTTCAGCAGATTGGGTGAAGCATCCTCCACAGTTTCTTATTTCATTTCATGGATCAGGGAAATAAGAGCACCACGTTCAGATATTCTGATGCAAAAGCCTTCACAGAATCCACCTCCAAGACAGCTCAATGCAGAATCTACCTACAAGACAGGAAAAATTATGCCCTTATTGCACATCAGCTTCCATGGGAAACAGAGTTATATTTGAAAAGACAGTAAAAATTTTGACCCAATACCAGGAATTTAAACACTCAGCAAGATATTTCCATAGAATAACTATTCCATGATTTTCGTATCCGAAAGTCTGAACACATGGGCCGTGCATCATTATGTAGATCAATATTAGTGTGAAGGGCTTAAATAAATTTGTGGGGTTTTTTTCAGAAGCTTGTAAACTGATACAGAAAACAAATGAACTAGGCTGAAAAAAATAATGTAAAATATTGTTGCAAACCTACTATACACACATTAGCTGCAAAATTTATGCAGTTGCTATTTTTTTACTGCTCTTCATGTCAGGATAAAAATCAAAGGGTCATGTTGCAACCTTATGTTGAATAATCTAAAAATCTATAATTAAAAAATAAAGAAAACATGCATTTCATTTATTTTATGTCTGCTTAGATGGCTTTAAGATAAGTATGTTTTAAATTATTACCAAAATCCTGTTTCACTCTTCCACTTTTTCATTCTCTCTTTAAGTTCCTTTGAGTGAAAACTGGCACTGTGTTTTAATGCTCAGCAGTTCTCAAAGAATATGAATCGCAGAATTACAGAATCAGTCTGCTTGGAAAGGACAGCAGTGGGTCATCTGGTCCAATTTCTCTGCTAAACAGGGCTATCCCAGACCACAAAGCACAGAATTGCCCCCATAGATAATTTTTGAATATCTCTAGCGGGATAGACTCCACATCCTCTCTGAGCCACCTGTTCAGTGCTTAGCCAGTGCACAGTGAAGTTCTTGCTTACATTCAGGTGGAAACCCCTGTGCATCAGTTCCTGCCCGTTGCCTCTTACTTTATTGACACAAGCAGGCAGAGCCTGCTCCATCACCAAGGAGTTGGACTTGATGATCCTTGTGGGTCCCTTCCAACTCAGGAGATTCTGTGTCTGTAGCTGGGGATTTCCGGGCATAATCATGCTGACAATCACTTTGGAAGAAATCCCAATGAATTCTTGTATTTTTCTTTTGTCTGAAAATTTTGTGTCTATTGTAGCAATAGCTCCTGTCAAGATGGTATCCTTTGAAGATTTACACATTTTTTCCATCTACTACTTTTTCCAAGATTTTTCTTTCCTGTTCTAATAATTTTTCTGCTGACAAAATTTTAGTTTTATTTCCCCAGTTCCTCATTTCTGTTTCTCACTTTTTAAAGCTCAGCAATACCAGTATTTCAAGACCCATGTGGTTTTATGTGAGATAAATATTTACCTTACTTTGTTTCTTTCTCACCCACCATGGCAATATTTTTCAGGAGTTTAACTTTGCTTATCCTCTTTGATCTCTGCTTGACTATTTGCAGTGGGTGATGTCTTCATCATCACTTTCAGGGGTTCTTTTCAATTTATGTGAGCAGACTTGCCTGAAAGATTTATCATTTGTGTCCAGAAGAGCTACCTCCCAGAGTCACCCACTTTCTATTTGCTTTCCATTCCTCTAAGCAATGCTGTAAACTTCTCAAGCAACCTTTACACTAGAAATCATGGAAAAAAAAACCATTTTCCTGCTTTATTCTATATTTTCATCTATTTAGCAGGGCTGCAGAAACAAAAAGTTGTTTTATTTAGATCCGCCTTGAAGCCACTATGTCAAAGTGAGGACAGTGAAAGGAAAAGGTTTTAATTGCTAGCTTTTATGGGGTTTTTTGTTTTGTTATGTTTTTTTAACCAAAGTGAAAACTTTTTATAAGAGACTTTATTCATGAGAGGAGAAACTTTGACTTTTCTTTATGGCTGTAGGATCCTGGTAACTGTCTTTCTGAAATGACTGTTCCTTTTTCAATTTAGGTGATTTGCCATGTAGTACAAAGTGGACAATCCAGAAGTCTTTCAGAATACACACAGACAGAGAGAAATTGTTTGTAACAAGATCATATCAAGATCTTAGGTTTTAGAAGGAACATGGTGTCAAATAGCAAATTGTGAGAAACAAACCTTTCTTCTCACCCAGATTTATCAACTGCCTTTCTAGTCTTTCCTAGCTTTTCTCAGCTGGGGTTTTGCTCATTCAGTTTGGAATCAGTACACCCACATTTAAGTCTGTGTCAAAGATGGGAGGTCTCAGTTTCAATGGTGATCAGTGGAGTTCAGGAAGTAAATGAAATAAAATATAGGTAATACAGACCCAGTTTTTTTCTCTAAATTTCTTTGCAAAACTTTATTCAGTTATTTGCAAATTATTTGCTTAAACTCTAGTCCTGTTAGAGATGTTACCATGTACTGACACAGACATGGAGGGTTGGAAAAAACCTGCTTGAAGAATAATTTAAAAAGATGTAAAAGGCACAGGAGAGAGACTGTATGAGATTATGCCCCTTTGGGTGTTGGGAAACCTTCATGGTTTTAGTGCTGGATGGACTTCTCTGTCAGGCGAGGCAGAATGCTGGTCAGGAACCTGTCTGTGCTGCAGGAAGGTGAAGTTTGTTGGGGAAGATGAAAGAAGAAAGCCTTACAAATATGATTGCCTGGCAAAAGATTTTGAGAATATAGAAACTATAAGCGAGATTGAAATGAAAGCAAGCTTTGACATCCCTTAGTTACTGAACAACAGGAAAACAATGGTGTGGCCGGCTGAAGGTAATCCCTTTTGGATGATACAAGACCCTCTGCAAGCAGGCAGGTCCAAGGGTCAGAGCAGACCCTGCCAGCTTGGCAGAAGGGGTCCGAAGAGTAGGTTTTAGAGTTTAAAATGTAGCACAATATGGTAATGTAGTGATTCTTATAGGCTGTATGTAAATGCTATAGGATTTGTATGCTGTACTAGATTGGTTAGTGAGAATCAGAATATTCAACACAGAAGATGATTTATTGTATTGTAACGGGAACTTCGCTCTCTGATGCTCTTGCTTTTGCTCTTGTTCTCTTGCTTTTACTCTTGCGCTCTTACTTTTCTATGCTCTTAGCTCTTGCCTTTTTACGTTATTACCCTCTCATTCTCTCTCTTCTCTCAGGCCTGCTCCGAGCTGCAGCTGGCAGCTCCCAGCAGGGCCCTGTACCCACGCCCTTTGCAATAAACCGCAAGTTCCACGACTTGGCTTCAGAGATCTCTCGTCTCCATCCGTCCCGACCGTGCTACCCCCAGTCTCGCCTACAAAGTTCACACCAGAAAATATGTGGGAGACCATTTCCCACTTTTATCTGTCCATACCCATTAGTCCTGTTCTCTTCAGTGCCCAGTATTTTGCTTTATTTGCTGTTTTTGCATTATCTGCCCTCCTTCAAATAGACAGACTTATTTCCCCTCCTGTTGATCTAAAAGCTGAGCTTCATTCTCTCTCACATGACCATGAATAATTGAAGCTAGAGCTTGAGCTGCCATTGTCTGCAGTGTAGCTGCTGGGTTCACATTCCTGCTGGAGCACCACATAACTCTGGAGGATGGAAAAGAAAACAAAAAAAGCTAAAATGCCTCAAAAAAATTAAGGGGCTTCAGCATTTCTTGGGAGAACACACCCAGCACTCCTTTCAGTAGGAGGGCTAAGAGAACTCTAACAGGGACACTCCATGTGTTATGTTCCTGCTCATCTCTGAAGGAAGAAGTCAGCAAATCAACCTGTGAAAAAGTGGGGCTCTTGACCTTGTATCTAATAGATGTGAAGACTTAGCTAAAAAGTAGAAGTGCAAACTTAACCTGAGGAAGCTGGCATCTGGGATATGTGGTCCTTGATGGCTTGCATTTTGAAGCCAAAATATCTATCAGTGAAGCAACTGTCAGCACAATTTCTTTTGCTTGATCTACGGTTTTTAGATCTGTACATGTCTCTAGTGTTTATCTCCAGGATTCATACTTTTAAACATTTTTTTTCTCATTTCTACAATGGCATTTCAGAATGCCATTAAAAAGAATGATTTTTCTTCAAGGCAAATTAAGAAGAGCTGGGAATAAACAAAGACAGGAAAATAAGGGCATGAAGTGGGAGAAGAAAACAAGGTTTATTTAACATGCAAGGGGCAAAACCAGCTTTCAACATGAGGCATTTTTTTCCTACACAGAGTTACAAAGTACCAACATCAGTGTTAAAGAATAATCACTAATCTGAAATATGTTGTTTTCCCCCCACAGAAATCTAGTTACAGTATTTTTATTTATTCTCTTGGGTTCTTCAAATTAGGGTAAGTCATCCATAAAGTCTCATGTATAATTCATGCTAAGAATTTGTGCACTGCGTATTTGCCCTGCTTCAGTAAAATCACATTATTATAATTTGACTTTTGATATAGAGTGCTAATTTATTTAAAATTTTAATTAGAGTCATAATTATGTCTAGTGTTCACAATAGTCAATTTTAATAGTAGACCTGGACAAAAACAATTAGATCAGGAGGATGCCATTTTATAGATTAGTTGTTACCTCCCCCATGCCCTAAATTAAAGTGAAAGCGTATAAGAACAAAAAACATATATATCCTGTTTTAAAGATACAATAACATGAAATGAAATTAAAATTAAGCAAAGAGTCACTAAGTATTAATGGGAATTTCTGGAAATATAGTGTATTATCAGGATCGTACTTCCATTCCTAGTAAATAGGTAAATAATAACACTATTGAAAAAATAGCAATTTTACTGGTGTGAATTAACAGGAAGTCTGAAACAAAACAGATTCACTGAATCTGTAAAAGCTGTAGGGAAGAATTTTCTGTTGTGCCAGAAAGTAGAATTAGTAAGGTTATTACTTTTCCTTCTTCAAATATTAATTATGAACTAGTTCATATCTTAACTGAAGTTAAGAGGTATCTGTAATTATCTCTCCCATAACAATAGCAGAACATCATAACAGTCATTTATTATTTCCGCTTTGTATTACATGAAAGTGATGTTCAGACTAATCAAATACATACCAGGAAGTTTCTAGATTTTGTCATCCCAGTATCAAAACAAAAAGCATCCTCTTATCAGGTTTCACAGCACAGAAGAGCTTTCTGATAGTAGCCAGCTCAGTTATTCACAGCATCCTCCTCCTTGTGAGACTATTCAAATCAAACATTTCACAGAGCATCTTAATCAACACATTCAAGCCTTTCCTAAGGGATTCTATCCTGCATTCAAGCTAATGATTACTCACTTAACTTTAATCAGCTGTTGACTAAAATATAATGCTTGAAAATAAACCCAGCAAGCTCTGATGATCAGCAGCTTGACCACCAGGTTATTAACTGACACCTGTGGGTAAGCCTTAGTGCTGAGGATGGAAGGTGTGGGAGAATGACAAAGCAGAGAGTTTCCTCTGGTAGATTATAGCTTCAGATCTGGGTTTTCCACACCACCCTGAGAGCCAGTGAGAGGCAGATTTCATGTGTGCTGGACCACAGAAGTTTTCAGAATGCATTACTGAATAAGAGGGAAAGTTGTTCCTGTTTGACAGCACCTCAGAACAAGTAGGTGATGCTCCATTTGTCATGTATACAAAACCCACGGTGTTCCCAACATGTTCCCATTTGATCCCTATTCCTAAATGGAACAGGCATAGGGATGACTGGGGAATAGTGCTGCTGATTACTGACATGGCAGACCATGTGCTGAGCAAAGCCATTTGAAGATCAGTGCCTTCACTCCTGGCAGCAGCTGTAGCAACCAGCTAGAGACTGAGAACAGGACAGGAGCAAGGGAAAAAGAGAATGATGTTTATATCCAGCTGTCTGGCATTTTGTGTCACAGGGTGCTCTGGAGCTGGAGTGCTTAAGGATTGTGCTTAATAGCCTTCCACTGACTTTTTCTTCATGAGAACGCTTAATCATTTTTAATTCAATTTTATTTTTGGCCTTTGCAGAGTCTTACAATGAGTTCCTCAGTTTAATTATTTTCTCTTTGAAACAGATTTCCTGTCGTGTTCCCAGTTCAGTTCAGTGCTCTCATAGTGTCACTATGCTGCTGCCTGCACTTATTTCATAACATTCATGGTTTCCATTTTCCTCTTCCAAACTGAAATCTACACAACTCCTTGAATGGTAACTCTTCTGCATAGTTGAGGGTATTTTAAAATTATTTTTCCTCCTTGTAACTTTGCTTTTGACACTATTCCTTTTGAGATATGGGAGTATACATTATGAATGCATGGGATAATAATAATTAAAAAAAAAATCCTGTATTTTTTCTAAAGAGGTCCTGTACCATATTTGACCTCATTGATCAAAGTCATCATTTCTTAATCAACAATGGCAAACTGAAAAGACTAAAACAACCAGGAAATCTAGGTTGGTTTTCCATTGCTTGCAATTTTTATTTAAACAATTCATTCTCACCTAAACTATATGCAATGTTTGCTTTTCTGGGTCTTCCTCATCAGCTGAAAAAGCAGTGATCTTTATTATTGAAGAATATTATTGAAGAAAAATGCCCATATCTTCTGCTATATAAATGCAAATCCACACTTTAAGGATCTCTTAAGTCTGAGAAGCCTATTTTGAGTACAGAAATTTTTTATTAATAGTAAATGGTGTCCAAACTTACTTGAAATAGAATTTTACTCCTGTTAAAAGTCAATGAAGTCAAAGAAGCGTCTCAGAAAACTGACTGAATAAGAGACTAACACATTTTAGAGGTTTGTTGAGAACATTCCACCACAAAGACAGCAGCTGTACTAAGCTAAGGAGAATTACAGTGCCACAGCATTTGTCAGCACAGATCACTCCCCAGGAGCCAAAAGCATTAACGAGGCAGACTGTGTCAGTTTTGAGCTAATCAGAGGTTGACAATGAGAGGATTACAGAACTGAGGAAATATCTTGTTCTCTGCCCTCTTCCTCAGCATTCTACAGCTCCTTAAAGACATTTGCTAGACCAAGGCAGTTCAGGAAACAGCACCATCCCATTTCAGATGGAAATGCCAAAAGAACTTCAACATATGTTGTCTAGATTTGTTGTAAAGCTCTGACAAGGGATTTTGTTAACATTTTCCTTCTGTGATTAGGCTGGTTTGTTGAAATGTTACTGCAATTTCAAACACTAACAGTCTTCCCTGGTAATCAACAACCACCTATAGACTCTGGGAGAAGAGATACAAGCTGACATTGATCTAAATTGAGAAATAATGGTATTTATTAATTTGCTTGCTGTGAGTTTATCTTTTTTTTTTCTTTTCTGATATGGATTTAGATATTTTGCAAGATGATGTTAGGATTCTTCATGTTTACCCACGTACAAAATTCTTACAGCTATTAATGGAGAACCAGATTAGACTATACTTAAATAAAATTAATTATCATCTGTAAGTGTTTTTTCAATTATCTATGACACACTAAAGTACAAACCATGAAAAAATGTGGAAATAAGGTACATGTCATACTCTAGCCCATTTCACCTCTCAGCATAGACAATCACTAAATTTCTCCTGAGAGGCATGAAAAGGACATTTTAAAGTCACTCTGTCAAAGTTTGTTGTAGTACTGTTCCCTTTATTTCCTGGTTGGTTTTTTTTTAAATTTTTTTTCAAATTTCTCTTCAGTTAAAAGTTATTTAAATTAAAACTTCATTTCTTTTAGCTATTTTTAATTATTTTCACTTACCCAAACCAGAAAACTATTATGATTAAACTATTAACCTAGACCAGAAATAAGAAATGCAGTTACTGAGATACTTTTTGTTGTTTGCTCCTGACAACTGGGCTACTGCTAAACAGTTAGGGATTACAGGGGAGATTCTGGAGATTAAAAGAAATTTCACTTATCTAATATGACTTTTGAAGAGAATGTGTGACATGCTGTAATTCTACACAATATTTTGTGGTTCACTGAAAGACAACATATTACTCTTGTGCTGAATTAGCAAATCTGAAAAGCAAACCCTTTTGTTTTAAAAAAATGTTTGCTGCCCTTAGATAGAGATCTATAGGGATGGTTAGAGAATACTACCTGAAAATCAAATTTCACAAGCAAACAAACATCAGAGAGAAATTTCATAGGTGACTTTTGTCAAAGCTTAAGTCAAACACAGGTTGCAAAGGCCACCTAAGAACATTTCTCCATTGAAAGGTGAGAGCTTTCCTGCTTTTCCTAAGGACTTTCAGTCTGCCTATTCTTTTGCAGAATAAATTTCCTAACTCTCACCAACAATGGCACAGAATACAGATCCCTGTAAGGTACCTATGAGTCAGACAGAAGGTTGACAGGAACATAGAAAGTGAATAACTTGCCTCAAATATATAAAGCTGGCTCCCCACCAAATCCATATTCCTGCCATGGGTGAAATAAGGCAGTGAGAGCAACAAGGTTATTCACAAAACCTTTCTCATGCTGCTATTTAATTTTTGATAATTATTATTATTCCCTTGTATTGAATACTTCTTGCAAATCCTCAATGCTTATCTCATTCACATGCAGACACTCACCTTGAGGATGCTCTTAACACTCAGGGCTAAGTCTGCAGCTTTTCAGCAAATTTGCAACCTTGCCAGTCCTTTGATTTCTAAGGACTGTGGAGCCCTGCTCCTGCCTCATTCTGATAATGATCCTTTAGTCATCAAAGCCTGCACCTGAATAACATGACTCAGAACAAATATCATTCAGGGAAATCATGTGAAGTGATTGTCCAGAACAAATAGAATAAGATTCATCTTTCCTACATTTAGACATCTGCCTCATTGCAGACATCTGTGCCAGAGGTAGGTAAGTCCTTCACTGCAGTCAGTACAAAAATAGGCATTTTCAGGATGAGATTCCCATCTCCTGAGGCAGCCCTTTCTAGCACAGGTTGTGTGAATGGGTACCTGGAAATGTCTACTTCTCTATTAGAACCCAACAAACAAAAGAGCTTTGACAGGTAGGTCATCCAAAGAGGTTCAAACTCAGACAAGGCAAGCCTTATCAAGAAATCTGTCAGGGACAGGGCTGCATTCTGTGGTGACTCTTGAGATGACAGGCTTTGTCATAACATATTCAATGTGTTAATGCTGCTGAGAGGGGAAATAATTAATGGTATAGACTCTTTCAGCAGCAGAACTCAAACTGTTCACAAATATTACTCATGGATTTTATTTCTCTGGAGCTACAAGAATGAGGAAACATTTAAAAACAAAAATAAAAGCTAGAATACATTAAAAAATGAAACCACTTATTTTAGTTCTATTTGCCTGTTATTAGTGATTTGCTTTTTGTGATATCAAGGCAAGTGGTTTATTATGAACAAGTCCACAGATTTCAATAGCTTAATGCATTTGAACACATATTACTACACTGTGCCAAAATGTGCAACCAACACATATTATTCATTACCCATTTATTTGTTATTATTCTCTTTAATAAATTTCAGTTATGTTGTCAAAGATCAGAGAAAGTTTCACTTATCTGACAACTCAAAACACAACATGAACAGTAAATACTTTGATGTGCAAATTATGATGAAAATTATCTGGACAAATTATTCCTGTATTCTAATAATTCTGAAAGGAAATAAGACAGGTTCTCTTACAATTTGCTTAAGACAGGGAATAAAATTATAGATAACATTAATAATAAGTATAAAAAGAATTAATTCTTAGTTCTTCTAAATATTTCACAAATTGAGTTTGCAAAAGGTTAAACTGAGATGCAGAACATTATTAAGTCCATTCACTGTTGATTAAGTAGTAAGCGTGAACAAAACCAAAATCTTAGTGTGCATGACTGCACAAAAGCATCTCTGTTGTGTCAGGTACACAAACCAAAGACAATCTTTACAATAATAAATATACATTTCCATGTTATTTTTCTAATGGTGCTGTGCTTTCAGGTAATGTCAGTTGCTTTCTTAGTGCAGTGATCAATTCTCTTAAGCAAAGACAAGAAATGCTTGAGTTTAAATTATCACAATAGTGTTTTGCTAGTATGAATAATTAACTTCTTGCCAACAAAAATCACATCTTGACAAAGAAATAACATTCAAACTAAATATTTTAAACTAATATAAAATATAGAATGAGGCTTTTGAGATAAATGTACATAATCTTATTTGGTTTCATCTGGATCTAGAGGCACTTTTTCTTTCATACAAGTTCAAAGGTAATGCCAGTGAAGTGGAACAAAAGTATGAAGCCTTTGAGAAGTTGGTGCATTTTATTCAAAATCAATTAATTAATGTATTTACATACAGGTGGGACCAGTCATTATCTGTGGCATAAAGGTTACTTCAATAAAGAATAATAGAAGTAGGCATGTATGTTCACGTGTGACCAATATCAAAAGGATGAGAAGAGTAGGTTTTCTATCTGAGAATGGGTAAGATAAAATACCCTGTTATTTTGAATCCTTGAGTAAAGGCCTTTTTGAGTCCAAACCTTTCTCTCATCTGTCCTGTCATCTCATTTCCATAATACTTCAGTCAGCATTAATTTTGCCTGAAAAGTTATATAGTGTTTAAATATATTTATTGAAAAAAAGAATTCAATTAATATTGTTCTATGTTTATTTTTACAATAGAGTATTACCCCAGCCAGAGGTACATGTAGGCTTTTTACTCCTTAAATAGTCACAAGCTGGAGCACATTTCTCTCCAGAATTTGCAAACCACTCTGTCAAATTAAGTCAACTTCATTCATCTATTTGTATTTGGTGAAACCTCTATCAGTTTTCCAAAAATAATGTCAGTAATTTGCACTCACTTAGATCTGCAGTTTTTAACATTTTATTGTACACTTTTAACCAGCACAATTCGTTCTGGCTTGCTTCCTAATTTTTTTTTTGGTGTGTTTGATTTGGTTTTTGGGGTTGGGTTATTTTTTAGTTTTGTTGGTGGTTTTCTTTTCCTTTTTATTTTAATATTTTTACTTTCATGCTGTTCTTTGAAAGCTTTTTCAGCAGGAACGTCTTTAAAACTGCAGCTTCAGCAGATGTCCCAAGACAAAGATGGAACAATGAAATGATGAAGCAGGCCCTTCAAAAGGATGAATGTTACTAAACAATTTGTTCACATCTATCTATGTCTAGCTGCTTAACTTGCTTTTAGAGGGGAAGATTGACCCAATTTTCTCTTCATTTGTATGCCTCTAGTGCACTGATTCGTGCATCATAGAATTTAAATTATCTTCCCTCGTACTGCGAGCAGAAATGTTGTCTTATCTGAAAACCCATTTGTTCTTAAAATACTCATTCATCACATATACCAGTGTATTTCTAAAAAAGCATATCCATAAAATAGATATAATGGACTCATGTCCTGTTATTTCAGAGAAGTTAATTGAAGCATTGTTCTGGCTTCAAAAGCTATGCTATAAAACCTGGAGCTTTGGAACCATATTGCAAAACCTACAGAAAGATAAGGGGGTCTTCCTTAGGCATATTCCAACCTTTCACAAGATCTTGAGGGTCTCCTTAAGCTGGGAAAGGCATTTGGGGCAAGTGCTGATAGAAAGACAGATCAGAGCTGGTGCTGATCATCTGCCTGGTCTGAGCAGAGCAATGTGCACAGAGCAAGAAGAAATGGAACCTGTGTTCAATCTTGTAAAGGTACAACTTTGGATTCAAGTTGTTTCTGGGGCACAGACTCCAGGAAGTTGGAGGGCTGCCTCACAGGATTCCTGTGACATTTTTTCTGTTCTTTTCTTCACAAGACATCTCCTTATTGGTTAGTTATGGAGATGTGAAAGATTATAGATAAATGGACAGTTCCTAGCATGTATGGCCACTCTTCTGTGCCCTAAACAAGGAAATAGAATTTATATTGTGTTTCATACTTGTTGCCTTGTGCTGTATTTCTAACAATGAATGCATAGAAAATTAAAGATTCTGTACTTTTAGAGTTACTATATAAAGCTAAGTTTTGGGGGGTCAGGTCCATGCAATTTTCAGACTTCAAGTTTACAGCATTTCTAGCTGCTGAATTTGTCACTAATTACTTTGCAGCTTTTAATGTTGCAAAAGCACACGATTATCTACTTACTGAAGGGCTTTCTAGTCTGAAATAAGTTTTCTCCACAGAATTATATTTACAGAGGGCCAAGGGAAAACATTCTTCTTTCTCACAAGCAGGAGGTAAGGCTGCCTGAATTTTTTCTTTGGTTCTTCTGGCTATTTGTTTTATTTCTTTGATTTTGGAGAGGAAGAGGAGTTAGCCTTGTAGAAACCAAAGTTTTGTACTTACAGTGACCCAAAGAAACAGTGCAACAGTTAGGACATGGCAAAGGTGGAGCAATATATAAATTTAATATTTAAAGGGGGCTGCTAAGAGTTTCAAGTAGAACCTGTAGTAATAGCACAAAGGGCAATTGCTTTAAGCTGGATATTTAGATCAGGCATAAGAAGAAACTTTGCATGATGAAACACTGGAACAGGTCACCCAGAAAGGTGATGGTTGCCTGTAAACACTGAAGTTCAGATTGAATGAGGCTCTGAGTGACCTGATTCAGTTAAAGAAGCCCCTGCTCATTGCAGTGGGGTTAAACCAGACAACCTCTAAAGGTCCCTTCCTATCAAAACTACTCTATAATTTTATGAATCAGACAAGACTTTTCTCATCAGTTTTGTGTATATTTCTCTTATTATTCTTATTTTTGCCTTGAGGATCTCCTGTATGTTAGTACAGCAGACAAAGAAAGAAGTAGTTTATTGCATAAGGAGCCACATTTGGCTCAACAGGATAGAACACTCAGATTAAACAAGCTCGTTCCCTGCTTGTTCCTAAGGTTACAAACCAGCAGAAATAGTCAAAGGCAAAAAGTAATGAAAGGTCAGAGCTATCCCAACTGTTGTGAGAGGGTTTACTTCAGATTCCATTTTGGATTAATTTGAAATTCAAATGAAATGAAGCGGTAAATCTACCCTCAAACACCATTATAGAAAACCAAACTTACATCTTCATCAGAGTACCTGAGAAACACAAGATATGAAGGTAACAAATAAAACCAGTAGAATGATCATATGAAACCAGATATGTGGATGTAAACATATGAGTAAACACTGTTTTACCTGGAATCCTTGAATTTTTTTTCCAGTGCTGATTCAGTGCATCAGCTCCCAACTGTGTTACTTTGCATGAGTTTCTCTCAGTATGTGCTGTCCATAGACCTTTTGTTTCTAATCTGTGTTATCAGCATTACAAGACTAGATTTTAAGGTTTAAAAGAAACAAAAGCTATACAGAAAGGAAGAAAAAATTTTTTTGCTTGCATTTTCTTCTAGAGATGGATAGACAATGAAAAATGAAGAAAATATTCTTTAAAGTTGTGTCCTAAACACTTAATGTCATATTTCATATGACATTTAATGTCATATTTCACCTCAGTTAGCTGAAGTAAAATGTGTGAAATACACAGAAGGAAAGAATAGGGAGCTGCCAAAATGCTATTATGCTGGACAAAGGAACATTTTTCTTAGAACTCTCTCTGCAATGAAACTCATAATGGATGAGAACTGTGAGAGAGGAATTTACTGTCATTTTCTCCAGTCAAGCAGAGGAATAAGGTAAAACTGACTACTCTAATCAGTCCTGTCTCATTCAAATCATCTGATCATGTTTGGTTCAGAGCACAGAGCCTCTGCAGGAAAACACACA